>NC_067399.1:435878141-436531266 GCF_016432865.1 Antechinus flavipes
TATTAGGCTCCAAATTAGCATCAACTTCTAAAAAACATATTTATTACCTCTTCTAAGAGGCTAGGAGAAAAACCCCCAAAGTACAAACCTAACTATGGAGTTCATAGAGTATCAGGTCTACAGACCCGATCATGTGTATATCCAAGGAGACACTAGGAATAATGGTGAATTAACAAACAAACAAGACCAAATAAAGCCCAGATTGGAGGGAACTTGTTCCCACCATTGTTGAAATGTGTGGCCATCTCAGGGGACAGACACAGTTTGAAAAGCAGTTTTGATGGGTAAAGAAACTACAGACAGTGTGGAAGATTTTGACAGTCCTGTGTATGAGGAATAGTGAAAGAAGCTTGGAGGTCTACCAGGGGGCTATTGCAGGGAGCCAAGTTATTACAGAAGGAATGATACAGGATGTCTGAGTTAGTACAGAGGGGCATCAAGGTTATCACAGAGAGATGGTACAGAGAACCTGTATTAGTTTAGAGGAATGATCTAAGGGGCCTGGAATAACAAAGAAAAGGTACAAAGGAAGGATTCAGGAGGCCTGGGTTATCTTAGAGAAATGGTCCAGGGGGCTAGGGTTAACACAAAGGAACAGTAAAGGGGGCCTGGATTAGCTCAGAGGGATGATTCAGAGGACCTGTGTTAGGTCAGAGAGATGATCTAGGGGACCTGGGTTAACTCAAAGAGATGGTGCAGGGGGCCTGGGTTAGCTCAAAGAGATGGTCCAGAGGATCTGGGTTAGCTCAAAGGAATGGTACAGGGGGTCTGGGTTAGCAGTTGAGATCCTTTCCACAGCTAGGTGCAAGTTTAATGGAGTCCTAGCAGGTCACAGACCTGGAATCAGTACAGTGTGCCAAATAGATATTTTGAAAGTGTTTGTCTTAGAGAAGCCTTAAAGGTCTTGAAAACTTGAAAGCTGCTTCTTTCAAGTTGCCTAACCCTTCATTGTAGCATGGACTTGGATCTGAGCATTTATATTAGTAGACAGTAGTTTTTACAAAGCTGGAAAGACTTTGAATACAGATCTTGGACCGATAATATGCCCATCATCTGAAAACCAATCTATCTAAATCAGAAAAGTTCTTGGTCAGGTTTGCTGCAAAGGGACAGATTTTTGTAGACACTTAAAAATTATCAGCCAAGTCTCAGAGAGGTTGGTTGTGATCAAGATCAATGGAGGTGGGAGATGGGAGTGGGGAAGACATCCATCCCAATTGAATCATAGGCTGTAGAAATATTTAAGAACCAAAGCAATATTTAAATTCAACTACAGAGATATCTAATGCTTCAATCATCTCAAAGAGGTAGATATGACAGATTTCCTTTAAGTCCCAGGGCAACTCAGTTTCTAGTGAGGGCTAAATCTCAGAGCCAAAGAGTTTATAATTAGGTAGAGGTCTCCCAGCTTCTGCTTTTGCCCTTCCTCCAATGTATCTTTCACACCACTGACAGAATAATTTTCTTTATCTACAGGTATGTTTTATTATTCTTCTACTCAAAAATCTTCAATGGTTCCCTAACATCTACCAAGTTCATATTCCTTGACTGGCATCAGCAATTGTGCTTTTGTAGGATTTTTTTGTCTTACAAAATAGGTAATCATTCCACAATTTGGTGCCATTCTACATTTTCAGCATATGCTTATATTCTTCTTCTTCATGCTTTCTCTAGTCTGACGAAACCTGAATACTTGCGGGTCTTCTAACATACCCAGTATCTTTCTGCCTCCGTGTTTTTCTTCAGGTTTTCTTCAAGTTGTTTTCCATGGTTGTAAAGCCATTCCTTAAATTCCTACTCATCCTCTAAAATCCAACTCAAATGCCATCCTTCCATGAAATGTTCCCTGATCCTACTGTCAGTAACACTCTACCCATGCAATCTTTGCTTTCATGTTTCTATTTCATTTATTACATAGTGTGAATTATAGTTATATATATCAATGCATGATGTTTTTATTTGTTTCTTGGACTAGTATAACCAAAAAAAAAAAAATCCATTCCCTTAGAGAAATTCACTTTGTTAAAGATAAGCTCTTCTCTACATATCTTAGTCATGCCCCAGATGATAGACTATCTGTTATCAGGTCCATACTTGAAGTTTTGCCATCTTGATAGAACATACCAGAGACCACTTCACTTGTATAACCTCTGAGACCCCAGGGATACTGTCTCACATGACAAAGCATTGAAGGGGACTTTATTTATCTTTTTTATCTCCAAAATATGTCTTGTATCTGACCATTTCTCTTTGTTCATGAAAGCATCCATTTGGGCACTCCTCTGCTCCATCCAAGATAATCTCAATAGGATTCGAATTGTTTCTCTGTTTCAAATTCCTTGTTAATCCAAGCCACCTTCCACTCAGCTACCTAAGTGATTTTTCTTATTCATAGAGATCTGATCATGTAACCATTCTATTTAATCAACTCCACTGGCTCGATTATCTCTAGGATCAGCTATATATTCCGCTGTTTCTCTTTTAAAGGCCTTTACAACTTGACCTCAATGTATCTTTCCAATCTCGAAGTACATTATTACCCCCTTTTTTCAGTTCTCTTTGATCCAATCAAGCTGTCTCTTCCTTCAGTTCCTCACACATGACCTTCCATTTCCTATCCCTGGATTTTTGTACTAGCTGTCCCTCATGCCTTAAACATCCTCCCTCCTCATTTCTAACTCACAGAATTCATGTCTTCCTCTAAGAAGAATCTCAAGCATCATATTCTATGTGAAGTTTTTTTCTGATTTCCACAACTCCTAGAATTTACCTTCTTCAACTACTTTGTACTTATTTTCTATTTTGTATATATTTAATCTGTACTTATCTCCTCTATTAGGATGTAAACTTGGTATGAGTAGGAATTATTTTGTGTTCTCAGAACCTAGGACTAGGCTTGGCACAGAGGTAGCACTTAGAAATGCTTGTGCATTAGTAAAAGTAAGCTGAATTATGCCTCCAGGACATCGGGTGGATCAGGAGAATTAACAGACACATAAGGGCACACCATCAGTCAACCATCCAACAATCATTTATTAAGCACCTATTGTGTGCCATGCATTAGAGATAAAAAAAGACCAAAAAAAATACTACAAAAGCACAAGTCACAGCCCTCAAAAAGCTTATATTGTAAACGTGCACATACATAGATATGTACTAAGGAGATATAAAGCAATTTGGGATGGAAGGAGGAACCTGAACTAGGGGGAATAAAAAAAATTCTATTTAGAAAGCAGTACTGGAATTGTCGAAGAGACCCAAGGATTCTAGGAGGTGAAGGGGAAGAAGGCATACATTTCAGAAATAGAGAACAGACTAGCACAAAGAAATGGAGGCAGAGAATAAAACAAGAAAGGTGAAACAGCAAGAAGGCAGATTTGATTGGACCAGAGAGTATAAGAAGGGGCATAATGTACAATGAAGCCAGAAAAGTAGTTTGGGGAAAGGATGTGACAGACGCAAAATAGGTTCCTTTCAGTGTTAGATCTATGATCCTATGATTACCTATCACCAAACAAAAGCTTTGTACACGATAGGCACTTAAATCTGTGTTTATGGTATCTTTGAATTGAACTGAACTGAGCTCAAGGTTCAGTTCCTGGCAACTTTCCATGTACTAAAAAAAAAAAATCCTAGAATATCAATGGGACTTTAGACAGAACTCAGTCTAACTGCTGATATGTAAAGGGAGAAAATATTTGTCCAAAATAACGTGAGTAACTGAGAAAGCAGAACCAGAATTAAGGTCTTCTAGCTCCCCAGGCCAGGATGTTCTCTCTCTCTCTCTTTCTTTTCTTCCCTCCTTTATGCTCCCCTTTGCAATTTCCTCTGTTTCTTTCATAAGGTTTCAAGATAAAATAAAATCTCCTTAGAAAAAACATTTTATATTGTGACTAAAAGAAGACTGTTCACCTCAGAATGTGAGCTTACATTACCACTATTAATTAGCCCAAAAGACTTCTTCTCTGCTCTCTATTCCTATTCTTCTTCCTTTTTTACAATGCATAGTACAATCTAGTTGATGCAGTGGATAGAGCACTGGCCCAGAAGTCGGGAGTGAGTTCAGATCTGGTCTCAGACACTTAACACTTTCTGGCTGTGTGATTCTGGGCAAGTCACTAAATCCCAACTGCCTCAGAAAAAAAAATACATAGAACAGGCATACCCCTTTTCCTCTGACAATCTCAGTTGTTTTATCTGTAAGATGGGGGCAATCTGCTTTTCACAAAATGATTGTGAAGGAGGTGTTTGCATACTAGAAGGAGTTTTTAGAAATGTGAGCTCTTTATGTTTGTGTGAACTATTACTCTTATCTAGAATACCTGGCAAACATAGAATTCCTCTTCCCAGATTCAAAGAATATCGAGATAATGTGATGATCTGTTTTCAGTGGAGTTAGATATAGTCATTATCTTTCTTCACATTCACCAAATTTCAAACATCCAGACTCCTGGGAGTGAGGCCAACAGATACCCTATTCAATAAACTCTAATGGTCCCTTGTTACTTCTAGCATCAAATATAAAATTCTGTTTGACTTTACAATTTAAGTGCCCATATCAATGAAATCACAGAGCCAGTGTCTTTTCCTATCTCAGAATTTCCAAAATAAAAAATAGAATGGACTTCGGTAATATGGTAGTGAGTTCACTGTCATTCATCAGAAGTATTCGGGCAATCTGAAAAACCAGGATCTCAGAATCTCAGTAATGCTTTCAGGCAGCATGATGTATCCACATAAATCACTACAAGTAGGAAAGAGTCATCAGTCTTGGGAGGTTTTCTATTATGTTCTGGAAAGCAGCAGATTTGTCTATTGCTAATGTCAGGTTGACAAATTGTTGCTTCCTTAGAGATACTCATGACCATAATGATTTGTATCTTCTTCCTCTGGTAATTTTTTAGATGATCTAATGGCAGCTTGTGTATTTGATCATTCTTCCTTGGTCTCAGGCAGCTACATCTTTCTTTCCCCTCTCTTCTTCATGAGAGCTTCACTCCAAGAGTTCACTGGTCTTTGTCTTCTTTTTCTCCTTTGTCACTTGTCCTTCCATCTTCTAACTTCCTGGAACAGGTCGGGATTCTCTCTGTCTCTTCAAATCTTGTTTCCTCTTTTTTTTTTTTTTTTTTTTTTTACATCAAAACATTATTCTATTTGATGATGGAACATTCCCATCTCCCCGGTAACCTGGAGAGCCAGAGTCACCTTCACTCTCAGGGATGTGGTAGAGGAGATTCCTGCTTTGGGGGAAGAGATGAAACTGGCATGACTTGATTGAAGGGCAGCTTGGTATAGGGAAAAGAAGGCTGGGGTTCAAATTCCACTTCTTATATTCATTAACTGACTAATCTTGAATAACCTTTTGGTTGGCCTCCCTGCCTCAAGCCTCTCCCCAGTTCAATCCATCCTCCATTCATCTACCAAAGTTATTTTCCTAAAGCATAAATCTGACCACATTACTTTCTTACTTAGTAAACTTCAATGGCTCCCTGTTCCTTCCAGGATCAAATATAACATCTTGATACTTTACCATCCCTTTATATCTTTTAAGATCGAAAACCCTGCCCTGCTTTCTGACTGTATTTTCACTAACTGCTCCAATTTCTTTCCTTCTTCATCTCTACCTATTGACTTTCCTGGTATCCTTCCAACTCTCAGTTTAATCCTCCTTTTTCCATAAGGTTTTTCCTGATTCCTCTCAATACTAGAGTCTTCCTTCTGAAATAACCTCCAAATAGCACATATTCATATATACATATGTACATGTGTTTGTATATAGAATTGTTGTCATGTTATTTCCCTGATTAGTTCCTCAAAGGCCAGGATGGTTTCTGCCTTTCTTTGTATCTCTAGCACTCAGCACAGTGCCTGGGCCTTGTGAGAACTTACTAAGTACTTGCTGACTTGACTTGATCTTGGGCAAATCATTCATTTTCAATTTCATTTGCCCCATCTGCAAAATACAAAAATATTACTTATAAGCCTTTATTTCACAGGATAATTGTGAGATTCAAATGAGACAATGTCCAATCTATAATTACTGTGATTATGATCTCTAAAGTCACTACCAACTCTCATATTCTATAATCCTAGTACAACTCTCTCACTTTGGAAATAAATGAATGAATAAAAATCCATTAAGTGTACCAAGAACTGTGCTAAGTGCTGGGGATATAAATAGAAAAATAACACAGTCCCTGCTCTCAAAGAGCTCACATTCTAATGAGGGAGATGAAGAAGAAGAAGATGATGATGGTGTCAAAGAAGATGATGAAATGAGGAATCTGGTGTGAAATATTATGTGACTTGTTCATGTTCATACACTGACAATTCATTATTTTTCCAAATTTCTAAGACAAATTGCTAACAATAGCTCTCTCATATCAGACTTATGAATTTTTAAAGTCCATGTATAAAACTTTGTTTATTTGACTAAAATTAGCCTAATGCTCTAGTTTCTCAAGATCCTTTAGGTTCCTGACTATTAATTATTGTGTTAATCAAACTTTACATTGTATACTTTATCCAACTCATTGATAAATATGCTAAACTGCAGAGATGTAAGAGCAGACCCCTGGATCACTCTATTGGAGACTTCTGGTCAACCTGTGGTTGTGTTTCATTTTTGAGATAAAATAGTGGATGATGGGTGATGTCTTGACTTGCTTACAAATTGGATTTAAGTGAGGCAGAGTTACACAAAATCATTACCCTCATTCTTTCTTCCAGATTCAGTGAAGTCCAGTGGTAGCACAAAAGTAAAAATGGCTAATGATGGATAGCCCAGGATACAGTGAATGACTTTGGTGGCTTTGGACTAAGTGCTGCATATTGCCTGCTTCAGCTGCCTTCATGGCCATTGGAACAAATTGTTTTCATCCATCCATTCATCTTTACCTGCTTGAAATAGATGTTCCCCTAACTCACCAATGGCTTTGGGATCCATAGGTTATTCTCACCTTGGTTTAGCCCATCTGCCAAAACCATTTTAATGGGGAATGACCGCTATCCATGCTACAGCTTCTTGGAGCCACAGGTGAGAATTGAGTAGCAGGTGATAAATTCACCAAAGGTGATTGAGCAGCTCTAAAAAGTTCAACAAGCCCTCATTCCAGAAGTGCTAGTCCTCCCTGAATGCTACATACCCCTCTATACTCAGCCATTCAGACAATTCCAAATCTACCTCACTGTACTATCACTTTATCTTTATCTGTTTTCCTAAAAGAATTGTAAGAGATACTTCATCAAGTATTTTACTGAAGTCTAGATAAGCTAAATTTATAGCATTCTTAGTTTATCTGTTTAGTATCCCATATATATTTTTTAAAAAGGAGGGGAGGGTGTGTGAGGTGATCAGGTCAGCATGGTCAGGCCTGTTTTTGGTAAAACTATGTTGGCTCTTTATGATCACAGCTTCCATTTCCAGATATGCTATAGTCATCTGTTTAATGATCCCTTCCAGAATTTCCCTAGAAGTCAAGCACACTTTCTACTGTTTTCAGACTCTATTATTTTCATTTTATTTGGAAAAATCAGAGCATTGGCACTCCTCCATTCTTATGGTACCCCTCTCATTTTCCATGATCTTTTAAATATCACTGGAAGTAGCTCAGTGATCAGAACTGCCAGTCCTTTCGCTACATGAGGATCTAGTTCATTTGGACCAGATGACTTGAATTCATCCAGGGCAATGAGGTGTTTGCTTAATATCTCCTTTTATGCCTTAGGCATCAATTCCCTGTTATGATATTGTTGTTGTTCAATAGTTTTTCAGTTGTATCTGACTCTTTGTGACCCCCATTATGGTTTTCTTGGCAGAGACACTAGAGTGGTTTGTCATTTACTTATCCAACTCATTTAACAAATAAGGAAACTGAGACAAATGGGATTAAGTAACTTGACCAGCAAATTTGTGTCAGAAGCCAATTTGAAATCTTAAAAATGAGTCTTCCAGATTCTAAGCCCAGTGTGCCCTACTAGCTATCTCTCTCAGTTATATAAAGTCATGTAAATACAACCTCCCACTTAATTCAGGAATTCCTTCTACAGCACCCCTGACTGGCGTAGCCTCCCAGTCTCTGCCTGAACACTATCAATAATGAGATAACATTTTTTTCCCAACCTTGCGAATGGTCAGTTCTTCTTTTATTGACCTTTCATTTCCTCTTGCTATCTCCCATCCACCTTCCTGATTATACTCTCTGGAGCCAATCTTCTTTCTTATGACATTCCTTGAGGTACTTAAAGAGAGCTATCTAGCACCCCCCCCCCAAAGTCCTCTCTTCTTCAGGTTAAACACCCCAACCTCTTATTGCTCCTCAAACTTTTCACTGTCCTATAGATACTTCAATTTATCAATACTTTCATCTCTACCTCCTAGCTTCCCAGGTTTTCTTCAAGTTTCAGCTATAGTCTCATCTTCTACAAGAAAATTCCTAGGTTTCCTCATTCTTAGTGCCTGTCCTCTGAGATTAACTCCAAGTTAATCTTTTATATATTGTGTTTGTGCACAGTTGTGTTTTTTTTTACACCTTGTCATTCCCTCTTCCTCCCAATCAGATTGTGAGTTCCTAGACAGCAGGGACTATTGGGTTGGGTTTGGGTCTTTTTTTTTGGTGGGGGGAGGCAGCAGTGCAGAGAGAGGTTCTTTGAACAATGCCTGGAAAACTTAAGTACTAAAAAACAATGTTTTTAATACTTCATAAATGTCAGTTGACTAATATGCCATACCAAAAATTGATGTGGCCTGCCAAGACAGATGCAGTTTGATCAAGGCAGGGGAAAGTGCGACCAACACTTTCCTTTTTTGGACATGTGATTTCTATCCATGAAAGCCAATATTGCATTAAGCTTTTTGAATTGGCCCCATGCCACTGACTTATATTGAAACTGAGTTCACCTGAAATACTGTTGTCACATCTCTTTTTTTATACAAATGTATAATTTATTTATTTTATCCAAAAGTATTGTACAAACAAATGTAACTGATTTATTATTATTTTAATATTTTTAGGTTATTTACATATTTTCATGAGTCATGTTGGGAGAGAAAAAAAAAAAAACCAAAACAAAAGGGAAAAACCACGAGAAAGAAAAAAAGAAGAAAAAAAAGGTGAAGATAGTGTGCATTGATCCACATTCAGTTTCCATACTCTCTGGATGAGGATGGCATTTTCCATTCAAAGTTTATTGCAATTGCCTTGGATCACTGAATTGCTGAGAAGAACCAAGTCTATCATAGTTGATCATCACACAATCTTGTTGTTGTTATGCACAGTATTTTCCTGGTTCTCTTTACTTCACTCAGCATCAGTTTATCTAAATCTTTCCAGGCTTTTCTAAAATCAGCCTGTTCATCATTTTTTATAGAATAATAATTTTCCATTGCTTTTACATACCATAACTTGTTTAGCCATTCCCCAATTGATGGGCATCTACTCATTTTTCAATTCTTTACTACTACAAAAAGAGCTGTTACAAACATTTTTGCATAAATGGATCTTTTTCCTCTTTTATGATTTTTCTGGGATACAGACCCAATAGTGACACTTCTAGAACAAAGGATACACACAGTTTTATAGCCCTTTGGGCATTGTTCCAAATTGCTCTCCAGAGTAGTTGGATCAGTTTACAACTCTACCATCAATGAAATGCAACTGATTTTTGAAGTCAAATAGAATACTTTAAGTCACTGTGTAAATGTGAATTATTACTATTATTTCTTGTCATCTTTCTCATTGAAGTTCAGATTGAAATGATTCTAGGACATGTCACTGTCCTCCTATTATTCTTTTATATTCCATGTTTTATAAACTATTGAAGGAGGTTAAAAATTTACTTTCTGTTGTTAATAATGTTAATAATAAAATAGCTAACAGACAGAGTAGTATTAAGCACTTTAAAAACATTATCCCATTTTTTTCCCTCACAACAAACCTGGGAAGAAGGTAATTTGATTATTCCCATTTTACTTATGAGGAAACTGAAGCAAACAGAGGTAAAATGACTTGCCCAGGGTCACATAGTTAATAAGTGTCGGAGGTCAAATTTGAACTCAGGTCTTCTGATTCATCATGCCATCTAGCTGCCTATAAAAGTATTAGAAAGAAAGTTCATTTTTCTGTGGGCTTCCTGAAAAGCATCTTTAGCACAACCTAGAAGACAACAAAGCAACAGGGAGAATAGAAACTTTACCCATGAATTTGATCTCCTCAAAGAAGTGGGGTCTGTTCTCAGACTGAGGTGATATGTTGCAGTAATTTCATTCTTTCCTTGTCTACTAATTTCCTAGTCTACTAATCATGGAGGCTGGACTCATTCCCTCATGATAATTAGTGCTTCTGCAGTTTCTGCGGATCAGACCTAGTCTGGAATTGCCATCATAAACCCCTGTTTCCACAAACAAATGCTTATGACTCAGCCATTTGTTTGATATATTTTTAAAAACACTTTATTAGCTAATTTCACATGGGTGTTATTGATCAAGAATCTTTTCATTTTGCTTTTAGGTCCTGGTCTTTTTGTAGACTTCTTATCTTATTATCCTATTCCGCCCCCCTCCCCTCGCCAAGGCAATTGTGGGTTAAGTCACTTGCCTAGGATCATAAAGCTAAGAAGTGTTAAGTATCTGAGATCATATTTGAATTCAGATTCTCCTGCACCATTTAGCTGCTCCATTTTCAGACTTCCATCCCCAACCTTTTCCTTTGACATCTTTAAGCCTATGTTCTTGTCTGAAGGAAACCAACATATCATATCTATAGGTATCATCTTCATTCACAGCTTTAATGTGCCATCCAGATTCAAACTCAAAATCTATTTAATCTCTATCTTTATTTGGTACACATTAGGAATATTAGGTTTATTGTACCCAGATGACATTCTGATACCACTGAAGAACAGTCACTGAGATAAAGGAACCGCTTAGTTTTTTGTTTTGATAAGCCATAAAAACTTGATGATTCATAGACATCAAATGGTTGATAAGATATTTTGGTTCAGCTTCTATAATTTGGAAACCATAATCAGTTCTATTTAGGTGAGATGATAATAGATTCAAGGTTAGGCAGAATTACCATCAACTCGAACTGCCTTCCTGAAATGCCATGTTTTATATGAAATATTGATGACATTGTGTGTGGGTAGCATGTTTCTTTATATTTATTTTTGTTACTATAAAAATAATAACAAATAATAGCATTTAAATAGCACAATAAACTTAGCAAAACAATTTATGTTTTGTATCTTTATAATCATTACAAACCTTTACACATATGCATTTGCCCATATGTAAACATGCTTTTAAAACAGGTGGCATGTTTTAAATAGAGAATGGTTTTCCATGTGGGTATCAAGTACTCTTACATTCTCACCATTGATCCTCTTCCTTGTGATCCTATTTGGGTTCTTGGCAAAGATTCTGGAGTATCTCCAATTTAGTTTACAAGATGAGGAAAGTGAGATAAAAAGAAATTTAGTCATTTACCCTGGATCACACAGTATTAAGTAGGTGAGGCAGACTTTGAATTCAGGTCTTCCTGATTTCAAGTTCAGTACCTTAGCCATTACTCTACCTCTCTGAAGCTTTCTACCAAGAAAAGTGGTATCAGGCTTATATCTGGTAATTCATCTATCCCTGTGAAGCATTTGAGATTATATAATTTTTCTCCCAGCTCTGTCCCTTCCAGTTTTTCAGAAAAGTGAGGATTTCAATGATCTCTCAACATAATTGTTCTATTATTGATTACTGATACACGTTCTGTCTAATTTTATCTAATTTACATTTATATGTTGGACTTCTTGGAATCATACAGATACAGAAATTTTCTACAATCTTCTTTCCTGAAAGCTCTTCTCCCCCTCCCCCCGCCCCGTCCTGATTTCTTTATTTCTCTTGCCATTAAACTAAAGTGAAATTGATTTTTGGTTATTCATTTTTTTCTGAGCATTGCTTTTTGATAGGTCTGTCTTTTCAAAATCATTAGATACTTCAGTACTCTCTTTGTCATGTTTCATTAGTAGTTTAATTTTTGGAATTTACATTGAGTAAAAAATTTTAATAACCTGCAGTCTTTGACTTTTTTCAAAATTAGTAACTCCTTAATTTCATCTAATTGAGATTTAGCGATGAAGTTTGTTTTTTGTTTTTAAATTGTTGCTCCACCCTGGTCAACAATATGTTGTTGAGTGATATGGAGCTGAGGGCTTCACTGACAAAAACCAGCAGGAAGCTCTGAACAAGAACTGGTGAAATCTGTTTCCAATTTTGTTATGATGTAGCCCTGGCACATAATGAAAGTCTTAATGTCTTCAGTCCATTTTCTTCACATTCAGTGGTTAGACTCTAAGCATTTCTGTCAGGTAGGATATTAATATTTCTGATGTGCTCCAAGGTATCATCATTATTATATCAATTATTAAATTAAATATTCACTAAATAAAATACTAGCTAAGAATTACAACAACAATAATATAATAGGTATCATGGTGCAGTGGATAGAGAGCTGACCTCAGACTCAGAAAGTCCCAAGTTCAAATTCTGCCTCTGACATATAAAAACGATGTGGGCAAGATACTTAACCCTTCAATGCTTCCATGTAACTTTCTAAGATTTCAAATTACAAAAAAGTGGCTGATCTGATTGAAGTATGATTTTTTCACTTTATTTTTCTTACTTTTTGCTAATATGGCTAAAATGGAAATATATTTTTCAGGTGTTCACAAACCTAATGGCTATCATATTGCTTGCCTTCTCAATGTGTAGGGAAGGGACTGGATGAATGAATCAGGGAGATAATTTGAAACTCAAAATTAAAAAAAAATGAATGTTGAAATATGTTTTGCATGACTGTACATGTATAATCTATATTAAATTGTTTGCTTTCTCAGAACACTGGGAAATGAGTATGGACCACAACATAACATTTCTATTCTTTCTGTTATTTTGCTTGCATTTTTGTTTTTTTCTTCTCAGGTTATTTTTATCTTCTTTCAAAACTCGATCTTAATTATATCCTAAAGTCATCAAACTCAGGATGCCCATTGTTTGCTTGGCAAAGTGATGACCAGCTAGTTGAGTTGAACTGACCAGCCACTATTGTATATTATTTCTCTTGTATAAGCAATGGGATTTATAAATGTGACACTGGTAAAGGAGGAAAAAGACAGAGGTCCTAGGCTTAAACTGGATTCTGTCCTATCTTTCATTTTAGGTGGCTAAGTCATATAACCTCTCTGGATCTCAGTTTCTTCATTTGTAAAATCCAAAGGTATCACCAACTCTAGATCTATGATTCTATATGAAAGATACAGTGTTTGGGGTTGCAATTTGACCAGGGATTTTATAAAGGTCAATTGAGGGAAGAAGGATACAATCCCACAGCATCTTGGGATCTCATTTTATAAGATTACTTTTTTTCAGCATGTAATTCTATTAATAAGTTCAATAAAGAAAAAAAATCAAATTATACAAGTTACAGGAAATAGATTAATCTTTTACTATCTACAGCAATTGAAAAATTGAATCTTTTAGGCTGAATCTCCAGACTTGAAGGGATTATATTAAGGTTCTTTCTTTCAAGGAAATTCCCACATGGTAGAAAAACATCCCCCATATGAACTATGTGACTTAACATTAGATGACTCAAAAAGTCTCCTCCAGTTCTAAGACACCAAGAGCCAATCTAATTAAAATTTATTAAGCCCTGACTATGAGCAAAGCATGTCTCTATTGTCATGTCAAAGCATGAAGAGTCCAGGTTACTTTCTGGAGGTTCAAGCCTAATCTTTATAGGGGGAAAGGAAGGGGAGGGGAGGAAAGGGGAAGCCTGCCCATAATTTGGAAAGTATTCTACACTTGGAAGCCCTCACCATTCACTCATTGAAGATGGGAATCAGGTGAATATTGACTTTCACTTACTCTTATGTCCCTGTAATGACTACAATAGTGTTCAAAGAACCCAAGATGCTGAAGAATATTTTGGGAATCAATGGGAACCAAATTACTCAGTACAAGCTCACATTTGAGGACAGAGATGAAGTTTTGGTAGTTTTTCTCTTTTTTTTCCCTTGAAAATTTTTGCTTCTGAAGTTTGGCTGTGTCCTACTCTTGATAAGGGTTCTTTCTCTTAAACCAGTGGAGAGAGAAAATGAACTTTTAACTGTTTCCTAATTATTTTCTTTTTTTTTTTTTTGATGATCAATTTTGAAAATAAATATTATATATTATTTTTTCCTTAAATTTTTATTTTCCCAGTTACATGTAAAAACAACTTTTGGGGGGTTACATTAATTTTTTTAAAACATATTTCCTTGTGTTGGGAGAGAAAAATCACAACAAAAGAGAAAAACTATGAAAGAAAAAAGTGAACATAGAATGTGTTGATTTATATTCAGCTTTCCATAGTTCTCTCTCTGGATGCAGATGGCATTTTCCAGTCAAAGTATCACTTTTTTTCACAATTTTCTTTTGAGATTCAAACTAAAAGGTTATAAATATATGAGTACGATTAACAGCTTTCTCCCAAGTGTCTTGTGAGTAGGGAGTTTTTAATCTTCTTTATGACATAGGATTTATTAGCCTGCCATAAGTATCTATGAGCAGCTAAATGAGGTAGTGGATAGAGTGCTGGGCCTAGAGTCAAGAAAATCTGTGTTTAAGTGTAGTCTCAGACATTTACTGGTTAAATGAGTCATGTAACCCTATTTGCCTTAGTTTGCTTATTTGTAAAATGAGTTGGAGAAGGAAATAGCAAACAACTCCATTATTTCTATCAAGAAAACCTCAAATGGAGTCAACAAATTGGACATGACTGAAAACAATTAAAAACCAACTACAAATCCTATAGACTCCATCTCAGAAAAATTCTTTTAATGTATTACAAAGGAAAACAATTCTTAATTATAATCATCAAAATATATTTTTAAAGTTCACAGACCCCAGGTTAAGGACCTTTGCTCAGTCTCTTAAGGTGAAATGATGAATCTAGAGCAGGATGTAATATCCTGTGCCATATATATCAGCTCTTTATTCATAGGAATATATGGACAATCAGATTAACAGATCTTCATAGAAAGAGAGACAAATTTTAATAAAAGTTAAGCAGTGAGATAAGTGACTTTTGCGATCATTGAATTAGACTATATTTAAGGTTCTGTTCAGCTTGACTTTCTGGATTAAAAAAAAATTGGGACATATGGATAGAGAAGATCTTGGTATGCCCTCTTTTCCTTCTTTTACTCTCCACCTTCAGAATCCATTCCATACCTGCCATAAAACAGAAGCCATATACCCAGAGCGCGAATCAATGTGACCAAGACTGTTAGAATGCCTCTACTCCAATGT
Source organism: Antechinus flavipes (assembly GCF_016432865.1). Taxonomy (NCBI): domain Eukaryota; kingdom Metazoa; phylum Chordata; class Mammalia; order Dasyuromorphia; family Dasyuridae; genus Antechinus; species Antechinus flavipes. The sequence continues at coordinate 435,893,485 of NC_067399.1, forward strand.
AGATGACCTCATCTGCATGGGTGTGGGGTGAGGAGAGAAGCCCCTCTATCGAGGCAGACCCATCCATACCTGTCTATCCTTAGCTACTGTCAACCACAACTTCCCATACATTCACTACTGAGGGTTTCTTCAACATATCCTCAATTTTCTTGACATCTCATGGACAGCAATGTATAGGCCATCCATCAACATTATTCTCACAATGTACATTTCTCTGAAAACACAAAAAGAATTGTGGTGTAATAAACTTGTAGTCAGGAAGAAACAGTATTCCAATGCTGCCTGAGATACTCTCTGTGTGATCCAGGGCAAGTATCTGCCCAAGGTCTATTTGAAATGGCAGTGATTCAACACCTGGTGCAACATATCCCTCAGAGCCCTAAGGTTCAAGCTAACAATCCTCTAACTAAAAACATATTCCAAAACCCCCAGGTAGAAGCATCCCCCAAGTTAGCTCCATAAAGGCAGTTTAAGAAGATAAAAATCGATAAAAGCCTCCCACAAAGAGGTAAGAAGCAGTTGGCATAAAGGTTCTCTGAGGCCTGAGAAACTCTGTGCCAAAGTCCTAAAAACTGCCTTTATAGTCATCTTGGCCAGATGGAAGCAAAGTTAACCCATACTGCTCCAGTTCTGCACCACATTCTTATTCCACCAGGATCCTGGACCACATGAGCATCTCTTTGGACCTCAGTTTTTTTTAACTTTAAAATTAGGATGCTGGACACAATGACCTCTAAAGTCATTTCCCATTGGGAATCTATGATTTTATGACATTCTTTTCAATCCTTCAACTTTGTATTTTATCAAATTCAATGCATGACCACCTGTTCCCACTTACCTCCAATCTTTTGAATGCTCTCCCTATGAGACTCATTTTATTTTCTTCACAATCCAATAGGTCTTGGGGAAGCTAGGTGGTGCAGTGGATAGAGAAAAGAAAGAGCAAGAAAACCAAAGATAGTGGATAGATTCCTGAAGACAGGAGGACCCGGGTTCAAATCTAGATTCAAACATTTAACACTTCCTAGCTGTGTGACTCCCGGGCAAATCACTAAATCCCAATTGCCTCAGGAAAAAAAAAATTTAATAGGTACCCTACCTGACAGGCTCTGTATTAGACAACAGGAAGAGTAAGACAGAGAAAATGAATATTGTATGGGATGCAAACAGAGTCTACTAGAATTGTGATGGCCAATGGATTCTGCCAAGGACCCCTACAAATATCTATTTTAATTTCAAACACTATAGGTAAAATTCATTTTCAATACATTATCACTGATAGTTCTGATTAATGAGAAATTCTGAAAAGCTTAACCAGAAAAAAGGAGTTTAACCCCACCTTTTCTTCCCTTCCCAAATGTTTTGTTTGCTGCCTGGTCCCTGCTCACTGCCCTGGGGAGCCTGCTGGGCAAAGCAACAAGCCTACTTTATCTGCCCTCTTGGCTTTGTCAACAACTCTGTATTTGACCAGGGCTTTGAAGCTTACTCACCAAGAAACCAATTACAAGGCACAGCAAACAGAGCAGCCCTTTTCTGAAGAGGCCGCCCACACTCTGTACCAGGCATGTCACAGAATCAATTCAGCTGACATAACAGCAGCCTAGGCTACCCCACTGATCCTGCCCTGCCAGGCAGTGTTTGGATTGCAAGTCTATTGGAAACAGATGACAGATGCCATTCCCACCATGGAGGAGACACCTGCAGGACTCAGAGGCTGCCCGGAACCTTCACAAAGTTGATGACTGTCAGAAAAGCTTCAGGGCATGTAAAATTGGACAGGAGGTTTCCCAGGCCCAAAAGAGAGCAGAAGTCAGTGTGTCCTTTACAAAGCCTTCCAACTTAATATCTATGATCTATAATGCCACGGAGATACTGAAGAGGCAGTATTTCTACTTCCCCTGGAAGTACCTGACTCTTCATCACTGGAAATTTGTAGTTACTGGACTTTGGACAACTTGGGGTTTCCAATGTGAATTGTTAGGCCATTCTCTTTAGACTAATTGTAGATCACAGTAGAGGCCTAAAAATGTTTCAGGGTTTAAAGGATTTGTATGTTCACTCTAATACAAGAATATCTGGAGGATCTCACCATCTCTAAGGAATCTCTCTTCCATTTGGACTTAAATAGGCCATCCTCCATGGCACCAATGGGTATCCCTGGATTTTGCCTCTTTTGGTGTTTGATGCTATATGAATCAACAAATCTATGAAATTCACTTAGTCCTATCCTGACAGAATGTGAATTCAGGTCTTCTGAGGCAGGCAATTAATCTGGTATAATGCAGCTAAGTATATTACCCTTTTGTAAATATTCTATTTGTGTTTTGTTATACTGATTACCTTCCCTGAAGCACTTAATCTGGTAATACTTCAATTCAATTAAATAAGCATTTATTGAGATCTTACTGTGGTCCAGGAACTGTGCTAGGGTTGGGCACACAAAAACAAAGATGTCTCTATCTCAAATGCAATCTTACAGGTAAAACCCCCCAAAAAGGTGTCTCTAGAGAGCGATGTAGCACAACAGAAAGATCCCCAAATTTGGAGTTGGAGACTTTGGGTCATCTCCTTTCTAGGCCTGTCTTTTATTTTCTTTCTTTCTTTTTTTTAAATAATAAGCTTTTTATTTTCTAAATATATGCAAAGATAGTTTTCAGCATTCACCCTTACAAAACCTTGTGTTCCAATTTTTTTCTCCCTTTCCCCCGCCTCCTCCCCCAGGCAGCAAGTAATCCAATATATGTTAAACATGTGCAATTCTTCTAAATATATTCCCATATTTATCATGCTGCTCAAGAAAAATCAGATCAAAAAGGGAAAAAATGAGAAAGAAAGAAAAGCAAGCAAACAACAAAATGAGTGAAAATATTATGTCGTGATCCACATTTGCTTCCCATAATTCTCTTTCTGGATGCAAATGGCTCTCTTCAACACAAGTCTATGGAAATGGTCTGGATCTTTCTTTTCTCATCCAAAAAATGAGGAAGGGGAGTCGGGTTTGATAAATGTAGTGACCCACTGAGTTGTGTCTGAGACTGTATGGGAACTCCGGTCTGCCTGATTCTAAGCCCAGCACTCTTATCACTTTACCACCCAGCTGCCTCTAGATGCATAGGCCAAAGGCAAGTCACTTAAATCTCTTAAATCTCCTGCTCTTTCTCTTAGTTTCCTCAGTTGTAAAATGGGAATAATAACAGCACCTCTCTCACAGAGTTGTTGTAAAGGCCAAATGAGATGAATTGACAAGGCTCTTTGCAAACCTCTAAGTACTATCTATATAAATGTATGCTCTCAGCATTATTGCTACTATTTGACTATGGTAGAGAATACAAAGTTACAATAAACTATAGCCCCTGGATTCACATTACTCAGTTTAATGGGGGATAAGGCCCCAATACAGAGAGCTAGAATATAAAATAATTATTCCCTTTCACCACACACACACACACACACACACACACACACACACACACACTTACTTACCCTCCTGGTACATTCCCTTACCTCCAGCCCATAGAATTTCCTTCAAGGTCCAACTCAAAGGCTACCTTCTTTACAAAGCCTTTCTTGATTTCCCATAGTTATTAGGTGCTTCCCCTTCTCTCTAAAATTATCTAGTATCTGTCCTAAGTGATATCTATTAATATAAGTACTAGAGGTCCTCCAACTAGATCCGGGATTAAGTCTCTGTGAATTTCAGGAAACCTTTTTGTTGTCCTATTTGATATGAAAGGAAATAAATTCTATAACATCATGTATAAGCACTCAAGAAATAAGACCAATTAATTTCAGTGAAGTAATATTACCAAATACTTCTTGTCACATCTAAATAAGTCCTCCTCCAGAAACAGAACTAATGAACTTTGAGGGCAGATGGAAACATATTTTTTTTTTACATTTTTAGTTTTCTTGCTCTTTCTTTTCTCTTCCTTCCTTCATTTCTTCCTCTTCCCTCCCCTCTTCTCTTTCCTTTCTCTCCACTTTCCCTTCTCTTCCTCTTCTTCTTCTCCCCATCTCTCTTTTTCTTTCTTCAACAAATGGAGTAAACTTCATTGGACTCATGTCAATATCTGCTGTGCGGGCACACTTGCTATTTCTCACATACTGCTCTCCATTTCCAATCTCCTTTTTGTACTGACTTTCCTCCATGCCTAGAATGCCTTCCCTTCTCATTTCTTCCTGTTAGCTTCCCTGGCTTTCTTCAAGACTCAGTTCAAATCCTACCTTCTTTGCCAATGCCCCCCAGAAGCATTCTCTGAGATTTCCTTCCATTTACCCTAAACAGGTTTTGCATGTTCATAGCCACTCGATTATCTTCTAGACTGGAATGTATGCTCCTTGAAGGCAGAGACCATACTTTTGCTCCTTTTTTAAATTTCTAGCACTTAGTACAGTGCCTGATAGTAAGTAATGAACCCATTTACTGTTTGAATAACTGAGAAAGTACTGATATTATCTTTGAGATTTTTGGTTCAGGAGACTTAGGCTCTGGCCACTGATGGAACTTCCTGCAAGTCTAAGTCTAAAGCGTCAGACTCCATGAAGTCAGAAGCTCCTCCATCAGATTTCAGACTGGCAGGCCAAGCGTGGTCAGCACAGAAGCTGGGAACCTGCAGCTTCCTGAATCTTTGCTGAATAACTTTTCCCTGTTAACAGAAACCTTTGACTGATAGATGGTCTGTGAGTGAGCGAATTTCCTTTTACATCCCAAACTGAAACACCATTTGGATCAACAACAGATATCAAGGAAATACAAAAAGGTCCAGAAAATGGCCCATAAGCACTTCTACAGAAGAGTCTGTGGAAAGATATGAATGAAAATAGTGTAGGATTTGGAAATAAGGATGAGCTGTGAGCTACACCACAGGAGGATGGGGTAGAGAACAAGAAATCATTCAAATAAATCAGAGTAAGATAGGTGAACGATTCCATTTCCATCCACTTTGAGTGACCAAGAATCCTATCCCTCATGAGCCCTGGCTTATAGCAGTCTGTGGGGAGAAGTCCTAATCTTAAAAGCTGATCTAGTCTTTCCTCTGGGCAGGGAAGGGGGATATCAGTTTTGTCTTCCAACTGTAAAATCTCCCCAAACTAAACCCTGCCACAGTATAAAGCAATTCCCCCCAAAGACAGATAAGAGGAGAGATACTGGGGGGGAGAGGAGGGAGGAGGAGGGGCTGCTTTGCCTTGTCCTAAGGGGTTTTTCATATACTGAATCCTTTATTTCCTTCCAAATTTATTCCCTCCAAATTCTAAAGTTAGAATATTTTCCCAAGGAAAACAGAAGTCTGATTATCAAAGATATGAGGGGAGGGGAAAGGGGAAACTATGGGAGAAAATAGAAAACGCCTCCCCCTCTCCAACCTGAAGTAAAAGACCACAGCTACATCTAGTTTACTTAGTTTAGCATGAATATTCAATATCTGCAATTCAGTATTTGCCATTCAAGATTGAAAATAATGGTCTATTATTTCCTTATCTCCCCACCCCCAAATTACACTGTATTTACTTTGTTATGTAATTGGTATTTGCTTATCTCTGTGTATATGTGTGTGTGTGGTTTCCCTGGTAGAATGTAAACTCTTTGAGAACAGATGTGTTTTCATTTGTCCTGATATTCCAAAATTTAGGTCTGACCATGGCACACATCCCATTTCCTCTCCTCAATAAATTCCACTGGCTCCTTATTACCTGTAGTTGTTGTTTAGTCACTTTTAAGTCATTCCAGCTTTTTGTAATCTTACTTGGGGTTTCCTCAGCAAATATACCAGAGTAGTTTGCGATTTCTTTCCCCAGCTCACTTTACAAATGAGGAAACTGAGGCAAACAAGGTTAAATGATTTGCCCAGTCACACAGCTAGTCTGAGGCAGATTTGAACACAGGAAGATGAGTTCTCCTGACTCCAAATCCAGTGCTCTAACCACTGTACCCCCTGGCTACCTTTTTAATTGCAGTATCAAATATAAAATCCTCTGCTTGGCTTTTAAATCTTTTCATAACCTAGCAACTTTCTACCCTTCCAGTCTTCTTACATTCTACTCTCTTCCATAAAATCCATGATTGAATCATTGATAACTAGACTTCTTTCTATTCTTCCCTTTACCTTCCATCTTCTGGATGTCTCAAGGAACGTACATACTACCAAAATCAAGATTTCATGTCACAAATCAATCATTAGAACTACCTTCCAAGGCAGAACAGAGAAATAAGAAGAACAGAATATCAAGGGAAAAAATACAGCAGTATACACAAGGTGAGGAATTAGAAGAAAATCCAGGTTGGGGTATCTAAAATCATAGTAAATCAGACAAATAATTGTTCCTCAGTCTATTTTCCTTAAGACTGGATGGCTGGGTTGGCAGGCAGAATGCATACATCTGGGGCATCTTTGGATAACTACTCCTCTCTCATTTCTGTAAGTTTCACGAAGTCTGTGTGTGAGGGCAGAGACAGAGCATGGGAGGAATGGTATTATTTTCTCCCAGAGTGTGGGCATTTTCCTACCAAGCTGATCCTCAGGTACTGAGGCTTTAGCACCTAGAGGGATAAGCTGAAATAATAAAATTCCTTTAGAGTAAGCAGAAGTTACTTCCCTGGGACATACATGTCATGTGCCATGGCCATCTTAAGGGCCAGTAATTGTGGGTTCTGGTCATCAGGAGACACTGCTACAAAAGGAACATTACTAAACTACCAAGGAGACATGGCATAAAACCATCTGGGCTACTCACATTATATATCAGAATTTGATTCTCTAGAGAGATTATAAAATATCTTTGGAGCACCAGAGAGAACACATTTTGGAATTCCAGACAATTTGGAGAAATGTCTTCATTTTTTTCTAGAGGGGATTCCATTCCCTAAAAAAGCTTCAGGATTTTCAAAAAGTATACAACACCAAATAAGGGATTTAAGGACAGGATGGGCCAGGGAACCCCAACTACTTGGAGTCTGACACTTGAGAAAGAGCATATTCAATCACAGTTATTTTCTCTATTTTGGCCCAGAGGTAGCAAGGTCTCTTTTCTAGGGGAGTGATCCTTTCTTTTATGGCTCCAACTACAGGGTAGCAGATTTCATTTGTGATTTTTGCCCATATGAATGGTGCTGCTACTATCCCTGGGCATGCCTGAGGAGCTGGCTCACATTAGGATAAAACCACACTGGCTTTTGTCTTTCATCAGGATCATTGCTGGAGCCTGTACAGGCTATGTTTGTAACAAATTGGAGTGTTTGCCTTTCAGGATGATGTGGTCTAATCACGGGTTTAATGTGTTTGATCATTGGTGTGGGGATTGAAAATTCAGGATTTAAAGGCAGGTTTTCCCTCTTATATATTGGATGCAATTCAAGTTGTCTACTATGAAAAGTCATTTTCCAAGGGCTACATGCTAATCTTTTTTTCCAGCTTTTCCTCTGCATCTTTGAGAATGGAATCTCTTTTCAAACAGGCACTAAGCCTTTGAGTTGACTTACAGAGTACTCAGCACACTTAATACCCCTGGTGGCAAAACAACAAAGTACTTATTGAAAATAAAGGAGTCTTGAATTCGATTCAACAAACATTCATTGAGTTTATGAGCATAGATCAGTTTCAGAAAAGTAGCTTTGGGTCCATGGTAAGGAAGAGCTCCTTCACAACCTCAGCTAAATCATGGGATTTATCATTCAATCATCCGTCAACTATTTATTGAGTAAAATGGACAAGCTCCTGTATGTGCTTGGCATTGGGGAGATATAAGAAATAGTCCTGCCCTTGTGGGAGTTTATGGTATAGGAAGAAGGATAAAACACATAAAACTTTGATTCTAAATCCAACATTTCTTCCACCATCCTACACATTTCCCTTTGAATTCATATGCAGGCAGGAAGAAAACCTCTAAGGTCATTTCTAACTCTGGGTTGCTGTGATTTTCTAAGTTTGAGCTCTGACATTTACCAGTTTCATGATCTACAAGAAGACATTTTTCCTTTCTGGCCCTATTTTCTCATCTGTAAAATGAGACTACCTGCCTCATGGATTTGTTGTGAAGAAAGTGCCTTACAAATTATGAAGTACAACAGTTATATGTGCTATTATTAAGGTTGGCATTCCTCACTTAAAGGCTTCTTGCATTACTCATCTTTGAAGTTTAATTCAGCCCTAGAGCCCAGACCAGTTGATAAACTACTGAGTCCAAACTAGCCTTTTTAGTCCACTCACCTTAGACACCAAATAGTGCTTCACTTTTCCATCCCTTCCCAGTCAGCCATTCATCTACCCAGTTCATCTCATCATCTTCCTGTTGCTGCTGAATACATTCCCTTTGTGACTCCCCAAATTGAAGTTGCAAATTTTAAATGAAATTGCAAATTTTAAATGAAATTGCAAGTCTTTTGAGACATCTCAGAACCATATCATCTCAGAGCTGGAAAGGACCTAAGAAGTTCTCTGGTTTAGTCTATACCTGATCTAGTATTTCACTCTTCCCCTACAACATTCCAACAAGTGGTCATCTGACTATGGCTTGAAGAGCTCCAGGGAAGGGGACCAAATTACCTCTGGAGAGCATTCTATTTTGGATACTTCAATTTATAGGATGGGCAGTTAAGTAGTGCCTAGAAAGAGTACTGGCCTGGAGTCAGGAATATTCAATTTGCCACATACTTACTTTAGACACTCACTAACTGTGTAATCCTAGATAAATCACTTAATCCTATTTGCCTCAGTTTCCTCATCTGTAAAATGAGCTGAATTAGGAAATACTAAACCACTCTGGTATCTTGCCAAAAAACAAACAAAAAATTCAGTGTCATGAAGAGCCAGACAAAACTGAAAAACAACTTGAATAACAAACATCTAGATCTAGAGCTGAAAGGGACTTCAGAGGACATCTAGTCCTCATTGTACAAAGTAGCAAAGCTGAGCTTTAGGAAGAAACTTGCCCAAGATCACACAGGTAATAACCATAAGAGGTTGAAATCAGGTTTTCTGCCTTCAGAGTTTGTGATTTCTCCATCACCCCAATTGTTGGAAAGGAGGTTTGTTTGTTCTTACATCAAGATTAGCAATTGTCTTTTTGCAACGTCTGTCCTATGCTCACATTTCTGCTTTCTGCAGAGAAACAAAATAAACGGATGCATCGTCTACAAGTGGAGCTTTCCCCCTCAATAAGAAAATTGGGATTGACTTGCCCAGGGTCACACTGCTAATAAATATCTGAGGCCAGATTTGAACCCAAGCCCCCCTCACTCAAGGGCTGTTGATCTACCCACTACACATAGTCACCTCCTAGTGTTTTTTTTTTGTTTTTTTTTTTTTTTATTGGAACTATGATTTCACTGATGTAAAATCAACCAGTGAAGGAGTCTCTTTACGGATAAATCAGCAGGTGCTCTACAATTTACAGCATTAGAGAATTCCCTTGAAAGGTCAAAGATTTGCCCAGAATCACACAGCCAGTTTCTGTCACCAAGGGAATTTGAATGGAAGTCTTCCTGATTTGAGGCCAGCTCCTTATCAGCTACATCAAGCTGCTTGTCAACTAATTAACCCTTCAAATACTGATGACAGCTATCGTGTCTTAACTGTCTCGCTAAAGACTTCTTTTCTCCTGGTTAAATACTTCCAGTTTCTTCATGTGATCTTCAAACGGCATGAACTGAAGGCTCTTAAGCCTTCTGTGCTTGCTCTTCAGCTGATTAACATTCTTCCTCAAATGTTATGAGCCATTATGATAATATGATAAATTACAAGTAAGATTTGAATTAAAGTTACAAATCTAGATTGTAGTCTGTTGAATTGTAATCTTAAAAAAACTTCAGCTACTCTTGCTATTTCAAGTCCAGATAAATAGCCAAATGGCTCAGTAAAAAGTAGCTCAAGACCTACATCTGAGACTAAACCAAGTCTTGCTGGGAGGGCAGATGATGGACACTTCAAAGACAAGTCCTTTGAGTGATTTCATTTGTTCTTTCCCTTGGAAAGTATCTCTTTAATGTTTATCCTATCCATTCCCCCCAGAGAAGTAATTGCTTTGCCATCTTTTTGCTTTTGTCTTTTATCCCCAGTGCCCCCAACATTGTTTGGAACACAGTAGGAATTTAATAAATGCTTGCTCATTGAATGATTTTAGTCACTCCATAGTCCTTTTTTTTCTTCTTAAATTGGACCTGTGATTTGACTGATGTAGTATTAACCAATGAAAGAATCTCTTTGCCCTTATGGGTCAGCAATTGCTCTGAAATTTAGAGCATTAGATAATTGTTATGGAAAATGGCAACTTGGTCTAGTTAAGTCAAAATACATCAACAAGCATTTATCAGATACTTACAATGTGCCAGACACTATGCTAAACATTGGGTATGCAAAGAAAGTAAGAAAAAAAATCTACTATTCCCTCAAGAAGCTCACAATCTAGTTAGGGAAAAGTTGCATATTATTCTATTCACATAAGAGAAAATTAATAAAAGGTAGCAGAGAAAGAAAGAAGCAAGATTAAAGGAGGTCTGGAAAGACTTTTGCAGAAGGTGGGACTTTAGTTGAATCTTGAAAGAAGCCAGGAGGAGGAAGAAAGTTCCAGGCATGAGAGATGGATAAATGTCTGTAGTGAGAAGATATTTGAGGAACAGGCAGGAAGTCAGTGTCACTCACTGGATCTCATGAGCTTGATAATGATTGGCAAATTTTCAGTTTTAGCATTTATACCTCAGAAACTGATAATCTTCTTAATTTACTGTTATATTGATTTCTACTTTTGATAAACTATTAATAATGCCAAAAAAAAACCCTTAAAATTACAGGTATATATATTTTTTCTCAATTGTTAAATATTTCCTATCAGTCTCTTGGAAAGTCCTACAATATCTTGCCCTAATGAGATCATATAGTATCCACAGGAGGATGACTAAGATAATTGGAACCCTGGTGAATATACCATAGAAGAAATGGCTGGAGGGAATTTATTCTAGAGAAAAGATTTAAGGGGTGGGATAATGTGACAACAGCCTTCAAGTAGGAGGACAGCCATGTAAGAAAAGAATTGAACTTGTTCTGCTCAATTTAGGGGAATAAGAGAGAAAGACAGAATGGAAGGAAGGATGGAAGGAAGAAGGGAGGGAAGAAGGAAAGAGAGGGAGGGAGGAAGGGAGGGAAGAAAGGAAAGAAGGAAGGAGGGAAGGAGGGAAGGAAGGAGGGAAGGAGGGAAGGATAGAAAGAAGGGAAGGAGGAAGGGAAGGAGGAAAGAAAAGAAGGGAGGAAGGAAGGAGGGAAGGAGGGAAGGGGAAAGGGAAGAAGGAAGGAGGGAAGGAGGGAGGGAAGGAGAGAAGGAGGAAAGGAGAAAAGGAAGGAGAAAAGGAGGGAAAGAGGAAAGGAAGGAGGGAAGGAAAGAATCATGACAATAATTCTGATATGGCTAAGAAATAGATAGGTTAAAAAAATAAATAAATAAATGGAACAGATTAGATTGATAACATATAGAAGCAAATTAATACAGTAAGTAGCCTGGTATTTAATTAAACCCAAAGATCCAACTCCTGGGATTTAATAAAAACCACTAGGAAAATTGGACAGAAACTCCAAATGGTAATATCATAAATAAGTTAGATGGTCAAGAAAGAAATTTCCTTTCAGATCTAGGGATAGAGAAGATCAAAAGAGATAAAATGGGAAATTATTGTACCCCAAGAAATAAGAGACAGAGAAAAGGGACTTGTTATGTATAAAAATAGGGAAGGTTCTTTTTGTGATGATAAAGAACTAGAAATTAAGATGGGGTATGTGGGGAATCCATCAAATGGAGAATGACTGAATAAGTTGTGGTATATGAATATAATTTAATATTATTGTTGTGCTGTAAGATGAATGATAGTTTTGGGGTAACCCAGAAAGACTTTTATGACCTGATGAAGAGTAAAGTAAGCAGAACCAGAACAAATAAGATCATAAAAATGTGATCTTGAAGTGAACAGAGCCAGGAGAAAAGTTTATAAAATAAAAACAACATCGTAAAGACAAATAACTTTGACAGGTTTAAGAACTCTGGGCAAAGCAATGACCAACAACAGTTCTAGAGGATCAGTAGTAAAGAATGCTATCTGCCTCCTGAAAGAGAGGTGTTGGGCTCAGGAGGCAGATGAGATGCAGTTTTGGAGCCTGACTACCGTGGGCATGTTTGGTTTGACTATTCACATTTGTTATAAAGGTTTGGACTTTTCTTTTTTCTTTTTCCCAGTGGGGGAAAGGGGATGGGAGAAGAAAGGCAGTTTTTGTTAACGAAAAAAAATTTTAAAGTAAAGAAAATAAACAGAGTTCTACATCCCTGCTACAAGCAATTTTTTTTTTTTTACACATTTGTTCAAGTGCCAGAGTGACTTTAAAATCCCCTGCAGGTTGAAGGACATGAATCAGCTGGACAATGTTTTGCAAACAGCTTTGCTTCCTGGTATAGTATGGTATGTTTCTGAGCTGTTCTGGGAATTTTTGGGTGATTCTGTTCCCCAGGACATGGAAACCAAAGAGCAAGCCCTTCAGAGACATCCCTTTGATCGAGTTCCCAGTTAATAAATGCACTTTATTTGACACCCTGAGCGAGCAATAAAAGTGTGCAGAACTACAGCAGAAGAAAGACTGAACATTTCTCCAACTTCTGCATAGAGGGGAAGTATTGGGATGAGAAGCATTGCCAATATCTCCCCAAATGAAAGTACTTTGCATACCTCCATTTATTTGGGTGTTCTATAGGTCAGTCCTCAAAGGTCTAGTCTTTCTCCTTTTTCTTATCTTAAAAAAAAAAAATACTCTCAAATTAACCTCAACCTTTTACTTTCTAAGAAATGCATTGTCCTGGAATAGAATACAATCTATACTGTGCATCACTCTTGTGATTAGAAATCTCTGGCAGTAACGAACTCTCCTATCCTTTCCTGGTGTGTCCAACAACTCCAGAGTGAAGATGAAGCAGTAGCCTTAGCTCTAATTGAATGTATGAGATCAATAAAGTCAGGGAAAGAGAGAGAATTGAGGAACTCCAGGGCTGAGTCCATCTGCAGTTTCAAAAGAAAGCAGAGTATACCATCAACATCTGCATCCAGTTAAGATCTGATTTTCTATCTATTACATGTTTTTATTTAGAAAGATACTTTGATGTATGACAATCGATAAAATATGGAAAATGAAATGTATTAGAAATATGCTGGAATGGCTAGAAAGTGTCCCTCCCTACAATTTGCCAACAGGTAACTATGCTAATCAAAACAATTGTCCCCACAATTTTTCCTCTCCATCCCCCACCTCCAATATACTCAGTCAAGATAAGAACAAGAGGGTAAACTCTCCCTAATTATATTGACTAATCACAAGTCTCTGATTAAATGGTTTAAATTCCCACAGCTAGGTAGTTGCATTCAAGCAATGCTCTCTATAGGTTTCATAGAAATTTCTGAAGAATGAGTTTAATATTTCCTTCCTTATTGAACAATAAACTCATAGACACAAGGTTGAGGCAATATGAAGAACCAGCCATTCCTAAACTTTGTTACATTGTAAAAAATGACAAATGTGCATAAATAGGATGTCATATGCAATATTAGATAAAGGGATATGGACAGACACACAAACATTTACATGATGACCATAATACCATAAAGGAAAACACCACTCAAAGACTTCAGAACTCTCATTAATACAATGACTTATTACTTTAAAGGATTGATGATGAAAATAATTTCCCTTCTTTTGGTAGGGAGATGGGGGACCACTGATGGATTCAGAAATCAGAGGCATACACCATGAGACACAGCCAATGAGGTGATTTGTTTTGCATAACTATACTTTGTGACAAGAGAGGATTTTATCAGGGGTTGGGGGAATAATTGGGAAGAAAAGTAATATCAGAAAAAAATCAATAAAACATTTAAAAAAGAGAATCAGCTATTATTTACTATGTTTTAAATGAGAAAATAAAGTCAAGATTGAAAAGGGAAATGAGAACATTCACCTCCTATGTAGTCTAATTCATTCCTCAGTGGTGGTAGTAATGAAGAGAAAAGTCCTTTGATACACAACTATTCTTTAGCCATTTGGAGGTATGACTCCCAGGATGCTGCTATGCTAGAGAATAATTTAGTATTACTAAGACCAACCAGATCTCAAAATTATGAAGGGTCCCACAGAAAGTTGAAGTTCTTTGAATTCAGGGCTCTGATGCTATGTCCTTTATAAAGCTTTTCTTGATGCTTCTAACTAAAAATGATCTTTTTTTCTCAAATTTCTTATATTGCCTTGTTTGGCTTCATCTACATATATACTTATCATTTTATAGCATTATAATCACCTTCAGTTAAATGATCAAAGGAAATGAACAATTTTCAGATGAAGAAATTAAAACCATATGAAAAGGTGCTCTAAATCACTATTGATCAGAGAAATGCAAATTAAGACAACTCTGAGATACCACTACACACCTCTCACATTGGCTAAGATGACAGGAAAAGATAATGACAAATGTTGGAGGGGATGGGGAAACACTGGGACACTAATATATTGTTGGTGGAGTTGGGAATACATCCAGCCATTCTGGAGAGTGATTTGGAACTATGCTCAAAAAGTCATCAAACTGTGCATACTGGGCTTATATCCCAAAGAGATCCTAAAGAAAGGAAAGGGACCCACATGTGCAAAAATGTTTGTGGCAGCCCTCTTTGTAGTGGCTAGAAACTGGAAACTGAGTGGATGCCCATCAATTGGAAAATGGCTGAATAAATTGTGGCATATGAAGGTTATGGAATATTATTGTTCTATAAGAAATGACCAGGAGGATGATTTCAGAAAGGCCTGGGGAGACTTACATGAACTGATGCTGAGTGGAATGAGCAGGACCAGGAGATCATTATATACTTCAACAACAATACTCTATGATGATCAATTCTGATGGACGTGGCCATCCTCAGCAATAAGATGAACCAAATCAGTTCCAATAGAGCAGTCATAAATTGAACCAGCTACACCCAGTGAAAGAAACTCTGGGAGATGACTATGAACCACTACACAGAATTCCCAATCCCTCTATTTTTGTCCGCCTGCATTTCTGATTTCCTTCACAGTCCGATTCATTTTGTACAGCAAAATAACTGTTTGGACATGTATACATATATTGTATTTAATTTATACTTTAACATATTTAACATGTATTGGTCAACCTGCTATCTGGGAGAAGGGGTGGAGGGAAGGAGGGGAAAAGTTGGAACAAATGGTTTTGCAGTTGTCAATGTTGAAAAATTACCCATGCATATATCTTGTAAATAAAAAACTATTAAAAAAAAAACACAAAACACGACCAGCAGAATGATTTCAGAGAGGGTTGGATATCATTGTACATGGCAACAACAATATTATACAATGATAAATTCTGATGGATGTGACTCTTTCCAACAATGAGATGATTGAGGCCAGTTTCAATGATCTAGTGATGAAGAGAGCCATCTACACCCAGAGAGAGCCTTGTGGGAACTGAGTGTGGACCACAACATAGCATTTTCACTCTTTTTGTTGTTGTTGCTTGCATTTTGTTTTCTTTCTTATTTTTTTCCTTTTTGACCTGATTTTTCTTGTGCAGCAAGATAATTGCATAAATATGTATACATATTTATTATTGGATTTATGTATTGGATTTAGCATATATTTTAACATGCTTAACATATATTGGATTACTTGTCATCTAAGGGAGTAAGAGGAAGGAGGAGAAAATTTGGAACACAAGGTTTTGCAAGGGTCCATGTTGAAAAATTATCCATGCATATGTTTTGAAAATAAAAAGTTTTAATAAAAAAATTAACTATCTTCAGATTTCCCTCCCCCATTATAAGTTTTCTGAAGGCAAGAATTTTATTACATTTTTTAAAAATCTCTCCTACACATACCTTTCCCACATTCAGCATAGTTGTTCATGTACAATCCCAGAATCTCTGAGTTGAAAGGAAATACAAAAGTCATTTTGGCATCTCGGGCAAAACATCTCCCAGTTTCTTGTTAAAGCCTAGAAAGAAACTTATTATCTCCTAAACAGTTCATCTCACTTACTAAAAAAAAATTATTTAAATTGAACTGAAAACTGAAACCCACCCTTTCTATCACTTTCTCTCCTATAGATCCAAGTAGACAAATCTAATTCCTTTTCTTCATTACAACCTCTCATATCCTGGACAGTGATATTTGTCCTAAATCTTCTCTTCCTTAAACAGCCATAATTGTGGTTTCAAATTCTACAGCCAAATATCACTCTCCTTAGAAGGTATTATAGATGGTCAATTATCCTTTTTAAAATGTGAATTGTCTTAAATACCTAGTGAGCTAATAACTGTACAAATTCTTACAAATTGAGAAAAAGAGAATTCTACCAAATTTCCTTTATGAGACATATATAGCCCTAATTTATAAAGTAGGGAGGGATAAAGAAAAAAAAGAACGACACCACTAATGAAATCAAAGCAAAATTTTAATAAAATTTAATAACATGACTACAAAAATACATTTTAAAATGTATTTATTCTGATGAAGTTGGATTTTGATCAAGGATGCAAAGAATTCAATGTCAGAAAATAGTTAGCATTATTAAATATTTTTGAAACAAAAAATAACCAAAACTACAGGATCATATCTCTATATCTGACAAAACATACTTCACTAAAAAGGAGGGGGGGAATCATAGAAATTATGGCATAGAAGGGCTATTTCTTAATATGATACAAATGTTATATCTAAAACTCAAAGTTAGTATTATTTGCAAAGGAGAAACATTAGAAGTTTTCTCAGGAAAATAAGGGGTAAATCAAGGATGCCCCCTTTCCCCTTCATTACTTGAGATAATTATATAAATGCTAATGATAGCAAAACTACAAGAAGAAAAAATTAGAAACATAAGCATGGGAAAGAGGAAACACAATTATCCTTAATGTAGATGACATGATGGTTTACTTAGAAGTCTCAGAGATTGATCAGAAAAACTAGTTGAGACAATTTGTAGTTTCAGTAAAGTAACAAGATACAAAATAAAACCATAAGAGTGATTTCATGTCTATCCTTTTTAGTAATCATAGAAAGCCGGAAGAAAAATAGAAAGTGAATCTCTTATTTGAAATAACATCAAAATTTATAAAATATCTGAAAGTTAAACTACCAAGATACATTTTAGATACTTCTAAATGCAATAAATTACTATTTTTAAAATTAAGAAAAAAAATAATTGGGGGGTTATGCAATGCTCATGGCTGGTTAGTGCCCATATAATAAAATGACGATACTGCTTGAAATACTTTAGTGTACTAGTCTAATTACCAACAGGTTACTTTTCAAAATTAGATAAAATGATAATAAAATTTATTTGGAAAAATAAAAGGTCTAGTCCCTCAAGGGAAATAATAAAAACAATTGTAATAAAGAGAGAATAGTACTTCCAGATTTCAAACACATTATAAAACAGTAACTATAAAAACTATTTGGTACTGATTTAAAAAAAACAAAGTAGATAAGTGGAACATACTAGATAAGCAAAAATCAGAAGCAATTAAACTCAATAAACTGGTGTTCAATATACCCAAGAGCATAACCTACTGGAATAATTCAGATTATTTGACAAAAATTTGACTTGTCGCTATTTGACAAGAACTGCTAGGAAATAACTTAAAAGCAGCATAACAAAAAAAAAGTTTGTACCAACAACTTATATATCACATACCAGAGTAAACTCAAATAAACACTCAACTTTAATTTTAAAAGGTTATAACAGTAAAAAACAAACAAAAAAAGATTTGGCATAGAAGAGCTCTTTTCATAGTTATGGCAGGGGAGAATTCTTAGCCAACAGATAGAAGTAATCACAAAAGATAAAGCAGAACATTCTGATCACATAAAACTGAAAATCTTTTGCATGAATAAAATCAATGCAACCAAGACAAAATGGAAAACTATAGATTGAGAAAACCTTTGCATCAATTATCTTTTTTAAAGATCTAATTGTTAAGATATGTGGGATATCAAAAGAAATACACAAGAACAGAAATCACCCCTCAAAAGATAAGTAAAGGACAAAACCAAATAGCTCCCCAAAGAAATATAATATTTTAAATAACCATATGAAAGAATATTCCAAATCACTAAGCAAGAAGAATTAAAATTAAAAACAATTTTGAGATTTTATCTTATACCCAGCAAATGTGCAAAAATAACAAAAGATGGAAATAATGTTGAAAAGTCTGTAGGAAGATAAGCAGGCATTAATACCTTATTAATAGAGCTATGAATTCTGGAAAGATTTGGAATTATGCTTAAAAAAATAATAAAGCATCCATTCTTTTGGCCCAGAGATCCTATTGCTAGGGCTCCTTTAGATCCTGATTTAAATGTTAAAGAGGTCAAAGACAGATAAGAGTCTGATACATGCCAAAATATTCATAGAAACACCTTTTCCTGCTAAAAAATAAAAACACATGAATAAATAAATGTCCATTTTGTGCTTAGTGTTGTTCTCAGCGGGAGACATGACTTGCTGTCCTACATGGCCACTGATTGGTGAATGGCTAAACAGATTAATGTAATGAAATATTATTCTGTAAGCAATGGCACATATGAAGAATTCAAACAAACATGAACATCTCATCTGAACTGAGGCAGAGTGAAATAACTAAAACCAGGATATTCCCTTCCTTTTTTTTGTTGAAAAAAAAAATGGGGACCTATAGGAAGGGAATATAGCATATGTCGCAAGATATAATTAGTTTTGTTGAAGTGGTTTTTTCCTTTTTATTTTTTTCTTTCTGATCTTTGTTACAAAGAAATACATACTAGACAGGGAAGTAGCAGAGGGACAGATTCAGAAAGGAATATGATTTTAAAGAAAAAAACATCAGATTCTTCTTTTTTGAAAAATCCAGTGGAGTTGGACTATTCAGAAGCAGTGAGCCCATTTTTAATCCTAAGAACTCAGAAATGTGGTGAGGCTTTGGTTCTTGGCAGAATGCCTAGGACAAAATTTATATGAGATGCCGAATCGAGCCCCTAGAACCTGAGCTATACAATCCAGTCTGATCAGCTGGTTCAGGAAAGAACATTAAGTACTCGTGCAGAAAAAGAACCTGCAAAAATGCAGTGTGAATTGCACAAAACAAAGGTGGGGTAATTAATGCTAATGATAAAATGAATATGCAAATAAAAATAATCTCAAGGATGATGTCATTACTATAACTCATTTCTATATTGCTGAAGCATCTGAAATAGGATTTCATTTTCTTTGCCTCCAAGCTGATAAGGGAAATTATAGCAATAAAAACAACTCAACATCTATTTAGATTTTTTTATTTTGAAATTCTCGAACAGCTAGACTTTACATTAAGCCAATCCCCTCATTTTATAAAGGGAAAAAAATGGACACCAATCCATTTGCCCAGTTACAAAGCCACTTTGTGGCAGTGTCAAGACTAAAACCCAAATCTAATAATTCTAGAATTCCTTTTGCTTCAACAAATTGCTTTTCTTATGGACCTGTCTTGACTAACTGTAACATCCTTCCAATCTTGAACCCAGAGAGCTCCTCTTGGTAGAAAAGTAGGGGTGAGGGAAGGAAGACCTGGCAGAGCAGAATATTGTGTAGATTAGCAGACTTGGATGTTTTATTGATCAGTTTCACTTGACTGTTTTTTTCCCCAGTAAGGTTTAAGTCATGAAAAGTCTTTTGTACTTTTTAAAGGCATTATTAAAATTTTTAAATAAAAATTTGAAATTTGATAAAAAAGAAGCAGTGACTTAGCATTGAAAGAAAAATATGAAATATGAAGAAGAAATTACCCCCACAGGGCCTCATCTTAATGATAAATAGATATGTGTTAACTGTCTACACATGGGGCTGCTGTTTCTTATTAACAGACTTTGCCAGAAAACGATGCTGATTCCTTTTCTTATCATCCCAAGTGACCCAGGCTTAAAGAAAAAAAAAAGGCATCAGTAGCTTCCCAGGAGGAAAAAAATAAGTGCTTTCAGCTTCATAAACTGTTTCCCTCCCAACCACCCCATGAGGCTAGCAGAGCAAGTATTATCACTTTTTGACAATGAGGAGACTGGCCCTCAGTAAGTCACTTGCCTATGGTCACACTGTGAGTAATAGCAAAGCAGTGGCTCCACATTTTGTGCTTTTCCCCTACTGGTATGTAATGCTGGTAAGAGAATTTCTGAAATTATTGAGTCCAGCTATTGATGGGTGAAGTGCTGTTGTAGCTGCCCTTCACAGACTAGCTTTTGAAGCCCCTTGAGCTGATGATAAATATTCAACACTCCTTCCAGGAGCTCCCTAGCCGGCTCTACAAACCTCTAAGTATGTTTTTCATTACTCTCCCAATACGTAATTCAATTAAATAAGAATAATTACATAGAGTAAGAATCTAAATATCACACCAGAGAGAATCAGGGTGCCCGAACAGGGATTCAGCACACACAATTTATTCCAAGAGGAAGATGCTACTTTAGTTCAGCAGTTTTTAATCTGGAGTCTATAAACTTCCTCTTTTAAAAAAAAGAGATTTAGATAACTGTTTCAATATGATTGTTTTCCTATATTTAATGCATTCAGAAAATTACTGTGAGAAGAGATCCATTAGCTTCACCATATGCCAAAGAGGTTCCCAACACACACACACACACACACACAAAAGGTAAGAATCCTTATTTTGGCTTCTCATAACACCCAAGACAAAGACGATTTTTGGTGGAATTATTTCTACCTCAACCAATTCCTTAGTGGTAACAGCAGCAGGGAGTCACGGCATCCCCAGTGTGCAAAATGCATAGTGATACTAACAGCTGAGTCCTTCTGCCCTTGGTCACCTTGCTCTCTCTGGCCTCCCCCCAGGACACATTCAGCTAAGTGTTTGCTCCCAAGCTTCAGATGAAAACGCCTGGCTACTGACCGATAGGAGAGTCCTAAAAGTCACCCTATTGTCCCAGGGCCACGGAACTGAGGAGCAGCTGAAAGTCACAGTGGATCCAAGGGGCCCGCTGTCCTTTGGAGATCTGTTCTTTTGGCCTGGCTATGCACACGGTGTAACTGGACCCAGTTACCCTTCACACAGAATGCCAGCGGTTTTTGATTGACCTCATTATGTCACTGACTCCATTTTAAGTTACATAGGGGTGGCCAAGTTTGGGGACAGTGTGTCTCTAATACCACAAGAGGTTAGTGCCATCTTTTCAAGCCAATGAATTTTAATGCATCCGTTTCATTCACAAGTTGGGCCATTTGTCTAGGATTCAACAACCTTCTAATATAGGTGCTTTGAAAATGGATAACGGGGCTTAGTCGCTTGTCACTGAGTATTTGGACAGATGGTTCATAGTTTGAAAGCGTGGAGAAAGTTCTCTGAGCTAGTGCCCAAGAAGCTAACTGATCTCTCCTCTTCTTTCCTCTACTCCCTCCCCCTTCTCCTCTCCTCTTTCTCTCTCCCCTCTCTCTCTTCTCCCCTCCTCTCCTCTCCCTTTCTTTTTTTCCTCTTCTCTTCTCCCCTTTCTTCTCCTCTCCTCTCTCTTCTTTCTCTCCTCTCTTTTCTTCTCCTCTCCTCTATTCTTCTCTCCTTCCAATGTCTGAGGCAGGATTTTTGTATTCAGATTCTCCTGACTTCAAGGCCTGGGCTCTATTCACTGTGCCATCTAGTTGCCCCTACATCTACAATTTATAAAAGTGAGAGGGATTCTTAACTTAAAATCTGTGAACTTACATTATTTTTAATATTTTGAAAAACATATTTCAATAGAATTGATTTCCTTTGTAATCTTCTGTATTTAAATGTATACATTTAAAAACATTCTGAGTAGAAGATCATAGGCTTCATTAGAATGACTACCAAAGGGTCTAAGGCACAAAGAAAATTTAAGCATCTCTAGACTAGATGAACTCTAGGGTCTTTTCTAAATCCATGATCCAAAACTTCTATGGAAATGGAAATATGGGAACCAGGAACCAGGAAAAGGTCAACTCCTTTAACTCAGATAGAACTCTCATTTTGGAGAGCCACTGACTCTTCATCCTTCTTGGTGATATCAGCTGACAATATTCTCCTTATTCTAGAATGCTCATACATTCATTTATTCCTGAAACATCTCCTGTACTCCTTTATTTCCTCTTAACAGACACCATTCCTGCACTCCACAGCCCTAAGATAAGGTACTCCCAATGAAACACCTTTCTAGCCATGAACTAAATGTCCCTTTTGGACACAAGCTTCTCTGGATTGGGATCTATCCCTCTATAGAATATAGGGCATGTCAACATTCCCTAGTGCGTTAGGGAATGACCTGTTCAAGATAGCAACCCCTTCCAATCATGCCCAGCTTTGCAATACTCTGCTATTGGACCTCAGTGGGTTAGGCTAAGTTTATAATAAAAGTAGGTTATCTTTCATTACTTCAATACCATACCATATAAATAAAACCAGAGAAGGAACCCTGGGGGGCTTAAGCTACCACAATGAGGCAGGATTCTGTGAAATTTCATTATCTTGGGATTCAGGGAGAAACTCAAGCTTATTCCAAGGAAAGAAAATCAAGACCACCACATATAAATGCAGCCATCCCCCAGGGTCTCAGCAACAACCTTAACCTTCTGCTGTTTCTCCCTCCTGAAGTTTTGCTTGTCTCCAGAGAAATTATTCTGGGATCACAAGGAAATGCTAATGACAGCTAATAAAAGGCTCTCCTTGTTCCTGGAAAAGAACCCTGGGGTCTAGATTTGTCCCTTTTAAAACTCACCAGATGAAGGAGAAAAGAAAGTGCTTGAGTATGAATTTTCAATTGGCTACATTTTGTTTTTATGCCATGAGACACAGAGATTCATAAAAGTGAAGATGGATAACCTTAGAAAGAACCCGGGCCAAACCAGCAGGCAAGCAGGCACTTATTAAGCCCCAGCGGGCACTTCACTAGGCATTGAGGATTTAGAGACAAGACTAACATTTGATACTGGAGGAAACCTGCACATAAAGTGATATATGTGAACACATAGAAAGCTGAAACAAGGTCACCTGAGAGGTGAGGACACTGGGATGGTGGAAGGAAAGGCTTCATTCAGAAGGTGGTGCTGGAGGTCAGGCCTGGAGGAAATTTGGAATTCTGTAAGTGGGGGCAAGGAAGGAGATCATTCAGGAAATGGGGGGACAGTCAGGGCAAAGGCAAAGAGATGGGAAATGTCGCATGTGAATATGATAGATGGAATTCTAGCAATTAGGCCAGAATTGGCTGGACTGAAGAGATGTAGCAGAGGGTAAGATATAAGAAGATAGCACTGGGAAAAGTTGGAAAGGCCTTAAAATGCCAAATGGAATGTTTGATCTGAGAGGAGTGGGAAGTCACTGAAGTTTACTGAGTAGGAGGGTGACATATTCAGCCCAAACTCTTCATCTTTCAGAAGAGGAGACAGAAATCCAGTGAGGGGGAGGGATAATCACAGAATGTCTTACCTGGAGCAGCCCAGGCTCAGAAGGAACTAGGGTGGAGCTTTGTCCCGGGTGCTAAGGGAGGGGGTAAAGGAAAGAGTCCTAAGTTTCTGAGGAGTACAAGGTTATTCTCTTTCCCCTCCAGTGAAGTTGACACTTTCTTTCCCACCCAGCACCTGGGATCCTGTGGCCATTATGCTCCACTTTCAGGGCTGTCTTCCCATGGGGGCAACTGCCTCTGAGATGCTTGCTGCCTGAACTGAAGAGCAGTGCTGGGAATATAGGGATCAATAAGGAATTTATATTGGGGAGAGGTAGGAAACGTAGCACAAGGTGCTCCTGTCTCCAAGAGCAAATCAGGCTTGGCTCTCTTCAGTCCATATTCTTTTCTACCCTGTCTTTTCACACCTTTGCAACCTTCTTCTATTGTTAACAAACTCCCCTTCATCCTATCCTTATCTTCATCCTCATACATTCTTCTTGATTATCCGGTTATCTCTGAAAACCTAGCTTCCACCTAACACACCACATAGCCTAGCGTTCTCTCCGTAGTTGGCTGCTTGTTCCTCTTCACTCACACCCTGAGGAGGCAAGGAGATGCATTCTGCTCCTTACTGTAGATTTTCCCTTCTGGCACTTCTCTCTTTAAAGTTCACTCCATCCTTCCCCAATCCATGTTACTGCCACCTCTGGAACTCCAAGTTACTCTCCTTCTGCCCCAGGAAACTGAATAGCTGGCTCACAGCCTCATTCTCCACTACAAGTCTTCATCCGAAGGCCTCCAGTTAGTTCTAAACTCTCAACATCTCAAACCGCTGACTTCTGTTTCTAGTCTACATTAATCATGCTTAGAAGAACTCACACTATCTCCCACCTTTGCTAAAAAACAGAGGGAACTATATTCTTTCTCTCTTCTGTAGAGCCAATCTTAATTATTACAATCCCCCTCCAAAAGGTTTCAGTTTGTTCAATTGTTTTCCGTCATGACTGATTCTTCATGACCCCATTTGGGCTTTTCTTAGATAAGATTGGAGTGTTTTGCTATTTCCTTCCCCAGATCATTTTATATATGAGAAAACTGAGGCAAACAGGATTAAGTGACTTGCCCAGGGTGACACAGCTAATGTCCGAGGTTAGATTTGACATCATGAAGAAGAGTTTTTCTGGCTTCAGGCTCAGAGCTCCATCCACTATGCTTCCTATCCCCAAATAATAGGTTATCATCTTTATTTCTTCATTGATTTTAGAGATATCTTTTGGTTTTAGATAGTTTTTATTTCCCAATGTATTTTTTTTTGCCTCCCTCTTCTAGAGAGTCATTTCTTATAACAAAGAAATTTTTAAAAGGGGAAAAACAGTAAAATGAGTTTATTTTTAAAAGCCTGATATATGCAACGTTCTACACCCATAATTCTAAAGAAAGGGCAAAGGTGCCTTTTCATATTTCCTCTTTGCAGTCAAGCTTGGTTATTATAATTTTACAACATTCTATTTAATTTATTCTGCAGCTGTTCTTCCTTTTGCATTGCCATAGTCACTTTGTATATTCTTTTCCTCTGCAACAGTCCAAGTATTAGTCTTTCGATCTGATCCAGAGCTTTGCCACTAACTTTGCTTCGATGGAAAAATGCATTCCATATTTTCAACAACTGACTTACAAATGAACTCTTGCAAGATCTCCAGGTAGGCACTGCCTACAATATATCTCCCACCTTCTATTCTATTCTCTACATAGCTATGCCTTAAGCATAGCAGTATGATATTACGAGGTGCTATATGAACTTTCACGAGAAGCACACAATTGGTACTTTTAAAATAAAGAATGTCAGAGTTAAAGAGGCCCTTAGAACACATAACATACAATACTGGAGCTTCTGGAATGAATTGAGTTGAAGGAACTTCTTAAATATTTAGAAAATATCACAGTTGAAATGGCTCTTGAAATATAGGATATCAGAACTAATGGAAGTTTAGAACATAGAACATAGAGACCATAGGCATGGGTTCAGGAAGATCTGACATCAAGTCCTGGTTCTCTCATATATTGCCTTAGTCTAGTTCTAGCCTCAGTTTCCTCATTTGTAAAAATAAAATATTAGATTTGATGACTCTTAAGGTTCCTTTTAGCTCCAAAAGATTGTATTGGAAGAACAGTTAGAGATGATCAAGCACAGGTTTCTTTAAAAATCTTTTGATAACTCTTTTTCAATATCATTGGATTCTTCTGTATTCCTACATATTTTATCTTAATTATTTAAAAATCTTTTTTTTCGGGGAAAGGGTTGATTAGGCTTAACCAGACTGTCAAAGAACTCTGTGATCCAAAAGGGGTTAAGAACCTCGAGTCTAGCCCAATCCTTTCATATTATAGAATTATTACTCTATAACTGAGGTCCAAAGACAGAAAAAGACATGTAGCATGGTCACCCAGCAATTGAGGCAAGTAAGTGCTCTTCTACATGCTTTTTTATAGCTATTCTTCCCACTCTCTTCTCTGATGTCTTTTTTCCTCACTTAGGAGGATCACAGCCTTGTTTCTACTGTCCAGTTTTCTTCCCTCTTCTATCTATGTTTAAAAAATATGCATTTTCTTTCTCTAGCACCCTGGAGGGTTATCCCTTGAGGAATTATATAACTTAATTCAAATGACTTTCCTAGCCACCTTGTTAAGTTGATGTCCCAAGCACTAGACTGCTACAGCAAATAATCATGATGTGGGAAACAGACTAACAGGAAGGGGATGCAGAAATTCTCAGAAGATAAATTCAAGCCTGGAGCCATCAATAAGAACAAGAAGCATGATGCAGTAAAAAGCATTCTGGATTTGGAGTTAGAGGTCCTGACTCTGACACTTAATTCCTGTATACAAGTCATTTTCCTTTCCTGGGCCCCTCAGTCTCCTTATCTGTAACATGTGGGAACTAGACTAAATGATCCTTCCAGTTGTAAATCTATAATCCTGTTCTCTTATGATTATATTTTTCTCTCTTGCTTTCCTGCTACCTCTCCAAATGTAAATGTGGCCTCTGCTAGGCCAGAATGGTAAACTTTCTTTGAGTCCAGGACTTTATATGAAGGCAAGTCATTAATGAGATCTTATGCAACAATAATAACAAACTTAGATTTCTATAATACCTTAGAGTTCAAAAAGTTATTTCCCTACAATAATGCTGCAAGGTGGATAATGCAGAAATTATAATCCTCATTTTAAAGAAGTGAAAAGAGTGACAGAGAAAATGACTAAGGCTCCTACAGTCAATAGTCAGGAAGATCTGATTTCAAATCCAATCTCAGACATGAATAAGCTGTATAACACTGGGAAATAGAAAACTCCTTTTTGCCTCAATTTTCTCATCTTTAAAATGGGAAAAATAATAACATGGACTTCCCAGGGTTGTTGTGAGGATCAAATGAGATAATATTAGTAAAGCACTTAACATGCCACATAATAGGCAATATGTAATTGCTTATTCCTTTACCTCTTCATTTGAACTTTTAGACTCCAAGTCCCACAACTTTTTAATCATCCTACATGTTGCTAAGATCCAAGGAATGTTATACTATAGGAATCTGGTTCAACATGAACCAGAAGCTTTTTTTTAAAGGGAAGCTGGTTGCCAAATGTCACGATTTCTGGGTCCCAGCACAATGAGTCCATGAAGCTGAAGGTGTGCTGCTTCTGACAAGAGAAAGAGTTCCCACTCACACAGGTCATGTTCTGAGAAATCAGCCCAGGCTGATACGGAGATGTCCTTCCCACGTGAGACAGTAGAATCAGGTTTCTCAGGAAGCTCTGAGCCATCGCTGGGGCCTGAACATGGACTAGCTCTTGGCTGATGGATATAGAGTAGTTGGGCTCAGACTTCAGTGAGTAGGTGGTGGGAAGAGTATTCTGGATTCAGGACCAGGAAGGTCTGAAGGTGCCCTGTAGGTATATATACCTCTCTGAGCTTGTTTCCTCATCTACAACTTTTTTTAAACTTTTTCCACTCATGATCCTCTTTTGCCAGAGAATTTTTAGTGAGACCCCAGGTCTATACATATATAAGACAGGTATGCAAATCAAATATTTACTGATAATAAATCATAATTTTGTGACCCTCACAGTTAGGAGACCCCACATAAAGTCATGAACTCCATATGTTTAAGAAGCTGGGATCTATGCAATGAGGCCAGATGATCTTATGTCCCCTTTCAATTCTATATACACTGTAACATCAAGACTCCAAGGCCTATAACACCAGACAGTTCCTGATCCGCTGTCAAGGGTAAGGAGAAAGAAGAGGGATACACAGAGAACTCCCAGCCATTCCTGCCCTCAGAGAATTCACATCCTACCAGGTCTTTCTAAACTACTTGAGCTCCCCAATACTTTCATTTGTACATCTGTAATATAAGGGACTGTTTTATCACATGAAATAGTATCTGCAAATCGTGAAGTCAGAGAGGAAATCTGGCATAACGGAACCCGAACTGCCATAGGCCTTCAAAGTTCCCCAGGAACACTGGGGTTCAAAACCTGCTTTGAACACAGTTGTGTGGGCAATTCATTCTAACCTTCAGCTGCTCTTCAGGAAACTTTTTAGGCTGTAAGTTGCAGAAGAATCACAGATCTGTGATGGTTCACCATAGACCGTGGCCTTAGACACCAAGTGGGGAGAAACAGCTGCAAGAAAGCAAGTGCTTTATGGGGAGAAGGGTACATGTGCCCCCATCATCACTGTCTAGCGTTTCCATAATTGCCCTGTGATGGCAGTATTCTCATTGCACCCCTGAGAGGGAGTTAAATGGTTTTAGTATGTTTGTACTATAATTCTGAGAAAAATATCTGGATATTTTCAGTGTTTAAATAAATAAAAAATTCATAAACTTAGATCTTTGTGCTTGTTTTGATTTAGAAGTTAATTAAAATTAATTTTAAAATGTGTGTATATAATCATTTTTGTCTCACTAGAATGTAGAAATATACGCTATATGTAAATTTGCCATTTTATGCTTTCTGGGAGCTCGTTACATGAGTAATTTTCATGATGAATTTTTTTTACACAAAACATTAAAAAGTACTTTATTAAGAATGGATGTTGAAATGGCATGAACCCTTCCAAGAGTAAGTCAAAAGAGTTGCTTCAGGAGGGATCTATTAACCAGGGAGGTCTAACTTTAGTTTTTTGTTTTTTTTTTCCATGAAGACAGCTAAGAGGCTCAGCAAAATTGAGGTGAGGTGAGACTTGTTCACAGCTTGAGGGGGAAACAACACAGATGACCTAGGCCTCTGCTCTGATGTGTTTCAGGTTGTCAGAGAAAATTAAACAGAGGCAGCCCAGTATGCATTTGAGAGTCACAGGATCTGACTTTTAATGCTAAATCTGCCACTTGCTAACTGTACAACCTCAGTTTCTTTGTCTATAAAATGGGAACAATAATCCCCAGTTATAACCTAGGGAATGATCAGGTCAGAGCAAAGCAGGGGGTACCATCAAGAGAACTTAATTATTTGGGGGACTAAAAGACCATTTGATTTTACTTGGGGGAAAAAATGTAGCCTGGCTGGGGCCTCCTCCTCAGGTTACCTCTCTGGGAGTCAGGAGGCATTTTCATTTCATGCACAAGAATGTACAAATGCCAAACACCTGGAGCGGTACGCCTCGATGGCCTTTGCTGTGTTTATTTAATTTACTATCTGAAAACGTCTGGCCAGAAAAGGTATATGGAGGAAGGTGAACTTCCCAGGATGGATGGTGTAGATTCTGGCCCAAGGAGCTGTTTTATGTAGAAGTGCACATTTCATGATGGACATGTGATTTCTATTTATGTTTATATATATTCATGTAGACCCCAGACTACATCACAGACGGCCAATGCATCATGTGTATATGTATGAGCTGATGTTTTCTTGTTGTTTTTTCAAACCCACAGATATCTTTACATTCCTCCAGGTCCCTATTTGTAAATATTTTATTAAAACCAGATGAATTTACTGAACAAACTCATTCATGTCTGTTTTTATTTTTTAGTTTCATGTTTTATGAAAAATGTTTTAGGGGGAAAAAGAAATCTCTTAAGCTGAAAGAAAGGGAAGATTTTTTAAAGCCTTCTTTTAAAAGGCAAGAAAGCCAGGAGAAATTAAGAATTAAAATTTATTCTGCCTAACAATGACAAGTTATGTGTGTCTTTTTCCTCTGCCAGATGATGGGCTTCATGAGAATAGGACGTATATTTTATTCTATATCTCTCCCTGTCCCCCCATCCCCAGCACCTAACGCAGTGTTCCGCACAAACTAAGCTTTTAAGCAATGATAGAAAGATTTCTCTCCTTCTAGACTGTCAATGAGAATGGGACAATGTCTTTACTTGCAGTGATGCTCCCAGATCATCACTAGATGAATTCTACAAGGATAGGGCTAATAAAATAAGCCACATACAGTGATGCCTCTTCTACCTCCACATATAGACTATAGTGTACATAACAGGAGTAGTGTCTAATTCATTTCTGCCTCCCTTCAACAAGATCTCATTCAGGGTCCAACACAGAACAACTTCTCAGGGTTTGTTGATTGATTATTTTGGGGGGCTGCATGAGCTGATAATCCTATGGTGTGAGCAAATGTCATCAATGCTTATAAAACAGACATTATCTCTGAAAATATGGCTTGATATAGTAAAAAGAGACTGAATTTGGAATCAAATTCCAGGTTCAAATCTTGACTGTTACTTATTATTTTTGAGATCTTGTATAAGTTATACCCTTTCTAGGTCTCATTTTTATCATCTGTAAAAATGAAGAGATTAGATAAATTGACCTTTAAATTCCCTGCTAGTTTTAAAATTAAATATTGAACAAGTTTTTTCTGTATGGTCTAAATTTAGATTTAAGTTTTCATCCACCCAAAGTTACCTGAGGGTACTCCAAGCATTAAGCTGTCACTGGGCATGGAGTGGGGGTTGGGGTGGGGGCAGAGGAAGAGATTAGTGATGATATAGTTGTTGAGTTGTTTCAGTCACATTCAACTCTTTATGATCCCTTTGGGAATTTTCTTGGCAAAGATACTAGAGTCGTTTGCCTTTTCCTTCTCCAGCTCATTTTATAGATGAGGAAATTGGGATAGTCAAGGTTAAGTTGCCCAGGGTCACACAGCTGATATCTGAGGCTGGATTTGAACTCAGATACTCCTTATTCAAGGCAGGCACTCTTTCCATTGTGCCACCTACCTGCCCAAGGTGTAGGATAGTGACTCTAATAAAACGTATCTTTCCTCAAAAGAGGGACAAATTCAATCATTTCTAAAAAAGAGTTCTCAATCTGGGTTTAAAAGACATGGATTCAGATCCAAGTTTTGTTAGTGTGTAACTTTAGAGAAGAAACTTTACCTCTCAGTTTCCTGTGACACCTAAGAGAATTGATCAATGAGAGCAGTCAGAGGCATCTTATCTAAGAACAGTATCAACAGGAGGACAACTTTATTTCTTATTAATAATAAAATTAAAAGAATGACTTTCACTACCATTGACAAATTGGTTGAATTTTCCCATATGTTTCATTTAAATTTCATTTGCAACAGGTTTTGTAACAATAATTTTTAAAAAATACTCCTCAGAGATGATTGAGGCCAGTTCCAATGATCTTGGGATGATGAGAGACATCTACACCTAGAGAGAGGACTGTGGGAACCGAATATGGACTACATTATAGAATTTTCACTCTTTTTGTTGTTTGCTTGCATTTTGTTTTCTTTCTTATTTTTTCCCGTTTTTGATCTGATTTTGCTTGTGCGGCATGATAATTGTATAAATATGTATACATATATTGGATTTAACATATTTTTAACATGTTTAACATATCAATATATATTACTTGCCATCTAGAGGAAGTAGAGGGAAGGGAGTGAAAACTCTGGAACACAAAGTTTTGCAAGGGTCAATGTTGAAAAATTATCTATGCATATGTTTTGAAAATAAAAAAGCTATAATAAAAAATAAAATAAAAAAAAAAGAAATCAGCAAAAAACTAAAAAAAATATTCCTCAGAAAAGAAAGGAAACGCTTATTAAGTCTATTATTATATTTGCAATTTTCTTTACAAATACTATCTCACAAATTCCTCCTGGGAGAATGATATTATTATGATTTCCATTTTATAGATGATGCAGATAAAGGATTAAATCACTTGCCCAAGCTCACACAGCTGGTAAGAGTCTGAGCTATATTTGAACTCAGGATTCGGTGACTCTATGCTCACCATGCTAGCCAGCTAGCAGCTAGCTCTTAACTACCTAGCTGCCACTAGGCTCTTCTCAAGAAAAACAGGCAGTAGATGTTATGGCACACTTATAATCAAATTCTCTAACATTCCAGTGGCTCTTTGATCACATCAATGTGGGGAATCTCCCCTTAATGATGCAGATCACCTGGTTATCCAAAGACTTTTAACGGATTTTTTTCTTTCTCAATTTGGAACACTGGCTTCCTAAGTCCTTCTGAAGAATCTTTAACTAAGCAAATAGAGCCACCAGAATAAAAGCTAATGGGAAAATTGCTCTCTTTGTTTCTAGGTTGATCCCACTGGGTAAAGATGGGCCCATTGAATCAATCATGCTAGAGGAGTAAAGGCTTTGGGAGTGAGGTTATACAGCAGGCAGGTCATGGAATCCCAGAAGAAAGGGATTCTGATGCAAAGTTCTATGATATACTACCCAAAAAGAAGCCCTGGATGCTTCAAGTTAAAAATATAAGATGGAGCCCATATCTAGAATTTACCAACTGGTGAGATTTGTCATTCATAGATAGAGATAGCAAAAAACATTTCACTTCCCACTCCCCTCATTTTCCAGATCAGGAAATTTAGGCCTAATGACTTTCCCAAAATATACATAATTAGTAACAGAGACAAGATTTTTAACCTAGATTCTCTGACTTCAAATCTAATGCTTGTGTCATCATATCATCTACCTTTATTCAAATTTTCACTTATTCCCTATTCTACATCTTTTTCTTACCATAACTGAACAATTTATGCCAACTTAATGACAGTGAAATCTTTGGGTGAAAATCAAATCATGACTAATAAATCCTATTTAAAGATTACACACCAAAAAAAATTGTAGAGTTCAATATTAAATAAGCTAGATCAGATATCTACATATATAGAAAAACTTAACAAGAAAAGCAAAAAATAAATAATTCTCTAAAATGCACATAGAATAAATTTTTAAAAATATTACTTATTGAGTCACAAATAAGATCTATATAGTTAAGCTCAGAAAAGCAAGTTTTTTAATGCTAGCTGAAGGAATCATAATATAATACATCTATACAAGCAAGCAATGTCACTATCAGTAATATGGAAACTAAAACTAAATTAACAAATTATGCTTGAGTAAAAAAGGAAATTATTTTTAAATAGCTGATTATATGAAAATAGCTACAATACAGATACAATATATCAAAATCCATGGAATGCAGACAAAAGGGTAGTCAGAGGCAAATTTGTAGTGCCAAATGCCTATATTAATAAAAAAAGAGAAAGAAAATCTTGGCAAGGTAAGTCTGAACAATGAAAACTTAGAAAAGGAACAAAGAAATATAACAACAACAAAAAAAAAAACAGGAGAAAAAAGACAGAATCAATATGCAAATTGATTAACAAAACTGAAAATATAAATGGAAATTATAAATAAAACAATTTTAAAAAAAGAAAAATGTTAACAGAATTGATTTCTAATCAAAAAGGAGAGAGAAAACCCAAATTACAAATGAGAGAAGAGGGCATGGAAGAGAAAGGGAAAAAAACTGTCAAAATGTTATTTATAGCTCTACAACAATACATTGGAAAATTTATGAGAAATTGATGAACATTTTTGAAAGTATAAAATACTAAAATGAACAAAATAGAAAGTATATATGATAACTAATCTTTGGAGAAGAAAACAGGCCAAAGTACTTAAATAAGTCAAAATAATAAATGAAATTCTACCAAACTTGCAAAGAACAAAATTCCTATACACAGACTTAAAAAAAAAAAATGTGAGAGAGAAAACTGTCCAACACTTTCTATGAAGTATATATGGTTTTACTTATCCCTAATTCTGACAAAAGAAAGACCCTAAAGGGGGGAAAAAAGACAATAACATGCTAATACTATTAACAGAAATGAATATAAAATAAATTTTAAATTACTTTACATTAAACACTAAAGTGTAGAGGAGAAGAAGTTTTCAAAAGATGAGACAATAATAAAAACATTTACCCTAAAAACTCAGATAAACATTTGCCCATTGTTACAACTTTTATTTAAAGTTCAGCCTCAGAAATATTTATTTGCCAAAGGCATGATTATATATCAGAAAACCTAAGAGAAACAACAAAAACAGTAATTGAGGTAATACTTTTAGCTAAGTAACAGTCAATGTTGTCTTGAAGCTAGCTATATCTAAGCGGATTGTCAAATTCTCAGTCTGAGTATTACACTTCAGAAACTTGTAGATCAGGGTTTGTTTTATTGTTCTGGAGATTGTATAAATTTAAGAAAGTGAGGAAGAAAATGCTAATAATGCAGATTAAGCTTAAAGATTTTTCACATGTCCTTTTTTTTGGGGAGGGGGGTAATATTTGGAAGGTTTTGGGAGGAGTGTAAGTTATCAAATATTTACCAATACATCACCAGGAGAACATGTGATTTCAAAGAGGAGAAAACAGATTTAGGGAAGTTAAAAATCTGGCCAAATTCACAGGGAGTAAATGACAAGTGCAAGATTTAAGGTCCTCACACTCCATCCAGTCTTTTCCCACTACACCTTACCCTTTGCACAGTTAGGTCAAGTAAGAAAAGTAGGGCAAAAATTGAAATATTTTCTGAATTAATCTGCGGGTTCAGTGCAATGCCTTCAAATAGCATTAGGATGCTTCAGAGATTTAGGTTTTTAAAAAACCACAATATTAACATGAAAAAATCACAACTAGCAGAATGGAGATGAATAAACTACCTCGTGAAAGGGGGTTTCTCCCATTAGTTTTCAAACTTCATCACAAAATATATATTATAAAAATTGGTATGAGAAAAAAATGAGAAACAGTATGTAAAAAAATAAAACTTAGAAATGCAGCCCAATGTACACGAGAGATTAATGTTTAATAAACACTAGTAGAGACTGGAATTTATATCTTAAACTGGTGGGAAGATTAGATAATGAAAAACAGTTTTAGATCTGTTCCCCTCACTATTGTCTACAATGAACTCCAACTGCATCAATGATCAAACATTTTTAAAATGACTTAAAAACTGGAAGAAAAGAAGGAATATTTGTCTCATATGGAGAAAAGGAAAATGTTCAGACAAATGGAAGAAGTTATTGGGGATAAAATAAATGGCTTAGATTATATGAAGATAAAAGGGGTTTGCACACACACACACACACACACACACACACACACACACACACAACATCAAGAGCTCTAAAACTAAAAGAAAAAGAGAGATTGGGGGAAATATTTATGGAAAATATAGCTGATAAAAATCTGACAGCCAGAATTTTAAGGAACTGATACATATCTCTATGAATAATATCTACTCCCTGATGAGAACATGATCCAAGGATATAAACAGACAACATGAAAAACTGTTCAAATTTCCTCAGGGTCAGAGAAATATAAATTAAGCCAACCTTAACATGCCAAATTATGCCCATGAAATAGGTAAAAATAACAAAAAATTGTTTTTTTTTTATGCAACATTGGAAGAACTGAAGGGAAATAAGTATTTTATAATGGAGTAATTATCACAAAGTTGGACCTGCAGACTAATGCAAACCTTTTGGAGACTAATCTAGCAACACGACTTTGTTATTGTTGTTGAGTTGTTCGATTGTATCCAACTCTTTCTTTTCCCATTTGGGGCTTTCTTGGCAAAGATATTGGTTTGCCATTTCCTTCTTCAGCTCATTTTACATATGAGGAAATTGAGGCAAACAGGATTAAGTGATTTGCCTAGGGTCATATAACTGGAAAACCAAATTTGATCTTAGGAAGATGAGTCTTCCTGACTCCAGGGTCAGAACTTTATTCACTGTGCCACCTAACTACCCAGAGGATGACTTGGGGTTGAACAAAAAAATTCTTTCATCAACCTGATAAGCTCTTTATTTGGAGAAAATAAACCTTTATTGGGACTTCATATTCTTCTTTGAAAACTGTGAACATTTGATACATTATCAACTCAATATGTTTGCATTGGGAGTGAAGTGTTTGGCTTGAAATATTATGAAATGGACCACTATGTACCCCTTTATATTGGACTATAAAAGGAAGTCTTCATTTCAGAATTGGCCTTTAGCCTTTTTTACTTCTCCAAGCACATATCATACAGTAGAGAATGAACTTTGATCCCCAAGGTATGCCTACACATAATCCTCTGAAGACTTACTGATCATTCCCCACCCAAGTGATAGCAGAAGTCAGGGCAATAAAAAAGAAGTGAGAATTCCTGGACTCAGAGTCCCTGAACTCAGTCCTGGAGATGCATTGGCAACAACATAGATGATCTTGATCCCATAATAACTATGGAGAGCACAACCAGAAGTCCTGAAAGGGCCAAGTTCCTAAACCTCAACTTTCTGGAAGAATATCAGGAGTTCCTGAGCCCACTGATTTGTGGGTAGAGGGGAAGCTCTGTAGTGGCATAATTCCAGGGTTCAGCCTTCTACAGAAAAGAAAGACAGTAATCTTGAAGTTTCTTTGTTGAAAACCACAAGTACTAGAGTTCTGGGATCCAGAATTTAGAAAGAGGAGAATTTCTATACAGGTTCCTAGATCTTCAGTTCCTGAACCTATCCTTGAAGAGGCTGGAGAGAGGACAGAATTGTGCATATGGAACCTCCCCCACTCTTAACAAGCAGAAGAGGAGCAGGGAAATCTAAGGCAACAAGGAAAAGGAAAGGCCTGGACTTTGCTTAACATGATCACCATGAGTTATTTGAATGATATAGCTACAATAGAAAATGACTTTTTATAGAAATTGTAGGTTTGCCTCTCTTCTGAAGGAGTACTATAAATCCTTCAGAGTACTATAAAATTGGATGTCTTCATGCATCTCTATGGTGAAAGCAGGATTCACTAAATTATTGGGGAGCTCTTTTTCTAGCAATTCCAAGTTCATTGCTCTAAAAGTGAATCAGGATCAAAGCAGGGTAAATAAGGAGTATTGAAAGGAAAAAGCAAGATTCACAAGAGACAAATTATTTCTAATACTTATTACGGACTGTGAGTCTTTTATGTGTCACTTATATTTTCTATTGGGTAGAACAAAGAGTATCTAATACCATATTTATGCACTGTTACCTTGAATGCTTGAATAGGATTTAGGAACCCTTTTGTGTATATATGTGGAAAACTAAACACAAGATATCTTTGCCCTATATTTATATTCCAAAATTTTCCTGAGGTCAAAGAGAGAATGATGCTTTCAGGAGATGGGGGGATTTGTTTGTTTGTTTTATTTCTAGCATCTAAGATGTAAACTAAGAGCTGGGATTCTGACTCATGATTTCCTAGAATGAGATTCACAAAACTAAGGCTATGGCTTTTGAAATAATCATCCCATTCTTTAGGATTTATCTCAAAGACAAAAATTTTTTAAAAGGGAAAAAAAGGAATTCATCAATACAAAAAAGTCATAAATACTTTCTAGGAAGGCCAAGAAGTGAGGTATCTCTGAAATCATGAGAAAGACATAATCCAAAAAGACCTTTTCTCAATTCTCATCATCTGATACCATTGAACACTCATCTTCTGGTTCTCCAGGTTTTCCTTCTATCAATTTGTCTGCTCCCTCTCAGATGTCATTACTGGATCATCAAATATCTCCTAATCTCTAAACCTGAGATTCCTTCTAGGGAAATGCATGGTGTAAGCATTGTAGTAGAGTAGAAATAGCCCTGAGTTTATTATATTCTCAAGACTGGGTTCAAAATCTGGCTGTCACTTACTATCCTCATGACCCTGATTGTCATAATTTTTATGGGCCTCAGTTTTCCCATTGTAAAAGGAGAAGTCTGATACAGATAACCTAAAAGATCCCTTATAGCTTCAAATTTCTTTTCTTGGAGTGGCATTAGAAACAGAGTATGTGAATTGGAATTCTAATTCTTTTATTTGCTACCTATATAACTATAGGCATATCATTATCATCTTTGAGCATCAGTGTCCTCCCAGAAGATTGGCTTTGGTGATTTCTAGATTCCTTTCAATTCTTTAGTTTTGATCCTATGACTAAATCTCAACATAAGGGCCTCTTCTCTTTTCACTTTATAGCCTCTCCTGATACTCTCATCTGCTCCTATGTTCACTTATCATCTCTGATAGCATTAGGAGTAATAAACTCCCAAGAGAACCCTGATTGTTCTCTTGAACTCTGGTTCCACATTGCCTTCTGTTTAGTGAACATTCCATCAAAGACATCATGTTGGCATCTCAAATTCAACATGTTCAAAATTCACTTTTCATCATCACACTCCTTCCCCCAATCCACTTCTCTTCCCAATTACCTGATTTCTATTAGACATTACCATTATTTACACACTCAAGCTTTATAACCATGAAGTTATCTCTGATCTTTTGCTTCCCAATCTATAACATACAATCAGGTTCTATGTCCTGTCATTTCTTTTGTTGGTGCTGTGGTTTCATCATTTCAGTCATGTCCAATTCTTTATTGTATTCCTTTTCTGTTTTTCTTATTTTCTTATTCTGTTTTTTTTTTAATAATTAAAAAATAAAATAAGTATACTTGTAAAAACAAAACAAAACAATATACAAAACAAATACAAAGTAATTGCGGGAGAGGTTATTGGGTAGAGGCAACAGAAAAGGCCTCAAGTAAGGAGGTGTCACTTGAAATCAGCTTTAAAGGAAACAAAATTTCTAAAAGATGAAGGGACACATTTCAAGCATAGTCCAGATGTAGGTAAGATAGGAAATGTATGACAAAGGATGCAAGTGTGGATTCTCTTCAGAGACTTTTTCCTCCATGGTGAGATGGAAGAAGGAGAAAGTAGATGACTCTGCACAAAAGTATTAAATATGGAAGAAGGGAGATGAAGACGCTCCAGTCATATTTCCAAAATGTCAGTGAAGTAGGAAGCCAAGCCATCTGCTAAAAATGTGGATTTGAGGGTCTTAGAGGAAAGAGAAGGAATTCCTTGGGCCAACGTTCCCAGTTTCACTCACAGTCAAAGCTGTCATTAGACAACAGGAGTGGACAATTCACATATGAAAAGCTGGTGGATCTATGATTCTTGATTTCATACCAAGTGCAGACAGTGGAAAGAATTCTTCATTATAAGTACAAAGACCATGTCAAATATATTCAAAACTTTCCTTTGGCTGAAATTTTTTTTTCACTTGAGAAAGAATCCCAAGATAAGCTCTTGTGGGTTTTCACCCACCACAGTAAAGTTATACTAGGCAAGAGGAGAACTTGAAGGGCCTCTTCTGATAGGGTAAAGAAGCCCTCAGGGTAAGGGAGAGTCAAAGGCATATCATAAATATAAGTTTATTATTTAAAGTTCCATTTTCTGTGAGGTGCATGTGGAAAATTATTTTTAACTTACTTGAACAAATCAGATTTGTAAACAGTTCAAAAATTACAAAATAAACCCAAACTCTACACCCTATACTAGCAAAATTTGTCTTTTTTAATTAGTTAAAACTTTATTTTTAAAACTTTTGCCCTTAATATGTCAAAAATAATTCTCTTTTCTTAAAATTCTGTCCTTGGTCAGTCTGAAATTATAGAACTGTGTTTCTTACTGAATGAGGCACAGCATGGCATGGCAGATGGAGGATCAGTCAGACTCAACATGTCATGTGTTCAAGTCCTGCCACTGATACACATTTATGTGACTTATGGAAAAGACAATTTCTCAGAGTTTTGTTTGGGCCATTAAGATACTAAATTACAGAAGAATTGGTGGAAGGAGTTTCCACACAAGGAAAGTTCTCTATGTATGTGTATATATCGAAATAGATTCAAACACACACACACACACACACACACACACACACACACATACATAAATACTGAGATAGAGCAAGAGATAGATTGTTGGAATCTTTACAAATTGTTAAGTCATTAGAGTTGATAGAGACAATAATTATCTAATTTAGCATGGTTCAGTATCATTGATCTGATCTTACAAGGAGATGTTTTGGGCCAGAACCTGAAACAAGGTACTAAGTAGAACTAATTGATAGAATGTTTGTGTTCATACCTTTACTCATTGGAGTTCACAAGTATGGGAGATTCACAAAGTAAACTTTGTAACTTTGTGAATTTACACCTCTCTTAGGTGTGCCTTCAGAAGGAGGAGTCAACCTTTGGGAGATGATATATAAGAAGCTGACTCAGTTGGAAGTTCAGCTGAATTTAGATTGAGAGGGGAGTGTCAAGTGAGTTTAGCCAGAAGCCCTCTCTGAGTGAGGAGTTTTACTTCAGAACATTGACTGGGGTCGAAGAGAAAAGAAAGAAGGAAAATAAGAAGACACAAAGCAAGAAAGTTTTCGAAGTAAAATGTTGAACTGATATACTTGAAAAGAGAAACAAGCATGTACAGCTGCAAGCATAAACAGTTTTTCCTGTTCTGTCTTGCATATAAAAATATTCCTCTTATTTGGGGGTTATTAAATTCAGAATTTTTTTTAAAAAAGAGGCTAATTGAACATTTGACACAGATGTTATAGAGGGAATTCTTGTGTTTAAACTGAAATTTGGACTTGAGGGTTTTGAGATCCTTTCCTTCCAATTTTAAGATTCTAAATTTGCCATTCTCATCTCTGATGTCAGTAAATGTTGACTTTGAAAATCTGGTAAAACACAAACATTAAAAACATGATATACAAGGTTTTTTTTTTTTAAAGCATCCTCCAAATAGAATATTTTGCAATGTTTTCCCTGCAGCATTCATGGGGAATTCTGAACATTATTTATTCCAGCTACTGATCATAAACTTCCATTCAAACAGATTCTGGGGGTTTTTGCCAGAAAAGTTGATTCAAATCTTCTATGAAGAGGGAATGTGTTCATGGAACATAGGAGTTGCTAACTATTCTAATAACAACTTAATGCAACTACAGTTTCATTGTGACCTTAGCCTCTTCCTCAACAGAGGGGTCATCAAAGACTTATCTTCTATATGAAAAGGTAGAGGCAAAATCTTGATTTCAGCCAAGGAAACCCCTTCCCAGGGTAATAAGGTTGGTTTGCTTTATTTTGTTTACAGCTAGAGGATATTTGTTTTTAAGAAAGGTGAATAGCTCCCAAAAATATTTTTGTGGACAGGGTCAGGGTTTGTTTCCTTCAGAAATGTAACCATGGGAAAGTTTCAATGTTCTTCTCAAGGGGGTCCCCAATAAACATGAATTATCTGATTTAACTGATAGTATTTGGACAAGGAGCCTCTCTGACCAAGATGGAAACTCGAGATTTCTGACCACAGACCACTTTGGGCCAAAGAGCAAAAAGGTGCTTTCGTGAAAACCAGAGTGAATAGAGCCCTTTTCCCCCACTGAAATGAAAGAATATTGAGAAAGCTGGGTTTAGAGTCAGAGGTTGTGGTTGCTGTTGAATTATTTCAGTTGTGTCCAACTCTGTGCATCTATTTGAGGTTTTCTTGGCAGAGATACCAGAAGGATTTGCCATTTCCCTCTCCAGTTCATTTTACAGATGAGGAAACTGAGACAAACAGGGTTAAGTGACTTGCCCAGGTTCACATAGCTAGTTAAATATCTGAGGTCAGATTTGAACTCAGGAAGATAAATCTTCCTGATTCCAACCAAGCTAGTGCTCTGTGCACTATGGCGCCACCTAGCTGACGAGGCAGAGTTGGCTTAACACAAACAAGGTTTGCCATTTATAACAATGATCCCTCTTTCTGCCTAACATTTTCTTCATCAGGGAAAGGTCAGAGAGACAGGAACCCTTTGGCCACTGGATCGAAAGCAGCTGCTCTTCAGATCATATTCCATGGGCAGCACGTTCTCCTTCCCACACGTTTCTGAGGTGAGAGAAATAGGATCTGCTGTTTCCTGAGCTGTGAAATGAGGATAATAATAGCATCTACCTCAAAGTAGGGTTGTGAGTCTTAAATGATATAATGTACATAAAACTTTTTGCAAACTATACAATGTATAATGACAGTGATACTTGTCATCTCCCTCTCTTTATCAATGAGACTCTGGAACAAGTCATCATCTTGACATTATTCTTTTATATTTAATGTTCTATTGCACAGGTAGATAAAATTACTGCTGTTTTGGAGCTAAGAGTTTCAGATGCAAGCTCAATCTTCAAGAGTAGTGTCAGGACCACAGCTCCAGTATCAGACAGGATTAAGGGGATATGAGTGCCACTCTTTGCCCATATGAGTCTGATTTCCCTGCTAAGTCTCTGTGTTTTTAAAGCTTTTCATTACGTATATACCAGAAAGCATAAAGTATGGAGACATTTCTGGAAAAAAGTTATTCCTAAGCTTTTATGGAATAATGTTACATCAGGGAAATCGTGGGCAACAGCAACTGAGTTTGTAATAACTCTGTAGTACCAATATGTATGGTGTGGGTCTGTTTTTGTTTTTTTGGTTGAGTTC
This sequence comes from Antechinus flavipes, assembly GCF_016432865.1. Taxonomy (NCBI): domain Eukaryota; kingdom Metazoa; phylum Chordata; class Mammalia; order Dasyuromorphia; family Dasyuridae; genus Antechinus; species Antechinus flavipes. Next base: position 435,935,566 of record NC_067399.1, read on the forward strand.
TGTAGGATATTTCAAGGACAGTATTTTTAGTATGAGAATTTGTTGCCTGTTGGGCTGTGAAATATGATAGCAAGTTTGTCCTATAGAATTCTGGTCAACAGACTGGGTCTTGGTGAGTATGTACAAGGTATTCATTTTTTATAGCCTTTGGTGATCTGATATAGTTTTCTATTATTTTCTTGCATTACTTACATTCATTGCCGTGTCTGGGTTCCTTTAGGATAATCTTTATGTAATTTCTTTTGGCAATAACCTGTTTTCAAATTACTATCATAAACTCCATTTCCATAAGCAATTGTGCTTAAATTAGTCATTTGGTCAATTCTTTTCAATTGGCATATTAAGTTCATGTAGATGTTGCATATAGAGGAGCCTTTGATTCCATTTTTAGGTATTACCCATTTCAAAGAAACCATGCAGGAATAAACTACTTCTACCTCTATAATCTTCATAACACATAATGTATATCTGTATAGAGATTATTCCTCAATGAAGAAATGTCTGCTTGTTCCAAAAATACTGCTTTAAAGTGAATCATTTTTCTCCTTTCCTCCAATTAAATGCACACTTTCGATAACTGCTTTAAGGTGATAATCTTGTGTTTTATTAATAATGTTATTATTTGCTAAGATGCTTTTCAAGTCTGTTATAACTCATTTTACAGTTCTAAAAGTATACATTAAGACTGATAATAGATAGATGCTCAATGCTTTTAGTACATTCTACCCATTCAGTTTTGATTTTAGGATGCCTATGAGTCTCAACATATTCAGCCATAGCCTTTTTTTTTTTTTTTTTTTTTTGATATCTTTGTGTTTGCTGTGCCTTCTCTGGAGAAGAACAAGTTATATATGACTTTCACTTTTATCTGTTGGTTCTCTGTATCCTCCAGATTCAAAGTCAAAGCCTTTAATCTCTCTCTTTCTCCTTGAAAAAGGTTACTAATATACTTCTACAAATGGCATTTTATCTTGCTTCATAAAGATGCCACAAAATGAAAAAGATATTTAATGTGTTTCTTGGTGAAGCCATTTAGTATGATTTCATCCATATCCCTCAAATGATTAATAAGATGTTTTGGGTTGATGCATTTAATTTAGAAAACATATATAAGTATATTTAAGGGAAATAATGATGGGTTTAAGGTCAAGCAGAACTATTACAAACTTAAACTGTGTCTCTGGAAGATGTCACTTTTTAATTAATTATTTTTTGCATTATTGTGTTGGTGGTGGAAGGAAATATATCTATTTAATAAAATTAATTTAGGTTAGCTTTCCTAAAGAATTATGGGGAGAAATGAAATAGAATGGAAAGAAAAAAAAGATTTTATTAAATGGATATCTTACACAGCTAAAAGTTGTCTTTGGGAATAGTAATGATATGTGCCTCAGATGGACTAGGTGAAAATAAATACTACCAAAGATCCAAGTAAATCTATGGTCACTCATTCTCTGACTAAATCCATGTACTTAAAAATGTCCATGAAGTCTCAAGCATCATGTGGTTAAAAAGGTAAGTAGATGAGAGGGAAAAATAGAAAAACAATATTGAAAATACTATTTCAACTAGGAACCCTGGGTTTAAATCTTTACTCCTCCATTTACTAGTTGTACTAGCTTAGGAAATTGACTTCTCTCTCTAAGACAAAGAAATACTCATATATGCACTATCTCTTAGATTTGCAGATGGTAGTTGAATGGTATCACCTTCATACATCAAAGAGAAAAGATTATTAATAATCTAGTCTAATGAGAAGAAACATTACAGTGGAAAAGCATTGGTTCTAGAGCAGGCATGCTAAACTTTGTTTTGTATCACGGCTCCTTTAGCAGTCTGATAGAGACTGTGGACTCCTTAGAACAATGTGTTTAAATATTGAAAAGAAATGTTAAATTTTAATTAGTGGTTAGCAAAAATAAAGATGCAGTTTTTCACTATTCCCCTAGATCAAGGATCCCCTGAAACTGTGCACTAGAATTAAAGATCCTGGATTCAAATCTTAATCAAACAACTATTATGTCTACTTGGGCAAATCACTTAATCTGTGGAGGCCTGAATTTAGTCTTTGAGATCTCTCCAATTCAATATCTAGAAGCCTAGGGTGGGTATATATAGTCAGCCAGTTCTGGGCAGAATGTACCTTTTTGAGGCTTTCTTGCTATGAATGAACATAGTTCAAATCAACTTTCTTTTGATACCATGCTATCAGGAAATAAATTGACATTATATTTTAGCAAGCCTCTTTTTGAGGCAATTAGAGTTAAATGACTTGCCCAAGGTCACATAGCTAGCCAGTGTTAGGTGTCTGAGGCTGCATTTGAATTCAGGCTCTCATGACTCCAGGGCCGGTATTCTAAACACTGTGCCATCTAGCTACCCCTTTTGTTTCTTATAGTAGGACATATATGTTATATATTTTTTTCTCTTCATTGTCTATTATCATTCTTTTTTTTTTTATATAGCTTTTATTTACAAGATATATGCATGGGTAATTTTTCAGCATTGACAATTGCAAAACCTTTTGTTCCAATTTTCCCCCTCCTTCTTCCCTCCCCCAGATGGCAGGTAGACCCATGTATGTTAATATGTTAAAATATATGTTAAATACATATATGTTTACATATCCATACAGTTATTTTGCTGCACAAGAAGAACCAGACTTTGAAATAATGTACAATTAACCTGTGAAGGAAATCAAAAATGCAGGCAGACAAAAACAGAGGGATTGGAGATGCTATGTAGTGGTTCATACTTATTTCCCAGAATTCTTTTGTTGGGTATAGCTGGTTCTATTCATTATTGAAAAAATGGAACTGATTTGGTTCATCTTATTGTTGAAGAGAGCCACATCCATCAGAATTGATCATCATATAGTATTATTGTTGAAGTATATAATGATCTCCTGGTCCTGCTCATTTTACTCAGCATCAGTTCATGTAAGTCTCTCCAGGCCTTTCTGAAATCATCCTGCTGGTCATTTCTTACAGAACAATAATATTCCATAATATTCATATACCACAATTTATTCAGCCATTCTCCAATTGATGGGCATCCACTCAATTTCCAGTTTTTAGTCACTACAAAGAGGGCTGCCACAAACATTTTGGCACATACAGGTAGGTCCCTTTCCTTTCTTTAGTATCTCTTCAGGATATAAGCTCAGTAGTAACACTGCTGGATCAAAGGGTATTCACAGTTTGATAATTTTTTGAGCATAGTTCCAAATTGCTCTCCAGAATGGTTGGATGCATTCACAATTCCACCAACAATGTATTAGTGTCCCTGTTTTCCCACATCCCCTCCAACATTCAGCATTATCTTTTCCTGTCATTCTAGCCTATCTGACAGGTGTGTAGTGGTATCTCAGAGTTGTCTTATTTTGCATTTCTCTGATTAATAATGACTTAGAGCATCTTTTCATATGGCTAGAAATAGTTTCAATTTTTTCATCTGAGAATTGTCTGTTCATATCCTTTGACCATGTGTTAATTGGAGAATGGCTTGATTTCTTATAAATTAGATTCACTTCTCTATATATTTTTGAGATGAGGCCTTTATCAAAACCTTTGACTGTAAAAATGTTTTCCCAGTTTATTGTTTCCCTTCTAAACTTGTTTGCATTAGTTTTGTTTGTACAAAAGCTTTTTGATTTGATATAATCAAAATTTTCTATTTTGTGATCGATAATGATCTCTAGTTCTTCTTTGGTCACAAATTCCTTCGTCGTCCACAGGTCTAAGAGGTAAATTATCCTATATTCTTCTAATTTATTTATAATCTCATTCTTTATGCCTAGATCATGAACCCATTTTGACCTTATCTTGGTATATAGTGTTAAGTGTGGGTCAATGCCTAGTTTCTGCCAATATATGTTATATTTAAGACAAAACATTTCTAAATTTCTAGTTGAATACTGTATCTCCTGGAAGAAGAAAAAGTGATTGCAGAGGCCAATGGAAAAAATTTTAACTCCATGACAATAACAGATTAACCATTTTGCCTGCTGCTACAATGCTGCTGACACAAAGTGAGAAAGCAGGAAAAAAAAAAAAAACAGATTACAGAACTTCATTTTGACCAGATGTCTTTAAAATAGGGAATCAGGACATTAGTAAACTCAGCTGGAATGATTCATATAGGCAGCTCTGGAATAAGAACAACCATACATAGTTTATTACTTACAATTCAAATTCTCCTTTATTTCATATATGGGCTGTGTAATAGCCCTCACCAAAACTATGGACACATACAACTGACACAGATATCTGTGAACTATCCCCTCCTCAAAATTAAAAATCTAGCTAGGGGTTTCAACACCATAAACATATATACCCTTTCTTACAGCCTTAGGCATACCCTTCCTTAATTCGTGCTCTCATCTAGTTCTGTTCATCAGTGCAGGTAGAATAATCTGATCTGAGACCCTCTTAGTTCTTATCTTATTGTTTCCTACAATCTTAATGCTAACATCACTCAAACCAAAGCCCTTAAACCATTTGTGTGTGTGTGTGTGTGTGTGTGTTTGTGTGTGTGTTAGAGAGAGACAGAGAGACAGAGACAGAGAGAGAGACACACAGAGAGACAGAGGCAGAGAGACAGACAGAGAGAGAGAGAGAGAGAAAGACAGAGAGAGAGAGAGAGAGAGAGAGAGAGAGAGAGAGAGAGAGAGAAAGAGAGAGAGAGAGAAGAGAGGCAGAGAGACACAGGGATAGAAACAGACAGAGAGAAGGGGGGTAAGGACACAGAGACATAAAGAGAAAGACAGACATACACACAGAGAGAGATAAAGGTAGACATACAGAAAAAGACAGACAGACAGAGGCACAGAGAGATCCCTTTGGCAATCTGGAGAAGCCTATGGACTCTCTGGAAAATGGTTCTTAATCATTGAAAGATGCTAAATTTCAATAAGAAGTTAGGGAAAATTAAGATATAATTTTTTTCCTCTCCAACTTCACATATCCTCTGAAATCTATCCCTGAGGTCTAGGTTAAGAATTCTTACCCTGTAAATTATCTGACATAAAAGAAGTCCAAAAGAGATTTTACAGTGGAGGGAAAGATGGGGGGAGGAGTGGGGAATGCATGAACCTTAGTCTCATTAGAATTGGCTCAAAGAGGGAATAAAATACACACTCAGTTGGGTGTAGAAATATATCTTATCCTACAGGAAAGTAGGAGGAGAAAGAAAAAAAGAAAAGGGACTGATAGATGGGAGGGTAGGTTGGGGGAGGTAAAAGTCAGGAGCAAAACACTTTTGAGAATGAACAGGGTGAAAAGAGAGAATGGGATAAATGAGGGAAATAGAATGGAGGAAAATATACAGTTAGTAAGCATTACTGTGAAAAATAATTTACAACAAGTTTCTTTGACAAAGGCCGCATTTCTAAAATATATAGAAAACCAAGCCAAATTTATGGAAATGAAAGCCTTTCCTCAGCTGATAAATGGTCAAAGGATATGAACAGGCAGTTTTCAGACAAAGTAATCAAAGCTATAGTGAATATTTTTAAAATGCTCTAAATCACTAGTGATTACAGAAACACAAATTAAAGCAATTTTGTGCTATCACCCACATCACAATGGTCAATATGACAAAAGGAAAATGACAAATGTTGGAGGAGATGTGGGAAAATTACAACACTAATGCACTGTTGAAGTTATATACTGACAACGATTCTAAAGAGCAATTTAGAACTATGCCCAGAGGGCTATTAAAAAAACCCTTTAACCAAGCAATACCATTATTAGTTCTTTATCTCAGAGAGATAAAAAAACAAAAAGTAAAAGTGCCTATATATAAAAATATCTATAATAGCTCTTTTAGTGATGGCAAAGCATTGGAAATTGAGGGGATATCTATCACTTAGGGAATAAATATTGCATGTGATTGTGATAGAATATTATTGTGCTATATATAAGAAATGATGAATAGAATGCACTCAGAAAACCCTCTAAAGACTTATATAAACTGATGCAAAGTGAAATAAGCAGAACCAGGAGAATATATTGTACACTGCTATTGTCCTGTAACAGCATTATTATGTGATGATCTACTATGAATAATTTAGCTATACTCAACAATACAATGATCCAAGACAATTCTGAAGGATTTATGAAGATACAGTCCATCTTCAGAGAAAAAACTGGTGGAGCTTCAATGCAAATCGAAGATACTTTTTATTTACTTTCTTTATTTTTCTTTTTTCGTCTGCTTTCTTTCACACCATGAGTGTTTTGGAAATGTGTTTTGCATGTATAACTCATGTCAAACTGTTTGCCTTCTCAATGAGGAAGAAAGGAAAAGAGAGAGAATTTGGGTATCAAAATCTAAAAAAAGAATGTTAAAATTGTTTTTACAGGTAATTGGGGAAAAAATAAAATACTAATTAAAAAAAAAAAAACCAATATCCTTACCCTGAATACTCTGGCAAAACCATCTACACAATTAGCCTCTACTTAGTTCAGTTGTTTTCCAAAGGGTTAATGTTAGAATATCATGGACGTAAAACTAGACTTGTCAGGAAGACCTGGGTCCAATTCCCATCTCTTTCACTCATTAACTGCTTTACCAAGTCATTTAACCCCTCTGAATCATGGATTTTTCATTTCTAAAATGGGGATATTAATGCATGATAGTGACTACCTCTCAGCATTGTTACAAGGTTCAAATGATAGTGTATTATAAAGCACTTTACAAACTCTGAAGTGCTAAATGCCAGTTATTATCATCATCTGAGCCTTCTTCATTGCCCTGTCATGCCCTGTTTTCCATATAATATCACTTTGAGATATAAATGATTACAAAATGTTGCTGCTCATAGCACAATGGACAATCTTTTCATTGTTTTCCAGGGTAGGAATAGAATCTGGCCCACTGGTTTCTCTGTTGTTGTCTGGCAAACACCCTATCCAGAAGAACATTAGATACCTAAGGCTGATATCTCCTTGCAACAATCCAGTGACAGCCATGGGCAACAAAGTGGCCCCCTCTAAACTCAGAGCCAGGAAAAGTGATTGGATCTCCTAGGGTCAAACTATTCTTCAAAGACATCATATTCATAGACATCATGAAAGATGACAAGACCTCCTGAAGTCAGACTTATTAAGAGAAAGTCCAATTATATTTTATTGAAAAAATAAAAAGCCTATATTAGACCATTTATTCATTCAACACATTTATTAAGAGGACTTTATTATGGAAAACAACATATAATATGATTATGATCTGTAAATGAACATAATGATAAAAACAATGCTGAATATTGTACTAATATAATAGCTAATTTTCATCCCAGAAAATGAATGAGGAAATGTACCTCTCTCCTTTTGCTGAGGAGATAGGGAACTATTGGTGGAGAATGTTGAATATTTGGACCAATGTGGTCCCTGTGCCAGTTGGTTTTGCTTAACTGTTCTTCTTTGTTACAAGGATAAAGAGGGACAGGCCTGTTGGGAAATGACTGACATAAAAACAAAACACATCAAGAGAAATTTAAAAAAATAAAGAAAAATGGCCAATGGGGGAAAAAACAAACAATTTTCTATTATTATCTAAGCTGTCCCCTTTCTTTCTGGACCATCCTTCCCACAGTCATGTCTCTCAAACATATTTCCACTGGCTCCCTTCCCATATGGATACCTCATCTTGAAAACATTTTTGATTGAGTTGCTTTCCTCTTTTTACTATCTTATCCTTCTTTTTCCTTTCATGGCCAAACTGGATTATAGAATCTTAGATATGTAAAGAGGATCTTTGTCAACCCAACTGAAAGTATGGATCTGTTTTCCAGCAAGAAATCATCTAGCATGCCCTGCAATGTCTCTGAGGATAAGATAGCTTATTTTATAAGATGAAGCACTGCCTATCTGTCTTTTTTTTTTTATTTTAATTTTATTTTATTTAATAATAACTTTGTATTGACAGAATCCATGCCAGGGTAATTTTTTACAACATTATCCCTTGCACTCGCTTATGTTTCGATTGTTCCCCTCCCTCCCTCCACCTCACCCCCCCCAAGATGGCAAGCAGTCCTATATATGTTAAATATGTTACTGCCTATCTGTCTTTCAAGGGACCTTCAAATACTATCCCCATCATGAAGCCTTCTCCTGGCCAATTAATTTTATTTGAGCCAAATCTAAGGTTAGGATATAGAGCTGAAAGTAACTGTAGGAATCATTGAATCCAATCCATTCATTTTCTAAGTGAGACAATGGAAATAAGTCAAAGGTCACACAAATAGTGGGGGAGATTTAAACCCAGTTCTCCTAACTTTTAACCCAATGTTCTTTGCCTTATACTACAATTTTCACAAACACTAATCCTAACCAATTAGGTATTAGATTTATTTGTAAACATCTTACCATTCTACAAAACAATAAACTTTGTGAGAGTGGGACCATGTCTTATTTCTCTTTATAGATCCCCTCAAACCTAGCACATAAACCGGCATGCACAATGCATTCACACAATAAATATTTGATGAATGAGTCCTATTTTTGGACCCCATAAATTGTTAGTGAGTTCTTCCCTATATAGAGCCCAAATCTATCTCCTCATAATTGTGATCCATCCTCAAGAGTTGAATGAACAATTGTTAAATTGAATTTTCTTTGAAGTGCCCTTTTGTTTTCATCAAGTACTCTATGCTTTTCCTTGCCAGCAGGTACCAAGAATGTTGAGCAATATTTGGAAACAAAGATTTAAGAGGAGAGAAGGGAGGTTGGTAGAGTGAGGAGGAAAGGGAAGGGAGGATGGAAGAAGCACAAAGAGGGAAGGAGACAGGGGAAGGAAGAGGGAAGAATAGAAATAGAGAGAGGGAGAAAACAAGAAGAACAAGAAAAGGGGAAAGAGAAAGAGAAGGAGGAAGAGAAAGGGAAAAGGGAAAAAAAGAAAAGAAAGAGAGGAAGAGGGAAGGGATGGAAGTGAAGAAGGGAGAAGAGTTAGGGGCATTGATATTTGCAAAGTGGTTTCTTTTCTCAAAGAACATGAATTATATCCAATGACTGGGTCAGTGAGCTTTGTTCCCAAACTCTGAGTTTCCCCTTCTGTTCAGTCCCTACTTCTAAGATCAAACTATCAGATCCCTGATTAGACTACATCACACTGAAGGGCAAACACTCCATCTTGGACAGATTCTAGTGATCCCAAATCATTCTAATTTGGGTCCCCAGACAAGTTCAGGACTTGATTACAAATGAAAGCTGATATATTATAGTTGGAGCCATAAAGAAAGAGGGGATTGTTCCTCAAGAAAAAAGACCTTGCAATAGGCGAAAATAGTAACAAAGGCTGTGTCAGATGCTTCTTTTGTCAAGGACCCTGAAACAAGGTGCCTCAGCCCATTCCAGTGCTTCTGTGCCCATGGCTAGTGCTGAATAATCCAAGAAATCTCAGAGCTAGAAGATCATCTAGTCCAACTAATTCTTCGATCCAAAAGTCTTGGGAAAAGTATACATAGGAAGATGAGGAGTAGAGAGGAACTTTCTCCCAAGGGGAAAAAAGAAAAGAAAATTAGGGGAGGAAATAGAAACCATATGTAATAATTAGCCTTTGATTATTATTGTTTTTAGTATCTTTTATGTATGTACAGTTGCTTTGTTAGTTTGCAGACATAAAAATATATAGTCCATAACTCAAGTTTGCCCATAAAATGATCAGGCCCGGTACAGTAAGTATAAAAGCGTCTTGTTCAAACAATAATTACCATTTTGTACCCCAAACTTCACTTTGAAATTTTTCCTCCTTTCTTTTTTAAATAAATGAAATCGACAGCTGCTAAACTGCTGAATCAAGCATCTTTATGTTGGTCTATTTATGTAACTAAAGCCAAAACTCAAGACCATCAGTATTACAGTAAAACAAAGGAAGTTATGCTTTCTGGATTTAGTCAGAACGTCAAGTAGGTACAGAGAGGCCTCCCATTGAGAAAAGGCACTGGGGCCATAAAGATGTCATCATTTACATGTTAGGTGAGGGGGAGAAGGAGGGAGAAGGAGACCGAATACCTTGCTACCAATTTTCAGGAAGGACAAGATACTTGGATGGTCCCAAGATATTACTCTAGGGCCACATACCTGATGAGGCAATGAAATCTTTGTAAGTAAGACATTGACCAACCCAAATCCTGAGAGTGTGTCTGTTCCCTCCTCCCACAAAAATCTTCCTAATATATAGATTTTGCTAGAACACTCAGAGACATAGGGAATTGGAAAGCCAACTAAAGCTGAAAGCATTAATGAGAGTACCAGGCATTTTCCTATTCTGGGGCTACTTATGGGCAATCATAAAAACAAGGAAAAGGAAGAACACTTAAAGTCACAAGAAGTTTATTCCAGATGTTAACTCTGGTTAGAATGTAGCTGTCCATACTCACTTGTCAGTCGAGTAAGAAGAGAGTGATTGGGATGTGCAGGGATAAAAAGGCACAGGTAATGTCTTTCACAGTGCCAGAGATTCCTCTAAGATGTCCCCATTGAATCACAAAATCCTAGAGTTGGGACCACAGGAACCATCCAATCCAAATTATGCCTTTACAAGGAGGATTCCTTCCAAAGTCTATGGTCATACAAAGTTGGCTTGAAGAACTCTAGTAAGGCTACCTACCTCACTACCTACTGAGATGGTTCATTCCATTTGTGACCAGCTCTAATTGTTAAGAAGTTTTTCCTTTCTTCTAGCAACTTCCACTAATGGCTTTCAGTTCTATCAAATTGTGTCAACCCTTCAGAAACTTGAAGAAAATTATCACATTCTCCATGTCTTTTGTTCTTCAATCCACACATTCTGTCCTCATATGCTAAGAGACACAATCCTTTTGTAATGATTATAGTGTGAGGCTTAGGGTGGGCAAGACCTATATTCAAAGGCCATCTCTGAGGCTTACAAGCTGAGTGATCAGGTCAATTAGCCAATTTTGACCCTTAAAGTGGGGATAACAATGCCTGCAACACCTGGTTGAGAAGCCTATTATGAGATTTAAATGAGAGAAGTCAAGTGCTTTGAAAACTTTAAAGCTTACAGAAAATGCCTGTGGTGATGATGAAGAAAATTATGTCGGTAATGATGATAATCAGATGGGCTCACACCATCCCATTTGCTCCTCTGGACATCTTACAGCTTGTCAATGTTCTTCCTAAAGTGTGTTTCTGCTATGCTGAAGTTTCAGGGACTCTAGAAGGGAGCAAGTGAAGCTGCTTTACAGGCATTGAGGAGAAGAGAGGTCACAATTATCATTTTATGCAGATAGTATTTAATTAGAGGATTTTAAAAAGGCAAAGCAATTTCTATTGCTGGTAGATAAAACACTAAATTACACTGAGGTACTGGCTAAGGTGACAAACAAGAAAAATGATCACTCCTGAAGAGGCTGGGGGAAAATAGGAACATTTATGCCTTGTTGATGGGGCTGTCAATGGTTTGAACACTGGAAAAAAATTTGGAACTAGGCACCCAAATCGATGAAACTGCGCATACCTTTGATCCAATTATTCCACAACTAAGTTTATATCCCCAAAGATATCAGAAAAGACCCATATGCTTTAAAAAAGTTTATAGACACTCTTTTTGGAGTGGCAAAGAATTAGAAACTGAAAGAATCATCATGAAATAGGGAATAGCTGAACAAGTTACAGTATGTGAATGTGATGGAATTATATGGTGCTGTAGGAAACAATAAAGCTGATGGTCTCAGAAAATTTTGAGATTTGTATGAGCTAATGCAGAGTGAAGTGAGCAGAAGTAGGAGAACAATTTATACAATAACAACAATATTATGAAGATAATGAACTTTGAAAGACATGACTCTCATCAATATATTGACCAATAATGATTCACCTCCAGAAAGAGAACTGATGATCTCAGAATGAAAATTGAAGTATCCCTTCCTCTTCCTTTCCTTATCCTTTGACATAGCTCATATAGGAATTTCTTTGCCTTGACTATATATATATATTTGTAATGAATGATGTTGTTCTTGTCTTCTTTGTGAATAGGGAAGAGGAAGGTGGAAGGGAGAGATTTCAAAACTGAAAATGTTGTAAAAATGGAATTTAAAAAGGTATCAATGAAAGAGGTACTAATCCAGGTAAGGCTTAATTAAGTACAGAAGGACACAACTAGGACTTTACCTTTTGGAAAATTTCAGTGTACCATTTTCTCTTCTCCATCCATCACGGATATGTTTGGTACATTCCTCAGGATTGGAGGCCAATTCACCAGAAGAAGTTCATGATGACACCATAATTAGTATTCAGTCTGGGCTACATAACAAAGTGAAAAGAGGTATTGCCCAACCTCCCTAGGGACATATTATATCTAGAAATAATCCAGAATGAAACAAGCACCTATCATTGTTGTGCACTATTAAATGAAGCTATTTGGAAAATATGTTCTTGCTCATTTCCATGCTGATTGTACAGATACAAAAGAGGTCTCTGCCACCCCTACATTAACTTCCTAGAATTGAATAGCTGTTTCATATCCTATGTTACACTAAATAGCATTGGTGGTGCTCTCAACTGCAAAGTTATTATTAACAGTCCTCACTAAACCATCAATAGAATCCCCAGATAAGAAGGAATAAGAGAACAGCTATTAAAGACCAAGAATATTAATTCTTTTTTGCTTTATGCTGACAATTTTCTTATCTGTCTATTCTGTGATTACAAAAAAACCTGGAAACATTTACATGAATGGATACAAATTGAAGTGAGCAGAACCAGAAGAACATTGTAAATTGTAGCAGCAATGTTGTACAATGCAGAATTGTGAATGGCTTAACTATTCTCAGTAATACAATGATCCCAGACCATCTCAATCTATAGATCCCCTTGAGAACATCCTTGACAAGAGGTCATCTAGACATGTTCTGCTAGATTCAATATAAAAACATCTCTATGGATCAAATGTGCTTCAGAAATCTCAAATCTACATTCTCCTGGATGTAGACTTTATTATTTTCACATGAGTGAAGAAAGTAAATTCTAAGTGATGATAAGGATAGCCACAGGTATAATACATATGAAAAGAATGCTCACTTTCTGCCAGTTGTTTACCAGTAATGTATTTACTAACTCGACAATGTTTATGTCATGCATTTGATATTTAATAAAGACGCAAACTAATGGGGGAAGGGGGTGTTTTCTGCCTCCAGGAAAAGAACTAATATTGTCTAAATACAGATTAAAGCATACTATTTTCTTTCTTTTTGAGTCTTCTTGCACACAATGACTAATATGGAAAATGTTTTACATGATTGCTCATGTATGACCTATATATATAACTATCTCGGGGGGCAGGGAAGAAAGGGAGGGATGGAATTCTGAAGTCAAAACTTTAGAAAGAAATCAGTGAAAGTTAAGTTATTTTAAGTGTAATTGGGGAAAATAAAATATTATTTTAAAAATTATGACCAAAAATAATCTACCTATCCTGTTTTAAACTCTCTGTTGAAGCGCAATTTCACATCTCCAATTGCCTTTCAGATAATTCAAAATGGATATCTAGTGAACATTTTAAACTCAATATACCTAAAACTGAACTCATTCTCTTTACCCTAAATCCTTCTCCTTCTTACCTTCCCCATTTCTGTAGAGGACAATACTATCCTCCCAGTTCCTGATGCTTGCCATCCAGAGATTGACTTCAATTCTCTCTTTGACTCTATCCTTCATTTAATATGGTGTCAAGACCTGTAAATTTGACCTTTGCAATGTCTCTCAAATGTGGCACTTTCCTCTCTCTTCATAAAGCCGTTTTGTAGTACAGATCCTCATTACCTCACCCTTGATTATTACAATAGGCTGCTAGTGGATCTGCCTGCTTCAAATCTCTCCCCACTCTAATCCATCTCCTATTCTGTCACAAAAGTGATTTTCCTAAATCACAAGTTTGACCATACCATCCACCACAACCCTGCATTTCCTCCAATAAACTCTAGTGATTCCTATTAGCCTAGAGTTAAATATGAAATTCTCTGACAAGCATTCAAAGCCATTCATAACCTACCCCTCTCCTTTTCCATTCTTCTTACATCTTACTTCCTGCCACGTATTCTTCCATGCAATGACACCAGCCTCCTGGCAATTCTACAAACAAGACACTCCCTCTCTCAGCTCCAATCTGCAATGCCTGGAATGCTCACTCTTCTCATTTCTACCTAGGGGCTTCCTCAAAGTCCCAATTAAAATCCCATCTTTTACAGGAAACCTTCCCTATCTCCTCTTAATTCTAGTGCCTTTCCTCTCAATTATTTCCTTTTTTTAGCTTGTATGTATTTTGTTTGTATATAATTTGTTTGTTGTTTCTCTCATTAGACTGTAAGCTTCTTGAGGTCAGGGACTAACTTTGCCTTTCTTTATATCTCCCGCACCTAGCACACTTCTTGCTACAGAGCAGGTCTTTGAGAGATGTTTATTGACTGTCTCATTGATCATTTGAAAGATCTGAATTTAGACTTGACTGACATATTGGCTCTACATGACACTGGGCAAATCACTTAAACTTTTAGTTCCTTAGGTAATTTTCTAAGACAATAAATTACAGAGAAAATCTTTATACTAATGAAATTATACATTCTAACCAAATAAAAAAATTTAAAATAATAAAATAATTATATTTAAGTATGATTACAGGAAAAGGCATCATGCTTTAGGATGGGATTCAAAAGAAGGCAAAGGAGGAGTATTTAAGAGAAGAAATAGGTTCACAAAATCTAGTATAGAATGATCAGGTGCTTTACTATAGGAGATTCTGTTGAAGCATAATCCCAAAGTAGTCTGATGCCTCCTTGTGGCATGGAGGTTATGGAGTTTATCCCAGGCTCTTCAACAAATGTCCAAAGAGTAAAAACTCTAGCTGATCTTTCCAAGAAAGAAGGACTTTGAGTTCTGGCCAGGAAATGGGTGATCTGTCTATTGTCTAAGGATCAATCAAGTTCAGATGAGCTGAAGCTCATTACCAAAGAGTTAGCCACTGGGTGGTCAATTGTTTTGTACATCTTGCAGTATAGAAAACTGGCATCAGCTTCTGTGGCAGGAATGACAACATTAATAAAATCACAGGATTTTTTGAGGTACTAAGTAAAAATAGCTGACATTTATATGAGACTTTAAGATTTGTATAAGACTTTAATACAATTCTGATTCCTCACAATTCTGATAGGTAGGTAGGATCAGTTATTCTGATCCTCAAACTCATCTCTCTTTCTCTTGAAATAATGACACATTGATCTGTGCAAAATCTCAAGAGAGAGAGTTGTGTTAGGAAATGTATAAAAATTATAGCATGTATAGAGGAGTTCTTCTGAATGCAAAGGAGGCTATAGTCTCCCATACACTAACAACCACCTACTGTTCCATCAATTCCCCAGCTCAGCTTTGATCCTTCCTTATCTGGTACTTACTCTGATTTTTTAAACAATGAGTATCCTTGCTTATCATCTGTCCATTCATCCATCCATCCATTCAACAAACATTTATTAAGTCTTTGCTATTTGCAAGGCATTGTACTGGGCAACAATGATACAAAGATCTATGTAACACATACTGTTATCAGAGAGCCTAAAAACTCTTAGACAAAGGTACCATTTCACACCTTTTTTTTCTTCCTGCCTCCCTCCTTCTTATTCTTCCCCCCCCCCCCCCTTTTTTTGGTAAATCTGATTTCAATACTACAAAGCCATCAGTCCCAAAGGTAAGATGTCAGGTCTGCTGTGAGTTATACAGATGGAGTTAACTTTGTCAATTCAAAGCTGAGAACTTCAGAGGTCCATTAACCAACTCATGAAGCTTGGAAAGAATGGAATCCTTATTATTGCTCTTGCCTTAACTATCTATAACCTCTGCCTCCCTTTTCAGCAAAAGGCACAGAGCCCTTCCCATTGGAAGTGCTCACTAAATGTAAGTTGAACAGAATAAATTGGTGTTAGAGTATCTCCTTTTCTTCATCTCTGTCCTCTCTCATAAGGTCCCATGTCGGTGTTCAATAAACATTTACAATTTACAAAGTGGGATATACATTAAAAGTCTCATTCTCTTTTTTATAATAATATGTTATTATTTCAAATACAAGCATAGAATAGTTTTTAACATTCATCTTTACAAAACCTTGTGTTCCAAGTTTTCCTCCCTCTCTCTCTCCTTCCTCCCCAAGATAGCAAACAATCTGATATAGGTTAAAAATATGAAATTCTTCTATGCAAATTTCTATATTCATCATGCTATGCAAGAAAAATCAGATAAAAGGGAAAAAAGCACGAGAAAGAAAAAACCAAGCAAACAACAACAACAACCAAGATGGAAATACTATGCTTTGATCCATATTCAGTCACCATAGTTCTCTCTCTGAATATGATTGGCATTTTCCATCCAAAGACTTGGATGGACTTGCTTTGAATCACCTCATTGTTGAAAAGAGCCAAGTCTGTCACTGTTGATCATCACATAATCTTGTTTTTACTGTGTACAATGTCCTCTTGGCTCATCATTTAAGGCTCATCATTTCATACAGAACAATAGTATTCCATTATCTTCATATACCATAATTTATTCAGACATTCCCCAATCAATGGGCATCCTCTCAATTTTCAGTTCCTTGATACTACAAAAAGAGCTGCTACAAACATTTTTGCACATATGGGTCCTTTTCTCTCTTCTATGATTTTTTTGGGGAGGATACAGTCCCAGTAGTAGCATTGCTGGATCAAAAGGTATGCACAATGCCCAGTTTTATAGCCCTTTGGGTATAGTTTCAAATTGTTCTCCAGAATGGTTGGATCATTTCATAACTCCACCAACAATGCATCAGTGTCCCAGTTTACTCATATCCCCTTCAACATGTATCATAATCTTTTCCTGTCATCTGAGCCAATCTGAGAGGTGTGGGCCGGTACCTGAGAGTTGTCTTAATTTGCATTTCTCTAATCAATAGCAATTTAGAGCATTTTTTTTCCATATAATTAGAAATGGCTTTAATTTCTTCTTCTGAAAATTGTTGGTTCATATTGAAAGTCTGATTCTTAAACCATTAAGCTTTTAGATAAAGATTTGATGCCAGATAATGATGTCTATTTGTTTCTCATTTTTCCTAATCCCAAAGAGCTGTTGGATGATAAAAATGGAAAAAATCTTAGAAGGAAACTGAGACCCAGAAAAGTTAAGTAACCTACATAAGATTATATAACTAGCAAGAGAGGAGCCTGGCACAGAATCTTTGAATGATTAAAAAGAAGTAGATTTGGAATCTAAGGATCTGGGTTCAAATCCGGACTTTACCATTTACTACCTGTATGATCTTGGGGAAGTGAAGGAGTTGGACTTGACCTTGAAAATCCTTTCTGACTTTAAAGCTATGATACTCTTTTCCCTTTTCCATTTTTCTATTTCATTGTGTTTCCTTGATCCTTTATAGTTTTATTGGGTTTAATGGTGACCATGGAAGAGAAAGTGACCATTGCAAGTAAAGGAAGGAAAGAGGCAGGCAATTCTTATAATTTATAGGAAGAATAGTGCAAAATAGACTAGATTTTACAAATGTGGGCCAGATGCACCTTCATACTAGCACTGGGAGAAGGACACAGCCTTCAAAGCCCTTTTCCCAAGTCCACAGTTAGGCCCAATTTCACGCCTCATTGCACAGTTAAATAAATAGGATTTTTTCTTTTAGCATAATTGGCTTCTAACAGGGATGGCCTATTTGCACCCAGACCCTGCTCAGTCTATTCAAGCTCATTTAATGGGCTCCATCCTAAAGGAGCAGCTAAAACTAACTTTGCATAGCATACCATGCAACACAGATCTGAAATAAAAGGTTTCTTTTACATTGTTGGAGAGAAAACCAAACATTTCTGAACATTAGATGTTGATGCATCTGGGTAAGCTCTGGTTTGAGTTAGGATCCCTGAAATTTGTTTATGGTTTGGGAAAGTCTCAGAAGTGTATATATTTTATTTTTTTCCCACTAAGCCGGGGAGTGATATGAATTAAGTAAAATTGCTTGAAACTGTCTTAGGAAAGGAAATCTAATGCATCCATCAGAGGCCCATTTTCAATGCTACCTCTTCTATGAATCCATTTTTGACATCCTCCTCTCACAAGCTAAAAGTGATCTCTCCACACTGAGACCCCAGGATATTGCATTTTTTCTTCTCTCATGATCTTTATAGCATCCTGCCTTGCATTATAGAGGCAACAAGTTCTTATTTCTATGGTATTTTGAAGCTTACAAAGTACTTACCTTCAAATGACCCTATTAAGTGGTAAATATTTCCTTTTCATAGTTGTGAAAACTAATTAAACCCATTTCATCTGCCTCCAATTCTAGTGTTCCTTTCATGATACCACATGAGAGATTCATGTTCTATTTCTTATATTGGATGGTGAACTACAAGAGTGTAGAAGCTGGCTTGGGATCATAGGACCATAAATTTAAGATTCAAAGGGACTTCAGAGGCAATTGAATGAATTGAGGGACCTGAGGCCCTGAGAGACTGGGTGATTTAACCAAACTCACAAAAGTAGAAAACATGGGGATGAGGGTAGAGATTTGAATTCAGGTCTTCTGACTTAATGTACTTTTCACAATACTACATTGCTTTTTATTTTTTCCCCACCTTTGCTTTCATAGCAACACAGGTAGTGAGGAAGCAGTTGTTGAAATTTAAAAAAACAGAACAGAACAACAGAATAGCCAAAAGGAAAGGGGCAGGAAATTGATGAGTTCCTCAAAACATCTTCTCCATCTGTGATTCTGCAATGTGTAAACATCAGGAGGCCCACCCCATCCCCATGATCCAGTAAACACAGGAGGGTTCTCTGGGAACAGACAGTTAATTTATAAACAAGGAATAGAGCATCTGGCCTACACTCTGCCTGGGAGCTTTAGTAGACAGGTATAAACTCTTCTGGCCCATTCACAGAAACCCATTCCAGGGGAACATTAGAAATACTATGAGACCTGATTTTTTTTTATTAATACCAAATGGTTATAACTCTCAATTTTAGAGTACACCAAAGGGAGAACATTTAGAGGAAAAAGCACCATTCCCAATGACGCTAAAAGAGAGAGCCCAATACTATTTAGCAATAGGCTGAGTCACAGTCCAAGTAGGGAACATCAGTTAAGAAATAATAAAGTATTCTTATTAGAAATGATGTACATTTTTTATTCCCAATATGTATCTGAGTTGGCATGAAGAATTTACCTACTATGGAAATTTCCTCCCACAAATTATTTTTATAATTTGGCCTTTTAAATCCCAGTGACTCTCTATTGCCTCTGGGCTAAAAGAGAAACTCCTCTGTTTGACTTTAAAAGCTTTTCTCTACCTAGTCTCAACCTACCTTTCCAATATTTCCCATTCCTGCTCTCTATGAGCAAACTGGTCAGTTTGCTCCAGAGCAAAATGGTCAAACTTACCAGCTGGTTTGTCTCTTTGTGTCCAAGGTTTAGCACAGTACCTAGCTTGTTGCTTGTCTGTTTCTCACATATGCTACCCCACATCCCATCTCTGTATCTTTGCACTATCTGTCCCCAAAGTAAAAGAAAAAAATTACTCTCATGTCTCCTTTTCCCTATATAGAATCACTCACTTCCTTCATAACTCAGCTCATTCTCTTAGGAAGGCTTTCTTGAACTCTTCCATTGCTGATTCTCTCCTTCAACAAACTACTTTGTCTTTACTTAGTATTTATTCTGTATGGACTTTCACACTTGTCTCCCTCAGTACAGTATAAATTGTGGCAAAATTTGGCAACATAGCTGGTGCTTATGAAATTAACTTATCTGTATTATGAGGGGGTAGATGGAAATGATTTCTTGAGTTCCCTTTCTATTCTGCTATTCAATAAGTATATAACTTTCTATAAAGCTGCCCCATCTTATATGTAGGTCAGAAGCTCAGAATTTATTTCCCCATAAATGCTTCAATACTGAAAATTTCCATGGTTCCACTGATGAGGGCACCTAGAAAGCAGTATGATAAAAACTGGGCATAGGCCATTATCTTATACAATTTCCCAAAATAAGGTCAAAATGGATACATGACTTGGCTATAGAGAGAGCTTTTACAAGAAAATTAAAAGAATAAATTACATATCAGACTTATGGTCAGGGAAGCAATTTATGAATAAAGAAGAAATAGCAAAGTCAAGTATAAGATGGATAGTTTCAATTACATTAAATTAAAAAGGATTTTGTACAAGTAAAACAAATGTAGTCAAGATCAGAAGAAAAGCAGAAAACTGGGGGAAAATATTATAGTTTCTCAGATAAGGATATCATATCTCAAATATATAAACAACTTTGTCACCTAGTCATTCCCTAATTGACAAATGGTCAAAAGATCTATATGAACAAGTAGTTATCCAGTAAAGAAATTAAAACAATTTATATGCATATGAAAAAATACTCTAAATTATTATTGATTAGAGAAATACAATTAAGTATTATAATTGAAATTAGAGCTCTATAGCAAGTGACTATAAAATCTAAAAACTGAGTGGTTTACACATCTGATAGTAAATAGTTCAGTGTGTAAACAGGCATTTATTAAGCACTGAATGTTGTAGGTACTGGGAAAACAAAGAAAGGCCAAACTATGGTCCTTACCCTAAAGAAGTGCCCATTCTAATGAGGGAGACAATATTCAAGAGATACAAACAAGAATAACAGAAAATAGATGCAAGTGAATCTCCACAGGAAAGCACTTAGTAGTGGGGGAAGGAGGGTATTAGGAACCAACTACTGCAGAAGATGGTTTTGAGCTTTATTTCAAAGCTAGCAGGCAGAAAGTAAGGAGGAAAAGCATTTCAAGCTAGGCGGCCAGGTACAGAATGAGGAGATGGAGTGCTGTATATGAGGAGGAGCAAGAAGAACTGTTCATCTACATTCCCTCTATACAGGTCAAAAACTGGGGTGAGCCTTTAAAAGCATTCCTCACACAGTTGGAGATAACCTTGATGACACTGGCCAACCTGGTGTGTTCCATGTTTAGCCTGCTTGCCTGGATCATGACCGAACCTACCACACTGCTGTGCCAGGTTTGATAGAATACAGTTTCAAAGACCAAACATTGTGTAGACCTAAAGTCCTGGCTGACGAGTCTTGGAAAACCAGATGGAATAACCTCGGCTGATCTATTAGCATGATGTCAAGAGCACTCTCAGAGAGGCTCTTTGGCTCTTATTGTGAGTTTTATCTATGCAGATGGTTAATCGGAAGGTCCTCAATTAGGAGAGTTATCATGAGGAATACAGTTACCTATCCCTTCCACATTGAAGGGATTAGGGATATGGCATTCCATGATCTGGAAAATCCATGTAAAATTATATTGGCCCTCCTTTAGTACTAGAGAAAAAGTCAGATTTTTTTTTCTTTTTCTCTTATGGGGTATATACAATAAAATTTGGGTTCATATGATACATTATTGTTTCTGATATTACACATAGGTATCATATTTAGATATCAATGATGTTATATATTGATATTATACATACATTTTATGCATTTCTGAGTTTCAAAATTTTTTCTGTGTCATTTACTGGCCAGCTTTCATGGGTTATCTATGGTTTCTGCAAAACTTCCAAAAAGTTTCACTTAATTTCTTATGCTAATCTATGCTATATTAGGACCACAATGGGGAAAATTATAATGTGAAAGGGACAACTATATAATGGGGCATCTAGAGAAAGGAGGAACCAGGACTATATCTGGGAGAGTAGGAGATCTGGAGAATCCCAACTTTACTATTACCTGCTTCTACAATCTTGGTTAAACCTTTAAACCACTCTGGAGTAATCTCCTTATTTAAAAAAGGAAGATACTGGACGAAATGACTTCCAACTTCTCTTCAAGCTTCAATTCTTATGTATTATATTTTATGCACTTAAAACCATTATTCCAAGAAAGGATCCCTTGTCTTTACTAGACTTCCAAAGAATTCATGACCCAAACTCAAAAATATTAAGAGCCTATATTTTAAACACTCAGAATTTTCTGAATCCAAAGATTGCAAAGTCTTTATCTTCATAGCCATATGAAAAAAAAGCCTTCTGGCTCCATCCCCACCTCCACTGACTTTCATTTGGATAATGTCTTTGCTCACTGCCTCTTCACTGCTAGGGGTTAAGATTCCTCCGCCAAAGTCTTTTTGAAAATGTCAGAAAATACCCTGGCCAGCCACATAACAGCATGTGCCATCACTCCCACAGATCTATTGCCCACACGTAAAAGGGCCACAGTAGGAGAAGAGACTATGCAAAGGTATGGCATGCCAGGAAGAGAAAGCTGGCCAACATGTTCGGGTGGCAGAAATTACAAGACAGAGAGAGAACATGGGAGCTCCTGACAATTTTTCTACTGAAACCCTTGTCACCTTAGAAAACCTATGGATTCAAAAATGCATGTCTAATTCTTCATTTTGAATCCATCATCACTTCTCTGTCATGAGATGGGAAACATTCTTCACCATAAAGCCTCGAGTCCTACTTGGTCATTGTGTCAAATGGTTTTCTTAAGTTCAGAGAAGTATTTTATTTATACAATGCTGTTGTTACAGTATAAATTGTCCTGCAGTTCTGCTCATTTTACTCTGCATCAGTTAACACAAGTCTTTCCAGTTTTCTCTGAAACTCTCCCTTCATCATTTCTTATATTGCAATAGTATCCTAAAACATTCATAGTCTATAATTTGTTCAACCATTTAGTTTCCATTTCTTTGCTTCCTCCAAAAAGGAGTTGCTATAAATGCATCTGCATATCTAGGTCTGATAAGGGAGCCCTGAAAAACTCTAAAACTCAGATTCTCCTTGAATCCTGCCTCTGTAAAGACCCTGCCTGAGGACAAACAGCTTCATTCTGTTATCTAGATGGGGCTAGCTGAGTCCAGAGTTGGAGATTCTAACCCCACTGAATTGGAGAAATACCCAAATAGATTTTCTATTCAATTCCAGCTCAAACTCCACCCACCAGCCCTCATCGGGAGCAGGCCTCAGCTTGTAGCCAAAGGCTTCTATTATAAAAAGAGCCAATTTTAACCTAATCCTCGCAGAGGACCTAACACGCCATGCCATGCCAAGGAAACCTCTGCCCACCCACATGCTCTTTCAATGCTACCCTCTTTTTATCTTTCTCCCCTATTTCCCTAACAAAACTTTATACCTCTCTGTTGGGATTTCTCTTAGAAACTTCACTCCCCTGTCGGGACTTTGCCACTAAGGAATTCAGTTTTTCTATTCATGCATAGCAAAGGCTGACTTCCAGTGCCAATAAAAACCTCTTTTTAGGCTTTTGGGTTCATAAATTCCTTTATAAAGGACCTCTGTGCCGCCAAAAGTGGCACCACACTTCCTACCTTGCACCAATCCCAAAGGGGATTTGGGAGAGCCAAACCTCTTCCTTTGGTTCCCTGAACCCCAAACCTGCCACTAACCTCATCATTTAATTCCCTGACCACCAGAAACCCTAATCTCATCATTTCCTTTCCTTCTTTCTTTGACTTCTTTGAGATACAGGTAAGCATCATTGAGTCAAAGGGTAATGTACACTACTGTTAGATTAAGCTGTCCCTTACTTTCAAGCTGAGTTTAAGATGGGGCCTCTTCAAATAACTTCTGCCAATCCATTAATATGATGTCAAGAGCACTCTGTTTCAGAGAGGCTCTTTGGCCCTTTTTTGCTCTCAATGTGAATTTTATCTTGGTTCCTTGAGAGCAGGGGCTGCTTCATTTTGTCTTTGTAATCCCAGCCCCAAGGAGCTCTGGGTTCAAACCCCTCCCCACAACTTACTGTGTGATTCTGGGCAAAGCCCTTAACCCCTCAGTGTTCTAGGGAACTCTCTTAAATTATAAATTACAGAGATTTGTATTTCTCAGCTGGACGTTCCCTACAATAATAAAAACACAGATTCATTCCCTATCCCCAGCACTTAGCACAGTTCCTACAATGTTCTGGATGCTTGATAAATGATTGTTCATTCATTGATTGATTAGTCAAATATTTTTGGGCTAATAATAGGGCAAATTATCCTCTCAATGATCTTAATTAGAACTGGCTAGCATAACAAAATGTAACTGATCTTTATAGGGAACAGAGAGCCGTGGGAGACATTAGCCCATTAATAAGTACTTACTAAACCCTTTCTATATTCCAGGAACTCTGCTAAGCCCTGGGGATACAAAAGCAAAAAGGAAATAAAAATTACTTAAACAAAAGTAATCTAAACTTTGTAAAAACAAATACATACACAAGCAAAAACTAATAGTTCCTGAAGTAACAGGGTAAAAGAGGAAACTGGAACTGCAAAGGGCCCGAGAAACCATATGGTTCAACTCCCTCATAAAAGATGAGAAAATTGAGGCCTGAGGAGGTCACATAGCTGAAGGAAAGGGCCAAAGTCTTAATTTCTGGTTCTGAGCTTCTCCTATTGCCATGAAGTTAATGTAGTTCTTTCCAGATCTAAGATTTACTTCAGGCTGAGGCAAGGAATTTAATTTAATTTGACATAGTTAATTAGGTGCCTGCCATGGACAAGGCACTGTACTAGGCACTGGGGGAGTGAAAAAGATTTTTAAAATCTAATCACGCCCTACTTCCAGTCTAACAGAGGCCAAAACACATACATAATCATCAGAATAACACATAAGCACATCAGAGAAACACATGCAATGAGGGGGCCAGAGCAGGAAAAGGTCACTAATGATTGAAAGGACCAGGGAAGACACCCCTGAAGACTGGAGAATGTGGAATTGAATTAGAATAGCTGGATATGTTTGATCATTAAAGTGGGGAAAGAAAAAAAGATTCAGAAATGGAGACCAGCACGAATAAAGAGATAGAGATGAGAAGTTACATGTGTGAATATCTGTGTTCGGAAAGTTAATGGTCTGGAATCACAATTTGGAACAGAAGCAATGGTGACATGGAATAGGGTGAGCGGAGGGCTAAAAAGTGCAAGGGCACCAGACTGTAGTGGCCTTGGTTACAAAGAAAAGCATCTGCACTCTATTTGGGAATCAATGGAGAACCACTGAAAGCTGTAAGAGCAGCAGAAGGACACAGCCCCAGAAAAGCCGGCCTCTCCTGAGGTGGTAGCCGTGAGAATGGAGAAGAGGAAACAGATGTGAAATGTTGTAGAAGTGGAAACGACAAGATCTGGTGGACTGACCATGCATGAGAGCAGAGGGAGTCAGAAAAGAACCGGGAACCAGCTAGGTTCAAAGGTGATAGGGGACTATGGATGGTGGTGGACGGTGATGACATACCAGGAATAATACAGCCAGAATGGAGAGAGTAGAATAGACACTAAGTTCAGCTTGGGACGAGTTGAGTTAAAGGAGCCAGAAGGACCCATCCAGGTCCAGGAAACTCCAATTCCTCCATCTTTATGAAATCAGGAAGCTACATTATAAAACTTCTTAGGTTCAAACTCTAAAACACAGGGTTCTTACAATTCTATTAAGGATGTAAATGGGTCTGGAGCTCAGAAAGAAGGGCAGGTCAGGATGCATGTGGAAATGGCTTGGGTTTGGGAAATGGTTTGAATTCCTGCTCTAACATGCAAAACCTTTGTATAAGCCACAACCTCTGTCTCAGTTTCTTGATGTGTAAAATGAAGAAATTGGGTTGGATGTTCCTATGATCCCTTCCAGATCTATGTTTATGATCCTATGATAAGAGATAAAGATGAAGGACCTGAGTTCAAATCCAGCCTCAGACACTTGCTAATTGTGTGACCCTGGACAAGTCACTTAACCCAGTGTGCCTCAGTTTC
Source organism: Antechinus flavipes (assembly GCF_016432865.1). Taxonomy (NCBI): domain Eukaryota; kingdom Metazoa; phylum Chordata; class Mammalia; order Dasyuromorphia; family Dasyuridae; genus Antechinus; species Antechinus flavipes. The sequence goes on from NC_067399.1 coordinate 435,961,340, forward strand.
CTCATCTGTAAAATGAGATGGAGAAACGTCAGCATCTTTACTAAGAAAACCCCAAATGGGATCATGAAGCATCAGAACTCAACAAAAAGGACTCAACACAACAATTTCCTGACTCCAGGATCAGAATTCTATCCACTGTATCATCTAGCAGCCTTTATTTAGTCATCTACATAAAGGGAGAAGCTAAGGTAGGGAATAAGATTGTAAAGGAAGATAGTGTAGAGAGGAATGGGAAGAGAGCTAAGGGCAGAGCCCTAGAAACCTGGAGACAGAGGCAGACTCAGAAAAGGGGCCACTGAAGAGATCAGAGATCAAAAGAAAATCAGGATTTGTTATAAGGCCTTTTGTTGCTCTTTGCTTTTCTTTTCTTTTTAATGGGGGTCAGGGAAGGATATGATGGTGGTGGAGATGGGGTAATAGGGAGAGAGATTTTTGTTTACTGAAAAAAAAATTAAGTTTAAATTTTTTAAAACAGAGAAGAGAACCAAGAAAATGTGATTTGGGGGGAAACAAGTCAGAGCTATCAGCAGAGTCCCAGGATGTTTATAATTGAGCAGGAGAATAGTCGAGGCAAGGACAAAACAGATTTTTTGGGAGAAAATCAAGCCCAGAAGCCTACAAGTGAAGAAGAAAAAGGACTTTCAAAGGCCATACATGGACTGTGTTTGGAGGGGAGAGAAATAACTAAACAAGGAGTCATTCAGTGAGTAGGGGACAAGTTCTAGGGGAAAGATATGAAGACAAGTTTCATTTTCTTATACAGAATTAAATATTACTTGATTCCCATTATAAAGTAGTTTTTATAAAGTGTTTTTAGAATAAACTTGGTCTAGATTCTCCTAATCTGTTGTTGAGGGCAATAACATTAATTTTCCCCATCTGTAATGTCAGAGGGGCAGGATGGATACAGGAAGGGTATAGTGCAGATGAGTTCACAGGGGCTAGGGCTGGGGTCAGAAGCACTTTTTCAAGAATTCGGACCTACTCCACATATTCCGTCACATACTCTGTCTGACACACATAACAGCGTGCCTGTCTCTTCTCCTGCTGAATCTCAATCTTCTATCTGTAAAATAGGAATTTGGGACTACGTGATCTCTCAGGTCCCTTCTAGCTCTGATACTCTATGGTTCCATGAACAAATAGCTAAGAATCACACGGTGTTGCTTTTAAAGCTTCTTTTTCACTCATTCTTTGACTCAACCAATCCTCTTGGAGCACCTACTGTCAGGAGGGCACCAAAGCAGACTGTGAGAGATACAGAGAGAAAGGTACAGTTCCTGCCTTACAATCCAGAGGAGGGTTCTTAACCTGGGGATCTGTGTAGTTAAAAAAAAAAAAAATGTGATAATTGTGTTTCAATATAATGGTTTCCTCTGTATTTTATTTTATTAGTTTAAAAACATTGGCTTCAAAAGTCTGCCAAAGGGGTCCACGGCAAAAAAAGATCAAATGAAATCAAAAAATCGAGAAGCATGCATTAAGCAGCTATTGTGTTCTAGGCACTGTACAAAATGCTTTACATATATTATTGACATATATTACCTTCCAGTGACCTTCATTATGTTCCAGGCATGACACTAATGTCTTTATAACTATTCTCACAGCAACCCTGGAAGGTAAGTGCTGCTATTATCACCATTTTACAGATGAGGAAACTGAGACAAGCAGAAGTTAAATGACTGAAGCAGAATCCAAATGTCTAATCCAGTGGAAATGATTCAGGAGAAAACAGACACAGATAAATACAAGTGAAGTAGGTGGTAATTGGCTTCCTGAGAGGATTGAAGGCTGAAGGCTAAACACCCAACAGATCAAAATAGAAACAAATCTAATAACAATAATAGTATTTATATTAGTGCTTTAAGATTTGTGCAGTGTTTTATATATTCTTTTCCTAACTCCAAGTCTCATCGCCTTTGCTATGATCCTGCAACTGTATTTGGTCTGCACCTTTCCTAGCCTATTCTGCTTTGGCAATAATTATTTAGTGCCATTTCCTATTAGATCGCAGGTTTGTTGAAGGTAGAAACATCTTTGCCTCCTTTCCTCCCTATCTCCCCCACCCCCTCCCGCCAAATCTAGTAGACGGTTCTCAAATAACAAATATTTATTGAATTGAATCAGAAGGCTTTTTCATATTAAACAGAGAATGACTAACATTTCCACTTTAAACATGTACTCATCTGTTTAAAGTTGGGGCCCCAAGGAAAATCCCTAAGAAGGGCCTCTATTACTCTTGGTTAATTGTACCATAAACAAACACAGAGGCTAGAGCGGCCCCTTTCTTTCATCAGCCCCCTGCTGCCCAGGGTTTGCTCTGGCACAGGATATGGATGTCCCCCCTCAGAAATACTCCTCTCCAAGAGCACAAAGACTCTTGTGAAAGAAAATACAGTGGATCTCCTTAGAGAAGTCTCTTCTCTGCAATTTATATAATGATGAGAACCTGCCTATTTGGCCGGTGAGTTATGACAGAACAAATCTTAGGAGGGTGTGGGTGCACGACACCATTCCCTGTCTAACCAGCCTGTGGTCCAGGAAATACCGGGGATGCAGCTGTTACCTGCACTGACGTATCATGAGCAATGGCTCTCATATCTGTTGACATTTCTAAAAACAAAGCACCCAGCCTGAACAGAGAGCTTCGACCATCTGCTGGTCCTTATCACAACCTCCAAACCCTTGTGACAGCAGAGAAATCCATCTGACCATAACCAGGACTCGGTCCTGGTGGGGTAGGAGCAGAAGGGGTTACTGAAGTGTGATTTTGTTTTTATTCTTTCTAAAAGCCTCCCCAGACTGGCCCTCCTTCTGTCATGTATCACTCAGGCTCCTGTGACTAATTACAGGCACATCATTTATGAATAATTACATTTCCATTTGGCTAACAGCCTATAGTCATGGCAAGGAGCTCAGAGAAGGTCCCTTTAAAAATCCAACCTAGAAATTTCAAACGTTGTCCCTACTTAGTCCGGTAACTGAGGTGGACAACATCCCAACATGTGTCTGACAAATACTGTACAGCTGTTGTACCAAACTTGTAAATTAATGATAAGTTCTGGTTAAGAACATCTGGTTCAACTTAGTTCTCAAGGTACACTTCTTAAGATTCAATTTTCCAATTAAGTTAACAAACATTTATTAAAGACCTACTGTGTACAAAACATGGAAAAAATAAAAAAAAAACTTTGACATAGCATAGTGGGTCTCTTGTTTAGAAGACAGAGAAAGAAGGGGTAACATGATATAGTGGAAAAAACATTAGATTTGGAATAAAAAGATCTGGGCTTGAACTCCTACCTGTTAAGTTTTGGACACATTATTTAACTTCTTTGAGTCTTAGTTTCCCCAGAGATATTGATTTAGAAGTTACCTGCATTAGAGGGTATGGTTGAAGCTCTGGGAGTGAATGAAATTGTTAAGACATCAAAATTGGGAATAAGGAATTTAACAAATAGAGTATTCTGAGTATGAGAATTAGAATGAGCAAAGGCATGGAAGTGGAAGAGCACAAGAGTTTCTTGAGCATAAGAGTATTTCAGTATGGCTGGAGTAGAAGATTTGTGGGATACTTAAATATGAGATGAGGACTGGAAAGATGTCAGACTGTGGTAAATCTCATACATCAGTGAGATCAAAGAAAGAAGAGGAAAAGGACTACATGTACAAAGATATTTATAGCACCTCCCCTTGTTGTACTAGGAACGGGGAACTGTTGTTTGTCCTTTCTGGAAGAGAACCATGATATCAGGGAGGTGATGCTATGACATACTAGTGAATTGGATTGAAGTGAGGGAGGGCTGTGCAAAGTCACCAGTCTCGCTTTCTCCTCCAGAGGTATCTGGGTTCAGTGGCAAAATACAGATCAGGGTGACTGGAGATGGCCCTGGATAAAATGAGAGACCTTGGCCTTTTTAAGCTAAGATCTTCAACAGTTTCCATTTGACTGAAGCAACACCCAATCAGTGATTAAGGATAGGTAAGAAATGAGGCAGAAAATGATCTCTCTTACCTAGTTAGAAAAAAATCAAAATATTATATATATGTATGTATATATACACATGCACATACACACATATAAATATATGTGCTTCTATACATAGATAGATAGATTGATCAGTCTGGGAGAGGAAGACCCTTAGAGGGTCTGGCCAAAACAGAAACAATTGCTATTTACATTCACTCAGCCAATCAAAGTCAGGGGCCCAAACAATGAATAAGTGGGGATTTATGGAACCTTTTGTTAGTCAATCAATGAGAGCCAGAGTGATTTAGATTTAAGGTATGGTGTTTAAGAAAGAAATTTAGAAGTTAAATGATCAATATTTATATTACTTTGAGCAGAGTACCTGGTAGGTAAGAATATGATACACTGTAAAAAACTAAGGGAATGCCCAGCAATTGAGGAATGGTTGAACAAATTATGGTATGTAAATGAAATAATATTGTCTTGTGCCCTAGGAAATGATGAAAGAGATAGCTTCAGAGAACCCTAGGAAGACTTGTAGGAACTGATCCAAAAGGAAGTGAGTAGATCCAGAACAATTTATACAATTAAAACAATATTGAAATGACAAAGAACTTGAAACTCATTTCCTATCAGTGAAATGACTATAATGCTAGAGAAACTATGATGAAATATCTAACCCACTTCTTTTTTTATAACTTTTTATTTACAAAACATATAGATGGGTAATTTTTCAACATTGACCCTTGTAAAATCCAAATCCACTTCTTGACAGAAAAGGTGATGAACTCAAAATACAGAATAAGACATATATTCTCAGACAACCCACTGAGAATTTCTTTTGTCCACAATGCATCATCTGTTACAAGGATTTTGTTCTGTTTTTCATTGGGGGTGGGAGATGATGTGGAAAGAAAGGAAGAATTGGAGGGTTTCCAAAAAAAGAGAAAGAAAAGAAAGCCACTGAAGCATTTTTAATGCAAAAAGAAAAAAGAACGAAAGACAAAAAAATTATAGGCACAGGATGTTTCTGAAAGTTAAATTCTGAATTTATTACATATAGAAAAAGAAGATTAAGCTGTATGTAATAGAAATCTGAAGTATCATGCAATCCTCTTTAACTTTTCTACCACACATATGAAAATATTCATTTTATTTAGTGTTTGTTAAGCTCAGAATAAAAAAGAAAAACAATTTCCAAGACTACAGCAGACCTTACAAGAAAAGGGATCTGAATTTCACTCAGGACACACAAAAAAGCTTAAGAATATTTGCAGAGTCACATGATCAAATCTATGTAAAAGACAAATCTGACAGTGGGATGGAGCATGGCTTGGAAAAGAAAGGGAACAGATACATAGGTTCCCAAGATCCTAGTGTCTCAAGGTGACCTCAGAGACCATGCTGACCAACTTGAACTTGAATATCTTTTACAATCAATTCAACAAGAGGTCATCCAAAATGTTCAGAAACTTTCTGTGAGGGAGTAACATACTATCTTGTGAGATGGTCTGTTCCATTTTTTGTTGTTTCTTCTTACACCAAGTCAAAAATCTGTCTCTTCATAATTTCCATTCTTGCTGCAAATTCTGCAGTGCCCTCTCTTATCTACTAAGTGATAATGATGAGGTTTGCATCCCCTCCATTCCCAGTGGTAATGAGGTTAGTGGCAATGAGAGAGTTGTTAAAAATCCTCTCTGGTCAGCCCGTAGGTTCAAAGTGAAAGAATTCATTTATCCCAAAATATTAATTACAAAATGAAAGGTTTTTTTTTTGTTGTTGTTGGATAGAAACCAGTTTGCTAAGAGGCTGACTTTATAAGTGATTTTACAGTCCCATTAGGGAAATGGAGTCTGGCACTGAGAAGAGAATACCTTCTCAGTGGGAAGAGGATCCTAGCAGCTGAGCAAGCTACTTTAGGCCTTCTGTAAGGAGTGAGTTTAAGGAAACCTGTTATATAGGATAGCTCTTGGTGGGGGTCTGGGACAGCCTGAGCTGATCAGACCAGGATTTCTCAGTTGAATGAGAATTTAGAATTTCAAAAAGATCAATGGGAGTTGATTTGTCCTTGAATAGTGTTGCTTCTCTCATCCTCGGAGGATGGGCCCTTTCTCTAGACTCCGTGGAGCCTGGGAGATCCTGATCTCTCAGATCAAAAAGCTGACACAATTTTAATTTTAAAGGGAACAGTTTCAGTAAAAGGGAACACAGTTTCAGACTGATAATCTTAAAGGGAACTCGGCTTCAATAAAGGAAACAGTTTCCCTCCCACTTCAATAACTCTTCAAATATGTGAGACAACATTCACTCCAAAGTCTTCTCTTCCCCAAGCTAAGCTTGTCTAGCTCCATTAACAGATCCTCAGATTAATCTCTAGTCTTCACTAAAGGAGCCAAAGGACTCGAGTTCAAATTCTATTGACTCTTGCTAGATATGGCAGTTAATTCACTTAACCTCCCTAGGCTTCCTTTTCCTTATGTCTAAAATGACAATCCTGGGCAATATGGCCTCTGAGTTTCTTTCCATTTTAACATACTGCAATCCAGTGATCTCAGTTGCCTTCCTCCAGACCATCTCCCAGTGACCAATGTTCTTCCTAAAATATGGTACCCCAAACTGAATAAAATACAATATCCCCAATATTCTGTCCAGGGCAGAGCTGTTGTACAATCATTTTCAGCTATTTCTAATTGAATCTGGAATTTTCTTGGCAATGAAAGTGGAATGATTTACCATTTCCTTCTCCAGCTCATTTTACAGATGAGGAACCTGAGGCAGACATGGGTAAGGGACTTGCCCAGGGCCACACAGCTAGTAAATGTCTGATGCTGTATTTGCCCTCAGGAAAATGAGTCTTTCTGACTAAATCCAGAGCTCTGTGCACTATGGTGCCACCTTGTTGCCAGGGAAGGATAAACAGAAACCATTATCTCCCAACGCAGTCTAAAAAAACAGGAGTTTTTTGGTTGTTGTTGTTGTTGGCCACAACACACTGTTCACTCTTGTTGAACTTACAATTTACTACAATCCCCAGAGGGGTTTTTTCCCCAAAACTATTGCTTAGCTATTCCCACTCTATCTTGTACTTGCAAACTAATTTCTTGAAACTGAATAGAATATATTTATACTTTTTAAATTTCATCTTATTAGATTCAACCCAGGATTTTAAGTCTGTCAAGATCCTTTTGTCTGATGGCCCTGTCATCTACAAGTTAGGTTTTCCTCCTAGATTTGTGTCATTTACAAAGCTGATCATCATGTCAGCTGTGCTTTTACTTAATTCATTGATTTTTAAAATGCCCAATGCAAGCACAAGTTGACAGAACCATTAGTGGTCCTATTGTCTAGCACACATCTTTTCATTTTGTCCACAACAATAGGAGGAGAGATTTTGTTAAATGAATTGTTTAAACCTAGGTAAACTAAATCTCTTTCAATTCCCAAATCAGCAATCTAGCAACCCTGAGAGGTGTTAACAGTCTCTGCAAGTGGTTAAACAAAGATGCTGCCAGCAAAAAAGAAAAGGATGGGTGGATGCAAGAGATATTGTAGAGGCAGAATCAATAGAGTTTGCTAATTGATTGGCCATGACAAGTGAGGTAGAAAGAAGAGTCTAAAGCAACTCCAAGGCCAAAACAAAGGAGCCTGGATAAATTGCATTGCCATAGAGGACTCCTGCTAGATGTGGCAATGATTCTATACATGCAGAATGCCAATGAGACATCTAGATTCTCTTTCATTCTATGAGAGCCAATTCTGGATCTTTCTTCTTCTACTTAGGTTAGTTATCATCTTTGCCTTTGATCCCCAACATGAATGCACAGACTGGCCTCATTAACCAACTGAGTTTCAGGGTTTGTTTCAAATAGAACTTTGGATCTAGAGTTGGAAGGAATCTCCAAGAACATTTAGTCTAACCCTTTCAGTTTACATATCAAAAAACTCAGGCCCAAGGAAGGTAAATGGCTTGTCCTGATTCTCTCTCTCCAGAATCAGTGCTCTGTGCCACATTGCATTTCTAGGTTGTCTAGGACAGAAGACCATTAAATGAGTGGATAAGTTTCCAAACCCAGTGTCCTTTTCTCAATCCTTATCCTTCTTGACTTCTCCACAGTCTTTAATATCTGCAATAAAGTCCAGTCCTCTCCCTTTACAGTTAAGGAAACTGAGGCTTAAGAAAGCTAAGTGGTCACATGGGCAGCAAGCATAGAGGCAGAATTTGAGAGTCCATAACCAGTGCTCTTTCCAGCATACCAATATCAGTCTTGACTGGTCCCATTGTCTCATTTTTTTAAGTCTTTAGAGGACAGTGAATTTTTGCAATATCCTTTGTTAAACCACAAGGCAAGATCTTCTCCAACATTAATTACCTTTGTTTTCTCTGCCATATTTGGCTACTTGCTTACACAACAGAGACAAAGCTTTGATTGGGGTTTAATTCACCATAAAGCAGCATAAGCCATCAATAGACTATATGTAACCCTATAAAAACCAGAACATTTCAATCCCATAAGCATTTATTAAAAGCCTACTGCATATGCCTGATTTAAATAGAAAGTCAAGTGTATTAAGAAAAATTTATGAAAGCAGACTAGAAAGACAGATTTGAGTCTGGTAAAATAGGCTTTAAATGACAAAGAGTTATTGTGAATAAGTCATATTAAGGCGTATATTAAAATAATTTTAAATATAAGAGCTTACCATATTTTAGGCACTAAAGGTATAAAAACTGAATAGCATAGTTTCATGGGAGAGAATGTAAAAGTTTGGAACCAGATTTCTTGACTATAACTCCTGTTCCATTAGGCTCCTCTAGGTAAGAATAGGGGGCAAGTCATATTAATTCTCTGGTCTAGGACTCCTCACCTATAAAATAAATAGGCTGGACTAAGTGACCTATGCAATCCCTTCCAGAGCTAAAATGATTACTAACCATCTCTACCCTCCATATGCTTAAATAATATTAGAGATACCCATTTCTTCATGTTACTCTGCATTTCACTTGAAGGCTAGAGTTTCTAGGCTGATTTTTCCCCCTTTGAGTTAGCATTTTTGAGTGATTGGAATGAAAACAAAATATTCCTTTTCAATGAAAACCAATGTAAACTGAAATCAATATATGCTATTTTTAATTTCACACTGAAACTCAAGCCAGGAGGCTTTCCCTGCCTAGCTTCTTCACCGTGTTATCTTTCTATGAATCCAGAAAATATTAATTCTACTGGAAGAGGTATATTATCCCTAAATATGACAGAGCCCAGACCTTTAAGGTCATCTCACCCAAACCCTCTGCCTGATACATGGGACTTCTCCAAAACATTTCTGGCAGATAATCATTCAGCTTTTACTTGAATATTTTCAATGACAGGGAATTTACCATCTCACACTTTGACTAATTGGAAAATAGTTGTTTTTTTTTTTTTTTCAAATGTGACTCCTTGTAACTTTTTTGGTATGTCAATTCAAAAAATTTAAGTATCTACATAATATAAATGAAGGGCACATAAAATGCACAGAGAGATAATCCCAGGGTCAGGAAGACTTATCTTTGAAATACATAAACTAGGTACCTCACTTAATTTCTCAGTGTCCTAAACAATTCCCTAACACTAAATTGTGAAAGAGGTGTCAATCTGAATTGGTAGAGGGAGTTTCCTTTTCTGGAGTCCCCTACAATAGTGAAATCAAGCCAAAACAAACAAAAAATATACCAGGGGCATTATTCTGGGAGCTGGGAGCAAGGAAAGCAAGCACCATTATAGCTATGTACTATTATAAGTAAACATTTTCAGTTAAAAACTATTCAAGCCATTTCTAATTTCTCCAAAGAACCTTCAAGAACTCTTCAAATGTCTTCACCCCATGGGCTGTGTACTGTGCACACTTATGAAACACTCCAAGCTCTGTGGTTTTTAGTTGGGAATAGACACGGCTGGCACCTAACAGGAAACCAGGAAAGTCCCTTGTCTGGGGACAGTCTTGCTTGTATGGTCTGTTTCCCATTAAACAAACCATTTATTCTTAAGAATTATGAATTGTTGAATTATTACAGTGACAACATTTTTTGGAAATTCTTTGGTGACACTCAAAAGCTTCTACTCACAAATACTTCTAGGCACAGAGAGGGAGAGTTTACTGGTCTATTAAACCATATTATCTCTACTTTGGGACCCATATACAGAGTGGAATACAGTGCCTCAAACATTGTAAATGCTTGATTAATGCTTGTTGACTCACTATCTGAATGAATACAGAAGATCTATGCTCTACGATACATGCTTATCTGAATAGGCAAGGACTCCTATTCTAGGGGAAACTTACTACTCAATGTTATTTTCTTTAAATCAACCGATTGCTAAAAAAAAAAATAATAATAAACACACAAGCATATAGGACATCAATACCCCAAATTCTGGCATAACATCCTGAGTTATAGAAGTGAGCAAACCATAGATTTCCTTCTGCTCAGAGGTAGCTGAAGCATCTCTGCTCTTCCCTCAACCACCTGTACCTTCAAATCTATTTTCCTTCTATACCTCGGGTCTGATTATATCACTCCCCTGCTCAATATGCTTTAATGACTTTCTACTGTTTCTAGGATAAAATGCAAACTTCTCTGTTTGGCAAATAAAACCCAGCACAATCTAACTCTGATCTTTCTTTCGAGGCTTATCATGTGCTCCCTCTTTTTCATTCTAAGTCCCAGTCAGACCCATCTGCTTGGTGATCACTGGACACAACAAAGCTGATGGGGTTGCTGAGTTCTCATGTGAGCTCTGTTAAGGGACATTCAGCAGGAGAACTAGGAAAGAAGTGAACTCCAGTCAGAAGCTTCAGAATGTTGCTCAAAACAGTTGGCATCCCACATAAAACTTCCAGTGATTGAGGCATATACAAATAAACTAGAATTATTGTGAACAAATAGGAACAATTCTTCCCCTGGGCTGTACTTCTATCTCAGAAAGCAACCAAGCGCCTAACTCAAAACATAATCAAAGCTATTTTTATATAATTTGCATGTTATCCATGTATTATCTAAACTTAGAGAAATACTCCACTTCTGGTCCTTTTTTACATTAAAGTCTTCTGATCTCCATCACTTAACCTGGATTGCTTCCAATACAACCAATTAGCATTCCTCAGTCTTAGCATCAAACTAACTAGGCTCTGCCTGACTATTCTTAGGTTAAGAGAAATTAGAGCAATATTTCAAATAAACCCCTGAAAACCACTTTTTAAAAAGTGCACATCTGAGACAGGCTTAGAGTTTGTAACTTCAGCCTCTCACAAAAAAAAAAAATAATTAACTCAAACTTCTTCAGAATTAGCAAAGAATCAATTCTATTCAGGTCTTTTGAGGAAAAAAGTTACGAAGAAGGAAGGCACGAGCCACTGAGTAAGGATCCCCAGAACTTAAAATATTTCTGTGTGGGTTGAAAGAGAATCTAGGGTTCTTTGACAAGATTTCCTCACTTGATTATAATTCATGGTAAGCAAATATTTTGGATTTCCTTCAAGATGAGGAAAACTGTAGGAGTCACTCTGATAAAGCATCAGCAACTGTAGTCCAGTGAAAAAGTATCATCCTAGAAAACATCCCAGTTTGTGAACATTAAAAAAGGGAAGCATCAAGAATAAATCCTGGCAGATTAATTATTTAATTTTCCCTTAGGGTTACTAAGCTGGGATGACTAAATTTCAGCAAGGCATTTGACAAAGACTCTCAAGGTGTCCTTGAGAGGAAAGCCAGAGATGTTATCTAGAGAACATTTGGGTTCAGTGGATTCCAAACTGGTTTACAAGGCTGAAATAAGAGTAGTGATTAATAAAATCAGGGTCCAATTGGACCTATGCAGTTCAAATATTTTATCACTGACTAGGATGAAAGCATAAATAGCCTACTGATTAAATATACAAATAATGCAAAATTGGAAAGATAAGTAACTTCTTGAATGGTGAAATATAGATTCTAAAACTGTCTTTAAAACCTTTAATGATTGACCAAATTTAATAATGTAAAATTTAGAGATAATATCAAGTCTTGGGCCTAAATTCAAAGATCAAAGAATATTAAGATGGGGGTAGGGAGAAACCCCGCTAAATAATGATTTATGGGAGGAAAAGATTTGGAAGTTTCAGTGGATTTCAGGCTTGATAAGAGGAGACAATGAGATATGGCAATAAACAAAAAAGATAAAGTAAAATCAGGCTATGTTAAAGGGGACAATGTCAAGAATGAGGTAGAGAACAGACCTCCAAGCCACTGTGTTGATCAGCCTACAACTGGTACAGCATGTTTAATTCTGGTTACTAAATTTAAGTTTGACATTGACAAAGTAAAGAGGATCCAGAAAATCACAACCTAAATGGTAAAGAGACTTGAAACCATACTGTTGAGGATGGATGGAAGAACAGAGACTATTAAATTGGAGAAGACAAAGCTTAGGAATATATATCACCATTGTTTTCAACTTTTAAAAGATGGTCATGTTTTTAATTGGCTCTAGAGGGAAAAATCCAGAATCATAGATGGAAGCTACAGATAAGTTGATTTCAATTTGATAGAATGAAAAACTTTCTAGCAATACGACTGACCAAAATACATGGGCTGCCATGATGCAGTGGGCAGTGATTTCCTCTCCCTGAAGATATTAGAGTCATATCTGGGTGACTCATCACAAATGCCATGGAAGATAAACCTGCTCAGACAGGGAATGGACAGGTGGTCTTTTCCAGCTCTGAGATTCTGTGATTTCTCCAGTTGTAAGCAACTTGTAAGAACAAGGCTGAACATGTTTTTAGCCTCTGGCTTTGCACAAGCCTGTACTTCATACTTTGTTCTTAGCATAAATATAGGCACTGACCTCTGTGTCCACTAAAGAGCAGAGAGCTCCCAGAGCAAACTTCACAGAAGAAATTTTCAAGATAAATAAAGGTCTAATTGTTGCAATTAATATCCTGCTATCTACTCAATCTGGATTTTATAGCAAAACATGAAAAGCCATGTAAATCTGTCAGAAGGATTGTGGAGATGTTCACAAACATTTGGAAAAACCACCATTAGGTTAGTAAACAAAAAGGTCACTGAGAGTCATTTTGGGGCCGTGTGTAGATGGGCGAAGGAGGAGTGTTGAGCTGGATAGAGAAACAGAAGGACCAAATTTGGGCCCCCAATTCAGATGCTACTTGAACCTCAACTCTGGGGGGAAAATACTCCCCAAGAACAAGACTTCTCATGGAGCCAGCACTTCCTGCCTCTGTCAGGCCAGGTTAGATCATCCCTTCAAAACTTGGGAAGAGGTACTTGAGATAGTACAAAAAGAATAAACCTCAATTTTTTCAAAATGACCTAAAGTATGATCTTCAGGTAGGTTCAGTTTTCATTTGAGTATAGATTTAAATTTCAATCTGACTCCCCTTGCCTTTCCCCAAATGAGAATATCATAGATCTATCTTTTCCTTATATTGAATATGATAAGTCTACAGCAACAGAGGAATAAAGTATGGTGCACGGAGGCATAGAACAACGACAGATTCCCAAGGAAGATGATCAAGATACAATAGAAATTGGGCTGAAATTTCCCATGAAAGCATAGCTCTGACTCCTGAAATAGAAATCAAATCTGCTTACATCATGATATAGTATGATATAGAGAACAGAAAATTGGACTTGGAAGCATGAAGATTCTACCTCTGACTCTTAACTAGTTCATTAACCTCTGTTCTTCAGATTCTCCAACTGTAATACGAGGTGCCTGGGCTTGATGCTCTCTGAGATCCTTTTCCTCTCTCAACCTGTGACCCTATGATTACTTCCTTTATCCCCAAACTGAAAGTAATGAAGACCACCCATAATACGATGTCTTCTTTTCTTACAAAGTCAACAAAAGGCATTTTGTTTAAAATTTTGTTTAAAAGGAGTTTTATACCCCTATCCAGGGTCAACTGAGGCCACAGTTTTTAGAGAAAAGTAGGCAAGCAGCCATACTGGAGTAGAATGAGCCAAGAATTAAAGGTTAGGAGACAAATGTTCTACAAGTCCTGCTGCTCTTCTGTTGTAAGTTTAGGAAAATCTCTTTCCATTATTGGGCTTTAGTTTCCCTATCTATAAAAAAGGGGGCTTAGATCTGTAGGGTCCCTTCTGCTCTGATGGTCTGTATTACAGGATCAAAGATTTAAAGTTTCAAAGATTTGGAACTTAAAGAAACCTTTTAGACTCTCTTGTCTAATTTCTTCATTTCACAGTTAAGGATCCTGAGACCCACAAAGCCAGCCACCTAGATTCTAAATGGCAGCCCCAGGATTTGAACCCTGGTTCAAACCAACCTCTGACTAAAATCTATCTGTCTTTACATTATGCTACACTGTGCTGAGGGCCCTTCCAACTCTGACATGCTGTGAAACTAGAGAACAGCTTTGAAACCTGAAAGGCATGGTTAATGACAGCATTTTTATGTATTTCTTTTCTTCTGCAGCACAACACTGGAACACTTAGAGTTGATGTTCAGGTTTGTGGTTTGGGAAGAATTCTGATGCCAAAGCTAGGAAAAACAAAATTTTACTCCTCATTTTGTTAATTTAATAATGCTTGGTTTTTCTGTCCCAATTTCTGAGACATTGCATAACCCTAAATACATTTGCAGTTAGATTTTGTCTGCAGAGGCTCTAAAAAGAGGGGGAAATGTCAGGTTCTGCACTTCCAGATCTTGAGCTAGGAGAGGCTTTAAAAATCACTAATGTAACTTCATTTTACAAATGAAAACAAAACCCAAACAATTGACTTGCCCAAAGTCACACAGATTTTGGATAATACAGCTAGGAATCTGAATCCTCTGACTTCGAATCCAATGTTCTCCCACATTATATTGTAAATCTATTAGACTGTGAGCTCCTGGCACTAAAGTATGCCTTAAATAAATGTTAATTGTTGTTGTTACATGTTGTGAACTCTGTGCCAAGAGCTTTACAAATATTATCTCATTTGAACCTCACAATAATGCTTCAAGGTAAGGTCTATCATTATTTCCCTTTTACAGTTGAGGAAACTGAGGCAAACAGAATTAGTGCCTTGCCCACGGTCACAGAACTATTAATTTTCTGTGACTAGCTTGGAACTCAAGGTCTTCTTGACTCCTCGTTCAAAGTTCCATACACTGCACCATCAAGCTGCCTTAAAGGGGAAAGGAAGTGCAATCCGGGAACTTGGAATGGCTTGCACAAATGCATGGAGGCAGGAAACAAGAATATTGAGTTCAGAGAATGAATAGGTGATCAAGTGACTGGAATATAGGGTTCATAAAGAGAAACAGTATGAAATAAGACTGGAAAGGTTCTTACTATGCAAACTAAGGAGTTTGCTGCTCACTCCAGAGGCAATGAGGAATCAGTTAATGTTTTTGACCAGGGGAATAACATATATCAGTGCATAAGGGACAAAGAATATGACAAATGCTCTTTTGTCTAAAGTAGCACGTTTCAATGGAAAGTGATAATGGATCCATACCTGAGGCTCAGCTCTGCCACTTAACTAGTTGTACAAACTAGTGTACAAAATCATGGAAAAGACCTAGGAGGTCAATTAATCTAACGCCTCCATTTCACAGATGAGGAAACTGAGGCCCAGAGAGGATAAGTGGCTTCCCCAAGTGTTATGATTCTTAAAAGGTGCTAAGTCAGTGGAATTGATAGAGAAAATGGTTGTTTAGCAGGGTGCTTAACAGTTCTCTAAATGTACTTAGTACTTAGTACAATTCCACAAGATTCACACCTTTAAGAGAGCATATATAAGCTAGGAGCCTCAACCAGGAGACACTACGGGAGATTCACAAGCCAGGATTCAGTCGAGGAAATTCTCAAGTCAGAGACGGCAGTTGGGCAGAACTGAGGAAGACAGAGAAATGGTGTCAGGCTGTCCGGTGGAGAACACTGAAACCAAGATCCAAAAGGCCTCCAAAAAAGCTAGCCAAGCCCCAAGTGAAGGAAAGAGAAAATAAAGGATTTGGACTTTTAACTCCTGGCTGCATTTGAGGTGATTATTACACTGAACTGCTCCCAGAAGCCCCCCAAGAAACCTGCACTTGGAGAATATTATATTTTAGAGAAGAGAATATTACACCCGAGGTCACATGGCTAAAAAGTAGCAGACCTGAGATTTGAACCAAAGGTTCCTGATTGCAAATCTAGTATTCCTTTCATTGCACCACGTAAATGGGAAGTATTTGGAAGAAATAGTTAAGGGACCCACAGGAAGCTTGAATAATTTTTTTCCAAAACACCTCATTTCCAATGATAAATATAAATGTCAAAGGCCAAGTTTTCAAAACAACTTTTCAAGGCTCCTGGCTGTTTTAGGAAAAGACAAGTGTTTCTCCAAAAGAAAATATCATCCCAAGATGGAATAGGGAGAAGTTGAAAGTGTCAAAGGTCAAGTAAAGACTATAAATTAAGCCACTGAAAAATAATTTAGGGAGTATTCTAGGACTTGGTATATAGGAATAAGATATTTGTCGTAGGAAGGGAAAGAAAAGGAAGGAAAGAAAGGGGGAAGGGAAGGCAAAAGAGGGGAAAGGAAAAGGGAAAAGAAAGGGGAAAGGGAACAGAGAATGAAAAAATCAGGGGGAATAGAAACAGGAAAAGAAAGTGGGAAAGGAAAGGGGAAGGGACAATAAGAAAAAAGGGAAGAGAGAGTAGATTAGGGGAAAAGGAAAAAGGAAGCGGAAAGAAGGAAAGAGAAAGAAAAGGACAAAGAAAGGGAAAAGGAAGAGGAAAGGAAGGGGAAAGGGAAATGACAAAGAGGGAAAAAAAAGAAAGATTAAAAGTGAGAAGGATAAAGAGGAGAGGAAAAGGATAAAGGAGGACAAGAAAAAAGGGAAGAAGGAGGGAGAAAGGGAAAAGGAAAGTGAGGAGGAATGGAGAAAAAAGGAAGAGGGAAAGGGAGGGAGACTGAAACACATAAGGAGAGAGAAACAGAAAAATAGAGACAGAGACATAGAGAGAGGAGAGAAGAGAGAAGACAGACAGACATAGAAACACAAACAGAGTCGAAGAGTGGGAAAGACAGAGACAGAGATGGGGTCGGCGGGGAAGAGGGAGAGAGACAGAGACAGAGGGGAAAATAGAGGGAGAGAAGAGAAGACAGAGAAGAGACAGAAAGAGAGAGGTGGAAGGAGAAAAAAAGGGAGGGGGAAAGAGAAAACAAGAACAGGTGAGAGAAAGATAAAAAGAAAAGTCAAGTTAGGAGGAGTTAGATTGCTGACTATATTATCATGACAGGCATGAATTAGTCAGCAAATCTTGAAATTCCAGGGACAGCTCTAAAACTTGGAAAGGGGAGATAGTTAAGCCAAATGAAAGGGGATTCTTCTTTACACTAAGAAATAGGATGGTTCAGCAAATAGAGGGATGACCTTGGAGTCAGGATGCCCTGGGTTCAAATCCTGTCTCTGTCATATACTGATTTGGCAACCAAGGGCAAGCTACTGAACCTTTCACTTCCCCATTCAATAAAGCTACAAGTTATAAATGAGTTACCAATCTGCTTTGGTGAAGGGTGCTTTTATACCACAAGTTCTCTCCAGATCCAGCCTTTTCCCCCCATCCCCAAGGAAATCTTATTTTCCATATAGTATAGGATATGCAAAGAATGCCTTCTTAAGAGGCAATGAAGAATGAGAAAATAAATGAAAAAAATGTTTAGACAAATTCATAAAAACAGATTGCTAATGTTAATTAAAAATGTTAGTTGTCGATCAATTATCCTGTTTCCTAACCAAAGATAAAATGCCGGACCATAGCAATAATAATAGCTAATATCTTTGCAGAGTTTGAAGGTTGCATAAATAAATAGCTTTATTTTGCAGCCTTTTTTTTTTCAAACTTGAGGTTCTAAGAAAAACCATGAAAGTAGGTGCTGTTATTATTCCCCAGGAAACTAAGGCTGAAAGATTTTGATTTGAGGTTCACAGCAAATAAGTGTGTTCAAGCAATCAAGCTCAAGTACTCTGGGCTGATCCAAGAAAACAATCTTCATACTCTTTTGGTCAGTCTGGATATTTCGATTTTCTGAAGGATAAATTTAAAAGATCATTGAATTAATTCTTTAGAAGTCATAGATCCCAATGGAATCATTCTTATTATAGAAAAATGGCCAAACCTGAACTATTTCCCTTATCAAACACCTGGTTCTGCCAAATTTTATCTTCATAAATTTGGACAAATTACTTGATATTTTTGAGATTCATCTATCTCACCTGTAAAAAAGAGGATTTGGATTAGATCATCTCTGAAAACTCTTCCAACTCTAAATTTCCGACAAAGAGTTAGAATCAATTTTGTCCTTATGGTTTAGGTTGTTGTTTTTTTTTTCATTTATTATCCAATAGCCATGTGGAGAAAAATCATTGACTTTAGAGTCAAAAGAATTAGATTCAGCTCCTGGTTCTTCAGCTTTATACTTGTGTGATCATGGCCAAACCTTTCAAATCAATCGATTTGCAATTTGGGGATAAGAAGAAGGAAGACAACTAGATCTGTTATACTTCATTCCCAGGGACGTTGTGAGTATGATGAGAGATCAAGTATAAGTGCCATGCAATCTCTATGTCAATATCAAGATGCAGATATGAATTCCTATGCTAAGTTCATTCAATCTGTCTGCAGATCCTTTATAACAGCTTTCATCTGTTTTGTTATTTTAATTCTATAAAATAACAATGTAATTATTTTAATTTCTACCTTTTATTCTCATACCTCAAAGCTGTAAGAATTAAATGAAAATCTGGTTCCAGCCACTCCCTTTTCACATTGTGGGATACTGCTAGTGAAAGAGTGGCTGGGATTCTGTCACCCATATCAACAATAGAGAGAGACTGTACCTAGGGGGATTTCCAGGCACTCAATCCTCTGCACTGTGTGCCCCACCAATCCAAACAAAAGGAGGGCACAGAAAAAGGACAGATAAAAAAGCTCCCATTGTGACTGATTAGAATCAGGGAAGGCATAGGGCATGCCTTACTCAGTGCCTCAGTGGGCCAATTCAGTGGAATCTGCAAAGACCCTTTCCAGACCAATGAAGCACTTTTGGGGGCTCCACAGAAAATGATGTTCCTTTCCCTTAATGACTTAAACACAAGAATTCTAAACTGTGGGCAAAACCAAATTCCAGGGGCTGAAGCCAAAATATTCATTCCTTCCTGCCCAGGCAACAAGTCAATTCCAGTAGAGAATTTCACTCCTTGCACAAATCCCACAACAGCCTTTTATTAGGTATGAGTGAGTAGTGTGAAGTTCCATCGCCGCTACTTTAAGAATCACAATCTGCCTCTTTCTCTCTGCAGGGAATATTTGCTTTGGCAGTCTGGTCTGTTTCTGATACACCCATCAGGAAAACCACAGCTGGCCAGAGGTGAAAGGTACTCACAGCAGAGTGTCAATCACCGATTCCCAGCTTTCAGTTTTGCAACAATCCAGAGTGTCTCCAATTATCTCAAGGGGTGTTCCAAAAATCTCAGAAACATCCAAAATACATTCATTTAAATTTATGAGAATAAAATGAACACTATCAAATTCCTCCTATAAGACAAATGTGGTTCTAATGCCTCCCAAATTGAAGGATAAAGTAGAGAAAGGGAATCACTATCACTAATGAACAATGCTACATATTGATATTAAATAAAATGCTAGCAATGGAACAAAAGAAACAGATATATAAAGGGAAAATATTCATTATGACCAACTTGGATTTATACCAGAAGTGCAAAGATGGCTCAATGTTAAGACAACAATTAGCATAATAAATAATATTGATATGCTTAGAAACATACTGAGAAGCTATGTGGCACAACAGAAACAAGTCTGGACTTGGGTCAAAGGACCTGATTAGAATCCCTGCTCTGCTATTTACTACCTAAGTGAACTTGGATAAATTGCTCACTGTCTCTGGACCTCAATTTTCTCATCTGTAAAGATGGATAATGGATAGAGCACTAGACCTAAGAGCTATGAAGACCTGAATTCAAAACATGGCTTAGATTTGCCTTACTAACTGTATGTCACTTAATAAAATAGAAATACTTTGTTTCCTCATTTGTAAAATGAGAGAACTGGGTTTAAAAGTCTCTGAGACTTCTAATCTATTATCCCAGGAAAAACAACATATAAACTAAAATGGCATGATTGTATTCACAGATTTGGGGAAAGCCTTTAAAAAGCCAAAACTCAATTTAACTTATAAACACTAAAAGGCATAAGAATTAAATAACTTTTAAAATGTTTTAAAATATCTATAGAAAAATCAAGAGATAACTGCATTACATGGAGTAGAGAAACACTAGAAGTTTTCCAACTAAAATAAGAAATAAAACAAGAATATTAATGCACATAATTGTGATTTAACCTAGTGATAGAAATTCTGGCTAGAACAATAAAATAAGAAAAAGAAATTCAAAGAAAAATCATGGGTAAAGAGGAAAGAAAAATAGCAACTTGAGGACAATAAGGCACTTTAAGTGGAAAAGCCAAGAGAATCAACAATCAAAATAAACTAAGTCACAGGACAAAGAATAAAGCAATAAAAAAAAAAATGATCAGTGTTTCTACTACTATTAACAAAAAGGGGGCAGAGAAGGAATGTATAGCAATTTTTCTCCAACCTCTGCTTTTGATACAAGGACTGCAAAGGAAAAGGGATTAACTAAACTTGACCATCAAAAGAGGAAAATTGAAGAAACAGGGAAGAAAATGATATAGTTTTCAATTGCCATGTGAACCAGAGAAAGGAAAAAAAGGATGAAAGAATAAAGAAGGCAAGCAGATGGAGACCAAGCAAGGTATCAGTTTATCTTATTGAACCTAAAGTGGCAAGATTATGTCTGTGAGCAAAGCAAGCAAAGAGAGAGGAAACCCAAGAAAATGGATGAGAGTGAAGGAGCTAGTATCAGAATATAATGGTTATATCCAAATTATGGTCCCTGCTCTTGAATTCATTTAATCAATACACAAAAATGAGCCAAATCTTCCTAAAAAACAAGTCTCCCCAAGCCAACTACAATCTTCCTAAAAGTTGTGAGTGTGTAAAAATGTTTACTTCTTCCTAGTAGGAACAGCTCAGCATCTCAACTGTGTTTCACTAAACTTTTTCAATTTGGGACATCCTTAAAGAGTAGTTATAAGGAGCAGCTAGGTGGTGCAGTGGATAGAGCCCCAGCCCTGAGTTCAAATGTGATCTCAGACACTTAACACTTCCTGGCTGTGTGGCCCTGAGCAAGTCACTTTACCCCAATTGTCTCAGAAAAAAAAGTAGTATATTAGGCCATGCCAATATAGTGCAGGAAATGATATTCATTTACAAATTTAATGCAGGAGCAACCAAATTATTGTTTGGACACATTATTGAATTAGACAAAATAATAAAATTTATATGGAATAATAAAAAAAATTTTAATCTTGCAAAATCAAAAACATTGCAGTTATTTAAGGGACCTTTAGAAAATATCTAGTTCTACCTCTACCTGACTGGGAAGATTACAACACAGCTGATAAGCAATCATCTCTTCTTTGCTTGAATGCCTCTAGTTACTAGGAAGCCCCTGCTCTCCAATGAAAGGCAGCTAAGTGATGCAATGGATAGAGCACTAGGTCTAAAATCAAGAAGACCTGATTTCAAATCTGAACTCAGAGACTTACTAGGCTTTGTGATCCTGGACAAATCACTTAACAATATTTGCCTTAGTTTCTTCATCTGTAAAATGAATTAGAGAAGGAAATGGCAAACTACTCCAGTATCTTTGCCAAGAAAGCCCCAAATGGGATCACAAAGAGTCGGACGCAATTGAAATGACTGGACAACAAAATATGCCTCAAATCAAAGCCTCCCAGGTCAATGCCTCCTCTTTACCTTTAAAAGTCAAGATGCCTCTTCTTGTTCAGCAAGCCATAGTTCCCAAACAATTATCTGAAATATGATTTTGTCACAATCTCCAAAACTCTTAAAACTATCATGTGCAGATAAACTTTTGGATCATAATGACTAGTAGTCATCATTCCTTTAGTCTTCAAATAGGTGCTGTCAGTACATTTCATTTGAGAGTGGTTCTCTATCCAGATTTCATAAAAGCATGACTCTCCTCTACATTTTATCCAAAAGACTATTTCTTCAAAAATTATTTTTAATATTTTTCCTTACACAAACGTTGTTTTTATTCTTCTTTCAGAAACCAAACTAATCACATACAAAAGGGACACAAGAATAAAATGCTATGCTATGATTCTTGCTAAGTGGGTGCTAAGTTCTATTAGGTCTATGCTGCTGGAGTTACTTAAGTGTTGTCATCAACCACTAAATTCACAGCCCTTTAAAGTTGGCACCCTGGGTCAAAGTCCCAACATTCTGCCTTGGTTATAGCTCTGCTTCCAGATGTCAGAGGGGAGATGAAAATGGTCTTTACAAACTTCTCCTGGAGAAACATACAGAGCAGTGAGCAGCATGATAATTTTATACTTCTTCCCACATTCCCAGTGCTTAACACAGACTGGGCACACAGATAACTCAATAAATATTTACTGATTTGATTAAATGAACTTATTTAAACTTTACTTGAAATTTATTTTTCTTTGCATTCCAAAACACTTCCTTTCCCTGGATTGCACTCCCCTATATGTGTTGACTCTCTAATTGGCTATAACCTCCTTAAAGATTCTATTTATACTAGCTGCTCATGCATAACCTATATCTGATTGCTTACCACCTCAGGAAGGGAGAGGGAAAAGGAAGGCAGGAGGACTCGAAATTAAGACTCAAAATTTTAAATAAAAATGTTTTTGTTTTTTTTAAAAAAAGAATCCACATAATAATGCCCAAAAAGTTAACAAACTGTGCATACTCTTTGATCCATCAGTGATCCCGAAGAGATACTAAAGAAAGGATGTGTGTGCCAAAATGTTTGTAGCAGCCCTTTTTGTAGTGGCTAGAAACTGGAAATTGAGTGGATGCCCATCAATTGGAGAATGGCTGAATAAATTATGGTATGTGAATTCTATAGAATATTATTGTTCTGTAAGAAATGATCAGCAGGATGAATACAGAGAGATTTGGAGAGACTTACATGAACTGATGCTGAGTGAAATGAGCAGAACTAGGAGATCATTATACACTTCAACAACGATATTGTATGAGGATATATTCTGATGGAAGTGGATTTCTTCGACAAAGAGAAGATCTAACTCAGTTCCAATTGATCAGTGATGGACAGAACCAGCCACACCCAGAGAAGGAACACTGGGAAATGAGTGTGAACTGTTTGCATTTTCGTTTTTCTTCCCAGGTTATTTTTACCTTCTGAATCCAATTCTTCTTGTGCAACAAGAGAACTGTTCAGTTTTGCACACATATATTGTTTCTAGGATATACTGTGACATATTTAACATGCATAAGACTGCCTGCCATCTAGGGGAGGGGATGAAGGGAGGGAAGGGAAAAGCCGGAACAGAAGTGAGTGCAAGGGATAATGTAAAAAATTATCCATGCATATGTTCTGTCAATAAAAAGTTATAATTAAAAAAAAAGGATCCACATGTAAAAAATTATTTAAAGCTGCTCTTTTTTATAATGGCAAAGAACCAGAAATCAAGGTGATAGCTATCTATTTGAGAATGGCTGGACAAGTGAGAGTATATGAACATAAGAAAATGTAATTGTTCCATGAGAAATGCTGAAAAGAAGTTTCAAAAAAACTTGGAGAAAGTTGCATGAAATGATGCAAAGTGAACTAAGCAGATCAGGAGAACAATTTATACAGTAACAAAAACATTATTTAAAAAAATAACTTAGGAAGAAAAATTTCAGAACTCAGATCAATATAATGATCAGCTCCAATTCTAGAGGACTGATAACAGAGCATGCTATCAATCTCTTGAAAGAGAGATGTTGAACGCAATATACATAATAGCCAATGTGCTTAACTTTGCATATTTGTTAGAAAGAGTTTCTACATAAATTTGGAAGGGACAATGATAAGGTAAGGAATACACACACACACACACACACACACACACACACACTTTTCTATCAGCAAATTGACAAAGATGAGAAAAGATTAAAATAGTTCAGGTTGGAGAGGTTGTTGAAAGATAGATAGACTGATTCATTAATGATAGCTACAAAATAGTGCAACAATTCTGGAAAGCAATTAAAATGGAAATAAAAAATTTAAATATAAATAAAATCAATTACAGTGCAAATAAAGTAGTTTAAATATCCATATTCTTTGACCTAAAGATGCTATTGGTAGACATATACCCCAAAGATTTCACTGACAAAAACAAAAACTCCATATCTACCAAAAATATTTATATCAACACTCTGGGGAGTAGATGGAAACTGGAAACATCCCACCCCATATGCTACCTTTTCCAGGAAGCCATTCCCATCAACTAGGAAACAATTAAACAAAATGTGATATGTCAATGTAATGGAATATGACTGTGATGAAAATGATGAACATGATTAATACAGAAAACGACAAAAAAACTTACCAGAAGTGATGCAAAATAAAGTAAACAAGAAAAAAATCTACATAATGACTTAAAAAAATGTAAATGAAAAACACAGCCACACACAAACAATCTAAATTGACTGCTGCAAAAGAACAAACTTCACCCCCCAAAAAAAAGTTATAAGAAGATACCTTCCCCAGCTACCCTGCAGAAATGGACAACTTGTTAATGGGAAAGCCTGCAAATAATATCAAGTTTTTTTTCAGTGTTTTGATCAATTTTACTGATTTTTTCTTTCTCCTTCCTCTTTATTCTTTCTTTTAAAAAAAATCTGGAAGTGTAAGGGAGAAGGACAGAGTAGGGAAAGGAATCTAGGTATCATAAAATTGCCAAATAAATAAAAATTGCCAACTAAAAAAATATTTTTTTAATAAAAAAGAAATCACCCACTGCAGTGCCTTCACTTTATACAGGAGAAAACATAGCTCCAAAAAGGAGAGGGACTCTCACCCAAGGTCAGACAGCAAATGGAGCAACAGGGACAAGAACCCCAATTTCCCACTCCCCATTCCTCATACCACGCATGTTCAATTTCATCAAATTAGCCCAGACATTGTCAGGTCACAGGTGGCAGCTCTGTCACTTGCCCAGAAAATGACATTAAATGCAATTCAACTTGAAGTTCTGGAGAATAATCAGGTGGAAACATATGTCATTTGGATACATCTGGCAACATCTGTTTATCACCAGAGGCGTGTAAGTAGCGTGACCAGTAAGTAGTCTTACCCCTAACATTCTCGTCAGTGACTTTGCCACGTCTATGATCATCCCATGGGCGTCCCCATCACATGGCTCATTAGGACTAATGAATCACCCACATTACCGAAGTCAGAATCTCAAATCAGGTTTTGTTAACATGCAAAAGGAAGTCTAGCCCTCTGCCCCAGCACCGAGATGAAATGCAGACTCTGAGGACAGAGCAGCAATCCTAAAGCCTAAGCCCACAGAAGACTGGAGGCTCTCTAACCCTGGCCAAACACAGCATCTCATTGCTAAGATGAAAAAACATGAAGAAAAAAAGGTGCCTGGAGTTTCACAAACATGAGAATAATACTTGCCAAAAATAAATAAAAATAGAGGTTGCAAGTAGAAATGAATGAGAACCACATGGGCAGAATTTTTCATAAAATACAATTAAATTTTAAAATCAAGGGGAAAAGTAAAACAAAGCATATTGGATTTTTTTTTATCAGATCCAAGATCTTTAGGGCAAAGGAAAGCAGAGTCACAATATGACTTTTTTGATATCTGGGACTCTAATCAAGAATTAATAATTTCCCTCTCTGAGACTCTTCTCACCCTGGCTTCCCCTTGGCAAGAGCCCTCTTGCCTCCATCTTTTCTGCACTACCATACTTCATTGAGTAGATTGGCTTGTGTCCCTTCTTTACTCAGAAACCTGTAGGAATGTCCCATTGGCTCCTGTATCAAACTCAAATACCTTTGTTTGGTGTTCAAGGTCCTCCACTCTCTGGCACCTCATTACATTTCCGGTCTCATCTTAGCCTGTTCCTAGACTTGAATTCTGCGTTCCAGCCAAGAGGGATTTTACTCTCTGTTCTTCAAACATGCCTTGCAGTCTTTCACTTCTCTATCTTTGTTCGTACTCTTCCCTTTCCCCAGAAAGTCCTCTCTCCTGTTCTTTGCTATAAATTTGCATTCATTCTCTAAAACTGCCTCAAATGCTCCCTTTTCCAGGGAGCCTCCAGAGAACAAACGCTTTCTCTTCTCAGATCTCCTTTTGGTTTGTAACTCTCATTGTAAGCGTCATGAGGGCAGAGACCAGTGCTTATTTTGTGATTTCCTGAGCTCCAAGCAAAGTGCTCTGCTCAGAATAGGCATATTACACAGATGAGGAAACTGAGGTCCATAGCTGTTAAGTAACTGTCCATGGTCACAGAGTTAGTGTCTTAAATTAGATTTGAGTTCAGGTCTTCCTGACTATCCACTGCATCCTTTAACTATTAATGCAGATACTGACTTGCAATGAGAAAGGACATTTACTCCTCAAGTAGTTCTCTAGAACAATGAAATCTCAGGTCCTGTTTTTACCCTACCTTCTCTTCCCACAGGGAAACTCATGATAACAGAGAAGCTCAGATTTGGAACAGACCTCAATCAATGTTCATCAAGACCAACATGTAGTATTGGACTACCTGCTATCTAGGGGAGGGGGTGTAGGGAAGGAGGGAAAAGTTGGAACAGACGATTTTTCAAGGGTCAATGTTGAAAAATTACCCAATGTGTATGTTTTGTAAATAAAAAGCTATAATAATAATTTTTAAAAAGACCAACATGTATATGATTGAGAATCTCTTCTATATAATTCCTAATAAGCAGTCTTTTCTGTAAAGCCTTCAACGAAGAGGAGCCCAGCCCCTCTGGAGACAGCCCAGTCTACCTTGGGGCTGTTCTGTTAGGAAGGGTTTCCTTACATTAAGCCAAATCTGTCACTTCTAACTATCTTTCTGTCTTCTTGGGCAGAGCATAAAAAAATTCTTAATCCCCTTTTCCCAGTTCTTTAACTACTTGAATATCATAGCTTCCAATTCCTTCTCAAAATTTTTATTCTTCAGGTTAAACAATTTTAGTGCTTTCAGTTGGTCCTCAGATAATAATAATCAATATTGACTGACTGATTTTTGAGACCTTCACCTCACTTCTTTGAACTTTCTCCAGTCCATGAATGTGCTTATTAAAAAGTTGCCTGCCTCCTCTTCCTCAAAAAAACAAAAAAACAAAAACTCAAATATAATTCTGCTGGGATCTGTGGCTCAGGATCCTGTAAAGAACAAATATTCAAAACTTATCCAGAGAAATTTTTTAGACTCCAAATGATGTCTGACCAAGGTAAAAGATCTATCATTTCTCTGAATTCTCTTAAACATGATCTAAGGTAGCCTTACCTTTTGAGCAGCTTACTCCACTCAAATACATAACTCTTTTTTTAGGGAAAATCCTACTAAACCATACCTTCCCCATCTTGCGCTTTTTGAAGTTGATTGTTCTTCTTAATCTAAGTGTAGCTTAGAATTTCTCTCTGTTAAATCATAGTGTTGTGTTAGCTTGCCAAGAGATTTGGAAATTCTAATTCTGTCTCCTAAAGGGTGAGCTATCTCACCGTATTTTGTTTCATTCTTTGACTCCGGCATCCATAACCAGAACTAAACAAAGTTAGATATCCTACACTGTGGAGAAAGCAAATGTTTTACTCTAGGAAGTGCTGGGTTTGAATCCTTCCTCATGCCCATGCTCTTATGCAGGTCACTTAATTGAATTCAAAAACATTCATTCAGGCATGTAGATGGTACAATGGATAAAGCTAAGGATCTAGGCTAAGCACTACCTATACAAAAAGAGACAAAAAAGTGACCCTGTCCTCAAGGAGTTTACAATCTAATGGGGGAGAAAACAGACAAACCAATACAAACAGAGCAAGCTATGTATAGGATGTCAGAAATAATTAAAACAGGGAAAGCATAGGAGTTAAGCGAGATTGGAGAAGGCTTTAGTTGGGACTTAAAGGAAGCCAGGAAGCTCAAGAGTCAGAACAGAGGAGGGAGAACATTCCAGGAATGGACCTCAGTTTCCTCATTTCTATAATGAAGATGTTAAACTAGATCGCTTCTGTGGGCCTTTCCAGCTCCAAGTCTGCATTTCTGTCATTCCTAATTTGGTGACATTTTCTACCATATGCCTTATTTTAAAAGGATGGTAATTTACTGTCAAAGTCACTAACTAGTTAGATAGCATGGTTTGAAGGACAGCATGTTAGACTTAAAGCTAGGAAGACCAGGATTCAAAACCTACCTCTAGATACTTAGAAGCTGGTGAACCTGGCCAAATCATTTAACTTGTTTTAGTCTCCATATCCTCTCTTTGTATCCCAATGTTCAGCACAGTGCCTGCCTGGCACAAAGTCATAGTTTGTATTTCTTTATCTCCAAGAGGATCATGATATCAGAGAGGTGATGCTGTGACATGCAAGTAAACTGGATTTTAGCGAGATAGGGCTGTTCAAGGCCACATAGTAGACATTTAATTTTATTCAATGTTTATTTAATGTTTATTCAATGGAAATATGATTAAAAGAATTGCATGTGACTAACCTATATCAGATTGCTTGCTATCTGAGGAAAGGGAGGGAAAAAATTTCAGAACACAAGATTTTGCAAAAGTGAATGTTGGAAACTATCTTTGCATCTATTTGGAAAAATACTAATGAAAAAAATAAATTCTTATTCATTAAAAAAAAACCATTGATAATAGAACTTACATCATAAGATTGTTGGGAAGATCTAGAGAGATATAAAGGGACTTCACAAAGCCAAAAGCACTATATAAATAATAGCTATCATTACTTTCTTCTATACCACCTCTAAACTAGGTGATATAATGGATAGAATATGAGGTTTGGAGTTAGGATGACCCAATTTCAAATTCTGCTTTAGACATTATTAGCTATGTGATTCTGCACTAGTCTTCTTGGCCTCTGTTTCCATGAGGGGTTGATCTCAATGGCATCTTTTAAAAAAATAATAGCTCCTTATTTTCAAAACATATACAAAGATAGTTCTCAGCATTCATCCTTGCAAAACCTTGCGTTCCAAATTTTTCTCCCTCCCTTTCCTCTACCCCACCCCTAGACAGCAAGCAATCCAATATATGCCAAACATGTACAATTCTTCTATACATATTTCTCCATTTACCATGCTTATATAAAAACCTCAATGGCTTCTTAAGGCCCCTTTTGTGACTCTAAAGCATTTTAAAAAGCCAAAACCCTGAGTTCTAATAACCACAGACAATCCACCTCCCTTCTGTTCCTCTAGTTCCCTATTCCTGACAATGGTAATAATCTCTGACCGACAGAGAATAAATCAGATAACATCCATGAAATCCTTGGGGGAAACAAATTAAAGCATCTTCATTTGTTTTCTAGCATAAATCATTCCATGGAATCATACATGCCCAATAAGCTACAGAAATTCTGAGGAGAGGTCAACAATATGGAAAAGGGCAATCAGAGAAAGCAAGGGAAGATGAGAAGGGAAATTGGGAGAATAAGGTTTGAAAAGAAGCAGCAAAAGAGTGGACTCAAAGGCAAAAGAGCTAAGTCAGATCATAGAGTATATTTTGTCAAGGAGCAGAAGATTGGAAAATGCCATGACTCTGGAATGTTTCTTGTTCTTTTCTACATCATCTACCTCATCCTTCCGCTTAAAAGAGAGCAAAGGTAAAAAGTAGATTGGGATCATGGCCAGGGGGGCCTCTGTGCTCTCTATCTGTTTCTGAGCCCGTACCAACATGAGGCAGTTTCTGTGCCTGAAGCAAGCAGAGTCAGCCATGGACCAAAACGACATGGGGCAAGACCCAGACTAGGATTTTTGCCAGAAAGTATGAAAGCAAGAGAATGAGCTGGAAGCAAATTGAGAATGCCAGATTCTGTATCATGGCAACTAGCTCATATCAGAACATGGAGAGGCATCTGATTTTTCAGGAAATGACATCAAATGTCATTCCCCTTTTCAGGGGGAAAGGCAACTGCCCCACTAAACCAAATCTAACACTAAACCAAATCTCTCATCAGGTATTACCATAATTACTAGGAATGGCAGTATATGAGGCAAATTGAAGAAAGGCAGGGGAGGGTCAAGGAAGAAGAGCAATGCAAAAGATACTCTTGACTGGGAGGGAGGAGCGGAGTTTGGCCCTTTGTTCTTACAAGGGCCATGAAGGAAAATGGGCCCAGAAAAAAAATCTGTCTTGGCAAAAGAAATGGGGAAGTAATGATGGTTGTGATATGCACATGCCAGACTTTGGAAAACTGCAGGGGGAAGCAAAAAAAAATGGCAGAAAGGAAACACAAATTTCCACTCTACCTCCATTGTGTCTATTCCTAGGCTAAAGTTCTAATCACTCCATCTAGTTACCACTCTACAGCCAACGAAGCTCTAAGCCATTTCTACTTCCCATCCTCCTGCTTCTCATCAGTTTTTTTCTCCTTTTCTGAGCAACCAGTCTATGGGTAAAATATTTGTGATTTCTAACAGAGAAATACTTATATGCCAGAATCTCAAATTTACTCTGGAGATATTTTTTTTAAAAATATATATATATAATTTGGAAGTGAATTTGAATTCAAGAGTTTATACTCCAAGGGAGGGGAAGTCTTCAAAGAGCTTTTGAGAAGAATCATCCAAAATTGGGGCAAGCCAAGAAGGAAACAAAGGGTGTCTTTATTGGTATAGATTTCAAAAATATTAGGGCTCTAGTCCCATTTTTATTCAGACAAATGGAACCTTCACATTTTTGGCATGGAGAGAAAAGAAGAAATCTGACTGGTGCTTCTGGATTTGGGGGAAATTTAGGAATGCACCTCTGAACAGACTTGGCTTTTAATCACCAAAGTCATCTCCAGAATTTGACTTCCTAGAAATTACTTAGGGGCAGGCACACCCAGGAAGCAACTAACCACAGACTGCCAAGGCAAAGAATTTGTTTAATTAATAAAGGTGTCAGTTTCCCTCATCTCAAATTTCAAGTTTGGTTTGTTTTTGTTTTTTTTTGGGGGGGGAAGGCAATCTATTGTTTTTTAAATGAACAAAAGATAGCATGACCAACTCACTATAAGTTTTTATCACATGCTACCTGGCTGTCATTTAATTGTTTCCTGTCATTAGGTAAGTGTACTCCTCAGTCATTTGTTCGTCCAACATGGTTTATACAGAATGCAACAGACAACACTAAAAAATAATAGATTTCATTAAGAGTCGCATCAAGAAAGGATTGCTGCCTCTCCTGGGCTTGTAGATTACCAAGGGGCAGATACAGACAGAGAACCATAAACTGCAATCAAGATTGCACGGTTTGTACAACAGAGAGTAAAAAACACACCAGGTGGGGTCTGAGCAATAAGAGAGTTATTTATCAGGGAGGATCCAAGAAACTGTGAAGAAGATGGCAACCTGAGGGAAGCTTTCAAAGCCAGGCAGAAGGCAAAGAGAGGGAGGGAGGGTGTTCTAGGTATAGGGGACTGTGTGAACTGAGCTGGGAAGAGGCTGGGGAATGGTGGGGATGGGGAAGGACATGAGTCTAGCTCAGCTGGAGGGCAGAGGGTAGAGAGGAGAGAAATATGAGATCAGGCTAAAATGTTCACATGACACCAGATTGTGTGTGCACATATACACATGTAATATACATACGTGTGTGTATTAGAGAGGGTACGTAGTGTGTACATGTGTGCATATACATGCAGTATGTACGGTGTGGTTCATAGATTGCACATATGTGTACATATGCATGTGTGTCAAAGGGTGTTTAATGTGCACATACACACACACATATATATATGTACTGTGCATGTATTATTGAAAGACATATATAATATAAATGTGTATATATATTATACAACAGGGTAGAAAATATCAGAATATCAAATTTGAACTCAGGTTCTCTGACACCCAAGCCAGTTCTCTTTCTGCTTTCCCACACTGCCTCCCAATTCTGAGCCTACCATAATAATCTTCTTCAGTTTTGAATAATTAGTCTGTCTTAGAAATATGAAGCATTTTAAAGTTCATGCATAAACTTTAGAGCTGAAAGGTCCCTCAGAGGTCATCTAGTCTGACCTTCTACCCTACACAGGAATTTCCTCTGTAGTCTCTTGACAAGAGGAGCTTTGCCAGTTTCTGCTCAGACATTCCCAGTGGGGTGCTCAGTAAAGAATTTCTTACCAACATAAATTCTTAATGGAAGAACCTATGCAGGTGCACTTCATTTTAAGGGAACTTGATATTTGAACATCTGGATTTACAAAACTGATAACCAAGGGGATTCTTTACAGGAGTCATAAATAAACTTACCACAAAGATTACTAACCATCTACTTTGCCTAGAGCTCAGATGTCCCTATCTCTTTTCATGTGTCTGTCTCCTCCATTAGAATGTAAACTCCTCAAAGGCAGTTTTGCCTTTTTCTTTGTACCCCCAGTGCTTAGCCTAGTGCATGGCACGCAGTAAGTGCACAAGAAATATTTATTGACTAAGAGGGTGGCCCTGAGTTGGGCTTTAGAGAATGAAAGAAGATGGATGACAAAATGTACCTCCCACCGCTTGGCAGAAGAGCAGAATGCATGGGTGTTCTGATCTGGCTCTACATCTGGTACAATGGACCGAATCTAAGGGTGAAGATATTTAATTCTTCTAATAAAACCATTCAGCGACTCCCAAATAAAAGTAGTCCACAAGACCATAAAAAGAGATAAAAGCCTACAAGAAAATAAAAGCAGCTCATAAGGAAGTTCTCTAGGGTCTTAGGAGCTTTCCAGCAGAGTCTAGAACTGTCTCTATAAATGCCTTGTTTGGGGGGCTCATGTAGCTGGGTCTCAGAAAAATTTTTATTAGGGAAAAGTTAAGTCAAATTATATGAATCATTCCCCAATTGATAAGCAATTGATAAAGTATACAAATAGGCAGTTTTCAGAGGAAGAAACTCAAACTATTAATATCTATAAAAATCGCTCTAAATCACTCATATTAGAGAAATACAAATTAAAACAACTCTGAGGTTTCACCTCACACCTATCATGTTGGCAAAGTTGACCAAAAAAGGAAAATGGCAAATGCTGGAAAGACTACAGGAAAAGAGGCAGATTGGTGTCTTCTTGTTGGGACTATGAACTGGTCCAGCCATTCTAGAAAGTATTTTGGAACCCCAATCATGACCCATCAATAGTACTACTACACTGATAAATACTACAATGGGATCACAGAGAAAAAGAAAGACCCAGCTCTTTTTGTAGTAACAAAGAACTGAAAACTAAGAAGTTATCCATCAATTAGGGAATGGTTGAACAAATTAGGGGATATGAATGCAGTGGAATATTGTTGTGCCACATTTAAGAAATTATGAAAAGGAAGATTTCAGTGAAAACTGCAAAGATTTGTATGAATTGCTACTATGTAAAGTGAGCAGAGCCAAGAGAACAATTTGTACTATAACAAGGACATTGTAAAAATGAACATTCAAAAGACAGAAGAACTCTAATCAGCACAATGATTAACCATGATTCCAGATGACCTCTGATGAAGCATACTATCCCCTTCTTGATGAAGAGGTGATGGACTCAGGATGGAAAATGAGACATTTTTTGGACCTGGCCAGTACAAGAACTTGTTTTATTTGACTGTGTTCATTTATTATGAGGGATTTTGTTTTATTTTTTTCCCCAATGGGTCAAGGAGAGATAGGAGGGACATAAAATAGATGTTTTGTTCAGTGGGGAAACAATTATAAACATAAAAACAAAATTAATTCAAATGGCCCTAAGGCTATTCCACAATATCTTGGCTCATACTTGCCCTATTTGGTTTTGTGGAAGAGTGAGAATTCATTCAAATTGCCCCTTTTCCACTAGAGTTCTGGCCAACAACAATGAATACAAGTTAAATCTTTCAATGTTTTGCCATGAACTGAAGGTGATCCTGGATCCTACTCATCGAGAAAAGCTTTATTAGGAGTCTATTGGTATACTTTGTGCCATCAGAAGAGAAATTTTTTTTTACCACAGTAGCTTTCATAAGACCATAGATTTCGTGCAGAAACACTGAAAGGGTTAAAGATTTCACATTTAGCCCAATCTTCTCATTTTTTTGGACACGTCTTATCCAAGGTCACACAGGAAATAAATGACCAAGACAGGATTTTAATTCAAGTCCTCTGATTCTATAACCAATGGCTCTTTATTCAACACATTCATTTTATAGATGAGATAAGTGAGGCCTATTCATTAAACAAGCTATTTGTGAATATATATAACCTTTAATATAAATATTCAATATGGGAATATAGATATTGTGAATACTTATAATCTTCAACCTATGATACGTGCTCTATTGAATTTTTTAAAGGGGTGGAATGGGGTGACATAACTTCCTGCATCCAAAAAGGTTAACTAAATGGTGAGTCCATATGGCCACGTGTAACATGTAAATAATTGAACAAAAGAATGTTCATTCATTCACTGAGCAGTCACTTTGTATGGTATTCTATGGTTAAGTCCAAAATTAATTCTGCAGACTCCCAATGTTCATAGGAATTCAGAAAGATAGCTTGAATTGGGGTGGTTAGGGAAGACTCTGAGGAAAGATGTGGGCCCTAAACTGAATTCTAAAGAGTGGAAACATAAAAGGCAGAAATTAGAAGGATTATCGTACCACACATCAACTTCAAGGCTAGAAATACAAATCTAAAGATCTTTCTACTAGAATTCTGCTCACTTTGTCTTTGTTATCTCTGATGGTTTATGAGTTTATTACTGGGGACTATGTAGCTTGGCTGCTGTCAACTACTGACTTCTAGATCACATTGCCAACTTTCTCAATGACTTTACCTTGTGGCTCTTGTATTCTTTTCTTCCCAGTCCCTTCAGGAACTTCAATATTCATGACCACTCAATTTCTTATCCTCCTTATTAATTGGAATCATCATCTTCTGCCTTCTAATTCAGTCACAATTAGCATGTTCACACTCTAGATCTCACCAGCTCGTAGAACTGTACTACATCTAAGATTTAAGTTCATTCTCTGATCTTCTTCTTTTATCTTTCTATCCCCTCTCTTATCTCACTCATTCTAAGCTAACTCTGTCAGGTCAGTCTTTCCATTTCATTCCATGATCCTATGTCCAAAAATATAACTTATTATTATCTTTCTCCATAAATTTGCTCCTTTTCTGACTTCACAATTTCTGCCATTAGCACTATCCTACATTCAGTCTCCTATGTTTGAAACTTTAGGTCAAGGATTCTCAAGCTTTTTGGTGTCATGGATCACTTGGGGCACTTTGATACAATCTCTAGTTCCCTTCTCAAAATGATGCTTTTAAATGCATAAAATAAAGTACATAGGATTACAAAGAAAACCAATGATATTGAAAAAAGATATCAAAATATTTTAAAAACAAGTTCATGAGCCCCAGGTTAAAATTCTTGATTTTATCTTTGAATTTGCCCTCTTTCACTTCATATTCAATTGCTTGCCAAGTCTTGAAAATTCTGCCTGTTGCTATCTCGTTGACCCATACCTAACACCATATACCATGATAAGGTCAAAATGGGTTCATGATTTAGACATAAAGAGTGATATTATAAACAAATTAGAATAACATACCTTCTCTGTGGAGAAGAAAGGAATTTGTGACCAAAAAACTAGAACTCATAAATGAACACCAAGTAGAAAATTTTGATTATATTAAGCTAAAAAGTTTTTGTAGAAACAAAACTAATGCAGGCAAGATTAGAAGGGAAGCAATAAATTGGGAAAACATTCTTACAATCAAGTCTTCTGATAAAGGCCTCATTTCTAAAATATATAGAGAATTGATTCAAATTTATAAGGATTCAAGCTATTCTCCGAAATTGACAAATGGTCAAAGGCTATGAACAGACAATTTTCAGATGAAGAAATTAAAACCATTTCTAGTCATATGAAAAAGTGCTCTAAGTCACTATTGATCAGAAAAATGCAAATTAAGACAATTCTGAAATACCATTATACACCTCTCAGATTGGCTAAGATGACAGGAAAAGATAATGACAAATATTGGAAGGTATATGGGAAAACTGGGAAACTAATACATTGTTGGTGGAAGTGTGAACTGATCCAATCATTCTGGAGAACAATTTGGAACTATGCTCAAAAAATTATCAAAGTATGCATACTCTTTGACCCAATAGTGTTACTACTGGGCTTATATCCCAAAGAGATCTTAAAAGAGGGAAATGGACCCACATGTGCAAAAATGTTTGTGGCAGCCCTTTTTGTATTGGCAAAAAACTGGAAACTGAGGGGATGCCCATCAGTTGGAGAATGGTGAATAAATTATGGTATATGAAAGTTATAGAATATTATTGTGCTATAAGAAACAATCAGCAGGATGACAGAGAGGCCTGGAGAGACTTACATGAACTGATGCTAAATGAAGTGAGCAGAACCAGGAAATCATTGTACACAACAACAACAAAATTATACGACAATCAATTCTGATGGATGTGACTCTTTCCAACAATGAAATGATTGAGGCCAGTTTCAATAATCCCATGATGAGAGCCATCTACACTCAGAGAGAGGATTACAGGAACTGAGTGTGGATAATAACCTATCATCCTCACTCTTTTGGTTATTGTTCATTTGCATTTTGTTTTCTTATTCATTTTCTTTCCTTTTTGATCTGATCTTTCTTGTGCAGCAAAATAATTGTACAAATATGTTTACATGTATTGGATTTAACATATATTTTAACATATATAACATATATTTGATTATGTGCCATCTAGGGGAGGGGGTGAGGAGAAGGAGGGGGAAATTTGGAACACAAGGCTATGCAAGGATCAATTGAAAAATTATCCGTGTATATGTTTTCAAAATAAATATCTTTAAATTTAAGAAAAGGAAAAAAAAGAAAATTCTACCTGTCGTCATTTTCATATCTACTCCTTCCTCAATAATCAAACACATTTTTCCTGCTACTACCCAAAGAAAGTCCCTCATTACTATCCACGTGTTATTGTAGGAACTGCTTAACAGATTTTCCCTTCTCTAGTCTTATACTCATTGACTTTGTACTTCTTTTTGCTACCTGCTTCGTAATTTTATTTCATTGCTCCCCAAAAGGGATCATCTATCTCCCCAAACCATCCTGCACTTTCCGTCCTTGATACTTCTCATGTCTTCTCTACTTGGAATATGTCTCCTCCCTAACTCTTACTTGGCTAAGGTACTGACCTTATATAGCACCTTCCCATCCTTTTAAGTCCACTCAAATGCTTCCATCTCCATGAAGTTTTCCCCAATCCTGCAGCTTTCATGTATTACCAGGATGATCAAATCCTTTCTTCTTTG
This sequence comes from Antechinus flavipes, assembly GCF_016432865.1. Lineage (NCBI taxonomy): Eukaryota > Metazoa > Chordata > Mammalia > Dasyuromorphia > Dasyuridae > Antechinus > Antechinus flavipes. The sequence continues at coordinate 435,998,761 of NC_067399.1, forward strand.
AAGTTCAAGTAGCACTTTGTTTTCCAAATCTCTGATGCATTAATTAGGAAACCTCAGGTAATTCTCTATGATTATGATTGCAGAACAACTGCCAACTGGGATTGGTAAAAAGATTTTCCTCACCAAGGCAGTCATCTTTCCCTTGATGCTGATTGGATAGTGTTCCTCAAAAAATCAGAAAACATGCATACAAGTACTGATGTGAGCTAAGGATCTTGATATGGATGCAGGGAAACTGTCAATAAAATCACAGATTTAGACCCCCCCCCCAATAAAGAATTCATAATACATTATTTTGAATATCCTTATCCCAATAAAACCATAGGTCTGGGATGTCAATTATAATGCATAATTTTGTATTACAATTATTTGTTACTGAGTTTTTTCCCTTATGAGAGGGAAAGCACTGCAAAAGTGAAGACTGTAATTTATGTGAACTTTCTTCCTCCTCTTTTAGTTAGGATAATGGCACAAGCCCACCTCAGGTGCTTAATCAATATTTACGAAATAAAAATTGGTTCCAGGGAACATACAGGAATAGACACTAGCTCTAGGTTAATTTATATACACACTGTGTCTGGCTCTTGAAATGCTTATATTTTTTTTCTTCATTACATCTTTGTTCATGTTTATATCACATAGAAACACATGTAGCTTTGGAATTAGTCAAAATGTTGCCACTTTCATGAAGGGGCAGTTGTGATGCCCATTCTGTCAAAGGGAATAAGTTGAATGAGAGACAAAAAGGAGGGAAAAAGTGACAGGAAAACACAGAAAGAAATTGAGGCAAAAAGACAAGGGGGTTAAAAACTCCTTTAAAATATGTTTAGCATGAAAGACACAGAAAATAAAGAAGGAAAGGTCCATTTGTGCCAAAGGATCACAAGATTTAGAATTTTAAAGGAACATAGAATTTCTTTACTCCAAACTCTTCATTTTACAGAGTAATAAAATGACATCCAGATAGGTAGAAGTCTTATCCAAAGTCACAGAGGTAGTGACTAGAAGAAATGGCATTCAAATATACATTCTCTCACTCCATGGAAGGCAATAACCTGCGTACTGAAGGGACGAAGAGGCTGGAGGAAGTTTCCTAGAAATGCAGTGTGAGGGCACTGGTGTTTAGGGAATCCTGCTTAGAGGTCCAGCTTTCACATCACACAAGCTGATGGAAGATCTAAGATGAATCTTCTTAGCCTTTTTGGTGTTATGTCAACCCTTTGACAGTTTAATGAAGGCTATACTCTCCCTTTCTTCTGAATAATATTTTTAAATGCACAAAAATTACAAGGGAAATAAATTACATTGAAATTCAGTTTTCAAAATATACTTAAAAAAAAGTTCATGGACCCCAGGTTAAGAACCCTTTGTCTTAAGAACTCGACAGAGGTCAAACCACTACTCTTGGTGACTCCTGAACTGCAGATAAGGTTCAGAAGACTTCCAGGAGTAAAAAAAAAGGGCTGGAGAAGAATTCTGGGTAATATGCTCCTTACATCTTCCCCCACAACCACATAAGCATGATGGGATTTTACAAAATCACATTTTACAAAAGCTTTTTTTTTTTTTTTTTTTTTTCTTTCTAACTGGTAAGCTAGTCTGACATGTGGCACATGAAACACATCTGACCTTAATAAAATGTCTAGATGCAACCTGCATTAGAGAAGAGTTTTAGGCTGGAAGGTCCAAGTTCTTAGTTCTAAAAATTCTTCTATCATTCCCTAACTGTGCAACTGAGAGTTTTCCACTTCTTTGGGCCTCAGTCCCCTTATAGATTGACCTCTTAGGTCTTTTCTGTTTCAGCACTGTTTTGTTCTCGACTTCCAGGTCTCTTCCTTTAGGATTAACAACTAGCAATGTCTGTCCTATCTGATTTATCTCAGGCCAGTCTTTTTTAATTCTTTAAAAGAAAATACTCCAGAAATCACCAGGCCCAACATCAAACCATGGAATCAGCCTGTGGGCTTGTGCCTTTATTCTGAAAGGAAAATATCCTGATCTTTCAACTTTCTCTTTGTTTTCAACCCATTTTTCTCTCTTTTTTTTCCTTCTCTCTGATAGCTAATATGTTCTTCTTTCCCTCCTGATTTAGCTTTGAATTTCCTTGGTCTCTCACAAAAGATGGTCTCTAAGACCTAATTGCTAAATAGAGCTATTTGTAAGGCAGTGAGTGTCTTGGGTAAATTTCTACTGTTACCATTCAAGGGAATCAAGCTTTCTCCCAGAATACACTGTGGGTCCCATTCCCACCTTCTGTGGAATCTTTCCCTACCCCACCTCTTAATCTTCTAAAGATGGTCCCTCATACTCACAGACACTCAGAGCAGTATTTCTCAACCCAAATGATACTGCCTGCAATAAAATCCTAACATCAAACAACTTTGAAAGACTCAGAACTCTGATCAACAACAATGACCAAATATGATCCCAGGGGCCTATTCTTGAGTCACAGAACCTCCTGAGACAAAAGGCTATTGGACCCAAGATGCAAAACATATGTTAGAAGGTACAACCCCAAAATTTTGTTTTCCTTGAATATGCATATTTATTAAAGAAATTAAGTTTTTTTTTTTTCAAATGTTGGTAGGGAAAGGGAGAGAAGGAGAGAAAATAGATTTGTTTGTTAAGTAAAAATGTTTTTAAAGTAAAAAATATAAAAATTAGAAATAAGTCTTTTTTAAAAGCAATTAGCAATTATTATGGGCTTACTCTGTACTAGGCTCTATGTTAAATACTGGGGATATTAAAAAAATGCATAGACAAGATATTTGACTTCAAAGAACTTATATTCTTATGTGGGGAGATGATATGCAAAAAATAAAACGAAAAAGATACCTTTGTGTAAATAAAAGTGAGTCTTAGAGGGAAGGCATTGGCAGTGAAAGAAACTAGGAAAAGTCTCTTGCAGAAAGAAGAAAGATTTTGAGCAGAGTCTTGAAGGAAACCAGAAAAGCCTGGAGGTGAAAGGAAGAAAGGAAAGTATTTCAAGCAGGATGGACAGCCAACAAAAAGTCAGTTAGGAATGGAGTGCCCCATTGGAAACCAACAAGGAAATCAGAGTCACTCAATGTTTCAGTATGGAGAGCAGAGTAAAGCAAAAGAAGACTGCAAAGATAGAAAGAGGCCAGGTTGTCAAGGGTCTTAAAAGCTAAACAGAGGTTAAGGTGTAGAGTAAAGCTTTCTAAACTGTGAGTCATCCCATATGGGATGGTGCAACTGAATGTGGGAGTCAAGAAAAATTTAGGCAGTAAAAAGTTTCTGAATGCTCTATATTCTGCAATATTGAATACTCTGCCAAGATTTAATTCTTTATGTAAAAATAAACAATTACATCCATCTCATTAGTATGCAAACTTACTTTTATCTTTAATAAATGGTAAAATTATATTTATGGCTAAAAATTGTTTTAACATAAATTTCTTTATGATTTATTATCAGTAAATGTTTGATTTGTTTACCTACTTTATATGCTTAGTCATGGAAAAGTTTCTAGATGAAAAGGAGTCGCCAATGGAAAAAAGTTTAAGAAGTCCTGCTGTTGAGGATGAAGTAGCAAATCTTAGATCAGAAAGACCTGGCTCTTATCAGTTGAGCAAACATGGTAAACAATTAAACCTCTCTAAGCCTCAATTTCCTTATCTGTAAAATGGGAATAATAATACTTATACCCACCTGGGGTCATAGATTTAAAACTAAAGGAGATCTTAGAAGTTACCTACTCTAATCCCTTCATTTAAAAGATGAGGAAATTGAGGCAAACAGGGGTTAAGTAATCTGCTCAAAGTCATACAGCTAATAAGTGTCTGAGACAATTTTTAAACCCAAATCTTCCTGACACCCAGTATAATGTTCACTCCAATAAGCCATGCTGCCTCCATATGCTTTACAAGGCTGTCATGAGAATAGGTAAAAGAATGCACGCAGAGTGTTTTATAATCTTAAAATGCAGCACAAATTCTAACTATTTCTATTCTCCTCCTTTTCTTTAGCATCATTATTGTACCATTTGCCAAATCACCAGCAACAGAAGTATTAAGTTTCAGGGAGAAGGAAAAACCCATTGGGTTTTTTAAGTCCATATGTTTTTTAGGATCTTAGATTTTGAGCTAAAAGGACATCAAAGGCTATCTAATCCAGATCCCTTCATTTAAAAAAAAACAAAAACAAAAACTGAAGCCCAACGAAATGAAGCTATTTGCTCATGATCACACAGCTAGGAAGCAGCAAGGTCAAGATTCAGACCTAAGCCTATGGTCTTACAAATATAGCCCCCTTTCTACTGGATCAAGTACCTTCAAGGGTTAAAGTTTTGAGGACTGGTTAAACTTTCCTGGTCCAGAGATTGGGAACACTGGGTTAGGGCCCCACAAAGAACTTCATTCTCGGGCTACAATTCTGTTACAAGTGTATCATTACAAATCAAGGCTCATTATGCTAGCTTGGCACAGGATAATACATATGCCCAGCTTTTATAGTTGCCTCTGGTCAGAGTCCTAACTAGGAATTTGTTTTTGAGCAGGACAACTCAACTCACCACAAACTCTATGGAGTAAACAGCAGAAAGTGACTCGTCAGGTAAAGTTGAATGGGGCAGAAATTTGCAGAAGAGAGAAGGGGGGTTAGGATACATTGCCCTGTGGAATAAAGCTGGAGATACCCTGAGGATACCAACACAAAGTACGTGAACTCAGTAATTAGGCTAAGTAGGACAGGGACAGGCTAGGTAGAAGTTTGCTCCAGCCCAACATCTGATAGCTTCTTATTTTAATTAATTATACCTATTAACTAGCTGTTAAGCCCCAGTGCTTTGTTTCTTCTGCTCCTGGTTGTTTAGTCATTTTTCAGTCACGTCCAGACTCTACATGACCCCTTTTGAGATTTTCTTGGCAGAGAAACTGGAGTAGTTTGCCATTTCCTTCTCCACCTCAGTTTTACAGATGAAGAACTGAGGCAGAGTTAAGTGACTTACTTGCCGAGGATCACACAGTTAGTATCTGAGACCAAATTTAAACTCAGGTCCCCTGAGGGTCAGGTGCTCTACCCACTGCACCATCTAGCTGCCCTGCTTTTCCCTTCTTGCTAAAGGACCACAAATGTCAGTGCCCTAGGCCAACACTCTAATCATTTCACCATAATGTCTTCTCTGACTCTATTCCATATTTTAGTTCACTTTACCTCTATTTCTCCCCTCCCTCCACCCATGGCCTATTTATCTTAGCATCCCAGATCCCTCAGGAGAAAAGAGTCCTTTTTGTCCTGTGTCCCTAGCCCCATCAATGAATTTTCTCAGCTCTGCTCCCAGAATTCCACTAAATCAGACTCCCCCTTTCCTGGGCTCAGCCCTCCATTCAGCCCTTCCTGCTCCTGCCATCAGTTTTTGATGATCTTGCTTTCACAAGCAAGCAGTTATCATGTGGTAGAAAGAATGTCAAATTAGAAATCAGAGGCTTCGGGTTCAAAACCCAACTCAAGAATCTGTCTAATTTTGGGCCTTAATTTCTCTGGGACTCAGTTTCATTATCTATAAAAAGAGGAGACTAAACAAACTGTACTGAGGTCTCTTCTAGCTAAAATTTTATGGTCCCATTCGTCAATCAATAAATATTCATCAAACACCAAACTACCATGAGGCACACAGGGCACAGAAGGGCAGCTGGGTGGCACAGTGGATAGAGCACCAGGCTTGGAGACAGGAAGATCTGAATTCAAATTTGGCTCAAACCTTTACTAACTCTATGACACTGGATAAGTTATTTAAGCCCTATTTGCCTCAGTTCCTCATCTGTAAAATGGAGACACCTGAGAGAAGGAAATGGTAAACCACTCCAGTATCTTTGCCAAGAAAACTACATAGGTAAAATCCATCATATAAAGCCAGACAACGCTCAATAGTAATAACATGTGACAGAATTGAGCTTAGAGCTAAGAAGACTTAAGTTCAAGCTATGCTTCTGACATAGCTACCTCTATGATCCCAGGCAAATCGTTTAACATTTCAGTGCTACTACCATTAGCAAAGAAAGTGCTAACCTGTCTAACAAAGGTAAAGAGAGATTTCTTACAAGAGAATCCCTTTTCCTACTACAAAGTGGAAGGTCTTGTGAACACAAATCAATCAATAAGCTTTTATTAAGCACCTATCATGTGCAAGATAAAAATCAATAATCATTGTTAAGCACCTACTATGTGCTGGGCAGTGGGGTCAAAATCAATCAGTAAGCATTTATTAAGCCCCTACTACATCCCAAGCACTAAACATACAAACCAATCAACAAGTATTTATTAAGCACTTCATATGTATCAGTCAATGTATAAAAAATACAAAGATAAAAATGAAATAGACCCTGTCTTCAAAGAGCTTACAATTTATTCTAGGAATCTAACCAGACACTCCTCTGTTGAAAAATTTTCATTCAACGGGGGCGTTGGTTTACTCAGAAAGGAGTTAGAGCTGAAGAAAGAAACTCAGAATACTGACTTTAGGTCTACTGAACATTCGTACTCTAATATTTAACTATCTTTGGCCTCTGTGGTGGAAAGGATGTTTACAGTTTTCCAGAAAAGATTCTGGTAACCATTACTAAGTGTGCTTTACAAGTCTTTCTTCTTGGGAAGCATTAGCCTAGGAAAAAGTGAGCTCTCTGCCTCCAGGTTGCTTCACTAAGAATGTTGATTCCATGTGGTCCTTGGCTCCTGCAGATTTCTTCTGGAGGTATTTCTGAGATAGAGGACTTTTCCCCTCCTTTTTTTTGGATGAGCAGTAACCTTGCAGCTTTGGTAGAGATCTGCTAGTAGAGATCTCACACAATCAGGTGAAATAAAAATTGTAAAATGCTTAGTACAGTGCCTGGTACGTAGTAGGTATTATATGAAGTATCTTTGTTTCCTCCTTTTCTTCTTTCCTCCTTCCAGACCATTTATCCTATGTGATTGTAGCCTGTGTCCTTCCATAAATTCTCCTCAAAAGAGCTGTTCAACATACTGCTGGCATTACTGTGGTGTAGTGGATAGAATGCTGGACCTGAGTCAGGAAAACCTGAATTCACATCCAGCCTGTAGCTGTTTGACCCTGGGCAAGTCACTTAAACCCGCTGTCTGACTCAGTTTCCTCAATTGTAAAATAGAGATAATAATAGCATCTTCCTATCTTCCAAGGGTGTTGTGAAGATCAAATTTGTACATGACACGTCATAGATACTGAATAAGTGCTTGTTCCTTTCCCTTACTTTCTACTGCCTTTTATGTCATATGAAATTTTTGGTTCCTCTATAAGGCTAACTTACTAGACTGCAAACCCTGTAGAATAAAGACAGTCTCATATTTTTCATGAACTTTATTCCTTAGATTAGGACAGATTATCCACAGAGAGGGTATTCCAATAAATAGCAGTTTTAATCAAGAGACACTTAAAGAGAAAACCTACAAGCTCTTATGTTAGGAGTGAGGAGTAGAGAAGGTAGCATACAGTTCTTGCCTTCAGGGAGCTTACTCCCTGGTTTTTAAAACACTTTCCTATCAAGAAAAACTAACAGTAATAGGCCCCACATGAATCATTAAGGAAACAGTCTAGACAATAAGCATTAAATAAACAATCTAGACTCCTGACAATAACAAACATTAATCGCCTAGACTATGGTAAACTTTAAGTAAACAATCTAAACAATAAATATAGAGATTGTCCCGGAAAGCTTTCTGGAGTCAAGAATAAAATTTGTTCATAGAAAGATAAGCTAAACTTGTCTTGCTTGGCCCCAGAAGGCAGAAATGGGAGCAAGGAATGGGAGTTGGAGAGGCAAAGTTTGGCTCACTATAAAGAACTTTCCATTTTGACTCTTTGTGACCTAACTTGGGGTTTTCTTGACAGAAATACTGGAGTGGTTTGCCACTTCCTTCTCCAGCTCATTTTACAGATAAGGATACTAAGGCAAACAGAGTTAAGTAATTTATCCAGGGTCACACAGTTTTTACGCATCCCAAGGCCAGATTTAAACTCATGTAGATGAGTCTTCTGATTCCAGGCATGGCACTTTATCTATGTACCACCCAGCTGCAAAGCTCCCAAGTGAGCTTCAACAGGTGATCTAGGTGACACTGCAAGTTCCTGACCCCTGAAGGTCTTTAAGCAAAAGTTTTCCAATAATTGTGGGCACAGAGGATTATATTTTCCCCTATGACACCTGCATCTGGATCAGAGAAGGCATAGCATTAAAAGGTGAGCTCTGCTCGCTCAATGCTATACCTATCTTTTGCAGTGGTCATTGTACAGCGAATGGGAAGGGTGAGAGTGCACAGCCGGGTTCCGGGATCTAGGTCTGATGTTCCTTCCCAAGTTACTCTTTGTTTGTTTCGTGTGCCCTGGCTGCTAACCCTCTGGGACTGGCAGAAGGGAGCTCCTGTGGTGTGGCTACATTCCCGTGTTTGCGTGTTAGCCTGTGGTCCCACGCTATCCTACTACAAATCCAAGAGTGAAGCACATCAAAGAAAGGATTTGAGAGATGGCGACAAGTTCTGGGGATTTGGCTCAGGGCCTCATAACTTGGGCTTTGTGACTAAATCCAACCATCCATCCCTGGAAGGGATGCCCAGTGGTAGGGCACTGTGAGATGGCAAACACATTAGCCCTGACAGAGCTGTCTCTCTGGCATGTTGTTACAAGAGGGGGACCAGGCTCAGCAAAGCAATTTCAGAGGTTTCAGGCAGGGACTGCCTATGTCAGACTTAGCAAAAGGGACTCAGTAGAAATGAAAGGGAAAGCCCCTCCCTTCTTTCTCAAACAGGAGTTAAGGGCTCCAGTGCCCATTACAATATTCTTACCAAGTCTTTAGGACCAGAGAATCAGATGTAGTACAAGAAGGGGTTTTTGACATCTGAGGCAACCCAGGATCAGAAAGAAAATGACTCGTCCAGATCCCACAGGCAGTAAGTGATGGAGGCCCTCAGATTCCAAAGCCAACACACTTCCCATTGTACCCCTCAATTCATCAAGTAACCTCATTAATAGGCATCCTACGCTTGAAGAAATTTTCTGAAAAGATGCAGGACTTTCCTACTGGAATAACTATGGTCTGGTTTCAATAAAGTTTTCCCAAGAGCTCATCTTAAAGCAAATTAGATATATTTTTAAATTTAAAAAAAAAACAGTATTTTCATTAGACTATTAATTCAATGAAGACAGAAGATATTTTCCTTTTTTCTTTGTATACTTAATCACAGTCTATCTTTGAATATTTCCTATAAGACTAAAGATGTATTTATGGCAAGTGTCTCAAAAACATGTCTGCATGGGGATCCTCAAAATTAAGTCTATAGCTCACCTGCCATCCCTGACACCCATAGTACTTAATAATTGAGGAATGGCTTGATTTTTCTAGTGTTGTCATAGGGTTTCAAGCCATAGAATACTTCTCTAAAGAACTGAAACTAAGGAATGCCAAAAAGGCACTGGGGTTGTGTGTGCTTCGGCAGACTTACATATAAGAAATGGTGCAAAAGAAGCCATATATAGGATGTCGTGCACATGCAAAAAAAATCAGTGGTCTCCTGCAGAGAGCAAAGGATAACTGATATACATTTAAGGTGTTCTGCTTCTAATCCTAGAAACATCAAGAGGAGGAAAGAAAGGTTCTCAGCATGGTGGGTGGACATCCTCTGGCAGATTGATTGGGAGGAAACACAAGTGTTACAGAGGATGGGCAGGAAGGAAAAAGTCAAAATCTGCATAATTTGAAGGAATGCTCCATTACTGAGATCACAGATCCATTTGAGTATATTCTGTTAATATATAAGAAATATAAAATATATATATTACATTATTATATAAGAAACTGAGGTTTAGATGAGACGCCATCATGAAATCAGAGTACTTTATGTGAGAGCTTAAGAAAGAAAGGACAGAAGGGGAAATGATAAATTTGTCTAATTAAAAAGAGATGAAACAAAGAGTTACCAAATATTTTTGTTTTGAAAAATTAGCCAAGAATTACCTTTGAACTCTCTGGAGATCTACTCAACTTTTCATTCCCAAGGATGGAAGATGAGCTATTGGCTGCACCACACATTTCCAATCATCAGTGTTTTGGGGAGCATGTGCCATTAACACATATTCTGCTAGATAAGTCATCTGATAAGCATAGGTTTCACCATGATAGGTACAGGGCTAACTAAAAGAGTTAACAGCATTCATTTGTTATAATTCTACCAGAAGAAAAGTCTATACAGTGATGTGGGTTTGCACAAAAGAGCTTTTTGAAATTCCCTAAAATGATAATCTTCTATATCATCATGTTGAGCCACAAACTCTGAGGTTCCATTTCAGATATCATCTAGTTTTGGAGAAACATTTTAAGAACAAAGAAACAAAAGTCAAAAGCAAACTAGAGGTCAGAAGAGTTGGGGGTTCTAGTACTGCCTTTGCTGCTGACTTTTTTGTTGCATAACTTTGGACAAGCCATTTCATTGTTTAGTTTCCTCCTGACTTTAGTTTCCTCCTCTGCAAAAATTTCTCTTTATTTTATTTCACTTGAAATAGATCACTACTAAGCTTCCCTAGAACTTTGGCAATCTGTGATTGATGTGAAGAGCTCAAGGTCACGCCAGAACTTAAGTCTTCTAACCTCCTGTGGGGCAAGTACAAGATAAGTGAGGTGGTGTAATGGAAACAGCTCTACTTGTGCATTCCCAATGTCTAGGTTTGAGTCTTTCCTCTGTTCCTTAATATCAATAGCATTTTGTGCAAATCACTCCTTCTCTATGCCACTCAGTTTCCACATTTGTAAAATAAGAACAACAATCCTACAATACAGCTACTGTAAGGATCGAATAAGATCATGGATGTAAAAGCATTTATACATAAAACCATAAAGATGAGAAAAATATCATTTGGAGATGACAGATTTGTGAGACAGTTCTCTCAGGAACACAAGATTTCTGCACAAATTCACGTTAGTAGAAAGAGCACTGGACCAAGAGTCAGCAATTCCTAGATTCAAATCTTGTCTTGTTTTACTAACCATAAAACAACATATAGGTCTCAATTTTCTCATCTGGAAAAGTGAACTTGGCCATTTCTAAGATCCATTCCAGTTCTAAATCTATATGATCCCATAATTCTGTGCAATCAATATAAGGAATTAATTTCCTTACTTAGTGAACTGTCACCAAGTTTCAATTTCCATTAGCGTTAAAGGACAAAAGTTTCATTTAACTCATTCAATGACCTTTTGCTAAGAGCTTATTGTATCTACAGCATCATCCTTATGAGAGTTACAAACTTTAGATAAGACAGCTTTTCCTCTCCTGAAGTCTCTCTCTCTATATGCGTGTGTGTGTGTGTATACACATATATATACTAGAATATATATATATATTCTAGTGAAGAGATAACTCAGATAATTATAATACACAATATAATATGGTAAGTGCCTTAGAAAGACACACATTACAATGTGAGGTTCTGAAAGATCATTATTGAAAAGGTAAAGAGGAATGGAGGAGAAGAGAGGAGGAAAGAGGGTCAGGGAGGGCTTCCTGAAGAAGGATGAATTTAAATTGGACTTTAAAGGATGAGCAGAATCATTCTTTTTTAATTTAGAAGACTGATGATGAATAATGGCAGAGAAGTAACTGAGTAGAGTTATGGAAGAAGAAATACATTTTCATATTTAATTGTTAATAGGGAGAATGGAAATTAGTGGGTAGTGATAGAAACATAAAAATATTAATAAAATATTTTTAAATACACATAGAAGAACAACATAAAACAAAACAAAAAAAGATTGGAATAGGACACAACCCAGACAAGTTAATCACTATCTTATCCAATTTAATGCATATTATTAAAAAAAAAACTGGACAAAAGCAAAATTCACAGATTGATAGGGGGAAGTAATATACTAAAACATTTAAGTTCATAATTAAAAGAAAATCTATTATCAGGAATAAAAAATTGGAACAGGTTCAACAAACAGAGGGGGGAAAAACCATTTGAGATATAGGGAAGCATATAAGCAAAGTCACAGATATGGGAAAGTACAGGGAGTGAACATTTGGGGGAATCAAGTAGTACAGTCACGCTTGAGTGCACAGCCTATAGCTTGTAGAAGGGAGAAAGCCAGCAACAAAGACAGGTGTAACACTGGAGCTGACCTTAGATCACAGATCAGAGAACTAGAACTGAAAGATCCTCAGCCATATAGTTCAGCACCCTTATTTGGCATCCAAGTCAAGGACTCAAATCTTATTTGATAAGCATTTGAAAGCCACTGAAAGTGTTTGAACAGATCTATGCATAAAGACGAACAGTCCAGGAGTTATATGAAAGTTGAATTGGGGAAAGGGGAGGAGGAATAGGCAGGTGGAGACAGGCAGGAGGCAACTGCAGGAGGGCCTGTTCCAGGGTGATTGGCAAAGGGAACAGAGTGTAAGGGAAATGTAAAATGAGGCGGGGGGAAGAGGAGAAGAAGGTTGTGGGGAGAGAGGAATTTGATGGGCCCTAAGATCCCTTCTAGCTTTAAATCTATGATCTTAGGAAAGAATCAAAGATGCCCAAGATTTCCATTATAAGAGACGGGTTAAAGGACTATATAAACTAATCATTAGCCATTTCTCATGCAAATTATTATTTTGAGTACTGTAGTGTACAAATATAAGGAAGATGAAGATATAGTACTTGCCTTTGTAACCCAGAGCTCAACTCTGGCTGTAGTATCAGATTATCATTAAAGAATGAATCAACTTTTAACAAGTAACTAGAAAGAAAGAGAAAGAAGTGAATTCCAGGAACAGGCAACATGGAAACAGGACAATGCATGTTATTTTATAGGGAATGTCAAATCAGTCTGGAGTGCATAATAAATGTGAGTGGGGAGGGAGTATTATAAGACTGGAAATGCAGGGAGACATCAGGATATAAAGGGCTACAGAAATCAGGTTCAGGAGTGTGTATTTTATAGATAATGGGAGGCAATTAAAGTTTTTGAACATGGCAAGGATGCCTCTAGGAATATTCGCTGTCTCTATCTCTATCAGTCTATCTTTCTGTATCTCTGTCTATTTCTCTGTCTTTTTCTGTGTATCTTTCTGTCTCTGGACTGTTTATTTCTCTGTGTGTTTATCTCTGGGATGTATCTTTCTCTCTCTCTCTGTCTCTATGTGTCTCTCTATCTCTGGACTGTCTCTTTCTCTGACTCTGTCTCTCTGTCTCTGGGCTGTCCCTTTCTTTCTGTCTCCCTGTCTGTCTCTGTCTATTTCTTTCTCTCTCTTCTTTTCTCTTTCTTCCTTCTTTCCTTCTCTCCATTTTTCTCTACCTGAGCAGCACCAACATCTTGATTAAGACTGGCCCAGAAGCAGATCTCAATCCCTGCCCCCTCAGAGTAAAACCTCACTCCCTGTTCACTTACCTACTACTCCTCAGGCAAATAAGAGAGAAATAACAAAGTTTAGCTGCCTTTTTTTCACTACACCACTTATTTACCAAATGTTCCTCAGAAAGTAGACAAAATTCACATATCTGGGACCTCTAGTGTACTTTCAGGGTTACAGAACACTTCTCACAAACACCCTGTGAGTTAACAAGAACAAAGATTATGATCAGCTTTCTTTTATAGTTGAGGAAACTGATGCTGTGTATGTGTTATGATGATGACATCTTGTCTGAATTCTCATTGTTAAAGCTAATGTACAGACCTGTAAGCTTCAATCCAGTTTTTTCTTCTATTTCAATCTCATGTATAAAATGATAGATTTAGATTAAATTTCTGAAATACTACCTATCTCTAATCTTCCATAAGTCAGGTATTCAGCAGAGTACACAGAGACATCTGAAGACCAGCTGGACAAGGGATACAAAGTTGGAAATAGATCTAATTAGACAATTGGATTTATGCTACTGCATCAGTTCAGGTAGCTATAAAATTTAGATGAAAGAAGTATCCAGCAAAAAGAAAGTAAAGGTCAGAGGACACTGCTTCAAGCAAAGATGGAGAAAGTCAAAGAAATATAAGTATCAATCAACTAACATTTATCATCAAGTGTCTACTATGTACTAGAGACTGCACACAGCACTGTTAATCAGTCAATAAACAATAAACATTTATTTAGCACCCACTATATGCCAGGCACTTTGATAAGTGCTGGGAATACAAATACAAAAAAAAAAAAATTAGAAAAAATAGTTCCTGCCCTGATAGTCTTACAATGTTTATAATCTAATGGGGGAAGACTATATATACACAAAAAGCAAGGTGAAAAATCTGGGTAGGAGATAATAGAGAAAGAGAGAGAAGGTACTCAATGTGAGGACATCATAGAGAAGTCAGAAAGAGAAGTTCCAAAGTAGTGCAGCCAGGTGAGAAATGAGATGTCTGAGTCAAGTTTTCTCCTTAAATAGAGGATTGACTTTCATGGCCCTACCTTGCAGTCCTAGGGACAAAGGGCAATGATAAGGTGGAGTACCAAGTTGCTGAGACCTTGCAGGATGATGAGGTAGGATCCTCTGACATATGGATACAGAAAATGAAACAACTATTTTTTTTTTGGAGTTTACATCCAAATTAATCCCTCTCCATATTTTCAAGGAAAATGAAATATTCTTTGAAATATCCGAAAGCAGAACTTAAAAAAGAAGAGAAAGAAGAGAAAAGGCAGAAGGAAATCCTGTGTCAAGAGGTTGTAGGATTGAAGAGATTCAGGAGCCATTCGCCCTCTCACCAGTCTTATCAAGAACATTACATTTAAGGGGAAAGGGGGAAAGATGTAGGAGAAAAAAGAATAAAAGTCACCAAAATATCTTAGAGCAAAGCTACCAAAGTAACTTGGTACCCTGGGGAAAAAAAGTACTGGACTGAAAAGCAGTATCGGTTCAATGTTCATATTCGACAAGACATTTAAACTTTAAACTTCAGCTTCAAAAAAACAAACATAAAGACCCCCCCCAAAAAAAAATAAAATAAAATTCAGCTTCCCTACCTGTTTAAATAGGCTGAATACCACTCACATTTCTCCTAAGAGGGTCATGACACTAACCTAAGCAATGCATAGGAAAGTTTTTTGTGGACTATTTAAACTATAGATAAGAGAGGCTGTTAAAATCACTGCCAAGGACCTAGGTTTTGGGTTTTGGTTTTGTTTTGTTTGGGAGGCAATGGGGTCATTTGACTTGCCCGAGGTCATAGAGCTAGTAAGTGTCTGAATCCAGATTTGAAACTGGGTCCTCCTAACTTCAGGGCCAGTGCTTTATCTACTGCACCACCAATTGCCTCTGGCCTAGGTTTCAATGTAATTCATTAATTGTCATTTTTTTTAATACAAACAGAATCTCAGGGTTGGTGGGGACTTCTGAGACCATCTAATTCAAAGCTTCTTAAACTGTGGGTTGTGATTCCACATGGGATCAGATAAATGAATGTGAGGATCACAAAAAAATTTACAACAGTAAAAGATTTCTGAACCAACAACCAAAAACTAATTCAAAATCAAAAATGTAATGAATCTGAAGTGTTTCTGGCAGTGCTTACCTACCCATGTTTCATCACATGACTTCACTGAAGTTTTTGTTCTGAACATACTACATGTGCACGTACAAATGCTACCAGAAACACCTCCACTCAGATTCAAGAAGGGGTCGTATAAGAATTTCTGCAGCACCCATCAATTGGAGAATGGTTGAGTAAATTGTGGTATAAGAATGTTATGGAATATTATTATTCTATAAGAAATGACCAACAGGATGAATACAGAGAGTCTTGGAGAGACCTACATGAACTGATGCTAAGTGAAATGAGCAGAACCAGGAGATCATTATATACTTCAACAACGATGCTGTATGAGGATGTATTCTGATGGAAGTGGATTTCTTTGACAAAGAGACCTAACTCAGTTTCAATTGATCAAGGATGGACAGAAGCAGCTACACCCAAAGAAAGAACACTGGGAAATGAATGTAAACTACTTGCATGTTTGTTTTTTTTCCCGGGTTATTTTTATCTTCTGAATCTAATTCTTCCTATGCAACAAGAGAACTGTTCGGTTCTGCAAACATATATTGTATCTAGGATACACTGTGACATATTTAACATGTACAGAACTGCTTGCCATCTGGGGGAGAGGGTGGAGGGAGGGAGGGGAAAAATCGGAACAGAAGTGAGTGCAAGAGATAGTGTTGTAAAAAATTACCCTGACATGAGTTCTGTCAATAAAAAGTTATTTTAAAAAATAATAATAATAATATTTTGAAAAGATTTCTTCAGTAAAAAGGAACTGGGTGGAAGAAGTTTAAGAAATCTTGGTTGTAATTTGCCTATCGTCAGGCCCCAAATACTCTTTCTTAGCAGCCTTTTTACTTTTCCCCCAAAGAGCCCTGGTGATCATTCCATTTTGTTCTGGGATAGTTTTTAGCAATTCCAGCTATCTGTCCTTACATCAAATCTAAATCTGTCTCTGAAACTTCAGTCCACGACTTCTAGTTCTGACTACAAGGACAAAGCAAAACAAGTCTATTCTATCTTCCCTTAAAATAGTTGTTATTCCCAGCCCCTACTTCCCACCAGCTCCAAACCATGTCATTTCTCCACCCCTAGAAGAAATCATCCCAGGCTCTAAAGGAAAGCTATCTCTTACCTTTCCATGTCCAGAACCAGGCTTTTTCCTCTAATCTCTAAACCACCTCCCACCCACCCCTTTCCAGTTTTCCTTTATGTGTCCTCTGATCTTGGAATGTAAGCTCATTGAGGGTAGGGCTGGGAAACAGCTATCTTGTTTGCTTATGTATGTGTCCTATGCTGCACCCAGTACATAGAAAGTGCTTAAGAAATGCTTTGATGTTCTATATCCCCCCTTCTCTTTAGTTTTTTTCCAAGCTAATTATCCCCAGATCCTTTCCCCAGTTTTCATACAGCATGAACTCTAAGCTTTACATCATTTTGATCTCCCTGCTGCAGCTTATCAATGTCCTTCTTTAATTGTAGTATCCAAAACCAAACACAATTTTCCAGATGTGGCCCATGAAGAACAGAGGACAGTTGGGATTATCACCTTTGTCATCCATACCCCTCTTAATGAAGACTGATCTGCATTACTCTTAAAGCCAAGCAGTATTGTAGAACTTAAGCCCCATGCAATTTTAGCTTCTTTAGCTAAGAAAACATACTGTTTGATGGAATTCATAGCTAAAGAATGGAAAACAGCTAGATAGGGCAGCTAGGTGTGGTAGTAGATAGAGCAATGGAGTTGGAATTAGGAAGATTTATCTTCATGAGTTTGAAAATCTGAGTTCAAACACTTATAACTGTGTGATCTTGGTCAATTCACTTTACCCAGTTTGTCTCAGTTTCCTCATCTTTAAAATAAGCTGGGGAAATGGCAAACCATTCCAGGATCTTTACCAAGAAAATCCCAAAGTGGGGTCACAGAAAGTTGGACACAAATGAAATGACTGAACAAACACAGATGTAAATTAATAATAGATTAACAACCAGAGCTGTCAATAATAATTTTCATACACTAGACAAACAGCATAAGATATCCTGGCATCTAACATTATAAAATGTACCATCAAATCAACTTTTTAAGAATAATTCATGTGAAAGTTGGGGTAGTAGTAAGAGTCTCCAGGGCACGCCTTTGTGGGAATAAACAAATTCCTAGATATCTGCTGGGGAAACTGCTGAGAAAGAGAAGAAACAGGGCAGGCCAGAACAAAGCCAGAGAGGAACTTACTTGGAGTTTGAGTGCTGGGCCAAGAGGGACAAGGGAAAGAAATGATCAAATAGGATTATTTTATAATAATAATATATATATGTTACATACACACACACACACACATATATATATATATATATACTTAATATGTATACACACTTATATGAATACACATGCTACAGTCTCTGCAAACCTTAAAGCACTACATAAATCTATTAGTTATCTAGTGGCTTCCTATTTTACTAAATGTTCTATTTAATTATATAATAAAGTATACTGCTAAAAGGTTGTCAGTTTTCTAAACACCCTTTTAATTTAGTTACCCTGGAGCAAAGCCCTGGGTTCCCTGCCCTGGTTATGGCACCACTAATAACTCAAAGAACCAATGCCAAATTCCTTCATTAAGAGCTATCCTTTCCTTGAAGAAACTTTTTAAAGTTTGCAGAATATCCACATTCAAGTAACAACGTTTGGGTCTGATTAAAGTTTGTTATGGGTTCATCTTGATGCAAACTTGAAAATTCATTTGGTTTGGAATTTAAAAGCTTTCCAGTAAATGTTTTCCAATCAATTTTTTTTTCCTTTGCCATTCTCAATACATTTCTATAGAATTCAAGAAATATTATGAGCTCCCTCTAGTGGTCAAAAGGTTTTTGGGTTCACATTCTCCATAGTGAAACTACTCATTTTTCATGTTCAAGTGCATAGTAAAGTTCAAAATTAATTAAATCTATTGTTTTTTGATGAAAGCAAATGAGCAAAAGCAAAATTTCCTCTTCCAATCAATTCATTTCACAAATTAATACAGGTAACATGAGGCATGTAACTGAGACAATTAGCCAGAGAATTCAAAAACAAGAAGCATGTTTAGGTAATTGCTATTAAACTGTACAAAGTGGTGCATAATACAAAGACAATAATGAAACAGCTTATCCTACAAGAGACTGGGATAAAATAACATGTACACAGAACATGGAATGCAAAATTATTTTCTGTGGAGGGCATTAGCACCTGAGAGAATCAGTAAAGGCTTCCTGTAGGGAGTGGTACTGGAGTCAAGTTTTGAAGAAAGCTAGAGATTTCACAAAGAGGGAGGGCATTCCAGATATAGAGTAAGCAAAGGCACAGACGTGGAAGATGAAGAGATATGTTGGGCAGAGGGAAGAAGGTGACCATTGTGGCTGGAGCACAGAGTGTGCAAAGGAGACTAAGGTGTAAACAACCATGAAAGGTTGGCTGGAAATACTGTGAAGACTTTGAAAAATCAAACAAGAGAAGTTGCTATGTGATCTTCAAAGAAATAGGGAGCCAGTGAAACTTAGAGCAGGGGAGTGATATAGTCAGACTATTTTAGGAATATCAGCTTAGCAGCTGTGTAGAAGATGGTTTGGGGAAGAATAATATTGGAAGGTAGGAGATCCATGAGGTGAAAGCTACAGTAGTGCAAGGGAAAAGTGATAAGGCCCTGAACTAGGATGGTAATTATATGCATAGGTAGAGAGAATGGGATGAAGAAGAAATATTTTGCAGAGGTAAAATCAGAAAGACATAGCAACTTATTAGATGTGAGGAATATGGGAAAAGGAAGAGTTGAGGCTGGTTCTCAAAGTTCTGAATCTGAAGGGACCAGGAATGTATTGGTGCTTTCAATAGGAAAAGGAATATGAGGAAACCAGGGGAACTGAGAAATGGGAGAGAGATTCATTTCTGTTTTGGACATGTTAAGTTCGAGGTGCCTTTATCTCTACCTAGAGATGGTTAGTAGACAGTTGGTAGACAGACCTCAGGAGAGAGGTAGATTAAAGTTTTCGGGCTAAAGGTGATACCTGAACCCACAGATCTGATGTAAGGAATATAGTACTAAGGAACTGACAATATAATTTGGAAATAGACTGGAAAAATAACCAAGATTTGAGAAACTACAAGCAAAAAATGCAGATATAGGTTGTCTAAATGTCTGGCTCAGGTCAAAAGGTATAGATGGCCAAAATTATCTCATTTAATTACTGGTATTGACTGAAATACCAGAATAACTGCTCATCCTTTAACTACATTTACTCCAAGAGTAATATAGCAGCCTGAGGCTCCAGCATCCAAAGCTGTGAAACTGAGAAATAAAACAAACAACTTCTCTAGATATCATCTCCATCAATCTGTTCCAGGGCATAGCATCATCCCCAAAATTCTCAGTGATATTTGTGAGGTGCTCAGTCACTTCTACATCACATTTTTTCCTATGCAACACTGAAATTCACTTTTTCACTTAGACTTCAAATGCCTTCAGAAGCATCAAGTTTCATTCACAGATGAATTTATTTTCTTACGACTTCATCCTCTACCCACCTCCTTCCACATGTCCAAACATAGTGCCAATCATTTATTTATTTATTTATCTTTTAATATTTTTCTTCAGGTACATTCAAAACAAATTTATTTTTTACATTTGTTTCTAAAATTGTTGAGTTCTAGATTCTCTTCATTATCTCCATCCACAATTAAGAAACTACTTGTGAAGTTATGCAAAACATTTCCATAAAAGTCAAGTTGTGGGGGAGAAAACATAGATCTCCCACTCTATTGAAAATAAAAACTCTCAAGAAAAATTAAGTTGAGAGAAAGAGAAATACTTCAGTTTGCATTCAGACACAATCAGTTTCTTCTCTCAGTGTGGATAGGATTTTTCATCTTTAGTCCTTCAGAGCAGTTGTGGATGATTGTACTAGTGAGAATAGCAAAGTCATTCACAGCTGGTCATCCAAGAACATTGCTATTACAGTAGATTATGTATACAGTACATTTCACTTTGCTTGAGTTCATGGATGACTTTACAAATTTTTTCCTTTCTGAGAGCATCCTGTTCATTATTTCTCATAGAACAATAATATTCCATCATAAGCCCACACCACAGTTTATTTATTTATTTATTTATTTATTTGCCTTGAGGAGAGAGCTGCTATGAATATTTTTTTAGTACGTATAGGTAATTTTCCTTTTTTTTCCAAATCCCTTTTGGTATTTATGCCTAGCAGTGGTATTGTTAGGTCAGAAGACATGCATGAATTTATAGCCCTTTGGGCACAGTTCATATCTTTTGATCATTTATCAATTGGAGCATGGTTCTTAGGTTTTTACAAAATTCGACTCACTTCCCTCTGAGAAATGAGGACTTAGTGAAACTTACTTTGAAATTATTTTTATAATCACTATTGATAACTGTATCTCTCCTCCCCTTTCCCCATTTATTCTCTCTTTTCATCCTGTTCCTCCTCAAAAGTGTTTTGATATTGACCACTCCCTTCCCAATATGTCCTCTCTTTTATTGCCGCTCCCTTCATATATTTCATTTCCCTCCTATTTTCCTGCAGGGTAAGATAGAGTTCTATACTCGTATTGAGTATATATGTTATTTCCTATTTGCTTAGCAGTATGTAAGATTTTTTGAAATGTCCTCTAAACTAACAGACTCGCCACCTTTCTAAATTGGGCCTTATACTTTCTGGCATGTGTAAAATAAAATTGGAACAAAGCTGAATTGTGAGCAAAGATGTGATGTCTAAATTTATATTGCCTTGAAGCTTCCATCTTTCTCCAAGGGTTGTTGTGATGATAAAATGAAGTAATACATGTAAAGTGTTTAACATGCACTAAACACTATGTAAATGTTAGCTCTTATTATTTTTATTATTACTTGTGAGGTGCAATGAATAGAGAGTTAGCCTCAGAATCAGGAAGACCTGGGTTGAATTCCAACCTCTGACACATATGGCTATGTTGTTCAGCCATATGTGATTCCATGGACATTGTCCTTAGGTTTTTTTTGGCAAAGATCACAGTGATTTGCTATTTCCTTCTCCAGGATGTTCCCATTTTATAGATGAGGAAACAGGTGAACAGTTAAGTGATTTATCCAGAGTCATATAGCTACTAAGTGCCTAAGGCTGGATTTGAACTAAAGTTTACATAAAGTTTAACAAAAACCCCAGGGTTGTAAGCTTTAACTTGATTGTACTTTATCATTACAAGATAGTTGCTTTATAAGAAGTGAAAAAATGGATGCATCAGAAATGTTTGCTTTTATTCACTCCACTTCAAGGCTCTGAGAGTTCCTAGGTCTTTCCAGTTATGTATAATACCAATAGTATTAATAGTAATAACCAATAGTTAAGTATAATACCAATTATGTGTATCCAATAAGGCGCTTTTCTGGATGAAACAAGAATTCAGCCTTTCTCTAGGTTAGGAATACTGGGTCCTAATAATCTTCAGATACTAAAAGATCAGAGAATACCTCAAATCTAGAGGAAACTCAGAAGGAAGGCTTCTCAATGGAAGGCAGAACCTTCTCTTCCCTCTCTGCAAGGAGGGTCGCTCTGTCATTCTATGTTAGAGTAAAAGACCTTCCATGTAACCCAGGAACATTAATTCCTAGATGCCAAGTGACAAGAGACAAAAAAAAGCAGGTTCTGGAGCAAATGAAGGAATGTCTTTTTAAAATCCCTTGTCTATAACATGACTCCAAGCCCCTTTTAGTCAGAGATGCTTGCCTGCCAAAGCCCTTTTACCCTTCAGTAAAAGGAGCTTTTCTCAATTTCTTACAGATGTTCCCCCCTCCTCTGGACAGAGTGAATTACAAGCATGGAACTGTCATCAACACCTTCGTTCACAATCACAATCCATGCAGCACACACATCTGGGGGACACATCTGGTCCATGTTGGTAGCAGGTTCAGTTTTAGGTGTTTCAATTCCCTTCTGAGTCATCGTAGACATCGAATCACAGAAAACCATCCACTAGAAGGGACTTTGGAAAACAGAATATGGATTCCCCAACTGATAAATGGCCAAAGAGTATGAATATGTGAGGCAGAAATCCAAGTTATTAATGTTTAATTAAATTATGTGATTTAATTATAATTATATAAATAATTAAAGAAATGCAAATGAAAGCAACTCCAACATTCTCTCACACCCATCAAGAATGACAAAACAGGAAAACAGCAAATGTTGGTGGGAGTGCAGGAAAATAGGCACATTGTTATACCATTTGTGATGTTATTTGGAACTACACCCAGAAGTCACTAATCTGCACAGGTCCTTTAACCCACTGATGATTGAGAACCCTGCACCCTAATGAGATCAAATAAGAGGAAAAGGACCCAGAGATACAAAAATATCCATAGGCATCTCTTTTTGTAGTAACAAAGAACCAGAAATTAACAATATACTTATCTATTGGTAATCCTTCTAACCCACATAGGTAACAACCCCTCCATACCTCTATAGAGTTGTTATAGCTGAGGGGAAAATCATCATCCAGCAATCAACACCAGTATAATCCTCTCTGCATTTAGAGAAGATGAGCCTTGGGAACCAACATATAATCCATCACAGGTCTATATTCAGAACCTTCCCATTTGAATAAGAACAAGAAAGAGCTCACACTAGCAATTAAAGGCACCTGGCCTGGAATCAGGAAAATCTGCATTCAAATCTGGCCTCAAACACTTATTCGCTGTGTCACTCTGGACTAGTCATTTAACCCTGTTTGCCTCAGTTTCCTTCTCTGTAAAATGAGCTGGCAAAGGAAATGACAAACCAAACCAGTATCTTTGCTAAGAAAATCCCAAATAGGATCACAAAGAGTCAGACAGCACTTGAATAGCAACCACAAGTTTCACAGCAATTAGATTTTTAAAAAGACAAATATATAATACAAAAGGATTTTTTGAAAATTTGAATCTTGGCTTTCTTTACATAATAGCTATGCCTTCTAATTTCTGGATTTGATAATATTCAATAATGTAAATATTCTCTTTACTTCTGTTTTATAGAAAAATAACCAAGGATGGGGTGATGAGAGCTTTCATGGGGGTCGGTGTCTCAAGAACAGGTCTTGTTCCCATAGGGGGGTAACATCATCCCTCTCCCTCCAGGAGGAGGTCAACCTGCCCAACCATCACTATGGTTGAACTAAAAGTATGTCTAGTGCTACCTGTCGCCTGCACCAGAGCTACTAGCTATGCCTGCTCTCTGCCTATTCAAATCCTATTTATTGTTCAAGGAAAGTCCGGCCAAGTGTTCCCTTTCCCATGAGACCTTCTGGGATTGTTCAGATCAACGCTGGTTTCACTCTTCCTGTTGTACTTAAAGTATGTTCTCCACAATTTGATGTTAAAATATATGCTATGCTTCATTCTTCACTCAGTTAGTGTGTCTTAGCCTTCTCTCCACAAAAACGGAGCCCTTCCTGTCATAGCATCATAGATTTAGGGCTAGAAAACATGGAAGAGACCAAACATACAGTTGAACTCCACTCCTTCATTTTATACATGGGGAAACTGAGGAACAAAGAAGTGGAGTGACTTGCAATACCATTCGTTCCACTTTGTGGCAGTTCTGATTGTCAAGTTCTACTTGACATTTAGCCTAAATCCTCCCCTTGGCAACTTCCACTTCTACAGCTTCTAATTTTGCTTGCCCTGAGCAAGATAAATACCCTCCCTCTTCCATAAGACAGCCTTTCAGGTACTTGGGTAAGGAGAGCCATCTCAAAGAGCCTCCCAGAGTTTCTCTTCCTGGTTCCAGCTGACCAAACATGCTGGCTCAGCAAGTAGACTTCTGACCAGCTCAGTGCCGAAAGATAAAGGTACTTTGAAATGACAAGGAGATTGTCACCCTTACTACAGAACTAGACAAGGTGATGAATGGCTCAGTGGACTTTTAAGAAGAGACAGTTTCCAGCCTGGTCTCTTCCTTCAGTTTTGCTATGTGACAAGTAATGTGCTCTGTTTCTAGACCAGCCATGAAGGTGGTGAGTTCTGCTCTTTACCTCTATTCCATCACTCATCCATCACAGGGAATGGAACCAACTAGGTAAATTTGTGCCCTAGTCTTTGTCTTCTCCACTTTTCCTGAGTAGGCAATCAAACTTTATTCTTAAGGTAGATGAATGAGGTTGAACTCATTCTTGTGATTTCAAAAGGTCGAAAGGGCTAAGGTCCCGTTGGATTGGACTAATGACAGGAGGAATCCTGGGAAACCATTCCAGCATTCTTAGAGGAGACAATCATCAAGAAGATTTGTTCAAGGCTGGCCCAGTTTATAAACAATAACTGTATGTGTGTGTTTATTATATATGTACAAAAACATGTGGATATATATGGGCACACATATATATGTACGTGCACGACATCGTTATATGTGCACATATATATGCATCCATCCATAGCAGACACAAAACACATATCTATAGATACACACACATACATGCATGAAAACATTTGAACAGGGCAAAAATGAGATGAAATGTGAAATACCTAATCAACAATTCCACAAACTGCCTTATGTTCTGATAACAAGAATAAAAGCTAACATTTTATATGTTGTTTTCTATATGCTAAGCACATTACAATTATTAGCTCATTTGACCCTCCCAAGAATCCTGGGAGGGAGGGAGGTGCTATTTGGGTTTTGTTTGTTTGTTTGTTTTGCTATTTTATAAATGAGGAAACTGAGACAGACAGTGATTAAGTGACTTGTCCAGATCCACACATTTAATAAATGTCTGAGGCTGGTTCTGGCCTGGTACTCTATCCATTATGGTTCCCGAGAGAGTATAATAGTAGTTATCAATTAAGTGATTGAATAGTGTTTTATGTCATTCTGCCAATGAATGTTGCAAGTCTTTTATATCCATTAACATGGCTTTTGTGTATGGGAAATAAATGTCCTATAACTGCTTTACATTGTATATTGATTACCTGTCTACTCTTCCTTTTGGGAGACCCAGACATGAGCCTATACCTAAGTTTTAAATAATTAGTCCCTAAGGTACTAGGGTGAGAATGAGAAAGATAGGGGTTATAAATCTGAAGAGTATAAGAAAAGGAGTATCACCCCATTTTTTCATTAGAGCCTAGACTCTCCCAGAATTAAGCTTGATAAAGACCACATATCTGGGTCTGGAACAGAAAGACCCTTCACTGAGGAAAGAAATAGGGTCAATGCATCAGTCCCTTGGGTTCAGTAGCATTTCTATTCTTACACTTGGAAACAGCAGATCACGGTCCCCTTACGTCTTTTATTCTCCAGAGTGAATATCTGTGTTTCTTGCTCAAATCTTAGAGGAATGTTCTATAATCTCAGCACCCAAGACACAAACAGAAGATTCAAAAAACTAACACAGTGATGATGACTGCGCCATGTTTTTTGCCCCACATTATTTCAGAAGTTCGGGAGTGAGTTGTTGCAGAGTTTTTGTTTTGAATTTATGGTAGAAAGCTTCTTTTCAAAGATATTGCCCCTCCCAGAATGCGTCAAACCCCAGGACTTTGAATGAGAGGCTCTTTGCTCTCATAGACTTAACAAAGAGCCCAGAAGGTATCCCAAGGTCAGCTCTTAGATTCAAAGACTAAACTGAACTCACAGATTAAACACTTTGGGGGAAAGAAGAATTGACTCTCCATCAAGTAGATAGGATTCATTTTCCCCTTTAAAAGACCTAATTTCCTTTGAGGCTATCACAGAAAATTACAGAGATCCCCAAACTCTAGCACCTATCTCTCTCACAACCCAACTAGAGATGCTCATTAGCAGGCAAATTAGTTTTCCCCAGCCTGCACAACTAACTTTAAAAAGAGAAGCCATTTTTCTAACTAGAGAAAGTTCCAAGGACCTGCAAAGAGGAAGAAAGATCAAAGTAAGGATTGATCAGTTTTGATTATGTGCCTCGGTGCCAAAAGATTTCTGGTCTGACCTGTTTAGAAAACCCCAAAATGCCACTTTTCTACTAATATGTAACCCTGCCGTGCATTTCATAAGATAATTCAGACCCTAAAAGAAGACCTGCTTACAGACATTTTAAGTTTTCTCAACCAGACTTGAAAGAGAAGTTTATATGTTTGGCCTTTGTGCAAAAAGTACTGGCTCTGAAGATGCCTCAGGATTTGAAATCTCACTGAATTATCTTGGTTGAATAAACAACTTAAACTGTCTGGGTCCCAGTTTCTTCAACTGAAAAATCAGAGGCTAGGATGGCCTTTAAGGTTCCAGTTTGAACCGCAAGCTGGCCCATAGTAAACAAGCTTTTCTAGCACAGTGAAGAGTCTGAATTTGAACCACACAGATGAAAACTCAAGATAGCTTGGTGTTTCTATGCAGCTAGCACTGCCTGAGTATTTGGCCTACACTAACAAAAATAAAAAGTGAATTATTTGATCATTTTAACAATAGATTCTGATTAATCACTAATTAATGCACTTACTATGTGTAAGGCACTGATAAAACACACGTGCTCTATGCAAGACTATACATAAAGATCAATGGTGGGGTGGTACATTTAGAGCTCGGAGGGGCTTTAGAAGTTATCTAGCCTAACCTCTTCACATTTACATGTGAGAAAACTGAGATCCAGAGAGATGAAATGATTTGCCCACCATCACAGATGGCAAAACTGTCCTTTGAATTTCAAATTACAAATTTAAAATCTTTCTGCAGTTATATACCCTGTTCTCAAAGGAGATTTATAATTTAATGGAAGGTGAAGAGGAGAGTCAGTAACTATGAGATCAGAGCAAAAGAGAATCCAGAACAGTTCTGAGAGACATCTAAGTAAAGATGACTTTCGCCCAAGAGAAAGGGAAGGTTTCCTGGAGAAAGAATAAGTACTTGAATTGGACCATTTGATCTTTCATGGAGTAGAGCAGACTTCCCCTCCAAAATTTACCTTTTACCATAAATTGGCTGACAGGGACTGGATGTTCCATGGATCAGTGTTCAAGGCAGTCACTAACCTTACCTACCATCTGCCCCTCACCAAAAGGAAACACTTGGCCCTAACTTTTCCTTGTCCTCTATCCTCTCCTTCTCTAACATTTCTACCTCCCCAATATCTTAATTACTTGCTCTCTTAACTTTCCAACCTTTTGTGTAGAATAGACTCTGTGCCTAGTTTTCCCATCCCAGAATGAGGACAGGATTTTCTCCCTTTCTGTAGAAAGGGCCTTCTGAAGCTTCTTCAGATAATCTATTGGAGTTTCTGAATTTCTTGAAGGGAAAGTCTTCCCAAACACCCAAACACCCCTAGCCAACTAAATCATTAGTTTTAATTCACTTTATCAGGACACCTCAAATACCTTTGAGGCTTCTGGCAGAAATTTCTGGTAGAAATGGACTTGAATTGCTCCAGGTCTTAAAGCCACAGCAATCTTCCTGCCACCTGACCTTCCTTCTTACTCCCATCCCCCCACAGACCCACATTTAGTCCAACTCTTAGCAGATATCACAGCATGGGATCCATCTCAATTCTACCACAATTAGAGAATGGGATTAGATCCTCCAGAAAAGGTCATCCAAAAAAATTTTAACCTTTCACATACCTGGAGGACAGAGACACTCAGTTAAAACTTCTCGGGCTTTCCGTTGCTTGGCTAATCCTTCCAACTTCTGAATGGTGAAGAAATAGAAAAGACAAAAGGAAAAATAAATGAGTGAGTTCTTCAAACAAAATAGCAAACAAAATGACTTAGCCAAAGGTTTAGGGGTTTCTCTTAACAAAATGTTTAAAAATTTATTAAATTCCATGGGGAAATCTAGAGTTGGGCACAGAGACAACAAATCATTACAAGTCAGTCACCGAATAGGACTCAACATGTTTGCACTTCGTTTCAACATTTTCACATACCGCACCACTGCTAAAAATAATACTGTAAATCAGGAAAGATGAACATGGGTCTGGCCCAGGCTGGCCAGAGCTACTTAACAAGGAAGGGGTTGGGATATGAAGCCACAATGAATAGAAGGGAGAGAGACAGGTCACAGAGTTAGAGAGGCTTTTACTTTGGCAAATCATTGAGCTTGCTCTCCATCATTTGTTTTGCCTCTCAGGATTTCAGTTTCCCACTCTGTAAAATGGGAATAGCTCCATTTTACTACCTAGCCACAAGGCTAAAGTGTTGAAGGAACCTGAGTAGCACAATATTCAAATTCCAACTTTTTAACTTCCTATGTAACTTTGAACTCAACTTCCCAAGGCCTCAGTTTTCTCATCTGTCAAATTTAGCAGTGGACTAGATCGTTTCAGAGGTCCTTTCTAAAATTGTGATCCTTATATTTGTATATCTACACACAGGTACATACAAATACTTCAATGAACCTATGATCTTCATTGATGAGACTATTCACAGAGCATCACTACATCTGTGGAAAATCCATTTGCAGGGAGCACACAGGAGGCTATTATGATCATTCCTGTGCTATTATTCCTCAGGTAGTTTGGAGATGGAGATCACTGGAGTTGAGAAACCTGAGGGTAGCTTATCTGTAGTGGGACAGGACAGATTTGTTTAAAGAAGTAGGAGCTGGGTGGTAATGGTAGGAGAGGGAAGATAACACCAGGGAACAGGAAACAAGCCCCTACTTCCTTCTGGCCCTGTTTGTCAGGGGTGTGACAGAAGTCAATCTTGGAGAGAGGGCTAAGATATTTATTATCTTCAGGAGTAAGAGAGGCTTTTAGTGAGAACCATATGAGATAAAAAAAAATGTGAGAGGAAGAGATCTAAAGTCATAAGATCACAAATCTGAAAGGGACCTTAGATATTAGGGGAAGCTGACTTCATTTGAAGAAGAAACTGAAGTTATAAAGGTGGCTATTCCTAAGGTCCCACAGGCAGTAAGTAAAAGATCCAGGATTGAAACCCTAAATCCAGATATATTACTACTATATAGAGGAAGGTTGTCAGAAGATACACTAGAGAGGCAAGTACAGGAGGACAGTGACAAGGAAAGGCAAGGACCAAGTTTACTACTGGTATGAGAAGGAAGGATGTAGAAGTCCAGGAAGCTGAGAGTGTTAGTGAGTGTCTTTGACAATGATCTATCCCAGTTAATTTCTGGAAGGGTAGGTTCCTAAGCCAGCCAACTTAAGGTAGGAGGTAGACGTGAAGGGAGTCCATTCTACTCCATGAAAAGTTATCAGCGAAGATGTGGCTTTTTTCAACAATGAAATGATTCAAAACAATTCCAATCGACTTGTGATAGGGAGAGCCATCTGCATCCAGAGAAAGGGCCATGGAGACTGAATGTGGATCATAACATAGTATTTTCACCGTTTTTGTTGTTTGCTTGCTTTTTGTTTTCTTTCTCATTTTTTCCCTTTTTGATCTGATTTTTCTTGTGCAGCATGATACGTGTAGAAATGTATATAGAAGAACTGTATATAGAAGAATATGTTTAACATATATTGGATTACTTGT
The DNA here is from genome assembly GCF_016432865.1 of Antechinus flavipes. Classification (NCBI taxonomy): domain Eukaryota; kingdom Metazoa; phylum Chordata; class Mammalia; order Dasyuromorphia; family Dasyuridae; genus Antechinus; species Antechinus flavipes. The sequence continues at coordinate 436,028,705 of NC_067399.1, forward strand.
TATCCAGGGGAGGGATGGAGAAAAATTTGGAACACAAGGTTTTGCAAAAGTGAATGTTGAAAATTATCTTTGCATATATTTTGAAAATAAAAAGCTATTATTGGTATTGGTATATTATTGGTAGGTGTAATACCAAAATTTCAAAAAAAGTTATCAGTGGAAGAAAAAGGACCCAATGGCCTCTGGGCCAAGGAGGGAGGCTATAGGTAGCAACCTCAGCTTCTGACAACAGAGTATGTCTCCTTGCTTTGGGAAACAAATATGATCACTGTTATTAATAATAATATAATGTTTATAATATATTAATAATAATAGTAACACAATTTATGTAACACTCTAAGGTTTGTAAAACACTTTACAAATGTTACTTCATTGGGAGTAGCTAGATGGCTTGCTGTCCCTGGATTCAAGAGGACCTGAATTCAAATGCAGCCTCAGACACTTAACATTGATCCCAGTGATCCTGGGCAAGTCACTTAATCCCAATTGCCTTTTAAAGGAGGTGCTATTATCATCCTCATTTTACTGACACATACAAAGTTTAAGTGACTTGCACTTAGTTAAGTGACTTATCTTTAGTATAGAGACTTATTAAGCATCTGGTAGCAGAATTTGAACTCAGGTCTTCCTAACTCCAGATCCAAGGTTTTATTCACTGTGCCATTTATTCATTCTGTTCACTACACTGCTCATCCCCTTGGGAAGTTAGCCCATGAGGCACAGTCCCAGCACAGCCATGCTAGTTACTACTCTGAGTAATTCCTCCAATTATAGAGATTGCAACCTGTCCATGCTCTCATATCTTACATGTCCCCTATAAATCTTCCACAGTAGGTCTACACATATTACATATGTATACTTATGTACATCTGCATATTTGCCCACATGTTACAGTTACCACTAACTGAAACAGATTCTGTTGAATCAGAAAACATCTGCTGAGCCACTGCCTAGTGGCTCACAGGCAGTAAGTAAAAGAATCCTAGTACCAAAAAAAAAAAAAAAAAAAAAAAAACCCTATCCAAAAAGAATCTGAGAACCATAGGATCTCAGAGCTGGAAGAGGACTCAGATAATCACTAATCCAACCCATTCATGGATTCCTTTTTCATCAGTGGAACCCCACTGCTTACCAAATAAAATATAAACTCTTTAACCCACTGTTCATGCCCCTCCACAATCAGTCTCCCACCTTCTTTTCAAGCTTTATCACATACTACTTCAAACACTATATTTCAGCCAGACCAGACTACTGGCCGTTGGCCATCATTAGGCTCCTTCTTTCTCTTCCAATCTCTCCGCTTTTGCCCAGGCCGGAACCCCATGCTGGGTATGATGTTTCACATCTCCTTCCCAAAGAAGCTCTTTTCTACCATGTTACCTCCTCTATGAAGAAGCTATCAGAGATTTCTGGAATCTATTACCACAATTTGGACTTCTATGCACTTATCAAAGTTTACATGATAGTTATTCCTACTATTTGTCTCATATCTATCACACATATCTCAAAAGCTAGAACAATAGGACAAATCTAATCGGATGAAATTTAACAGAGATAAAATGTAAGGTCTACACTTGGGCTTAGGGCAACTGGAGTTAGGAAGACTCTGCTTCCTGAATTCAAATGTAGCCTCAGATACTTTCTAGCTATGTTATTCTTGACAAGTCACTTCACCCAGTTTGCCTCAGTTTCCTCATATGTAAAATGAACTGGAGAAGGACATGGCAAACCACTCTAGTATTTCTGGCAAGAAAACCCCAAGGGGGTCTTGAAGAGTTAAATGTGTATGTGTAAACACTTGGGTTTAAAAAAAAATCACCTTTGCATGTAAAGATGGAAGAGATAACATGGTTGGGGGGGGGCGGAATGAGGTGTTTTATAATGGACTGTGTGCTCAATATGTATCAGTAGCAAGACAAGGTGCTGACAAAAATAATGGGGAACTTCGCCCTCTTCAGTAATGATAGCAAGCCTGGTACAGAGAACAGGAAAGGTGTGAATTCTTCTGACTCCTGTGGTGGTCAGAGCACCTCAGGAGGAGCATCATCCCTAGTTCTGGTCACACAAATTTAGGAAAAGCATAGACAAGCCATGGTGCATCTAGAGAGGGGTAATCAAGATGATGATGGTCTGAGGAGCCCTGTCATCAGAGGATTCTTTGAAGGAAGTAGGGATGTTTAGCTTAGGAAAGATTAGACTCAAAGGGGCCATGACAGCTGTCTTCAACAATTTGTTTTGTTTGGCCCCAGAAGGCAAAACTTGGACCAAAGGATAGGAGATGCAAAGAGGTCAGCCTTGATTAGCTGGCCGGAAGAAAGAGCTTACTTACAATTCAAATTGTCCCAAATTAGAAAGAGCTACTGTAGGAGATAGCAGATTTCTTATCACTAAAGGTTTTCATCAAAGGCTGGATGAACCCTTATCAGGTCAGTTTGGACCTTCTTACTCTAGGGTGCAATGATTCCATGAGTTTAGGCTTTCTGACATTTGGTCATAACTTATTCATTTTCCTATGCACAGAACTTAAAACAGTGTATTATATACAATACCCACTTAAAAAATGTTTGCATAAAAAACAAAATATTAAATTGGATCGAATTATAGTCTTCAAGATGAGGCAGGTAAATGAGATAACTGATCTTGCAAATCTTTCAGCACTAAAGAAATGTTAGCTATTGTTACTATTATTGTTATCACACCTCCCCAATCAAACTCTCTGCTTCCATTTTATTATCTTGTCTCCCCTACTCCCATCATCATCACAACACCTAGATCACTTTCCTGGAAACACAACAAATGCACAGTAAATGGTTGTCATGTACCTGAGTAGATAGGATTTATCTATATTTCAAGGCTTAGCTACAATTCCAGGAAGTTTTATTTGACACATAAATGACCTGTCCCTAATATGACTCATTCCTTGTCTCTTATTTTATACTGATCATATGGTTTTTGGCATATTTATTTGGGAGAGTTTTGTCTCCCAAATTAGACTATGAATTACATGGTGGCAAGAATGTTTCTCTTAAATTTAATGATGTTCTATTATGAAATCTATACCCTTTCCCCGTCTCAGCCACCTTTCCCTTCCCTTTACCTATTTATCTCATCCAAAATTCAACACTTCTTAAACATATTGGATGGAATTATGTTTTGTGTGATTTCATAGGTATAATGGGTATATTTCTTACCATAAGCCCTATGCTGGATGGAAGGGAGGCTCCCTAGAGGAGTTAGTGTTAGAGCTAGGCCCAAAGTCCAGGGGATTTCAATAATTTCAGACCAAATTTAGAAAGCACGTAAGCTTCATCAGTCTCCGAGCTCTCCACAAACTCACTGGCCTGCAATCTTCTGGGCATAAACTCTTAGTACCAGCTGAGTTGGGCCTCAGACCCCATCTAGGAAATAGTCCATCATATTACATCATTAAACACCTTCTATGTGCCAGGCACTTTGCTAAGAGCTGGGGATACAAAAAGAGAGTTTCTGCTCTCAAGAGCATATACCCATTCAGCATTCAGAGCCCTTAGAATTAAGCCCCCTTAACCTTGCCAGTCTTCTAACATCTTATTCCCCAACACAGACTTAGATCTAGTGAACTGGCCTCTCCTGGCTATTCCTCAAACAAGACACTCCATCCCTCTGCTCCAAGCATTTCTTCTGGCTGTCCGCCCTGCCTGAAACACTCTCCACTCTGCTTTCACTACTGACCTCGTGGTTGCCTTTAAGTTCAAACTAAAACCCATCTTTTCCAGGATGCCTGTCTCTCTTAATCCCAGGGCTCTACCTCTTTCAAGTATTTTCTATTTATCCTGTATATAGTTTGCTTAGTGTCTATTTGTTTGTATGTTTTCACCTCCACTATATTGTGCACTACTTGAGGGACTATATTTTCCCTCTTTTTGAATCCTCATTGCTTAGCCTGGTGCCTGGTAAGTAGTAGGCATGGATGGTACCTTCAGGTATATTCAGGACAGAATACCTGGCCTGAAATCAAAGGAGATCTGAATTCAAATTCAGCCTCAAAAACTAGCTGTGTCTCTCTGGGCAAATAACCCTGTTTGCCTCAGTTTCCTCATCTGTAAAATGAGCTGGAGAAGGAAATGGGAATCCACATCAGTAACTTTGCCAAGAATACCTCAGAAATCAAACTACAATGACTGAAAACAAAAATTCACTGATTAAATCACATTTGCCAGGCCAATAGTCTCATCTTGACCTCAGCCCTCAGATCTTCCTTACCAAAACTCCTCCTCCAAAATCCACATTCCCAAACCAGCAACCAAGAGCTTCTAAATGAATTCTTCGGTTGGTCCCAGAGAAATCCTTCATTCATACTAACCCATAATGGGACTTAACTGGAGATTAACCTAGAGATGTTGAAAAGATGCATAACTCACTTTTTTTTTCTATTGTGTTCCCAGATTCTAAAATACTTTTTAAAAAATAATAATCATTTAGCCTTACTGTTTGAGGTTACACAATTTCTTTTGGAAGGAAGTGCTCCACATTACAAGGACTGAGTAAACGATTTCTTATTAACCAAAGAATTTGCTGCTAAAGAAATGAATGGTGTTTAGCCATCACTATCACATCTGGCTACCCTGTTAGGAAAGGGCTTTATCAGCCTGATAGGGACTGATAGGGAACATAAACTCCCTGATTTACCTTTCAGTTAAAAAATGTTTTGTTGCTACTTAAGCAGTCTCTCAGAGGTATCATCATCCAATTTAATGTGTTTTGTTTCTATTCATCTTCTCTTTGATACACATGCTTATTAGCAAAACTTAGAAGACATTTAAATCGGAAACTCAATCTCACACTCTGTCTAGTTATTTGGGTTTTTTTTTTTTTTTTGGTAAATATAATTGGAAAAAAGCTTCCTCTGATGAAATATCTCCTGACAGAGAGATGATGGATTAATCTGGGGAATGGAACACCTATTTGGGGTCATCACCACTTTGGGAATTAGCTTTGCCTAATTATCCTTATTTGTTACCAAGGGTCTGTTTTACTTTTGCAGGGAGAGGGAGAAAAATGCTTGATAAGTGGGGGGAAAAATACAAGAAACATTTCTTCTCTTTTCCATACATCTATCCAAAGATCTGGCCCTGTTCCTTCCAGCTGCAAACAATGTGTCCCTAAATTTCCATATGCAAACAAGACAGTATTTCCCAAGAGAAAATACAGGCGGAACCTCTGAGAAAACATCCAAAATTCTGGAAAAGATCCTTTCCTACAGTTTTTCAGAAGTAAAGCAGTGAGGGCCACACACTTGAGCTTTTCTGGTGGGATCATTTCAGAATAAAAGAGAGATGAGTCAAAAGGAGATGGAAAAGATTACTTTAAAAAATGATACTTTTAACTTAAAAACTTCTCAAAAAGCAGTTGTGTATGTAGCAGAAGTGGTTGGCATAATGTTATTATCTCTGGCTAAGACAAAACCTGTGATGACTGCGTATTTAAAATCAGCCGGAGTTAGGAATTCATAAATCTTCAATCTTTATTCTCAGTAGAGGTGAGGGGGGATTGCGATAGCAATATGGGCAGTTGCAACAGGAAGCCAGCTAGCACAGGGGGATCAGAGATGAAGGGCAGTCATGATAGCAATGTGAGCAGCTGCAACAAGATGCCAGCCAGCAGTCTCTCTTTCTGCTTCCCTCTCCGCCCTCTTGCCTCCACCCACCAAAATCGTCATTTCCTATACAACACATCAGGACTTGCACAAAGAGTGGGCGGGGGCCATTCTTTCTTCAAGCATATATATTAATAGAGTATGGTCCAAGCATGCCTCACATGCTTGGGACCTCAGTGCATCAACTCAAGCCTCAGCCCATTACATCTCCCGCTTTCTTTTGTTTTAGAACACAGGTGGTTATGCCATCCCTGACTCCTCAGGGAGTTAGAGCCCCCAAAGGGAGGTAATCACACTCTCCCTGACTTCTCAGGAAAGGAGGTGATCACGACCCCCTTGACTTCTCAGGAAGGGAGGTGAAAGCACTAAAAAGGAGATGACCACACCCTCCCTGACATCTCAGGAAGGGAGATGAAAAGCACCAAAGGGAAGTGGGGGTCGCTAGCAGGTTTCTGGGATGAAGGATCTTATTATGCACAAATCCATCAGCATGGGAGGTATTACACAAGCACATAGCAATAACGCAGAGGCTATTAGTGATGACCCTCCCCACAGTCAGTGCAGGTTTGATGTGGTGTAACAAACATGAATTGTACATGCAAATAACGGTATAACAAACAATATAAATCAACATGGTGTTGTAAAAGATTCCCAGAAGTCCTAGAAGGAGAGTATGTAAACAGCAGTCACACATACGCCTTTTAGAGATAGTCCAAAACCAATCTATTGTCCATTGCTTCACATATCAGGGAATCCATTGATCCCCCCAAGTTTTTGAAGTCCTACAAAAGTCTTTTTATGTGTTAGGGAATCCAATGATTCCAACAGATTTTGAAGTCCTATAATAGTCTTATCAATTCTCAGAAAATCTGATGATTCCTGAGGGATTTCAAGTCCTACAACAGTCTTATGTCTCAGAAAATCCAATGATTCTTGAGGGTTTTGAAGTCCTACAACAATCTTATCATATCTCAGAGAATCCAATGATTTCTGAGGGTTTTGAAGTCCAACAATTTTCTATGTCCGTGAGTCAAACGCCATAACTGCCATGCTCTTTCAATGGTGAGCACAATCAGCAACAAAAACCCATACATAAAAGAGCCTATCCTAACCCGGTAGCTGAATAGAATTGCCCTCTTAAAGGGACCTAATCTAACTGAAGCTTTCTTATTTTATACCTGAGTCCCAGAAAGGCCAACTGATTTGACCACAACGCCAAGGGTAAAAAAAAAAAAAAAAAAAAAAAAAAAAATAGCAGAATCATGGCTTCTGCCTCTATAACCAGTACGTCTGTCAGTAAAGCACACTACCTTGGCTTTCCCTTTCTGGCTTCAATGTCTTTATCTTGTTGGAAGAAGCCCCCTCTTTCTAGGGAGTTATGCTCCCCTAAGACTGGACAGAAGTAGCAATGGCTGTGACTTCAAGAAGCATCTGAGCACAGTTAAGAACCTTCAAGTCATAGTCACTTGGACTAAATGAAGAAGCTACAACCAGATCTTTGATTCAAATAACTCACATCATGAAGAGACTGAAAACCAGCCAGCTATCTTTCTTTCCATCTATTTATTCATCTATCCATTATTCTCTGGGGAGAAGGAGCTCTGAGATTTAAAAATAAGAACATCACTGATTAAAAAGCCAGGAGAAAAGAGGCAGGTATAGAAACAAGAAGTTTTCCCTACCAAACACACTTTGGGGGGTTAAATTTCTAGCTCCAACCAATTTTCCCAACTTAATTCCACATAAAATTATTCAATTAGGTTCCACCAGCCAACCTACTAATCCTACCAAATTTACTAGCTGGTTCCCTTTCTGGTTCTATCTTCATATACCACCAACTATATCCCAATCCCTAGAAAAGATTCTCTTTCCATATCTGTCTGTTAGAAATTTTCATTTCTTGCCTAGACCCAGATTGGAAGTCCTCCTCATTCCATGAAAAATGCATTGACATATTCCCTTAACCCAGATCCTATTCTCCGATCTCATTCCATGATACAGATTGACCAAATTCTAATTCATAATATTATACACTATTAGTCATGGCTTTGATTATAAACTTCATGAGGGCAGAGTCTGCATCATTTTTTCATAGCTGTAGCATTGATATAGCATTCATAGCATTGAGTTGCATGATCTTAGAACCTCAGAATTGAAAGGGGCCTCAGAGACTAATAGAAACTATTAATGAACAGTAATACCATCCACAATTTCCCCAAGTATCATTTAATCACTCTTCCGTGACTGAAGAAGGGAGAAGACAGCATTGCACTTCAGAAGTGGGGAAGATAGAGGGCAGATAATCCTGAGAAAAAAACCTGAAGAGCCTGAAGACTACATTAGCACTTTCCTCGATGTTTTTCCTAAACCCTAAAACTTTCCCTGAGAAGATTGAGAGTGAAGGTGATGCTACTGCAGTAATAATAATCTCTCTGATTTTCCTAGTGCTTTCTAAAAGCATTTCCCTTACACATCATGCCTTGAGGCAAGGAGTTTCAAGGTTCAAAAAAACCAAATTATTTGCTCAGTCACTTCAGGGGTGCACAGTGGAATGAAATGAATAGATATGGTATCAAAGGACTTGGGTTAGAAATCTCCTTCTGTTACCCCTTAACAGTGGAGGCTGAATCAGGAATGGTGGAATCTAAGTGAATTGTGCTCTCAAATAGAAATATTTTCCTTGTTTAGTAATTTTCTTGCACTGTGGAAACTGCTTCACCACTCTATGCACTTTTAATGATGGCAGGGCTTACCAATGATTAAAGGTTCTACATCGTGCAGAATGGCCTTCCAGCTGCTACATGGGAATGAATTATTTTCCAGGGACCTTGAAGGATAAGAAGTACTGGTGGATTGTGGAAGCCAGCTCCTCTGAGTCTTGGGCAGATCACAGGGGGTTTCTGCTGGTCAGCTCTCTTACCGGGAAAGTCTTAACTTCATTCAAAAGCCTAGAGCACCTTTTCCTTCAACATACCTCCAAGCCACTATCCACCCCACCACTACTTCCAATTCCAAGGCGAATAAATCCCAATATATTTGTGAAAGGTACTCCCCAGTGAGGTCAAGACTTTCTGAAAAATCAAAAGAAAACTTCCCCCCCCCCTCCTTTTCTTTGTTGAATTTTGGAAGCTAGGGAGAGAGGAGAGAAAAGAGAGTGTGCCAAGCGGTAATTGGAAGGAAATTTTTTTTGGATTTAGAGCCAGGAAATAAGGGAGTGTGGGGAGTGAGGGGGAGAGGGGAGAGAAGAAGGAGGGGTAAGGGGGAACGCCGCTATTATTTATACTTCAGCTCACGCTGTGGCTTGGACTTCAGAAATAGACGTCTTTATTAAAATGTATACAGTAGAGTAGTTCTGACAGATGACAAACTGCTGGGGATGGGGAGCCCAGTTACACTCAGCTTAAAGTTATACTTTGTTTGAATATATATAGGCGGGGGGTAGCGAAGGGAGACATCTGTACTTTACCCTGCTCTCCCAAAGAGTATTTTCTGCTCCTCAGGCTGATTAGTCTGGACAATGAAAGACTAAGAGGCAACAATCGATCCATTGTCAAGGGGAGAATGTCCAGCTCTGTATGTAACAACTAAATATTGCTTTAATCCACGCATTAAAATTTTTACTACAGTACGAAAATTACGCGCTGCGGCTGCCGCTGAGGAGTGCCCCCTTTGTTCCCGCCTCGCCTCCCTCCAGGTACTAGTGCAGGAAAGCCTGCCAGGGCCAGACAGTATCAGAGCCTCCCTTGTGGTTTCTTTCTTTCTTTTTAAAACAGTTCGGAGAGGATTTTTGTTTTTGTTTATTTTTGGTACAGATCCGTGATGCCTTTAAGGCAAACTGCTTCCTCCTGGCAATGCAAATTGAAGCCCCCGAGAGAGGAGTCATTTATATAGAGTTGCCTAAACTTAAACGACAAGTCCAGAGTCTTACAGCCTGTATGTGTCAGGAGCAGTATTTCAATCCAAGGCTTCTTAACTCTGAGACTGACTCTACCTCTCACGAAATGCGACCTCCCTTGTAATTTCTGTTCATCACACCCAGATGGCTCGTTTTCATCCAGTGTTTAGCACAGTGTCTGGATCAGAGTAAGCATTTAGTAAATATTTATTGACTGAATGATCATTTCAATTTGCTCATCTTCCTACAGCCACTGAGAGACGGGGAAATGGATAGGAATCCAAGATATCAGGCAGTTCCTTAAAGGGTCAAAAGATTATAGCTAGGATTTAAGGGCTGGAAGAGACATAAAACATCCAACCCCTCCATCCTTGATTTTTACAGATGAGGAAATTGAGGCCCAAACATGAAGTTTCCTGCTGTGACACAGGTCATTTCTTTAAAGAGCTGGGATGGAAATCCAAATTTTCTCTTGACTGAATCCTCAGCTGTGCTAGGATGGATTTCCATGGAGAAATCCAATGAATCCAGTCTGAGGACCTTAAAGTAGGTTAGGGAAGGCACACAGAAAAGGGTGAATATAACTTTGCAGTGCAGCAGAGAGACAGCTTGTTGTTATTGTTTAGTCATTTTCAGAGCTGCTCTTTGTGATCCCATTTGGGATTTTCTTGGCAAAGACATGGGAGCAATTTGTCGTTTCCTTCTCCAACTTATTAAAGATAAGAAAACTGAGGTAAACAGGGTTAAGTGATTTACTTAGGAGCAAAAAGCTAGTAAGGATTTAAATCTGGATTTGAATTCAGGTCTTCCTAACTCCAGACCTGATTTTCTATAACTATATGACCTACCTGCCCCTTTTGAAAGGTTGCTAAAACAATTTAATTCAATAAGTATTTATTAAGTGCCTACAATGTGCTGGTTCTGCCACACATTGCAGTGTGACTTCAGAAAAGTAACAACTTTTCACAGTCTCTAAAATATTTGTCTAGTTGAACTCTCAAGTCCCTTTCAGTCTCTAAAAAATTAATTCAAATGGCACATTTTTTTTACCAAGTTGCAATAGGGAAGGAGGAGAACTCTATTAACTTTAGCTACTGCCATTTGACCTCTGAGTGACCTTGGACAAATCATCTAACCTGTCAGAGTCTCAGTTTCCTTACCTATGAAATGGGGAAGGTAGAAAAATTGTGTAGAAATTGTGGTATATGAATTGAATATTATTATACCATAAGAATTGACAACTATGATGAATACAGAGAAACACTACAAAATATTTGAACTTATGCAAAGCAAAATAAGCAGAATCAGGAAAATAATATGCCCAATGAGCACAACAATGTAAATGGAAAGAATATCTATAAACCTTGATGTTATGTAACTGGGCTAGTTTGTTCCTCCCCACTCTCCAAGAGAGATGAGAAAATTTACCCCTCTCTCTCTTCTTTTGAAAAAGTGGAGGACTAGGGGTATAGAACATTTCATATACTGTCAGACTCAGTTGACATGTTGATTAACTCTGCTGAATTGTGGTTCCCAATGCCCTCCTTGTTTTTTATCCTTTGTTAGGAAAAAAGTCTCTTTGATAAGGAGAAGGACATATTTGGAAATGGAAGAATTTATAAAAACAAAAGAACAATGACATTTTAATTTTTAAAAGTATTACATTAAATAACCTCTCCATCTCTAAATCCCTGCTTCTATAACTAAAACATTAAATTGGAGAGGAAATAGACAAGGACTTCTTTTTTTAAAAAAAGTAGAATCTTTTTTAAAATGTAGACATCTCACAAAAATAATAACCAGGAGCCTTACCTTCCAGTGGAGGGAAATAGGGATATGTACATTGTGATAACTTGTCTATCTAACAAAGCCAGAGTTTGTGTCTATGCTGACCAGAAACTGCTTCTAGAATTCCACCTTCATTATAAACCAGTGTTATAAACAAAAAATCAAAACTGACAAAAATTATGTTATCCAGATTCCTCTTTCCTCTGTTTCACAAAGTTTAAAGCCCTTTACATCCATTCATATTAAATGCTTCGACAAGTCTTTCCATCTGTTTGGAACTCAATTACTTGGTCTCCTTATACTGGCGGCTTCCCTCAGTCAACATCTGAACAGTCACAATAGCAACTTCCCACACTCCACTAACCCCAGCACGGGGCTTTTCAACTTCAGTCCCAAGACTGTGTACATTTCCCATCAAAAGGCATTCACTAAAGAATAGACAGTAAGAGAACTAACTGCCATTCTGAGTAACGGGTCTCCTGCCCATTGGGATATACCCAAAGATTGAGCCATTCAACCATAAGCTCCATCGTTGCCTTAAGTATCCAGCCTGGAGGCCCCCAAGATTATCCTGTTTTAAGGACTAAAAAGTCTCCTTCTTAAAACTCTCGTGGGGCTCAAACACAATCCCCAAGGTATATTGCCAACTTATAAGTGGAATATAAAGATCACATTATTATTACCATTAGTCTTCTGATCTTGTTTAGTAAAGTTCTAATAGAAACAATCTTGGAACAGATCACTATCTCTGTCTTTTATAATTAGTGTTTTATGGACTATTGCACAAGTGGGTTTGTTTTTTTGGCAGTTGAGTGATAGAATGTAAACTTGAGAAAAGGGACTGTTTTGTTTTGTCTTTGTATCTCCTGCATCTAGATTTATGTTTGGCATATAATAGGTGCTTAATAAATGCTACTTTTTAATTAATTGAAGAAAGCACTAAAATGTCAGCTCATTTTCTGTAGGATCATTGAAAGCATCTTCAGTATAATTCCAGTAACAGAGAGTATGAGAATGATTAATCTTTTTCCTCATCCTCTTCCTATGATTTTGATATCTTCAACTGAATATCTATATTTTGAGAGCTTTTCATCCTATGCAAATCAGAGATGACAAGTGTTTTGCTAGTAGTTATCAAAATGTTATTTAAAAGTTTTTTTTAATTAATCAGCATTTTATCTGGAAGATTGTGGGCAACAAAAGCTTAGTCTGTGATAATGCTCTGGTCCTGGGACAGTTTAAGAATTGCGCTCTCTGGGATTATTTTGAGCCATATTTGTAGGGTGGGGATTTGATTGTCAATCCATGAAAGACATCATGTTTCTGATGTATGATTCTAATCTCTAGATCATAGCTTGCTGTGTTTAGTAGGTATGAAATTATTTTATTAATGATATTTTTGTCACTGAATCATTTCAGTCATGTCCTACTGTGGCAGAAAATTTTCCTAGCATGGTTTGCCATTTCCTTCTCTAGCTCATTTTACAAATAAGGAAACTGAGGCTGACAGAATTAAGTAACATACAGTTAGTAAGAGTAGGAGGTTCCGGGACCTGCATTCTATCCAATGAGCCACTTAGTTGCATCTAATACTATTATTATGTTATTATTATTACTACTACTACAATTATTGTTATTAGCATCTGATTGCCAAAGCTTTGGCCACAACTCTCAATTCAATTCAGCTAGCATTTAATATGTATCTATGGTATCCAAGGCCCTGGTCTAGTGAAATAAAGGGGGAAAAAAAGATGCAATCTCTGTCCTGAAAGACCTTACACTCTGCTAGACCATTAGGTAAACAGTGACAAGTAAAAGAACACTGATTTGGGAATCAGACCCATGCCTGGGTCCCAGTTTTTCCCAGGTGTTTGCTCCCTGAATGGGCCTTGGACCATTATCTATTCCTGGGTCTCAGTTTCCTTAGATGCAACAAAAAAAAAGAGTTGGCCTAGGCAACCTCTGAGATGCTGTCCACCTCTGAATTTTTGACCTTCCAGCCTCAGAATTTGAGGTCTCATGTGAGTAGCTGTGTTGACTGGTTTTTCTTACCTGAAATAGAATGCTAGACTTGGTATCAGGGAGAGCAAGGTTCAGATACTGCCCTTAATGTGACTAGTTATGTGACCCATCTTTAATATAGCTGCATAGCACCTATTTCAGGATTCTTATGAGACTCAAATGATGTCAGATGTTTTGCAAACCTTTAAATATGATGTCAGTCACTATTGTTATTATTTGTTACAAGGGGGAGCAGGATAAATCATGAAACTGATATATAAATAAAACTAAAAAAAATCAAATATATGTCTCTAACAATCTTTTTTCTCTACTTTTTTTTTATCAGGAATCAGAAGGGGAAACAGTGCACAGTGCAGCAGGAATACTGGGGCTTCTAACTTAGAATTCTGACTAGTTCACTTTCCATATGCATGAATTTAGGCAAGTGTCTGCCTTTTTTGGGCCTCAGTTTCCTTTTCTATAAAATGAGGTTAGGTCAGATGGTCATAAGGGTATTTTCAGCTCTGGCATTCTGTATTTCTCTTGTTCATGGAAAACCTATCTTTGAACTATGGAGACTAAATGTGGATCAAAGTATAGTATTTTCTTCTTATTTTGTTCGTTTGCTTTTTTTTTCTCATGCTTTTTTCCTCTTTTGGTCTGGTTTTTCTTGTACAACATGACAAGCATGGAAATATATTTTAAAGGATTTAACCTATATCAGATTGCTTGCTATCTTAGGAAAGGGGGAAGTAAAGGAAGAAGGGAGAAAAATTTGGAAAAAACAAAAAACTATTGAGAAAAAAAAAAAAAAAGAAAGCATTAGCAGCTTTCTAGGATGAAAAGGCCCTAAAAGTGTTCCCAGTAAGAGCAGGCTTAGGGGAGAAAGGGTTGAAAGAACAACAAAGAAGTCCTTCCAGTACTAGTAATAGGCTCTTCAGAGTCGGAATGAAGAGTATCAAAAATGTGTTGGCTAAAGACTTTTCACTGCCCAAACACCATTTCTGGCTTCTACCCCTAGTATAATTCTGACTTCTAGAACATCTGTTGAACTGAATTAAATTGTTGTTTTTTAACTCATATTATTCAAAAGTAAATAATTATTCTTTTTCAATAAAAGAGAGACCAGATTTGAGAACATAATAGTTAGAGACAGACTTTAAACATGGGGAAGACCAATTTCCATCATCATAATTATTGCTATTCACATTTGTATCATGCTTTTAGAAATGCAAAATGCTGTCCTCACAATACTCCAGGGAGGTCAGCATCATTAACCTCATTCTATAGATGAAGAAATTGAGGCTTGGAGAGATTAAATGACTTATTAAGGGTTGCATTGGTAATGTGATGTATCTATGATCTCACTGATATGTGTCCTCCCTCTAGAGGTTACTGGAGTGGAGATTTCTGACTCCAGGACCTTGCTTTTACACTCCACTATCCTGCCTTGTGGTTATTAGTGGTTTTTGAATGAATAGATAGATGAATGCATGAGTTGAATCAAGTTTAAAAGTCATCTAGAACTTTTGATCAATTCTAAAACTTTGTCCTGCTAGCATTTTTAACTGATTAAAGAGACAATATCAAGCAATTATAAAATCTTCAGTAGACCATTTACAATAAAGGCAAAAGATGAATCTATATAGCTAATGGGCTGTAAGAAATGATGTTAGCTGGTTTTAGAAAAACATGGAAAGAGTTGTGTGAAATAATGAAGAGGGAAATGAACAGAACCAAGAAAATGTTAGACATAGTAAAAGCAATATTATTTAAAGAGTAACTGTGAATGATTAAGCTTTTTCTGAGTCATATGAATATTCAAATCAACTAAGAAGGATTTAAGAAAGATGCTATCTACCTCCAGAGAAAGAACTGAAATGAAAAAGTATGTATTGTATGGTTCCACATATATATCTGCATCAAATGTTGGCCATCTCTAATGCGAGGTTGGGAGGGAGAGAGAGAGACAATTAGGAATTCAAAATGTAATGTAACAACAACAAAAATTCTTGAAGACATAATACAAAAATGTCTTGAAGACATTGAGGGAAATTACTTCAGAGTGAATGCAGTGACTGTGGTCAAGAACAGATTTGAACACACTGAAAAATTAGATCAGGCATGAAAAGCAAGTGGAGAGATGGTTTCTCTTCTTTCTTCAAACTAAAACTGGCCATGGTCAAGCCAAATTCAGCAATACATTAAGTAATGGTTACCAGCCCTGACTTCTCTGATCATGAGACAGCAGTGTAATATGGCATGCAAAAAAGCACTTAGTCTTCACAAAATCATGAAATTGTCAGACTGGAAGTCAAAAGTCTATCCAGCCCAACCCATAAGAATGGCATAACTTCCAAGAATGGAAAGGTGACAAGTTCTACCATATTCCACCCAGTTTTATCTGGAATATTATGTTCATTTATGAGAGAGCCACAGTTTAAAATGACTAGCATAAATTAGAGAGGATCCTGGGAGGGATAACCAAGTGAAGAATGAAAGATCTTAAAGGATCAAAGAGTCAACTGAAGGAACTAGATATGATTAGGCTAGAGAAGAGGAGACTCTGGACAAAGCTTAAAACCATCTTCAAGAATTTTTGTGGTTGTTATTACATTTGAGTTCCTTGTTGTCTCTCTCCCCTTGCAATCCCTCATTAGAGAAAGCTAACATTTGAAAAGTTACATATATGGATTTATACAATACATATTTCCATCTATCAATTTGTTTTCTGGAGGTGAACAGTACTTTCCTTGGTAAGTCCTTCATAATTAATTTGAATACTCACCTTACACAGAATAACTTAGTCACTTAGTTACTCTTTGAACAATATTGCTGTTACTGTATCCAGAGTTCTCTTGGTTCTGGTCATTCCATTCTTCATTATTTTATGCAGGTCTCCATTTTTTCTAAAATCATGGAACTCTTCATTTCATATATAGAAAAGTAGTATTCCATTATGATCACATACCACAACTTGTTTAGCCATACTCTGACCAATGGACATCCCTTCAATTTCCAGTTCCTTGCCATCCCACAAAGAGAGCTGCTCTAAATATCTTAGAATATATAAGCTCTTTTCCTTTTTCCTTAATTATTTTGGGAAACAAACCTAATAATGGTATTATTCAGTCAAAGAGTATGTACAGTTTTACAACTTTTTAAGGTCTTCAAAACTTCTAAGAACTATCATGTGAAGGAAGGATTATACTTCCCCATTCTCTCTTACCTTCCCTCAGTTAATTATTTCCTATTTATCTTGTTAATAACTTGCTTTATATATATATATATCTGTTTGCATATTATCTCCCTATTAGAATATAATCTCTGCAAGGATAAAGACTGGCTTTTGCTTCTTTTTGAATCTCTAGTACTTAACCCAGTGCCTGGCATATAGTGTTTGATAAATGTTTATTGATCAATTGTTCAAGCAGAAAGGACAGAACTGGGAGCAAATTAGGAAAGTTGCAAAGGGATCAATTCAGTCTAGATGTTAGGAAAATATTCTGAAAAAAAAATCAAGCTATTCATAAAAGGCATGGATTGTTTGTTTCTTTCTTCCTGGAGGCCTTCAAGCAGAAGATGGATGACCAACTTGTCTGCTGTGCTATACAGGGGATTAGCAGTGTGACTGAACAAGTCACTTAATTCCTCAATCTTGGTTGCCTCATCTATAAAATGGGGTTATCAATATTGATCTCCTAGGAGTATTGTAAAGATAGTACCTTGTATCCCCAGGAAGAATTGGATCAAAAGACTAAGGTCCTTTCCAACTCTCATATTTGGTGTTTCCTGTAACTGGTCTCAGTTTTAGTAGCCCTGCATCCTTCCTCTCATCCTTGATCCACTGTCTCTCTTACAGACTAAGAATGCATACTTTTTAGACGCCATCTTGCAAATCATTGTTTGAAATTGGTTAAAAAATAAATACTAATAATAATTCCCCATTTCTGTAGGACCTTTTACTTTACCAAGTGTTCTTTTTATAATATCCCTCTGAGTTAGGTAGGGCAAGAATTATAAACTCTTTATCACAGACGAGATTTAGAGAGGTGAGTCCAGTGTCCACTAGTTAGTGTTTGAGCTTAGATTAGAGTTCACACTCCATTAACTATTTCCACTATACCTCACTGTGACCCTTATATGATTACCACAGCTATTTCCAAAATGCTTTGGAAAATAACATGTAACTGCATATGGGCCATGTATCTGGGGCTGAGCAGACTAGACAGGAACTCTGAAAACTAGACCCATCTTGGATAGATTATTCAACCTTAATTCATGTATCTTCTTAGCACTCAATTAGTTGTTACATTAATGTAAAGTTACATTTATGTAACATTATTTAAATGTATCTTTCTGACCTGGAGTCCGAAGATATGAGTTCAAATTCTGATGAGCCCAAATGTATGGATTTTAAGAAAGGAAGAAATACAGAAGAGTAGCAATGTTGACTGAGGAGCTTGATTCTGCTGCTAATTATTTATCTATAGAATGAGAGGTTTTGAATAAAATCCAGCCAATTAATTACCAATTATGTGCCAAACACTGAGGATAAAGGGACAATAAGACAACCCTTTTCCTCAAGGAGATAGCATTCTAGAAGATGGAAGTTCTCTATAAAGATCCTTGCCTCTATGTCTATAACAGACTTTTGAGATCAGAAATTTCTCCAAAACAGGGTCCAAGAATTCAGTCTTTTCTCCATCTCAACACAACTCTGGTTCAGCCCAGATGCGTCTCCAACCATAATTCCTAGCTGGCTTTTCAAAAATAATATTGATCATCCCTCAGGATAAATAACATCCTTTACATGCCTAGACCTTTTCATCCAGAAATTCTGCTGCTAGTGTTATACCCCAAGGAGAGCAAAGACAGTAAGAAAGGATTTATCTACTCAAAAATATGTAAAACAGCACTTTTGTGGTATGAAAGAACAAGAAATAATGTAGAGAACTATTAACTGGAGGAATGGATAAACTAATTATATAGCACATGAATGTACAGAATATTACTGTACCATAAGAAATTATGAATATGAAAAATTTAGAAATACATTGGATCACTTATAAACTGATTCAATATGAAGAAAGAAGAAACACTGAAAACAATATCTGTAATGACAACAATGCTACTAGAATTATTTTTTTAAAAATCCCAAACCTGAATGTTATTTAATTTTAATGGCCAAAGTTGGCTTTGAAAAGAGTCATGAAAACATATTTCTGTTTCTTCTTTGCAGAAGTGGGAGTTTAGGGGGTGTGGAAAATTGTAGACAATGTCAGACTGTTGGTTAGTTTTACTCAATTACTAGCTATTACTTACTATCAACTTACTATTGAGATTACTCAATCTTTCCCCTCCACTTTCTTTTTTATTCTGTTATAAGGAATGGCAAGGAAAAAGGATGTAATTGGAAATGGAAGTGATATGAAACAAAATATATCAATAAAAATTTCAATGAATTTAAAAAAATTAAATTTCATCCATTTTTCAGTTATTGCTACTCATACTTCTGGAAATCTAAGAGTGCTCTGGAAGGAAGAGCTTTGGCCTATGACCTCCATTTCTACCTTCACTACTCCAAGGGAGGTCACTCTCAGACCCTGATGCCAACTGAAGAATTCCTCATTTTTATTTGCATCTTAAGTGCTTGATCCTGAGCTTAGCAAATTCTCCTATATCATTCTAACCTCCTTTCCTTTCTCTTCTCCCAGTACTTCCTGCCTAAGCTTGAACTTTGTACTTTTTACTCATTCTTTTCATCTTCCCACTTCATTACTCTTGTTTTAGCTTCCCATATTACCTTATAAAAGAACAAGGGAACACCTTCTACCCTTCAATCTCTTTCTACCTTGTCCTTCCAAGATTTCTATAGAACCCTGGCTAACTCCTATAATCCGCCTTCTCTATTTCTGTTCCCAAACTGCCACACTCTGCTAAAGGAAGTCACAAAATGGCTTTGATCAGGTCCAGGCAAATTTCTGTCATCTAACTTGAGCTGGGCCCTCACTGCTACATTGCAATATATCTCTGATTGACACCCTAGGATACTCACTCCAGCAGCTGTTTCAAACTATTTCTTCCCTCCTCAAGAGCCCAGCTGTACACTCCTTCCCAAAGATACCATCCCAACAATTATGCCTTTGATCCCATACCTTCTCTTAACTGCAGGACTTCTCATCCCCAATCCTTCTATTCTCTACTAGTTCCTTTCTTTCTCTCTATAAATATGCTTAGGTTAGGAAAATTGTTTTTTAATTTATAAAAAGTCAGCTACTGAGGATTCAGGTTCTAATCCTGGCTCTGACTCTTCAGAAAGTTATGCAATCTCTCCAGGCTTCAGTTTCTTCATCTGTAAAATGAGAATGTTGAACTAGATGGTCTCTAAGGAAAGTCCCAATATACAAAATCCAGTATTCATAGGATACCATCCTTCATACAACTACCCAAGTAATCTTCATAATAAACATAGTTCTGATCAGACTCAATTTACTCCTCTGAAGGTCTTGTTCAAAGACTTTCAGGATTTCTCTACCCCCCATAGGATAAAATAATAAAATTCTCAGCCTAGCATTTAAATGCTTCTATACTCTGTCTTCAATCTGCTTTTCCAGTTTTTGTTATTGGGTTCATAATCCTATTTGGGGGTTTTCTTGGCAAAGCACTAAAGTGGTTTAGCCATTTCCTTCTCCAGTACATTTTACTGATGAGGAAACTGAGCAAGCAGGTGTGACTTGCCCAGGGTCACCCAATGTCTTAGTAAGTGTCCTAGGCCAGATCTGAAGTAAAAAAGATGAGTCTTTCCAACATTTGACCCTCAAAATCCTGTATTCTATCCACTGAGCTATCTCACTGCCTGTCTTAATTCACATTAACTCTCTCCTTTTCTGTGTTCCCACACAAGGCCTACCTTCTACCCAAAAGAGTGCCCAACTCTCCTTCTCCATGCCCAGCTACAGAAAGCTTTCCGTTCCTTCCAGCTTTTCCCAACTCATTTGTCACTTCCTCCAGGAAACACTTTGTGGTGCTGCCTGTCCAGCTTTAGTCTTATTAAGTACTGATTCTAAACAAACCTAAACTCTTTGCCTCTATACACCTGGTGTTTTCTTGACCTTGGACCTTAGTTCTAAATGTTTTCTATGACTAGAATGTCCTTTCTACTCTTCTTTGCCAGCTGATTTCTTATGCATCCTTTATAGCCCAATCAAAATAAAACCTCTTTTAGGAAATCTTCCTTGATCTCCCGGAGATAACTAAAACAACAACAACAACAACAACAAAACAGAGCACATTGTTTTACACCTCTCTAACATACTAAACATGAGATATAGTATATATAGCTATCTATGTCTAAGTCTTTTCCCCTAATAAACTGAAAGATGCAGGTGAGTGGAAACCCTTTTACCTGAACTATCTAAACTATTAAATTCTAGTGCAGGCCTAGCCTAGTGTTCTGAATACCCTTAATGGTCAATACTTGCTTATTATACTATTTTTTAAAAATCTGTCTGTTGAAGCCTAGGCACAGTATCTTTCTTAGGACATAGGTCTTGAATTCCCCAGTACTTCTCTCCTAATAGCTCCTAGTTCTTCACACTCATATGAAGGTTTTCTCCTTCCTCTGAAAAGATGCTGCTTCTGGAAAAGGTCAAGGCTATTTCCATGCTAAAAAGGAAGAGTGGGGGTAGTCCTCGCTTCCCTCTCACTGCGAGTGGGGGCAGATCCCGATACTAGACCCCAGGCTTCTCACTTCCTCATTGCCCTACAAATATCCGTGAAACCTGTCCCGGCAATGAGGAAGCTGACAGAAAGCACAGCTGCAACACCTAGGTTCTAGTCCCAATTCCCTGTATACCTCTGGATAAGTCAGTTTCCCCATTTATAAAATGCCACCCTTCCCCAAGACGATAACAAAGATCCCATCCAGCTCTAAGATACTCTGGCTTCCAGAGTCTAGATCCCCATTCCGGGGCAGCCACAGGATGCTAGACTCCTTCTCCCGCCTCTAGTAATGACCCCGCTGGGGAAGCCCGTGTCTACCACCCGCTACCTCCCAAACTTCCAGAGAAGGAGCTCCTGGTCCTCCTTCGGCCAAGCGGGACTCACCTCCTTCAGGAGCCTCTCCAGGTAGGGCTCAGCCCAGGAGATGAGGGCGCCGGATGCCTCGGGGGGACCCCAACCTACATGTTGCTGCCGCTGCTGCTCCTCTTCGAGCGCGGACACCCTGCTCTGCAGCTCAGACGCCTGGGCGCTCAGTAGCAGGCAGGCGGCCACCGAGCCCAGGGACAGCAACAGGCAGAGCGCGCTCAGCACCAGCGCCGCCGCGCCGCCGCCCCACGCGGGACACGCGGGAGCCCCCGCGGGGCTGGCTCTCCGGGAGCCCTGCTCCCACGCGCCCATCGAGCTGGGGGGACCCAGGGGACGCGACTTAGTAGCTGGCAAGAGGGCAGGAGGACGGGCAAGCGGGAGGGCGCGGGGCAGCGTTACTTAGTGTGGCTCTGCTCCGGTGGGGCTCGCTGAGGGGGCGCCCTAGGCAATGGGAATGGTATTGGGGGTCGAGGGTTCGCCTTGGAGCATTCCCCAAGTGCTGAAGTTTTCTGCGATCACTGCCCAGACCTCCGGGAGTCCAGGAAAGAGCAAGGACCCATCCGCTATCAGGGTGAAGAGCCACTGGGCTTTACAAGGGGACTCGCTACGCCCTCCTACCCAACTACTCAGCGGCCACTTTCGGCAGTTTCCTCTATGCAAATAAACCCTGCCCGAAAAGGAGCCCGGAACCACCCAGGGGAGGGGCGGCCGGGGCCGGGCCGTTGCGGGAAGGCTGGGTTGGCTCAGAACGCGCTACCCTCTTTACTTCCCCCTGCTCCCCTCCCTTGTGTCTCTCTCCTCCCTGCTCGGCAAAGGATGGGGTGCCTGGATCTGAAAGCTAAGAGCGTAAGGGCTCGTCGCCTTCTCTCGGGCTTCAGAGTTGAAGTTTTCCTTCTGCCTTTTCAGCTGGGAACTGACTGCCCTGAGCTTCGGTGATGGAGAAAATATTGGGTAGATAAGTAGTGAGACCCTTCCTACCTCAATTTCAAACCTCGTGGAAGACTGAGGGTGTATTTAGTCCAATATAGACATGTGTAAAGTCAAATCAGGTCTATCATTTAAGGACTCCTTCTCAGCCTCTTTTCAAGCTGTCTGATTAAACTTTCTTTGCAAATGCAAAATTGTTTGCAATCACCTACTCCCCTCAAACTTTATTCGAAATGCAGAAGATAGAGGGCTTTCGCGCCCCCTTGTGGTGATGGAACTGTGACCCAGAAGATGGAACTAAAGACAAGAACGCTACGAACACCTTTACAAGTAATAAATGGCAGGTCACCCTTATATGCTTTATCTCTCTTTTTGAAATTGATACTTCACGTATTATGACCCCCATTTTATTTATTTTTTAATCAAAGCTTTTTATTTTCAATATATATACATGGTTAATTTTCAGCATTCACCCTTACAAAACCTTATGTTCTAATTTTTTCCCTCCCTTTCCCTCATCCCTTCCCCTAAATATCAAGTAATCTATGTTAAACATGTGCAATTCTTCAACACTTGTCTTCTCAAATCTATGATGCTTTATTTTTACAAAGTGGCTTGAGAACATTCTCATTTTTGGTCCTCTCAGCAATCATGAAAGCAGGTACTGCAAGTATCACAATTTTACAAGTGAAACGAACAGGGTTAAAAATTCTAACTGACTTTCAGAATTTGTGAGTGATTTAACTTGTGCCTTCTGCCTGAAAATTCAGGATTCTCCCCATTGTGTATAGATCATACCACATGGATAGCCAATGAACTACAATCCTTATAGACAAGAATTTATCTCCCAAATCAAGATCGAGTTAGTTAGTGAAAATGATAATCTAATCATTACATAGGTCTGATGTGTAATGTTGCAATTAATATTCTAAGATTTCAGAGCTGGAAGTTACCTTGAGATCATCTGTTCAACCTACTCATTTTACAAAATTAGAGGCCCAGAGAAGGGAAGTGATTTACCATGACTTACCAAAGGTCAGGTTGATTGGATTAAGTATCCAGGTCTCCTGACTTCCTGCATTCTTTCCATTTGGTTCCAAATTTTTTAAATTGTTAACTTAAAATTATTACATATTTAATCTCTTTTCTGTAACTCGGACCAGCCAACTTGAATTATTGAGTAGCCTTCATGTTTAAAAAACATATGCTCAACTAACATGTAATATTAAGCTTTATATGAACTTTTTTTTACAGCAATTATAAAATATGTAGTATAAGCATTATTTATCAACTTAGAAAACTAAAGCTCAGAGATCAGAACACTAATTTGCCTATGGTACAACAGCTAGATGGCACAGTGGATAGAGTCCCAAGTCTGGAGTTAGGAAGACATCATCCTGAGTTCAATTCTGGCTTCAGATACTCACTAGTTGTGGAATTCTGGGCAAGTCACT
Organism: Antechinus flavipes; assembly: GCF_016432865.1. Classification (NCBI taxonomy): domain Eukaryota; kingdom Metazoa; phylum Chordata; class Mammalia; order Dasyuromorphia; family Dasyuridae; genus Antechinus; species Antechinus flavipes. The sequence continues at coordinate 436,052,496 of NC_067399.1, forward strand.
TAAGCCTGTTTGTCTCAGTTTCTTCATCTGTAAAATGAGCTGGAGAAGGAAATGGCAAACCATTCCACTTCCTCTGCCAAGAAAATCCTAAATGAGGTCATTAAAAAATCAGCTACGACTGAACAAATAATGTAGGAAGCATGTTAACTTTTAGATAGGGATTTCCAGAAGGCACAATGGAAGAAAACAGAACAGAATTGGAATGACTGGAGTTGAAGGGATTTGGGATGGGAGAGGGAAGATGGGGGGGAATATAATCAGGACTCATGGGAATCAAGGGAATGAGGGAATTATCTGAGATCCTACTTCTAGAAGTCATTAACACTAAGAAGCCTAATGCTTAGGTCCTCTGGTTTCAGTTTCTTGTATGATGCAGTAAAGCAGAGCAAAGCAAGTAGGGACTGTGTAGTGTTCCCAGCATCCTCAGACTATCTTATCTAGTCCTGTGCAAGTGGTAACAAGAAAGGGCTGCAATTTTGTTAGGGTCTTAGAATAGAGTAGTAACAGTCTAAGGACAATCAGATCCTTATAGGGGAATCTCCAAACCCAGTCTTTAAGCAAAGCCAGAGTTGGAGCATTCACTTTCAATCATCAAATAACTGTACTGGCTTCTGCTGGGGGCATAATTGACTTATTGACATAATTTGAAGTACCCAAATTCCTTTTATTTGGAGAATGACTAAAATGTTCCAAGTGGTATGGTTGTGAGTGTATAAAATTTTACTTTTGATAGATGGGGATTAGGACACAGATATAAAGGCAGTTTCATGGAATGATTCAGGAAAGAAAAAACAAAAGGAAACCAGGGTCATCTACAGTAGTTAGAAAAAGATTCATGAAAGAGATGAATTTATCAAGAGGGAAGTCTAGGTAAGCTCTACCTGGATGGGCATAGCCCATTTAAGGTCATCATGGAATGGGAAGAAGTGAGTAATAAATCAAGATAGCCATACACATGGCTTTGAAAAACAGTGGTATTTAGGATACAACTATCTTGTTCATGAGGCTAGTCAGGGTTCAAAGAACATGATCCCTAGTGTATCAAGTTTTAAAAATTATATATCCAGCAATAAAATTTAATCTCCTTTACTATTCCTTAGATAGCCAAAGGAAGACATCAATTCATGTTGTCTTTTATGAATAGGCTAAGCAATTAAATCAAGATGGCATGCTCAGGAGTATTTTATCCTATGAAAACTTTTCCAATGACTGAAATACTCTAGGGAATCATTTATCTAAACAATTTCATAATAAAATGGTTATTTAATTTGACCATATCCTATTCACAAACTTATCTTCTTTTGTTTTTCTAAGGATTGCTCCAACTACATGATAGTAATTATATTCAAATGAGGCTTCAGCATTTAATCCTATAAAAATTGAGGTGACAGGGCATATATCAAACTCTCACCTATCCTTCCATTTGATGAAAATGACCCTCTAACACAGGAACTATATATCCTAGTGGCCCAAGGGAAAATTTCAAGAAGACATTTTGCATAGGGAATTATTGGGGAAGGAAATAGAAACAACTGCCACAGAACACAGAGATTGGATGTACCAGTTAGATAACTAAATCAACTTTTATAAACTATTCAATATTGCAGAGCCAGGTACCTGAGACTGCCTGTCATATTACTGAATCAAATTACCTGAAAAATCCTAATTTTCACTTTTTAGGTCCTAGCAACAATTTCAAAACACCTAAATGTTTACCAATAGAAAAATTTCTATTTTTCCATATTTCAAGTAATTTGTAAGGGGGGAAATAAAAGCATTTTCCCTTTTACTACCATTTCCTCATTTTAGACTTACCTTTGAGCATTTTACTTTATAGGATCCATCTATAATAATCCTTTGCATAAACACTGTGGCTCTTTGGAAAATTTTTATACCCCCAAGTTTCTTACAATCTTTTTAAGAGGAAGTATTTTTTGTTTCTATTAACTTTCACATCCTTCCATCTATTCCACACTCAATTACAGGGTGTGAGTAATAAAATTATATGTTCCATATGCTAGGAACTCTAATACTAAATTATAATAGACATTGCATAGATTTAATAGCAAATAAAATCTATCAAGCTATAGTCAATAATTCTGCAACCATGAGGAAATAATATTCAAATTTAGAAAGATCATTAAATTTTCATGAAAAACATAGGTTACCCATTTTGTATTCCATGGATCTTATTCAGGTTCATTCTTAAATGCTTTTTTAAAAAGAGTTTCTGGTTAATAGCTATATTTTGTGATCTTCTGATCAAGGCTCATAAACAACCTTTAGTAATTTTCTTCTGAATATCTGCAGTGTTTTCAGAGCTGGGATTGAGTTCCCCAATGATTCTCCTCACATGACTGTTAGGATTTTTCTTTTGAGACTTGGTCTCAGTAGTCTACTCAATTTTCTCTGTGCATCTTTACTGCTCACACTGAAAATGCTTATTAGTATGAATTTTTTTTTTTTCAAGAAAAACCCGATTAACTTGGAAACTTTCTTGAGACAGATGCACAGACCACACCTTCCTTTCTCCAAATTACTAAGGTTTGCACTAAGAAGTTAAAACAATTACCTTGAAGATGCTTGCCAAAATTAACAGTTCTACTGCTAAAACTGATGACTGTTCATGAATAATGAAAATTTTAAGTTTGAAAAAAAGGGAAATTGCAATTAACTGGTATTTTTGTTAAAAAGGCAGGGGAATTCAAGCTTATCTGTGCTCAGAACCAGGAAGGAAACACAAATAGCTAAACAGCCTAAATAACAGAGTCTACTAAAGTCCATATAAAATGCCTGCAGTTTATTTGTTCCTCCTTTACACGTGGTGTTTTCCAGTCTGTAGCAAAGTAGAAACAGCTAATTGGAGTCATGGGAGAGAGTCAAGTCTGAGAGAAATGGTGTGGTGAGGTATACTGAGCATAAAGTGACAGCCAACAGTAAAGATACCAAAAGAAAAACAAAAAACTAGATGGCAAACATCAAAAAGCTCATCAGTCTACATAGCAGGAACACTATCGAGGTCTTCCCCTGTCATAATGGCATAAAGAGGAAATTGAATGATAGTATGGATCAGTATTTTTTACAGGCTAACTCTTATCATTAATTTCTTATAAAAACCTTCCTACTCATTTTACTATTTGTGAAAAAAGGATGACTTCTCTGCCGAGTAGTTTAAAAGCATCCATATAATATAGAAAACTTAGATTTGTAAATAGTTAAATTTCTTTAATTAAGTTGATCTTAAAAATTTCAAACAAAACCCCAACATCTACATACGGTCTTTAATTCAATTCATTGTACTTAAATATTACTCCATGCAAGTGCTGTTAATTACATCTGAAATAACTAGGCCCACAGGGCTTCAGCTTCAATGTTCGAAGTTTTGTGGGTTTAAAGTTAGACCATGATTCTTAAGCCTAGTTTCAGCCCTTTAATTATCTATGATTTTTTTTCCATAATTGCAACATTTAAAACCAAACAAAAAACCTAGGAAAAGAGACTGAATGTTAGGAAAACAAATAAAAATATCTATACCAGTAGACATTATTTTAATAGTCAAAACTGAGTTTCTATAGAAAATTAATTTCCCAACATCAACATTACAAAGAGCCTTATTCTGAATTTAAATGTAAAAAAAATATCAGTTCTCAGTACAAACTTCATATATTATACTTAACAAAAGAATGTTTAATATGTCATTTCCTAAAGAATGTAATGTTGTAGATGGGTACTTCAACTAGTGTGCAAGTAATATGCACTTAGAGAAAATTTTAAAAAAGGGAATTAGCAAATGAGAAATTGCTTTTAAATAAGACCATTTCAAAAAACAAAGTGACTCAAATTATTGTCTATATATATTTTCAAGATTTCCTGACTTCTGGGGCTCTGGTCATTCATAAACTATGCTTAGACTAAAAAAACATTAACATGAAGGATGTGAAATCCTAGCATTAACTTATTGGTTAAAATCATCCATGATACCTTCCTCTTATAATTAAAAGGAAAAAAGTTCAATTATAGCTTGAGCACTTAAGCTTATCTGAAAAGAATGCCAAAAAATTTTCCCTCACCCCAGAATTCAGTAAATAAGACCAATTATAGATCCCAATACCCCATTCAATTATTGTTGAATTTTCATATGGCAAACTTTGCCAGCCTAGAAAGAACCTTCCCAATAATCACTAGTGTAGCAGGTGTTTCATGTAATATTCCCATTTTTAAGATGAGGAAGATGAGACTTCAAGAGTGTGCTTAACATAGCAGGCAGATCATGGACTTAAACTCATGTTTCCTGACTCCCAACTGCATTGTTCTTTCTTCCTACTGCACTACCCTGACATACCAAGTAAATGTTGCAAACTTTCAATTAGCTATTCTAATTGTAGGGTATTTCAACTCCAGTTTTATATTTGACAGTTTCTTCAATGAATCTAAAGTTTTAATTTTCACTAATTTTGATATACTTCCAAAAGAAAATTATAATGTAAGTTTGATTTGTGTTTTGGTCCACATCTAGAAAGAAAAAGGCAGCTAATATTTTCCCATGGAGAAATTCTGCATTTTTTAATAAAGATGAAATTTGGTTATGGATGTCTTAAGTCTATATTTTACCAAATATCTACTTCAGGACTAAGGATAATGCCAATGAAATCCAGATAATGCAGCCAGCTTATTCTAGCCAGTAATTCCCCCTCCCCAACTTCAAAAAAACACATACTAAAAACTTCTTCCTAAAACTGTGAAAAAAAAAAAAAAAAAGAATAAAACTAATCACTTAATTTCAAAAACTGAGAGGCTGAAAAAAAAGCTTTGATTAATAATTTTAAATTTTTTTTTGTATGAGATATTTTAATAGGACAGTCAAATTCTGTTTGGCAGTTTGGTGTAATTTATAGAAGCAGTAAGGTAAGCTGTTCTACATTAAAAAATAGTTAAGTTTTTAATATAGGAAGAGTTGCAATATTGGAAAATTAAATTATCCAGTTTTTACTATTTCTTATTCTAAAAAACTTCACATAGCATACATCTAAAGTTTATTGAAATATATAAGGAGATATGAAAAAAATTCAGTTTTAATGTCAATATAGAACTTTCAAAATTTAGCAAAGCATTTAAGTATAAGTTGCGTGCGCGCACACACACACACACACAAAAATCACCCAACCAAAAAAACAAACTTGTTTCTAAAAGGGCAATTATAAAAGTTTTTATGCTTTCCTAAAACAAATTCCTTTTAGATGAAATAATTTATATGCATGTGTGTATGTTAAATATATTTGATCAACCAAGGACATCCAATTGATTTAAGATTTTAGTGGCCCTTAAACACATCAAATTTTATCTTTAACAAAATATCTAACAATCATTTCAACTCTAAATTTTATTGGGGTGCCTATTGTTAAATGTTTCTAATTAGGACATTTAATTTTCAGAAAGTTTTAGTATATCTTATTTTATTTAACATTAGCTATTTAGTAATATCCTGGTCAAAAAAATAAGCTCCTGAGGTATTTATGGTCTTTCATTTTACAGACATGAAGACAGAAGTGAAAATATCAAGACTACAAAGAAATTACTTAGCTGAATACCAGAATCTTTTATCCCTGTGCGCACTACACTTTACATATTTCTAATGGAAATTCTTTCCCTGTTGGCACAAGTGTGTGGTACAATGTTTTATACATTAAGATTTCTTCTGGAAGTCCAACTGAAAAGTGCGAAAATTATCTATATTTTCATCTATCTCCATTTTTGTACCCTAACAAAGGGGTAAATAAATTACCATGTTATATAGGTAGGGCTTATGTGCACGCGCACGTACACATAACACATACACACATGCACACATTCTCTCTCTCTCTCTCTCTCAATCCATCCCTTCCCTTCCCCCTCCCTCCTCACACACACTCTTCTCTTCCCCGGTAAAATGAATAGTGAAAAAATTGGAAGCTCTTCCTACTTCCTGCAAGAATTTCACCATGGCCAATGTTTTACCAGAAATAAAAATTACAACTTAATAAAATGTCAACTGTAAACATGTCCTAACTATATAAAGGAAAATATTCCCTAAGAATTAGAAACCATTGGCATATTAAATTGCAAAAATCTATTTAGGTACATAAAAGCAATACTTATTTACTTAATAATTATAGAAAAGTTTTAAAGGTTTTAAAAAAAAAGTTCAGAATCCAAATTTTTGATAAAGAATATTCATTTTAAAAATAAAGTAGTCAAGAGTCACCCTTTGGCTCAGAAACATCACCTGAAAAAGTCAAACTCCATTTACAGAGAAAACTAGATCAACATTTACACTGGACAAATGTTACCATGCCAAAGCCCTCTAAAAATGGTAACTAATTTTTTAAAAAAATGAAAATCAACTTTAATTTTTTTTACATTAACATTCGTTATCAAGACCATACTTGCTTAACAAGATAAATATGGCATTGATATAAAACATACAGTATTTACATACTTAAGCTGTACAAAATAATTTAATGTTTACAAAAATATTAGAATGTTTAGTTGACTGACACAGTCTTATGTAATCTCCTCTAGAGAAGTTATATAGTAAGACCACTGATTGTACATTTTATTTCTTTTTTAATAAGTCAAAGAAAGGATGTTGTAATGCTTCATCCAAAGTAATTCTTTTAGCTGGATCATACTCTAACATCCTTCGAACCAGGTCAAATAAATTTTCATGTTCTGCATCATGACAAAGCATGAACTCCTGAAAGAAAAAATATATACGTTTAAGAGAAGGATAAGCTTAAGGAGTCAAAGAATAAAAAATGTTTCTCTATTTTACCTTTAATGGTTTGCAACGTCTCCTAACATATCTACCAGCAGAACTATGTTCGTCCCAATCCAACTGATTGTGGTGAAAATATTTGCGTTTCCTAAAAGAAAAAAGTTCAGATTTTTACCAAAAATAATTTATGGATCATAAAAAACAATAAAAATTTTCATTCTGATAACTATGTAGAAACATGCCTTTATGAAAAGCTCACTCCATTATAAAAAACATTTTCAGTTCACCATAACCCTATAAGTAAACTTAATTTTAAAGTTTTAATTTGGGTAGTATGAATATAAATACACAGACCTATACACATAACCCTACAAGATGCAATTACAATCTATCACTAGCACAAGAGCTCAAGTGCCTACAATCCTTGGACCAAAGATTTTAGATCTACACCATTATTAAATATTAATGGTATAGAAATTCAGCACTGTTAATTCCACATCAGCCATTCCTGAGTTTATATAAACTTTTTAAGTATTACTACTTATCCTTTCTTTGAGGTCAAAGAATTAACAATGTATACTTGTTACTCACTAAGATTATACTCACTTTTAACCCTATGGTTTCCTCTTTAGGATAAGACCTTACTTTAAGAATTACCAGCAATACCACAACCACTCTTAACCCACCATACATCTCCAATCTACCAAAGCTGATACACTTAATTAAGTCTTTCAACATTATAAAATATAATTCTTCAATTTTTTTCTGCTTCACACCCTGTTCTCTCCCTTCCCTTTAAATTCTCAATATCTCAAAAGACTATCTACACCTGATGCCTCCTACTTCTTTATTACCCAGTTATTCAAACCACAGAAATCTTATTTTTGCTTCTGTCACTCTATTGAGCTTTTCTCAAAGAGCATTCTTAGTCACTAAATCATAAAATAATAGTTGGAGAGAATCAAGGATGAAGAACTAAAGCTAAAAGTGAATTCCAAAGACCTCTACCCTACTTCTGTCTTCATATTCCTTAACATCTATCTTCACAGCATTTTTTTGCCCAATTTTATTTTCAATTCCCACTTTTACTTTTTGAGGTTAAGAAAAACAAAACCTCATTACAAATATGTATAACCATGCAAAATAAATCTCCATGTTAGCTATGGTCCCTGTCATCCCCCCCAAATCCCTAATACTTCCCCCCTCAAAGAACATCTGTCTCAATCTGAACTCTGGAGTTCATTAACTACCTGTAGTTGTGTTATATTTCATCATGAGAACTGTGGTTGGTTATTGTGTTGACCAGGGTTGCTAAGTCTTTAAGAGTTGATTGTCCTTATAGTACAATTATTATTGTATAAATTGTTCTCCAGGTTTTCTTCATTCCAACTTGATTGCATTTAACCCTGTTGAACATTCTCTTGGTTTCAAATAGCACTTTTCCCTGGTTCTCCTAACTATTCCTATTATTTTCATCTTCCCAATTAAAATTAATACTCCTGGCTTTCTTTTCTCCATAGTTTCTAGGAAATTTCGATCATTGCCCATTCTCTGTGTAGTTAACTCCTAACTCTAGACCTTTAGTCCTGATCTCTTCTCAGCTCCAGACCCAGGTGTCTTCCCAAAGGACAATTCACCTACCTATCCCACAAACACCTCCAACTAAACATTCCCAAAGTGATGAGGCTGAAAAGGTAAGGTGATAATGGGGAATCATAAATACCCAACAAGAATGTAAACTTTTTTGATCAAACAATGAGAATATTCTGAGCAGAAGTGACATGAAAATTGCATGGATAAGTTTGGTGTGGAAGCGGTATAATGGGAGAAATGAAGACCAGTTAGAAAGTTATTCTAATAGTTTAGGTGGCAATAATGAGAACTGCTAATGCTAATAAAGTAGAGGTTCTTTTAAACATTAAAGGCCTTTTCTCAAAAATCTAAATCAAAGGCCACCTTCCTCCTTCCATATAATCTTTCTTCATCACTACTCTTGTTACTAGTAACTTTCCCCATTTCTCACATAAGCAAGTACTTTCTTTTGCACTTTTCTAATGTATCTGTGAATAACTGATGATTTGTGTAAGCATTATATCCTCCAAATTTAAGTTCAAGGCAGTCTTAAAACTTTTCTCTCTCCTAACACTTAGCACAGTACTTGGCATAACAGGGAGCAATTTAATTAAATATTTAAGTGAATTTAACATATTCACTTTTGTGTGCATCTGCTTTCTTGCCCTGTAGCCCAGATCTACACAGAAATAATCATCTTTCTTACTACTCAATTTCCCTTCTTGTAACTATCTTTACTCTTTTCCACAGATATTTCTTCAACTTCCAGCCTTGGCCTCCTCCTGCTTTTACAATCACACAATTCCATCCAAGAACCAAAAATGGGAAACAGTAAGGTATTTTGCACATATGCTTTCCCTCAATTCATTTTGCTCAAATTAGATTTAAAACATAAAGGGATTGGGTAGCATTGCGCAAATTAATGAAATTTTTTTGGGAAAAAAGAAAAAAACAGCTGTGGGGAAAAAAGCCTACTGCTTACCATTTATTTATCTAATACAATCCATTGCTCTGGGTTATAGGTCTGATACTAATTAGCAAAATAAATTACATAAAAATCCAAGTATTTTCCTAAGTTCCATGAGATATAGCATAAAAATCCAGAATTTGTTGTCAATCTACATCATCATTTTAAAACATTCCATTTAAGAAACAGGCCTGGGTCTTGTAACCCTCTATACTAATTATTTTTCTGCAAGACCCTAAATAGGAAAGTAACTCTAAAAAGTAATTAAGAAAGAACACAGTCCACACTATACCTAAGGGAGGGAGGGGGTAGAGGAGGGTGCAGGTGGGGCGGAGCCCAAGGGGAACACAGATTTCTTGAGAATTTGGCACCAAATTACCAGCTTAAGCTATTTTCAAACTAATAGCTCAGAAACTTAATTGCTAAAGATACCCAGGGTCTATTCCTGAGTAAAAGTCTTATTGCTCCAATATTTTATTATATAAGTAAATAACCATGGAGTCCTAAAAGCCTATGACAGCATAACACATGTTCTAATAGGTCCAATATCAAAGTGGAAAGGTTTTTCAGAAAGATCAGGCAATAAATCATACATCATCTCTTAGCCTCACTAATTAAGAGTGAAACATCACCAGGTTGGTCCAGGTTAACTGACTTAATTTTTAGTCATAGCAATTTTCAGAGTCTACCACTGGAAAGAGGTCTATGCCAGAACCAAAGCTTATCACAGATAAAGAAGAAAAGCAATCTATTTCTACCCAAGGACATTACTTTTCTTGGATGGAAACAGAGGAAATGAGCCTGCCTGCCAATTCCCACAGGTAGCATTCCATTTCCTACTACTGCACCTTTGTAGGTACACAACTCCTCTTTCATCCTTTTCCAATGTTTGGCACTGAAACCATACTAAAGAGAGCTCTCAATCTGACACTAGATCCTACTCTTAACAAAACAATCTTATCTCTAAATCTACTACTACTTTATGTACCCAATAAGAGTGCCACTTGTGAATAATATTTACCTTGTTTTCTGGATCATGTGTGTTGGTATAGGTCCTAATATCCGTTCCATCATTGCTAAGTGTTCTTTACTATCATGTGTCTAAAAACAAAAGAAAAAAAAATAAAAGTTATCCTACTTCTGGTTATACACATACACTAAAATAGCCATTACTAAATTTACAGAAAATATCCAATGTTAGATAGAGGGCTGAGTTAGCTGCAACCCAAAAATTCAAAATCATGTAATTCTTTTCTATGAGCCACACTGTTTGGTTCTTACTACACCCACTCACACACACACCCCCCCACACACACACACCCCCCCACACACACACACACACAAAGACTCTTAACTCTCTCTTATCATTTAGTAATTCTGAAGTAGAGAATCAAAGCCTAGTGGCAATAGAAAGTACGGACTTTTAAAATTATTTTTTAAAAAGATATTAAAATCAATTATACTGTCACAAGTTAAGTCATTCACAGCAGAATTACAATTTTTTTAAATTTCTGAAATCAGAAATGAAATGTAGATAATCATTTCTAATCACTCAGAATGTTAGCAAATAGGTTGGCTTAGCCCCTCATCACTGTTAGACATGAACAACTACAATATCTTTCTGATTAGTCTATTTGTCCCCTCCACCACACAGCTGTCAGACCAATATTCTTAAAACTCAGATGTGATTAAATCACTCTCTTGGCTCAAGGAAGATAAAGAGGTTCTAATACCTCCAGGATAAAATACACCTTGGCTGACTGGCATTTAAAGCTAAAAGATCTGGCTCCAGGCTAATTATGCATTATTTTCCCCCCATGCACTCTTAAAACTGGTTTTAAAAAGAACCACGATTAAGTAGATTTTGCTTTCAATCTATTTGTATCTTGAGACCATTTTTCTCCTATACATTTAAAAAAAACTCTTTCCAATATTTTGTTGCATGGTCCCTATTGAAGAAGCAAGTTGGAGAAAGACCTTGTATAATAATACCTAGGTAAGTACTCAAATATTAGCCACCAATGATCACACCCCCTCCTTTAATTGAGGTTTTAAGCACCTTGTTCAAGGTCAGATGCAATCAAAACTAGACTCCAAGTCTAATACTCTAACCAGATTAAGGTCTATATAAATTCAGAAGATTTTTTTTTAACCAAAAGCATATGGAAATTAATTTTTTTCAACTTTAAACATGACATATAATTGTTTGAATATTGTGTTATAAGAAGGAAATGGTAACCATTTTACATGGATTAAATTAAAAAGGCAATTTGGTCAGCTCTTAAAGTAGGGTTAGAGTGCTGCTGTTGATACAGACCAACACATGATTACGGGCAAGCCATTTAATTTCTTCATTCCCTATATAATTCCAAGATTATAAAGTATTGATGATCTGCCAAGTAAAGCTGGTAGACAGAAGTTCCCTTTGTGAAATAAACCACAGGATTCCCAAAGGATCAAGCATAAAAACTATATGAAATTACTAACTACTAATCTAGTATGTAATACTATAATTTTATGTACTTACCGCATAGATGTGTTGTGGAATGAAATGAGTGTGTAACAAAGAGTGCTTTGCAAAAGGACCATAAAGTGTTTTAAATGTCACCTAATATATAACTTTTGCCTTTCTATCAACATTTATTTAATAAATTATATTCTCTGTATTAAATACTTACTTGAAATACTGTGAAACCAAGATAATATTCAATAAGAATGCAGCCTATGCTCCAAACATCACAGGGCTGAGACCATCCCAGAGCTAGTATAAAAAAGAAAGTTACTTTATTTTTTAAACATTTTTTTCAAAACCAACATTTATAATCCAAGTTCATCTGCTGCATAATTAAAGTGCATATATGTGTGTATAAATGCATAGATTCATCAATGGTTATTAATGTCAATGACAATCTAACAGAATAATCACAACCTAGCTTTCCCAAATCTATGTTTTGCTAGAATAAAATTCAGCTAACTGCACAAATTATTTTGGTTCTTAAAGGAAAAAAAAGCTCTTTCTTTTATAAAATAGATTTTTAAACACAAATTAAAATGACTATCAACAATACGAATAAGTCAGAATCAATGATTATAAAACGTAAAAGACATGGCTTGTAATGTCAGAATTTTAGAGCTAGAAAGGACTTTAAGACATTATTCAGTTCCAACTTTCCCATTTTATAGAGGATGAAACACGTACAAAATGGATATGTGATTTAACCAAATTTACAGAGATTCAGATCTGTAAGTCTGGTTTCTTGATAGCCAACTGAGTACTATTTCTACTACTCCTTCAAAGTAGACCCACTGCAAAACACTATTAAGGGAAAAAAAAAAAAAAAAAAAGCTCTGATAAAAGAGCAAAAGCAAATATGAAAACTGAGAAAACACTGAAAATAAAAAGGATGGTTTTCATATAAGCCATGAATCCCCAACTTTTTTTTGTTTAATAACTACCTGAAGGGATGAGAAAAGAAAAAAGGAATGTGTGTCACACAGGCTGATACCCTGTAAATCAAGGAAATCAAGCTTCACAGTTTACAAGGAGTCCTTATGAAGTGGCAATCTTATGTTCTGGGTAACATTATAGAAAGTAATACTTCTAAACAAGAATTTTCTGAAACTTATTTATCTGATAATGTCACTCATTGACCAAAAAGAGAGTACAGTTCTACTAAGTCCATAAACCAGGTAGGTATATATTCTTGAAATATAATCATTTGCTACTTAAACTGTTAACATGGATCATACTTTACTTCACACTCACCCTAAAATATAGATGCATATATACCAAATATCAACAGCATGTTCACAGTTTATATAAGTACTTAAGAATTTTTCCTATATCTACATATAACAGCAAACTAATCAATCATAATGAAATTAAGACTCCCAATGTCTACTAACCTAAAATGACTTCTGGAGCTCTGTAGTGTCGTGTAGATACTAAAGTGCTGTGATGTTCATCATCATATGTTGCACTTCCAAAGTCAACAACTTTGATATCTGTATTTTTCAATGTGCGTTCATCACGTTTCTGAAAGAGACAACAAGTTAACTGTACATGAAAGAGGTTAAGAAAAGTTAAAAACATCATACCATATTCATAAAAAAGCAACATACCATTTTAGAGTTGTACTTGACCACATAGTCAGACTTAACAAACAAAATATTTTCAGGTTTCAGATCTGTATGAGTTAACTTATTATGATGCAAAACTGCAAGAAAACAGAAAGATGTTCATTAATTTTTATTCTTTAATTTTGTCTTCAAGTTTCAGAAAATTAATATTAAACATACTTACAATTTATGGACTGACAGATCTGATAAGCCATCTGCCTGATATGGTCAAGTTGAAATGGCAAAAAACTATTTTCTTTAATAAAATCATAAGTACTGAGTCCCAGCAGTTCAAACACAATGCAAACATGACCATGATGATCAAACCATTCCAGCATTTGGACACATCGGCTGAAAACACATAGCAAAATAAAGAATTTTTAGATCACAGGATCAGCTTCCTCCATAAAGCACGACAATTCATATTTCAAATGCCTACTTACAACACACTATTGGGATCAGTACTGTTTAAATGCTCCAATACTTGTATTTCTGAACGGGCAGCTTCGCGGTATCTACCAACATTTTTTACAATTTTCACTGCAACATGTGTATCATCCCTAAAAACAAAAACCAAATATTCATTTGTTTATTAAGTTCTATTTAACAATCAAGCTATAGTGACCACTATAACACAGCTGGCACTAGCAATCCAAAGCTTCACTTTAAAATTTTATTTTTTTATTTTTTAATAATCGAAGATGTAAGGGAAATTTATGCTGACATATTTACTTAAAAAAAAAAAAAAGAAAGAAAGAAAACTAAGCTGGCAGGAAGGTAATATATTTTAAAACCTGACAAATATTTGCTACTTCAATTATTCTTGTGAATTTTCATAGCAACCCATTTCCCTCACTTAAAAGTATTTCTCCACTGAAATCCTACTCCAATACTTCATCATGGTCTGGAGAACACTCATTCTACCAGTAGAATCCAAGTTTTGGTGAACTCTAAATTAAGCTGAAAAGACCCCAATCATGAACCAAGAAACAGACTACCTAAATTTGTTGAAGATCATCACTAATTTGGTTGTAGGGTGATTACATTTTTAGGGAGAGAGAAGAGCATGAAGTATATAAGACCACCAAATTAGGGGTTACAATTTGCATTTACCAACAAAATCACAGATGCTTGAGGTCTGAGGTACAACACTATATAAATCCATTCTCCAAAAGCTAGCTGGCTTATGTGAGTCATTTTGATATTTAATAAATTTCATAATTAGCAATTTTTGAAATACTTAAAATTTCCTATAATGGCGAAAGATAAAAATCAAAAAAAGGTAAACTAAAAATTTAGCTTGGCATAGTATTTGCAATCTACATAAATATCTTTCACTCCCTCCTCCCCCAACACATAACTGGTCACCCAACACTTCTCACCTCCCTGCCAAATACCAAACGGATCCAAGAATAGGCAGTGAAATAGTTCTACACTTCTCTTAGAATAAGGATACTAAAGACAAGAAAACACTTATCCCCAAATTGGCAGTGATTTGGAAACCTGTTTTTAATTTCATAGAATCCCATCTGCTTCAGTATATCTAGTCACAATCAGATCTATTCAACCAACAAAACCATTAGCAAAAAGCTTTTATTTATTTTATTTGGTATCCCCAGGAAACAAAAAGAGCAACAACCCCAATTATCACTCTCACAAGTAAATAATTGTTCCCATTTAAAATAATGGTCCCTGGTTTTCATACAAATGCTTAAAAATAAATGAAAAACTTACATGTCACGATCAATGCACTCTACTACTTTGCCAAAAGCTCCTTCACCCAAAGTAGCAACAATTTCATCTAAAGTAAAGAAAAAACAAGGCTTTAAGTTTCAGAGCAACTGATTATCAATTTATTCAAACAATAAATGCTATCAGTATAGATTATTTTCAAATGTCACTATTAATGTATAACTAAGATCTCAGCACTCAAATAAGTTATTTTGTCAGCTGCTACAAAAACAATTAGATACAACTATCTTTCTTGCTCTAAGCTCAAATTCCATCATCTATTTTGAAACTTTAGAATAGGAATATTTAAATTCTACAGAAAAGAAGAAATGCAAAACAAACAAACCCACAAAAAACAAAACAAAAAAGCAATGAAGAGTTTTTTTAGCCCCCCGCTGACATACTATTCTTAACAGATTATTCTGTCTGCAAAGTTAAAAAAGTGTTGAAAAATATTCTATACATCTTGCTCTTAGTACGTCTCCACTTTGACAGATCAGGTGACCCTCCTCATCATCCTCTATACTCCTGGATCTTTTCCTTCGGTGACTCTTCTGGAACGGCAAGTGGGCAGCACCAAGATCGTCCAGCCAATCAATATATCAGAGTGAATTCAGGGCAGAATACGCAATTCATTCAGCGGGGAGATATTCAGGCATTCAGATACGCACCAGGCCACGAACAGTTGGCAGGAGCAATTTCAAATTCAGTCCCCAGAAATTCACAGGGCACAGTTTATGTTACAGAAGAAAAACATGGCAAGGAACAGATTTTCAGATAAGATACTTCAAGTGGCAATAGAAAAAAAAACAACACAATTGTTTCTTTAAACACTGATATAACTGAAGTCTGAAATTTAAAGAATGCAACGTCATGATTTACTAATCTCTTGCTACCAGGTTTATTTAAAAGCTTATGTGTTGAGAGTTGAGTTCTTTAGTTGTCAAAAAATTTTAAAATGCCAAGATTATTTGAAAATAGCTCTTATCAAGCAATATTTTAAAACATATCAATAAAATAAAAGGGGAAAAAATAAAAGCTATTTAATTGCAACGTTCAACGTAATAATTATGCTGTGCTACTGAATACCAGTTGGGAAGAAAATAAATTTAAAATTGACATGTGAAATAGTTGAAGATGTTAAAAGTAGGCAACACTTTCAGATCACAAATTACACAATCAGCACCCATTTTCAGAAACTCAATTAGACCAGCTGCAGATACTGAAGCACTGTTCTGTGGAACTATGTATCTTCACATTAACAGGTTTTAGTTATCCACCAGTGCAGTTTTTCACATTTCTTTCTGAAATTTCAGGAAACAAATGCATGTCTTTCACTTTTGAGTTCTATGAAGGTTTCAGATTTATAGGAAAGAAGGGTACTTTACTTGATTATAATACAGTTTATGCTGACGATTACATGATAAATACAAAACTGAAATATCTTCTGGCATTAGTTGAAAATAAGTGGAAATTCAACTATACCAAACCTAAGATTTGGCCTGTTGAAAATGAACAAGTGCAGATAAATGAGTGTTAGTTAATAGGGATAACTTAATGGAAATAAAAACAGAAAATTTCATTTAGGGATCCATATAATGTATAAATACAGCTGTAACATATTTTCAATTAAAAATTACATATATAATGAAGCTTTCCCAAACTCTGGTGCTCATAAAGAGCTCTTACAAGAATCTAGCCAAAATAAAAAAAAAAAAAAATCAATCATACCGAATGTGATTGATGGCTTGAACAATGTCTATTACGCTTCCTTTTTGGACTACTTCTCCTGCTTCGGCCTGAAGATTTACTGCAGTGGTTGTGATAACTGCTTTCATAGTCTCTATGATAATGTCTATGATCATATCCTTCACAGTAGTCATTTCTGTATTCATCAACATATCTCCGCTCACGATAATCTCTCTCATTTAAGGATCTTACTTCCAAATAATGACTGAAAACACATTTAAAGTACATGCTAATCATTCTTTTGCTTTTACATACAGCAGTTCTAACATAAGAAGTTATACCAAGAGCTTCTGGCGTCACAAAGCTACTTTCTTTGCCAAGGGAAGAACTAGCAAATTAATTTAAGTTTACATTTCTCCCAAAGGTAATTGCTAAAGAAAACAATGTTTCTAAATCACAGCCAGATTATTAAACGAAAAACATGCTTGAGTTTCACAAATACTTGTGGATTTTTTATTGTCTTACATTTCACAAGGAAGAAACAAATTTATTTTAAATCTGGACAACTATATTACATAATTTCAGATCCCATAATAAAAGGAAAAAACACGGCTAAAGCAGATTAAAGAGTAATCTGTTCTATAGCTAATAGTCCTTTTTAAACTGTGGGATTATTAACCATTCATTAAAGAGAAATATTAGGGTTAAGTTACTAAAAACACTTAAAAACTGCACAAAGCATATCATTAAAATCAAGTACCACAAAAAAACTTTTCTGTTAGTGGCACTGTGAAAAAATTATTAGGCTAGATGTAAACTAATCTAAATATGAAATGCTTAATTTTGGAATGCATTTAATCTCATCCCTTTTACATATACAAATATAAACATGTTCAATGGAACATATAGGAGAATTCTGCAATCAACAATAATTAAGAATCCCAAAAGACTCTCCCATTGTTCAAACTTTTACACTAGAGACTATTTTTCATTTATTAGTCATTAGTCTGATGGAGGAACACCAAAGCAGCATTAGCACTGGAATCCAACATAATACACAAGTTAGAATGACATACGGAAAAAAGAGAACTGGACATGGAATTTTAAGACCTGGGTTCAATTCCTAAATTAGACACTAACTAGTGGTACACAAGGTACTTCATCTCTCTGATCTTCAGTTTCTTCTTTAACAAAATGTGGATTAATACTTTACATAGTTGTAAGAAAAAGATTTTATAAACCTTTAAATAAAGGTCTATATAAATTTAGCTATCATTACTATTTAAAATTCCATTACAAAGGTAAGCCTTATGAACCATAGTTTGCAGTTTCTTGGAACAAGCCTAAGAGAACAGGCTCAATGTTCTATAACGCAAGTCTGCTTAAGAGAAAAGAGAAAAAAATCATATTGCTCTATAGTAACCCCTACTGGCTAATTCAAAAGACTACCTCTAATTCCCCAAAGGCTCTCCCCATTCAAAGCAAAACAAAATAGATATGAGAAAAAGTAATCTCTGAAGACAGAATTAAACATCGACCCTTGAAAAACTGATGCTTAATTATTTAAGAATTAATCCTCAAAATATTTGTTGAGAAAATCTCATTTGACTAACTCATTGCCAAAATTCTACATATCAGTAAGGATGACATAAAATAAGTTTTAAGACTTTTGAAATTTTGTAAAAAACCAAATATGCATATATGTGTATACATACCCTCCCCCCAACACACACATGCCTAGTGAGTTCACTTATTTTTAATAAAAAATGTTCTCTGAAGGAACTTCCTTTTCTATCAATGCAAATTAGCACCAGCTTTAAAAGTTAAAATTTCTTGAAGATTAAGTGACTTGCCCAGGGTCATAAAGCCAATACAAATTAGAAAGTTTTTCTGATTTAGAGGTCAGTTCTAAATCCAATACAGGCCATGCCTCTCTATTTTATTTTTTTCCTAAATCATTGGCTTACATATTCTCAGAGAGGTTTGCTTATATCTTTCATTCAATAAATATGGAAGGCACCAAGTAATGCACTAGACACAAAAAACAGAACATAATCCCTACCCTCAAGCCTAGCATATTCAGAGATAGGTAAAATACAAGGTAATTTGAGGAATGGGGTTGGAGAGATGAGGGAACCCTTCCCACACACAGCCTTCAGTGGTGAGTTAAACCTTAAAAGAACATTTGGATCATGATCATTCAATAATTCTAAACACTATGGAATCCATTCTCTCCATTCTATTCTACCACTTCAATTTCAATTTCCTTCCACAAAGCTTCCTCTTCCTATTCTTATCATCCTTTTCTAGCACTTATCTGTACTACTCATTTAACACTTATAAACATTGCTTTACACTATTTAGCTATCTTTTTATGCATGCTTTATTTTATTTTACTTCTTGGAATTACTCCACAGCATTTGGCACAAATGCCTTACACAGATCAACATATGTTCAATAAATATTTTTGATAATAAACTGAAAAGTTAAAAGCTGAAAAACTGCAATTTATATTAAACAAGTATCACAACTTTATTAATTCAAATCATTTACCAATCTGCTTCTTTAAACTGTAGATGTGGTTTACAGTGCCTGTTCTCTTGTGTACTACTGTGGGACCTTTTCTTGCGTTTGTGACTGCTACTGTAGCTTTCATGACCCCAGCTTTCTCTACCATCCCAATCAGGACAGTGAGTTCGTTTTGAATGCCGCATCTGTAAACAAAACACAGAAAAGGGGAAAGGAGGGATAAAGGTTACATTTTAGATTTAAATGATCACACTTAGCAAAAAGGAGAATAAATATTATTACATTTCATAAGTATAAACACTTTTCAACATGATGCTTTTACTTCCTCGAATTATCAGCTAGCTGTTATGGGAAAACCAGTATCAAACAAATGTTGCTACCTCTGTCCTCCAATTATTTACCATTATGCTATCCAGATTAAAGTGATTTTGAATTTCATTTCAAAAGACTGCTAAAATTAAATAATTAAATGATAAGAAAAATTACGAAATTATTTACCATTCTTACATAGGGGGAATTTAAAGCCCTTAATATCCCTTAAGGACATATGTATTATAAGACTGACCAAAAGGTAAAAAGCTGTTTAAGAAATCTTTCTGCAAAAAATTTTTGTAAAATATTAACACCTAATCACCCCTTCATGTTATATTTGAGACATCTTATCTGTAATGGGCTGAGGCTTGAGTTGATGCACTGAGGTCCCAAGCACGTGAGGCTAAATAGTAATTGGACCATACTCTATTAATATATACTCTCTTTCACTTCTGGAGTTTGTGCCTTACTGCCAAGCTTCTGCCCTCAAGCAGGGGACCTCAAACACCATCACTCCTGGACTGACTTCACTCCCCTTGCCTTCCCCATGTTGATCCCTCGACAAACGACCTCAGTGCATCAACTCAAGCTTCAGCCCATTATACTTATCCACATCCAACCAGAGAGAGAATATATTTATCTCCCACCATCTCTGTCAAAATGAAACATTCTACCACCCAATTAGGTGCCAAGTTTTGTTGATTCCACTGCCACAGCTCTACAAGCTGTTTCCTATTTACTCAAAAGGCCAGCATTATCCTACTCAGACCCTTATCATTTCTCCCCTGAACAATTATAATGACCTAAATGTTTTTCCTATCTCAAGTATTTCCCCTTTCTAATCTATTATTCTCAAAAAGATCTCAAACTGATATTCTTGTCACAGGTCTCATCTAATTTTTTACTCATCTAATCAATTCCTATGGTCCTCTCATTATATCCAAATGCCAACTTCTCTAGCACTTTAAAGATCTTCACAGCTTTTCTCCAACATATCTTTCCAACTTTTTATGATCTTTTCCAGTAATTTTTTCTGCAAAATTAGCCTTTCTTGCTATTACTCATAAAACATTTTTCATCCCATCTCTGTGCTTTTGTATAGAACGCACAATGCACTACTCCCTTGTTGCCACCCCTCAGAATCCTTCAAAACTAAGATTAAGTAAGTACTCTTCATTCTACATAGGCATTTTCTGATTACTCTTAATTTTTAGAATCTGCCTATTCCATTACCTACTATTAATTCTGTACATATTTTGCATATACTTACATAGTCCTAATCTCATAAAGGATAATTACCTAAAGAGCAAAGTCTTTTACATATTGGTCTCTTAAAAAGCCTAGCAGTTTAGGCATTAAGTAAACCCTACACTGTATTTGCTTCACTATATTCTGCCGAATTTCCCCTTAGTTCAGTCCTTAGGCTCAAACCAACTTTCTCCTCTTCACTAGAATTAATCTAGGATAACGAAATAACAAATAATGTAATTCTTATGTGGTTAAACCAAGCATGCTCAGAAACCAAAGGCCATTAGATTATAAATTATCTGCATAAAAAGGGAAGGAAACGTTTCACTATTTACCAGAAAGAGAAGGAAGCCAATTAGGAAGGTATTATGCAAACTTTTCATCAAATCAATTTTAACTAACCCAAGCCAAGGAGCAAACAAATTCAAGGTTCTGAAATTAATTCCAAATTCTTTAGAAAAACCATTCAATTGAGACAATTCCATTTTTGACTTGGGGTGTGAGCCCTACGGACACTCAGGATCATGGATAATCTGATTTACCTCATATGTGAGGTACTATATGATCCCTAAAGGAATCTTCCAGATCTAAATCCCATGGCACAGGTATTTCTCTTCTTCCATTACATTCTAAGAGGTTTTTTTTTTTTTTTAATGAGCTTATGAATTATAGCTATACTTGTGACATGAAATCAAATAATGCTACATTATAAAATAAATGTACTTTTAATTTTAAAAAGGCAACTATCAATCTTTAAAGCAACCAACTTCATTTCTCAAAGAAGCCTACAGTTAATATTTATTTTAACAAATTTCTGCCAGAAATCCTTTGTAAAATAACTTTTTTTACATTTCCTTGCCTTTTTACAAAGGAAATTTGTATAATTTTCTTCATTTAAAATTTGTTTGTGCTGTTTCAATGCATTGCAGATCTACAGCTGCTTGCCTGTGTCTAACAGTCCAAGTCTCTTAGTTTACTACTTCTAACCTATTGTGGGGAAGATAGAAAACATAAAATTCATAATACAATTTTGCTTTATAAACTAAAAAGAGTCTTGACTCTTTAAGAAAGTGTATGACTTTAGTGTGTTCAGGCTTTATTTCAAATTTTCAGGCCTTTTTCATTTGAAGGTTTGAGGCCTTCGAGCCTTTCCTTAGGACAGACTGGGTATTACACCATGCTATTTATTTAATTTTATTTATTATTTCTAATTATTAAAATTAGGAAAGATAAACAACTCTCAAATTTTCAGACATATCAAGTAAACCTAAACACCCACATATAATTTAATAAATTAGATTTCTTAGAAAACTACATCTGATGGATTAGAAAAATTTATATGCAAGAGTTTATTTCTGCAGAGCAGCAAACTAATAATACTAGGTGTCTGGCCTTGCCTAAATCAGCTGACTTTTAAGATGATAACAAAGATCCCATCATTAAGGAAGTCATTGCACCAATCCACTAGAAAGTCTGGTTCATTGTCACAATACTAAGTTCTAACAATTAAATTCATGCAAATAACAGACCGACTAAGTTGGATGAGACTTGAGGTGTTTTTAGGTTATAGGCGATGGCGATAAGGCCTCAGAACACAGGGTATCAATTACCAACGTCCCCCCCCCCCAAAAAAAAGCACATCATCTATTACTAGCTCACATATTTTTGGGAATTCTGGAGATCTTTTTACAAAAACAAAATGAAAACCTCTGGTCGCACGTGAAGCCCAATTAAAAGAAAATGCTTAAGACGCAGCAAACAGGGACGAGGTGACTTTTTAGGACCCATCGCGTCAGGCTTCCTTAATAACACAGTTCACTGGGCAGCCCGCACAGGGCTGGAGCGCTGCCACGCCAGGAGCATACACGGGGGTGGGGAAAGGAGGGAGCCTGGGGGGGGAGAACGGGTTACACAGCAATTTCAAGCTCGCAGGATTGCCCCAGTCTAAGGACCCCAATCGGAGGATCTAGCCCCGCCCCTCCCACTGTAAGCCCCACCAGCGCCAGCTAGAGTGGGAACGCTACTTTCAATCGTCCCCCTACCCACTCACCGCCCCCAGAACTCCGACCGGCGGGCTCCGATCCCTGGGCTACCCAGGCCTTGCAATCCGACCGCGGCCGCGCCTGGCACGGGACTAGGAGTGCTTGCATTATTTCTCGGAGCCCGAGGATCTGGGTTCGAATCCTACTTTGACACTTAGCACCCGTGTTCTCTCGGTTAACTCGCATCTTCACTGAGCCTCAGTCTCCCCGTTTGTACTTGGAAGGAGCAGGGAGCCCGATGACCTCCAAGGTCGCAAGCCCGCCCGGAATCCCGTCCGCTCAGGGGTCTCAGTGGGCAGCCCCCAGGCCCAACCGCCGCCAGCCGTGGGTCGGGTGGGCCGTCACTTACGTGGCTCGTGGCTGCACCCATGAGCCCAAGCAGCTCCGTAGGGTCCCGGCCCGTCACCCTCACTCCGGCCCCGGAACCCTCGGCGCGGCAGTCCCGGCCACCACCCCCCCCCCCCGGGTCCCCGTAAGGCCTGGAGCACCCAGCCGTCGCTCGCCCGAGGTACCCTTCCCTTGCCCGCCCGCCGGCCCGGGAATTACCTCGGTGCAACCCAAGGGTCCTCCGGACGACCGACACAGCTCAGCCTCCGCCTCCCCGTCCCGAGCCGCAGCTACAAGCCCTAGACAAAATGGCGGCCGCGCTATCTCCCCGGGCCCTCCAGGAAGCCGCGGACGCCTCCGCCGCCGCCCACGCCGCGCGAACGCGCCTGCGTGACAGAGCCCTCTAGCCGAGCGACGCGACGGAGCGGGGCCGCGCTCCGCGGCGGGGACGCGCCTGGCGGGGGCTACCGTGGGCGCGTTCCAAGGCACGGGAGCGAGCGCGGAGCACGGGAGAATCAGCTCCGTTCCTCTGGCCCCTCCTACGCTCTCCTCTTTCCTCTAGTAAACAGCCGGCAGGAAACACTTGGGACGGGGAAGAGAGCCGCAGACTCTGGCCACACCCAGGGGTGGGGCCGACACCAGCCCCAAAGGGTTCCACAAATATCCCAGTCAGGACCTCCTGCGGAGGGACGGATTGGAGCGGGTGAGGAACGTGTCAGAGGCGGCCAGCGTAGTCAGCACACTCCCTCTCCCCACGCCATGCGCCAGCAGGTTCTTTTTTGGTGGGGGAGACAGACGACCGAGAGACCCTTTCACCCGGGAGGCTGCAAATGCTCCCCCATTCTACAAAATTTGGCACTGCTTCTTATATTTGTACATTAAAAAAAATTTTAACATTAAATTTTAACTAAAGTTGTTAGAATAACGAATTTTGAACTTAGAAATTATCTAGTCCAACCCCCGTCCTTTTACAGATAGGGAAACTATTTGCCCAAGATTACATAGCTATTGAATGTCAAAAGTGCTACTGGAACACATGAATGTGATGCAAAGAATAAAGTGCTGGACTTGGAATCTGAGAGACCTGAGTTCCATTCCTCAGATACTTACAAACTACATTATCCCAGGCAAGGCATTAAAAAAAAAGTTTTCCTTACTTTCCTCATTTGTAAACTGAGGATAGCACCTATCTCCCATAAGTATTGTGGAATAATATTTTCAAAGCATTTTATAAACCTTAAAATGATATATTAATCCTAGTTATCATCGTTATCATTATCATTAGTATTCCTCACTCCGGATAGAACCAAGTTTCTAAGCTTCACTGGTACTGCATCCCTTCAATAGAATGGAAGTTTTCTGAGAGCAGGAACGGTTTGGGATTAGTGGTGGGATTGCCAAATAGGAATTGGTATATACTATGTGTTTAATTGCATTGAATGGCAAATAAATTAGTGAATGAGGTGAATCCACTAGGATGACCTTTCATATTAGAGGCACTTCTGGAAGGAAGTGGCCATTAGGTTCAGTTTCAATATGAGTCAAATCTGCAAAAGCATTGATTGTCATGGGAGCATCCTCTGTGACAACCTGCACAGCCTTTACTTCCTTCCTCAGCAGTCATAACTATGAAAGGTCCAGAAAGAAAGGTCTGGACACTGTCAAATAGATCAGTATCAGAAAATGATAAGGTTATGGTTGCAATTGCACTCCAAGGTCCATAGACTTTTTTTCCACCTTTCCTACAGCTGAATGTTAATGAGTTCCTTGAGAACAGGGACTGTCTTGACTTTTCTATTTGTGCCTTTTTGAAGACAGAGCTTCACATACGCATATAATAAATTCTCTTTCGTGCTTATTTATTTTGTCATAAATTAATTTTTGTTACAAATTTCTTATTTCATTCCTTATTTATATTTTGCATTTACTTATCAAGTACAAAAGTTTTGTCTTTATTCTGCAGCATCTAGCCCAATGCCAGACACAGGGTATATGTCCTTAATAAATATTTGTGGAAGTGACCAGAAAGTTCTAAAAATCAAAGTGCTTTGTGAAGGGTTTGAGGAAAGCTAAGGACATTACGTGCCAGAGGGATCAGAGTAGACTTGTTGGAAGAGGTAACATTTGAGCTGAGCTTTAAAAGATGGGTAGAAATTTAACAGGCAAAATAAGGAGGTAGAGTGGTCCAAGTATAAGGAATGACAGCCTCAGCAAAGTTAGAGAAGTATGAAAGTGAAGAACATGTTCAAGGATAGGGAGTTGTCCAGGATCATAGAAACAAGTAATAGGAAAAGTAAAGTGGTAACATGCCAGTTATATGAGGCTTTGAATGTCAAATGGAAGAGTCTGAAACCTCTCTAGGCCTCAGTTTCTACATCTGTAAAATGAGATTAGATTTAATCATTAACATTCATTGAAGCTTTAAGCCCTAAAACCAAAACAGTTTGAGTCATAAAACTTTCCCTCTGGAAATAAGTAGTCATTTTATCTTGTACAATCAGGTAAATGAAGATTTGACCTATTATTTCTCTGTAACTAGATATATCAGTGTGGTTTGGAGAATTTTAAGTTCTCAAGTATAATTGGAGTAAAGGCAACCTTTTGCTAATGTTCCCATGCCAAATGAAAACCCCCTTGGCCCTTCATTCTTTCCCCCTAATGTCTAAATACTTTGGCATGTGTATCCTTGGCCACCTGGGCATCCCTTAAGACTACTATTTCCTTACCCCCTTTTCCTTCTAGTTAGATGTGCTTCCTTTAGGCTCCAGCTGATCTTCAATTGATAGTCAACACTGACCTGAGACTTAAGCACCTAACTGCATTGAGCTGGGTGGGTTCTCAAGCTCATTATCCTTTGAGTGCATTTTCTAAGAAATGAACACCACTACCCAATCTCAGCAGAAAGCAATTTCAGAAGAAAGATATCTATGTCCCACACCCCCAAAAGATTTTTGATCCCATTTATTTGAGGAGAAAAATGATGAGGTCCTAGGTAGCTTGTTACGCATAGAGAGTCTAAATTACTGTAAACAATCCAAAAGCCTATAGATAGGATTATAAGTGGACCTTTTCTATTAGAGAGTCTAAATTACTGTAAACAATCCAAAAGCCTATAGATAGGATTATAAGTGGACCTTTTCTATTTTGTGTGTTCAAGAGGACCTTTATTTCAGCCGTGGAGATTGCCTCTGGTAGAATTCTTAGCTGAGTTCTTTATATAGACAAAACCATCAAAACTCCACAGTTAATGTATCCAATCAGAAAGCAGTTATGATGTGAAACCCCCAAGATAATATTTCTCTTATAAAAGACCTATTCTACTGAATTCATTTGCTAATTCTTTTCAGTACTAAATTCTTTTTAGGTTTAGCCTGCTTTTTGGGGTTAGTCCATGCCATGGCATATAGCCTTTTTAGGGTTAACCCACAGAAGTCCAAGGCATAATCTTCCCACTTATCATGCCTTAATGACTTGTTCTTCTTGGTTAATTGTGAATTCTACTCATCTGTTTCCTTGCTAAAAACTCAAGGATTTAGCCTGCTCGTAGCAGCCCTTAGGGAAAAAAAAAATCAACAACCCAAAGCACTAAACATTTAAGAGATTGGCAACCCTTATTGTTGACATAAAGACCCTTTACAGAGTTTTGAGTGGAATCAAATGATGAAAGCAGTGTTTTGGGACAAATTATTCCTGTGCAAAGATGATGAAACGAACTTCATGCTTTTGTTGAGAGTTTTATGTACAGTAGTTATTGCATATGTCCTATATATGCATTGTGAAATCATAATGGTTTTTGAGTGAGCACTTCTCCAGGGAGGGTGGGGAAGAAAAGAGAGATGAGCCATGACTCCATGGAGTACCTCAAGGATCTTCCTTTAGCCTTGTGATATTCAACAATTTTTACCATTGGTACGCATGACAGGTATGCTTTTCTTTTGCAGATGAAATCAAGTTAGTAGGGAAAGGTAATATATTGGGTGCTGATAATCCAAAAAGATCTGGGCAGGATGGACCAATGGGCTGAATGGTTAAGAAGAAAATTATTATTAGAAAAATATAAAGTCCTATACTTGGATCCAAATTTTACCACTATAACATAAGAAAAACAAAATTAGATAATAAATTCATGTGAAAAATATCTAGGGACTTTTGCAAATAGTACTCTCTTTGTGGAGCACCACTGGGACATGGCCTCAAAAAAGTGAAAATTAAGACTTCATCAATAAAAGCCCTGTGTCTGAAATGAAGTTGATAGTCTTGAATTGAATATTACAGTTAGATTTGAGTAAGAAATATACTGACAAACTGAAAGAGGTCCTTTCAATCTTCACTTTCACCTTTACAAAAGGTGAAGAATAGATTGAAGACCATACCAATGGAAGATTCATTGAATGAATAGAGGATGGGATGTTTATAAAGCCTGGAAAAGAGAAGATTTATGGAGGATATAACTGTTTTTGATTATTTTGAAGAATATCATGTGGAATAGAGATGATATTTGTTCTTAGCTCCAGAGGGCAGCATGAAAAAGTAATGGATAAAAATGGTAAGGAGGCAGATTTCAGCTCAATATCTATTTCTTAATACTTTTGAATTGTTCCAAGTGGAATGGACTATCTTAGACAATAGAGAATTTCCCATTACTCATAATGGAAGCTGGAATATTATAAGGGAAATTCTTTTTTTGGGCTCCAATTGAATTTGTGGTCTGTCCCAGCTAACTTCATTAGTTAGTACCTTATTTCTACTACTGTAACAACCCCCACAGTGGCGGTGATGTCACAGCAGTATTTGTACCTGGAGAAAGTGAAGCCAGATGAAGCAAGCTGTTATCCTCCTTAATTACATATGTTATAATTATTGTTGTACATGCAAGTGCAACTTTCATTTAAACAGAAGAAATATTTAAATGTGACTTATTGCTTCCCTTTTTGCTTGTAAGTTAATGGTTTTGTTTGAAGCATGGTAGCTTGTAACTTCATAGTTTTGCATGCTAAAAGTTTGACAGTGGTTTTTTTTTCCTTTCCTTATAAGTTATATTAAAGGTTTCTATCTCAACTCCAATCTAAATGTGATTTTTTCCAATGTCATTTTCAGGATAATTACTAATACTTGAATTGGGTAGTGTGCCTATCTTGAGGTAACAGCTGCTGCTCAAGCACTGGTTGTCTGTCATACTTAGCCTAATTTTGAAAACATAACTACCACAGACTCCTTCCTGTCCCCAGATAATAATCACTGGAGGTTTTGATTGTGTGCCAGGATTGAAATTGTCCAAAAGACCAATCATGAATTCAGAAAAGACTGTCTATGAACTCACTGACGTATGCTCTGGCCAATCAGCCCTCCCAAATCTTCAAGACCTTAGGCGAAAAGAGATTTAATGATAAACCAACTCAGAAGCAGACATTTTCTTTCCAAGAGAAAGCAAAATCATTCTAGCCTCCAATCACATTAGGTTCCTTCTGCAACCTCAGGGATGCTGGTTACTTGTACTTGCATGCTGAAGGCTAGTTAGAGGAATAGGAACTACATAGGTCTGAAAGAGTATGTCTGTCAATTTTAAGTACCCTAGTGAGATCCTGGTAGTTTTCACATTCCATCCACCCTAATTTACCATGCTCAAATACTGGAAGAGTTTTGCATTAGATTTCTTTACCTTTTAATAGGATGGAGGTAACATTTACCACATTAAGTCTGTTTGAGAGCATGTGTTGCTAAAAGTTGGGGAAGGAAAGCCTAATCATCTCTCCAAATCTTGGGATTAGTCCCACAAACCCAGAACAAGGTCCCTGCATTCAAATTCTGAGATAATATGATTATTCAGATGTGCAAGTACACAGTGCACTGAGATGTTTAATTGGAGGCAACAAGTGTCAGTCTGGCTTAGCCTCACAAATGATTAACATGAAGTACACTGGTGATAGAATGATAGAAGTTAGTGAGACAGGCCAAAGGTTAACTAGCTCTGAAATTGAAAGGGACCTAGGTTTTGGGATTGAAGTTAAGAGTAGGGAGCATAGTCTAGGTTCAGAGGCAGCAAGATGACTGCTCACACCTGGAAAACTAAGGCCAGAAATGAATTAGTTAAGAATAAAAGCTAATTAGCTCCAGGAAGTTGATCCAGCTCTTCAATCATGTTGTAATATCAAAAATTATCAAAAAGAGGTTTAAATTTTACACGTAGATAATTTAATTATTTTGTACTGGTTAAGTTTATTTTTTCTTCTTCCCTTTAGTTGTTAAGTAAAATACTTTTTAAAAAATCCAAGTTCTACCTTGGCTGAATTTTTAGACAGGAAAGGAAGGAGTCTTTTGTGGGAAGACCAAAAGAAGCAATGGGGAAATTAGAAGTCCCCAGATGCTAAGCAAAGACTAATAACAATGTTAGAGACAGAAAGCTAGTAGTCCCAAGCATCTCTCAGTTGTAGATGTGGTAGCTAGAAAGTATAAAGTATAAAGGAAAAAAAAAAATCCCAACATTATTTTTCACATGGATAGACAGAGCCCAGCTTCTTAAACTGTGGGTTATGATCTCATATGGAGTCTCAAAACTGATGTGGAGATTGTGAAATTGTAATTTATTATCAATAAATGTTTGATTTATATACCTATTTTATTTACCTGTATTATCCAGGTAGATAAACATTTCTTGGGTGAAAAGGGATTGCAACTAGAAAAAATTTAAGAAGCCCTGGCCTAGAAGAATGGGAGAAAGTGAAGGAAAAACTAGTTATATTAGTCTAGAAACTAGTTAGAAGGCGATAACAATAGTTCACATAAACTGATTCAAGTCAGAACTGAGTCATAGCAGTAGAAACCAAAAAAGAAGGATGAATGGATATTGTTCAAAGGAAGGACTGACCATAAACTTAGTGACTGGTTGTAGATGAGAGGTAAAAGAGAGGAAGAAATCAGAAATGATGCCAAAGTTTCAAACTTTGGTGATAGAGTGATTAGATTGAGAAAGATAGAGAAATAGGAAGGGAAAGCCAGGTTCCCTAGACCTGGTCCAATATTTTGCCTACTTTATCATGTCACTTCCAATCAAATTCATCCTGTTTATCAGAATTTCCCTCTGTGCCAGTTAACGGGGAGTGATTCTGGCTTCTAATAAAGATTAGGCAGGAAAAAATAAAGGGCAAAAGAAATAAGATTTAAAGTGCAAGGTAGTTGGGTATTTTGCCTGGTGCCTTAAAGAATAGAATATACAGTATCATAGCCATTGCCTATTGTAGCCTTCTTAATTTTGCCTGACACTATAGGAACTTGCCAGTGACTGATATTAGATGAATTTAAATGTTTGCCTCACCAAAAAGTTCTGTTCTGGGAAGTGAAAATAAGGAATTTAGGAGAAATATAGATCATAGAAACCTAGGTTCAGATACAGAATTCTCCTGACCCATCTTCCTAATTCCCAAAGCCCACACAGCCCACACAGCCCTTTCTCTGTTCTGCCTAATCCACTGCCACTCTTCAAGATTACACAGTTTAAGGCCAGTTTCCTTCATGAAACTCCCCAATTTACTATTCCAACCCTCACTATAATTTCCCTCTTCTCTGAATTCCTATCAACCTTATAGTCAGTACCACAAAATTTAGCATTTCTTTATATATAGAAGCACATTACTGTTTAGTATACTAACCTTCATTCTTCAGACACAAATATGTATTAATTGTCTATCCTACAATGTATAATATACAATATTGGACTTGAATGAGGAAAAAGGAGAGGGGAGAGAAAGGGGAGAGAGAGACAGAGAGGTGGGGAGGGAGAGGGAAAGAGACGGGGGAAAGAGAGGGGAAGAAAGGGAGGGAGGGAGAAGGGAAAGAAAGAAGGAAGAAGGAAGGGAAGGAGAAGAGAGAGAGAGATGGGGAGGAGAGAGAGAAAGGGAGAGAGGGGTAAGAGAGAGAGGGAGACAGGGAGAAGACAGAGGGAGGGGAGGGAGGGAGGAGACAGAGAGGGAGGGAGAGGGAAAGAGGGAGGAGAGAAAGAGGGAGGGAGGGAAAGGAGAGAGAGAGGGAGGGAAAGGAAAGAGGGAGGGAGGGAAAAGAAAGAGGGAGGGAGGGAAAGGAGAGAGGGAGGGAGGAAAAGGAGAGAGGAGGGAGGGAGGAGACAGAGAGGGAAGGAGAAGAGAGAGAGAAAGGGAAGAGACAGAGAGGGAGGGAGGAGACAGAGAGAGGGAGGAAGGGAGGAAACAGAAAAAGGGAGAGAGGGAGGGAGGGAGGAAACAGAGAGGGAGGAAGGAGAGGAGAGAGAGAAGGAGAGGAGAAAGAGGGAGGGAGGAAGGATAAGGGAGGGAAAGAGGGGAGGGAAGAGAGAGAAACAGAGAGAGGAGAGAGAGAGAGAGAAAGAGAGAGAGAGAGAGAACAAGTGACAAGGGCCCTGAATTTAAGGTATTTATATTAATTGAGATAAAATGTGAATATATGACTAAAATATGAAGAACATAATATCAAATAGGAGAGATCACAAAAAGACAATAAAAGTTCTGAGGAAGGGATATAGTGCTTACATACATTTTCTGTGGATCCGTTTTATTCACTTCAGAAACAAAACAAAATTGCATCCCTACCCCTGGACAAGATTCTTTCAAAAGTTTCTTTTAACTCTAAAGCCTATGGTTTCTTAAACATTCCAGCAACAGCCTTTCTTTACACAAAAGGAAACAGAATTCCTTTGATAACAAAGTTCAAACTTTTTCCAGCCTATCATATTATGAATATCTATCACAACAATACATTTATCAAAGAAACACATTCTATATATTATATTGTGATCAGTGATCACATCAAGCACCAATTTATGAGTTCCTTTACAATTCCAAATAAGAGAACTAAACTTTATGAACAGGCTTTAACACGAGCCAGTTGGTAACTAAAATCCTAAAAATCACCTGAAAAGAAGTCAACAAAAATATACAAATGCCCCTGACAAATGTGTTAGTTTTTTTTTTCAATTTTTAGGTACTATTCTTCATTTCATTAGAACTTCCATAAATCTGAATCCCAGTGCTAATGATTACTTACATTCCTTAGTCATTAGCAATCGATGCTGAATTCATCTTTCTGTGAGAGGAGTGTCTTTCAAATTGCCAGTTCCTGAGGCAACAGCTACATCAGTGTCCATCATGATAATAGGACAATGGGTCAATTTATCTTCCCACCATCTTATATCATTACATGTCACAATATGTCTAACTTGATAATGAGCAATGAGTCACAAAAAGACCTGAAGATACCCTGCATCACTGCTATCCATTATTAGGATGTTTCTTGACTACAATCAATACATAACATAACAACTAAGAAGGATTCTGTTCCTGAATCTCAGAACTGGGAAGGTATTAAGTCCAGCTTCTACCTAAACAGGAATCCCTTTGATAATATTTGTGACAAGTAATCAGTCAATCTCCATTCAAAGATTCCTAAGTAATAGGGAACCAGCTAGGTCCTGGTGAAAGTCCTTCCACTTTTGGACAACTCTTTTGGGAAATCTACCAAGCTGAAATTCATCTCTGCAATTTTTCTTAACATTGCTCCCAGTTTTGCTGTCTGGGATCAACAGGACAAGTCTATGTGAATTATGTGTTTGATCATGAATGAATAAGTAGTTTGAGTGGCATAGGCCATAAATTTTCATGGACAACTTTGGGTTTTATGTGAAACATCAAAAATCTTTTGTTATTATATCACCTCTAAGCTATTCCTTTGGGGATAACTACTCCAGGCCAAAGTACTCTGTGGGCCTGTACTTCTAAAACTAGAATTCACAAGTCCCCACCTATACATATATATATCAGACTACACACTTAGTTCAACACAAAGACATTTACTAAAATGATATAGTAAGAGGGTAGTAGAACAAAATAGAGAACTATACAGATGTAATTTAGAGCAAAATTACATCACATCCTAAAGATTCAAGTTTTGAAACATACTTTCTCTGGGTACAATTTAGACCCAGTATTAAAACTGATCAAATTTGATGACTGCATTTGATCAGTATAAATTTAAGCAATATTAAAACAATTTAAAGTAATGTTGTTCCCTTTTTGAAGCCTTGACCTTTAGATAAGTTCCATGATTATTTCTGGCAATGTATGTTGTCTATGCATATTCAGTACCAGTTTCTTTCAAGTGGACTAAACTGAATTTCTCAACTTTCCTTTATAACTTTTATTTTTATAAAATTTTTTTGCAAAGGAGAACATATTTACACAGAACATTAGGTGTGACATTTTTTCTACTAGCAGGGAATTTTGTTTGAAATTCCTTCCTTCCATTTCAAAAAAAGATAGTAAGAAAGGGGCAATGGTATGTGAGTATATTTAGTAAATGGCTCTTAGATAATCTTTTATTATGGATTCTGAATGTCATGATTCTTTGTTTCATCAGTGTAGATAATTGGATATGTAATGTAGCCCTATCTTTTTCTTTAGCTTCCAAAATGTTACTGATTTAAAGCACCAGCAGTTGGGGTTTTTGTTAATTTTCTAATGTCTAATAGTTTTTTGTTCTATAGGTCACCTTGCTCATATTGAAATTACTACATTTGAGAGGTCTTCATTTTATTCCTCAGGTGATGTATTTTCCTACTGAATTTATTTAAAACATGATTTTTATCTGGATTTCAATATTTGTCTGTGTCATCTACTGAGTTATCATAAGCTTGAAAATCATACTGAAGAATTGGCTGGAAACTTATTTTGACAGATTATTTCCTTTTACACAAAGGAGTCATTGCTTCAATTAAGCTTATAAAGATCAATTTCTTATTCAGGTTGGTAAGTTATAGCCCCCACAAGCCTAGCCCCATAATCAATAAAACCCACTAATGATGTTCAATCATTAGAGGTGATATGAGAATAATAAAGAGATTGCTGATTTTAGAGTTTAAAAACTTGTGGTTGGATCACATTTCTAATACTTGCCACCCATTTTTGACCATTCATAATTCATTAAACTTCTCTTGGTCTCAGTTTCCTTATATATAAATAAAGGGGTTATATTAGATGATTTCTAAGGTCCCTCTTTCCTCTTCACATAATCCCAAGGCTAAACAGAAGTGTTAAAATAAAAGTAAATATACTTAAGTCCAAAAGAAAAAAAAACCTCTATATCACCTCTCTGGTGGAAATGTAAATTAAACAATCATTAAAATATGCACTATGCTATTTCTCATAATAAAAAAAGAATGCTTAAATAATTATCATAGCTAAAATTATGACTGACTAAGGTTTACAAAACATTATATCCATATTATCTCTTTAGGTTCTCACAATATCCCTTTAATGTAAATGTTAAAAACAACCTACAATATGATCATTCTTCATAATGGGCTACAATCTTGCTATTAATTCCAGATCCCTTCAGTTCTGTTGTAGTTATTTTAGTTTTGAATATAACTGTTTTCAAACATCAGAAAGACCATTATCTAAAAAAGGAATTCATTTTATACTGGGTAAATTCAGAGGGAATATCTAGTAGCAATGGTTAGAAATAACAGGAAGCCTCACTTTAGTTTAATATAAGGAAGAATTTTTTAAGAATTAGAATTACCTCCAAAAAGAATGTTCTACCTCTTTCATTATTGAGTTGCATGGGAGTATTAAAAAAAGGCAGGGTGGTTTGGTAGAAAGAACACAAGATTGTATCCTCTGACAGTTTAATACCTGAAGAGGCCTATATTTTGGATTTGTACAGTGTTTTGCTCATAATTGGCATTTAATAATGTTTGTTAATACTGATGAATCACAGAGTCAGGTTTGGAAGGGATCTTGTCATCTTTACTTGCCTTCCACCAAAGCATTTGCTCTATATTACTTCTAATAACAATATGGTGATCCAATCATCCAATCTATAAAAGCCTTCTATGATTACTAGTCGAGTATAGGTGGAGACAAATAAAATGGACTAAAATTTCTGCTTTAACACTCTTAGTCACAGGGAACTCACCATTTTTGCAGGGAACACATTGTATTGCTGGACAGTTCTAATTATCTTTCTATTCCTTCATTCCTTTGTAGCCAAATCTATTACAATAGTTATGTCTTCTGAAGCCCACATGAGATAAGTTGAATTTCTTCAAATACTTGAAGAATAATTATAAGCCTTCACTATTAAAGTACTCTTATTTGATCGTACAAGAATGTAATCATAATTTAACACACAGAAAAAAGAACATGATAACATCTCTGAACACTTGAACATTTTCAGGGAACCCTTTACAAAGAGCATCCTCTTTCACTTTTGGATAGCTCTGATTTTTAGAAAGTTAACTCAGCTTCTTCATGTTATAGAATTTCTATACTTTGTGCTTTGTGGCCTCAGTTTTCTCACCTGCTAAAGGAGGGGGTTGGATTACATAAATTGAATTTCCTTCTGTGAAACTATGTACTTGTCAGAAGACAGGACAAAAAAAACTTTTGTTAAGAGAAAGGACAAAGTTGCTATTCCTTTTCAGTACCATCTACCTAGCTCAATACTGAAATTTACATAGAACAAGAGGTGCCATAATTGGCTAAGGTATTGGGATTAATGGAATCTTCCCCATAATAATTTCACCCAGTCAGAAGTGGCAGCAAAAGTATAGGAATTTCAAAAGAATATACAAGTTATCCCAGTACTTTTTATTAACTTTTGCAAGTGAGTGGGATGATTTATGGTTATTCACAAACTTATTATTATTCACAAAAAAAGCTATGCCCCTTGCCAGGGAAAATCTCTCACTCCTGGACTACAGAAGATAAGTAGAAAAATATAGTTGATGACCCCGAAGAGGTTGAATATCTCAAGCCTAGTGAAGAGTGCCATAATGACATTAATAGCACAATAACATTGGAGGTGTTAATTGCCTTCATCTCACTGGTTCCTGGTATCTGGTTGCCTTTGTATAAATGTTCCCTGGCTAGACAGTCTCTAGGCATGTAATCTTCATGCACTTTTCTTGTTTATGTGTGTAGCCTTATATCTATGGCATCTCCTGCAATATAGTATCCTACAGGCATAATCCATATATGATTTGTGGAACTTTTTGATATTCAATTTGAAATATCTTTAAAAAAAAAAAAAACCTAATGTATCTTCAGGTTGACTGGTAAAAATAACACATCCTTAAGAGCAAATGGGCCACGGCTTTGAGATTATGCTGATTCACAGAGTGCCTTAATCCTTTTGTTGCTGAGTCATTAAAACTCATCATGGCCCCATATGTTTGTTTTGCTGACAAAGATACTGGAATTGTTGGCCATTTTTTTCCTCCAGTTCATTTTACAGATGAGGACCTGAGGCAAATAGAGTTAAATGGGTCATACGACCAGTAAGTATCTGAAGCCAGATTTGAACTGAGAAAGATGGATCTTCATGATCCTAGACCTGGCTCTCTATATTCACTTTACCACTTAGCTGCCCTCACCTTAAACCTTAGAGCAGACCATATCTGAGATAAGGTTTAGAAGTTATATTGATAGAGAAACTTATGTCCTGGAGGCATAAAGTTTGGTTACTATCTCCATTTAAGGCAGAGCTTTTAGCAAAGTTAAATACTTTATTACTTTTATTTTTTTTGAAGTAATTGGGGTTAAATGACTTGCCCAAGGTCACACAATTAGTAAATATCTGAGGCTGTATTCTGCTATTGTGTCATCTTGCTGCCCCACCAGCATAATCTTTTTAAAAGATTAGTAAAACAAAAGTGAGAACTGTGTAAGAGGAAAAAAAAAAAAAACATGATGAATAAAGAGAAAAAGAAACAGTGACAGTACTAAAATGCCTGAAAACAGTTAACTTTTTAAAACTTTTTTTAACTTGTAAATTTTCCCAAATTTTATTTTATTTTTTTCTGATCCTGAATAGTTAAAACAATGATCATGTCAAAAATGTGTGTTCCATTCTATATCTTACATCGATAACTTCTGTACTAGTAGATAACAATTTTCATCTTCAGTCCTCTGGAGTCATTGGTGAGAGCGTTAATGTCTTTCAAAGTTGTTTTGTTTTTTATGATATTATCAATGTAAAAAGTGTTCTCATTAGAATAATCCCATTCTGGATCAGTTCATATAGATCTTTTCAATTTCCTCTGAAATTGTCCATTTCATTATACTTTGTAGCACAATATCTTATTACATTCATAAACTATAATTGTTTATTCATTTTACTAGAGATGTACATTTCTTTTAGTTTCCAGTTTTTTTCCCTAATCTGAAAAGTGGCTATAAATAAATATATGGTTCCTTTGCCCTTTTCTTTGATATCTCTGGTCTATCTGTATAATAATGGTATTACTCTTTCTAAGGGTTTGCACATATTAATGACTTTAGGGGCATAATTCCAAAATGGCTAGGCTAATTCCCAGTTCCACCAACAATGTAATTTTCCCCAAATCCCTCCAATAGTTTTCATTTTCCTTTTCTGTCATTTGTCAGTATGATGAATATGAGTATTCTTTCTTTGGTTTCTTATTTTCCTTCCTTCCTCCCTCCCTCCCTCTCTCCCTTCCTCTTTCTGTCTTTCTTTCTTTCTTTCTTTCTTTCTTTCTTTCTTTCTTTCTCTCTCTTTCTCTTTCTCTTTCTTTCTTTCTCTCTCTTTCTTTTTCTCTCTTCCTTTCTTTCTCTCTCTTTCTTTCTCTCTTTCTCTTTCTTTCTCTCTCTTTCTCTCTTTTTTTCTTTCTCTCTTTCTCTTTCTTTCTTTCTCTCCCTTTCTTTCTTCTTCTTTTTCTTTCTTTCTCTCTCTCTCTTTCTTTCTTCCTTTCTTCTCACTCACTACTGTTCTTTTCATGAGAAATGCTTGGAAAGCTTCTATTTCATTAAGAATTCTTTCCCCTACTCCTTAGAGAAAGTTAGTTTTGCCAGATTTATTTTTTTCCCCTCTTGGCTTTAAGCTTTTATTGGAGTAACATAACATATTCCAAAGTCTCTTTTTCTGTAAAGGGGTAGTTGTAATGTTTTGTGTGATCTTCACTGTGCTTGTTGATATCTGAACCACCTTTTTGGCTGCCTGAAGAAATTTTCTTTGCTCTGTAAACTCTAAATTTTAGCTTGGTCTTCCTGGAAGTTTTATTTTGGAGTTTCAGGAAGTGACTGGTGGATGTTTTTGTATTTTATTTTGCCCTCCAGTGTGATGTTCTCTTCTTTTGTATAATATATGGTGGTTCTCTCTGGGAGCAGGTTTCTTGGGGAGGTTTTCTGGAGGCAGCCTTAGTTTCAGTTCAAAGTAACAATTAATAATCACTTCAAATGCAGCCAGTTGATAAAATCCAACGTTTATTTTCTCCTTCCAAGTCTAGTCTCTTTCCTTGAGCCTAGTTAGCTTTCTTTAGAGACCTATCTCACTCTTTGGTTCTAAGAGCTCTTGCAGTTTGTCTTTTAGCTCTTCCAGCTTCTACCTCCATCTCAACTTAGACTCATGGCTTTCAATCTCCAACTGTCGCTCCCCTCTCAGTCTTTTCAACTGACTGACTGACTGAAGCTCTAAGAACTTCTTTATATATGATCTCTTAAAGGTGTGAACCCAAAGGTTGACTCCTCCTTTGAAAGAGTAGGATTATGGATTTCTGACTTGTGAATCTCCCAAACTTGTGAACTCCAATGTGTGAGCTAATGTGTGAACTCTCAAAGGTGTTAACTTAAGCACTGTTTCTATCAATACTAGTGACTTAACACCTTGTAAGGATTTGCTCTAATGTGTGAACCAATAAGCATTGTATCAATTCCATTGAGTTAACACTAGGATTCTAACACTCCACTTCTAAGAGATGTGGGTAATCTTCATTTACAAATTTTTGAAATATAGTATTGACAGGGGTATGAAATTATGTTCTCTTTAATCTGTAAAATTATCCTGGTCTGATCAGCTCAAACTGCCCCAGCCCCTCTGCCAAGATCTGCTCCTGTTTACTCATTTCTTTGCAGAATGTTCAAAGCAGGACTATGCCTTGTCCCTTGCTATAGCTGCCAGGATCCTGCCTGCTGAGAAGACATTCTCTTTTCAGTGTCAGCTTCCATTTCCCTAATAGGACTTTGCCACTAAAGAAGTCAGTCTCAGCAAAGCTGACTTCTCATCCAACAATAAACTTTCATTTTTGCCACCTACAACTCGTCAGGTTCGTGAATTCTTTCATGAAGAATCTGTGCCTCTGATCAAAAGGGGATTTCCACAACTCTCTGCCACTGCCACTAACCTCATCAGTATCAGTGAGAGTTTTGGGGGATTATGATTTCTAGGCATTTTAATAATTATTAGATTATCTTTTATTGACCTGTTTTCTAGGTCATTCTTATAATATATTCCTTACATTTTCTAATATATTTTTATTATGACATTTCTTATTGTTTTATTGAGTTATTATTTTTCTTTTTTCCATTCTAATTTTCACAGCATACAATTCTTGAGCAAAATTTCCTACCACCTGTTCTGTTCTCAGTTTTCCTTGTCAATTTTTCTTTTGTAGTTATCCCATTTTTTATTTCATTTCATTTCTTCCAGATATTCTTATATAATCTTGTAGCCAGGATTATTTTTCCCCTTAAAGTTCTACTTGGATTTATTATGCTGTTGCTTTCTTATTCAAGGTTAATCCCTTGGGACTCTCTCAATCCAAAGTGCTTCTATATAGTATTTGGTCTTTTCTTTGATTGGCTTATATCACCTCAGGGTGTCTCAGGGTGTAGTGTGTAGATGTTACTTGGTTCAAATTTCCTGCCTATTATCCTGGATCATTTTGCCAGCTCTTGCATATCCCTGAGTGGCGTGGCTGACGCGGCACCAATTTCTGTTTGGCTTTGTCTCTTACCATATTTTAGGCCTAGATGCCTGGATACTAGATGGGGACAGTTCTGTCTAGATGCTGATTAAGTTCTTTCTTCTGCTTTTGTCAGGGCTCAGGGATGCTCTGCTGCTCAGGTCTTCTGAGAAGACTTTTTCTATTACTGTCATAGCCCAGAATTAGCCTCTCTTTCCCTCTCTCTTTTCCCAGAGCTATTCAAGCACCTTCCTCACAAGGCTCTGCCTGGAACTTTTTTCCTATTTAAAACTCCACAATTCCCCAATACTGATTCTTCCATAGTTTTGAGGATTGCTTTGTGATTCATGTACCTTCTACCTGACTTATCTAAATTTCCAGCTTCTAACAAATTTTTCTTTGTGCAATCTTGGATGGAAGAATTTATAGCTGTGTGTGTGTGTGTGTGTGTGTGTGTGTGTGTGTGTGTGTGTGTATTTCCTGGTATTTGGAACTTTTCCTGGATGTTTCCCAGGGATCTATATTCCTCTAATAACATACTTGCTATTTTCCCACACTTCTCTTTTTTACTCTCAAATAGGTTAAACAACTTTTTACAGTCATGTTTGCATTTTAAATTTGCGTAGTAAACTATTTTTTTTATTGGGAAAAATGTATGTTTAAGCTCTTTACAAGTTCAATTTTGCTAAATTATAAAATTTTGTTGTTTGTTTTTCAGTCATTTTTTAATATGTCTGACTTCATGACTTTATTCTAGGGTTTTCATAGATACTGGAGTGGTTTGCCATACCCCTCACCAATTCATTTTATAGATGAGAAAACTTAGAAAAACAAGGCTAGATGATACAAGAAAGTGTCAGGATAGTTTTGAACTCAGGAAAAGATCATTCTGATTCTAGGATCAGCATTCTACCCTAACTGCCTTAAATTATAAAACAGTGAAGGCTAAATAAATGAGACTATACTATACAATTCAGCTGGGTAAGGATTTTGATAAACTTTCTTCTTAGAAATTATATTTTGTCTC
Source organism: Antechinus flavipes (assembly GCF_016432865.1). NCBI lineage: Eukaryota > Metazoa > Chordata > Mammalia > Dasyuromorphia > Dasyuridae > Antechinus > Antechinus flavipes. Next base: position 436,093,557 of record NC_067399.1, read on the forward strand.
TCAGTAAAAATAAATGATTATCAAAGTTTAGAAATAAAATTATAACTAAATTCAAACATTCCTTCCCTTTCTCTACAGCAGATGGTGCTAGGAGTATGAGAAGAGTTGAATCAAAGTATGTTTAAAACTCTTTTTATCAGGGTCTGATAAAATGCTACTACTGAGCCATCTAATGGGCTTATTTCTGTTTACTTTTTGTCCATTTATGCAGGAGACATAATAGGATGTAAAGACCCATGATTGATATGTAATTTATTAATTGTGCTAAATCAGGGCTTCTTAAACTTTTTCTACTCATGATCCTTTTTCACCCAAGAAATTTTTTATGTGATACCAGGTTTATAGGTATATAAAACAGGTATACAAATCAAACATTTACTGATCAAATCATAATTTCATGATCCCCACATTCCCTTATGAGACCCATATGGAGTCTTGACCCATAGTTTAAGAAGCTGAGTTCTAAGCTATTTTCTAAGACTATAAATTGCAGATCCACACTGAACAAAGGAATTTCCTCATCTGGGAAGATTTTATACAGATGAAATCACAGGCTTAGTCCCGATACCTAATAAAATTATAATTTTTCTTGGTTGAAAGTATATAAGTACAAAGTACAAAATTTTAGTTCTTGAGAAATTTAATATATTCTTTAGCTGACAACCAGTTTTTCTGCATCTTTCATAACTGTGGATTTTCCATTCATCCTATGACCCCAGATAGCTATCATTTACCTATCTAATATATTTCAAAATGGCTTTTGAGACTTTTTTCTTTTGTCTTAAGATTCCAGGCAAGCGATTTTTTAGGGCAACTCTTTGGTTCTCCTTGGACCCCTTTAGTTCTTCCTATTTTGGGGTTCATGACTAGTTTAAGGGATCTAGTAGTTTGAATACTGCTTAATTACTGTCATCTAATAAATTAGTAAACATCCAGTAAATTAGCAAACTTTACTACTAAGTGTACATTGTGCTTTGGACTGAAAAAAGTCCTTGCCCTCAAGGAGTTTACAATCCATTTTCATGATAAGATATTCTCAGAATATTTAATGAAATTTTCCCCTATAAGCTGTTTGTAGTTGAATTATTCCTTTTTTCTCTTTTAAATTGTATTTTATTTTTGAATTACATATAAAAACAATTTTTAATATCCATTTTAAAATAAAATCTTGAGTTACAAATTTTCTCATTCACTTCCTTAAGACAGTGAACAATTTGATATAGGTTATGTATATTCAGTTGAATTATTTCAGTGAGTAGTCAGTTTTGCTAGAATTGTCACAAAACATGTATCTAATACTTGTCTTAAATATTGTATTAATACATCACACACACCTCTTAGCTCAAGTAGATAGGTGTTAGTATTGGGTTCTCCTTAGTACTGTGTCCCACAATCATTAGCCGGTGAACCTCCTTGAGAATAAACACTGCTTTTTGATTTTCTTTTTATCCCCAATATACTATGCATAGTATGTGGAATACAGTAGGCACTTAATAAATGCTTTGTTGACTGTTATACCTTAGGAAATCCTGTTGTTCCGAATCCCTGAGTTAAAAAGTTTGGAAATAGTTACTCATAGATAGAAAATCTTCACAACAGTGTGTTTCTTAAAGAAGACCACAATATGTATCATCCTGTAACAATAAGCCTGAGGCCATGAGATGAATAACCACGAGATGAGTCTTAACAATCTTCCATGAATATTTTGTGTCTGAGCTCAGGTAGTGCTGGCCTGAGGTGAATGGGAAATATTTGTTCACTATTCCCACAAAGGAGCTTTACTTTTTGGGACAATATACTGAATATACCAAATAAATGAATGCATTGTTTCCTACTTTTGTTCATGTACATCCGAGTCCTTTATATTTTATGTACATTTTGGATTAGGGAAAAATAAAAAGCTTTTTCTTACTTCAAACTCATAGTGTACATTAAATATTTTTGATGGAAAGGGGTCTTATTTTCTGTATAGGAGAAACCTCAGACATGTCATCCCTAAGCTTTGTTTTAGAGTTTTCCTCCAGGTGGGGGCATCAATGAGTCAGAAAGAGCCATCACTATCCCTTTAGGGACAGGTTTAAATGTGAGAAGGGAGTAGGGGTCCCTACTTAGGTTAAGGATTGCAGCATATCAGTAGAATGTAAGCTTCTTGAGAACAGGGACATTTTGGTTTTCTTTGCATTTTTCAGAGCCTAGCATAGTGCCTTATACATGCTTATTAATAAATAAATGAATTTATTTGAATGAAATAAATAAATTAATTAATTAATAAAAAAGAATTTTAAAAAATGAATAAATAAATAAATACTGATACAGTGCAGGAAGAAACAACAGAGATAATTTAGTTCAATCTTCTTATTTTCAGGTGAGAAAACTAAGTCACAAGAACTTTTAGGTCACAGAGAGTAGATAGAACATAGAAGAGCTGGTGTTTTAATTTAAGCTTCTCCAACTACAAGACTCTACTGAAGCAGGGGAACAAATCAGGTGATTCTCTTGGTTTTTAGGGTTAATTCTAATACTTCTCAGGTGACTGTTGCCTCTGGGGTGCCAAAGAAAATTTTACCATTCTTTCCCGAAAGTAACTAATGATATCCTAAAGGAACTTGATCCCTAAGGGCCTCATATGCAAATAAAATTACAGGAATTGCTCTGGAGCTGAATGTGCAAAATAAATTCAACTAATGGCCTTGGGTTATATATATATATATATATATATACACATATCAATATTTATATGGAATTAATTATACTGAATTTTAATGTGCAGAAATTTGCTATTGTTAAATGCATGAATCGGAGACCTGATTCACCTTCTATTACTTTAAGACCACTAGGTTTTTCTCTCCCCTCAACCATGAATTTCCACAACCACAATCCTTTTTTCCTTCATTTACTGTAATGTGTTCCAACAAATGTACTTTCTGCTTATTTAAGAACCTTTGTATTCCTTGATCAGCTTATTTCTTCAAGCCAGAGCAACATATTGTTTGACAAAAACCAGTAGCGTCCAAAAAGTTTGGGGGAAGTATATGCCCTAGTTTCAAATTCCAGATAGTTCCTCTACATGTAGCAGTTCTAGGCTCTGGATTTACTCTCATAATTCCATTCCCCTGGCAGTTTAAATCCCCAGAGCAAGACTTTGAAGTATAGACAGCCTAAGGAATTAAGGCTGTCTTCCCCTAATGCTACTGCTACTGCCCCAATATTTTAGATAGTATTGTTCCAATATCAGTTAACTCCATTGCTATTTCATCAATATCATCTAAACTGAGATTAGTCCTTCAATTGGAGGCAGCCAGGAGTTGTGGTGGATAGAGACTAACAAGCCTGGAATTAGAAAAACCTGAGAAAAACCTGGTGAAATCTGTACGCTGATTCTAGCTTTAAGGCCCTGGGCAAATCATTTAAACTCTACTTGCTTCACTTTCACCTATAAAATGGGGATATCTACATCTTGCAGGGTTGTTGTGAGAATTAAATCAGATAATATTTGTAAAAAGCACTTATCACAGTGATGAGGTCTAAATATGGGGTACCTAAATGAAATTAGGGTTTGAGGTGTAGTGGCAGGTTTGGGGTACAGGGAGTCAAATAGAGCTCCCCTGCAACTCCTTTGGATTCTGTGCAAGGATATAGAGTTAAATGAGGTCTACTGGCAGCGCAAGAGTCCCCTGTAAAGGAATTTACAGGCCTGAAAACCTAGATGGATAAAAGAAGTTTATTATGGGGTTTTGAAGTAAGGTTAAAGTATAGTTAAGGAAATAGGTGAAGGTAGAGAGAAGAGGACACTGGAAACAGGATTCCAGTGGGCAGAGGGGCCTTGGGGTGCAGCATGTTTCGACCCTTTATAAAGAGAGGGTTCCAGCTTAACTCTTTTATAATGAGAGATTTCACTAAAGGGGCCCCTCAGATCTGGTGGGGCCCAGATCTTCTATTGGAATTCAAAGGGACCAGGATTTGTGAATCAAAAAGTCCTGGATTGATAATTAAATCAACTAGGAGGGGTTGGAAATCAGAAAGAAAGGAATAATCAATTCTTAAAGGGACCCCACCTGCATCAACAGCATCTGACACATAGTAAGTACTATATTAATGCTTATTTCCTTCCCAATTAACACCAATTAGCCTTAATAAATGGATATTAATTTTTAAGGTATAGCAAGATCCAAGATATAAAACGCTCTAAAATCAGGAACCAACTTTATATTTACCATCCAAGTCCTTGGGGAGAGTGAGTTCATACTTAAAGTGGTAGCTACAAATATTCCTCCTACCATCTTTACTTCTGGGTGTGGTGCAGCTTTTTGTTGCTTTCTTTCTTGCAAGATGTACACCCTCTGGTTGCTTGCTGGGTTAGTTTCTTGCTGGGTTAGTTTCTTGCTAGGCTAGGTCACACTGGCTGATTCTCAGGGCTTGTTTCTGCCTAGATTCAGTTGTTGTTTTCTGTCAGAAGACCACTAACATCTCCACAACTGGACCTTTTGTGGCTCTTCTGACTTCTAAAAACTCATTACGTTATAGCCTTGTTCATTCCTTCTCTGATATCCATTTATCCAATATCAGGAAAGACTACACACAACAAACACAGAAAATCAGTCATGCCATGTGCTCCTTAATGGAGTTGTGAACTGATCTCACTATTCTGGAGAGCAATTTAGAACTATGCTTAAAGGACTATCAAACTGTGCATACCCTTTGACCCAGCAATTTCATTACTGGGGCTGTATCCCAAGTAAATTATAAAGGAGGGAAAAGGTAAAAATATTTATAGCAGCTCTTTTTGTGGTAGCAAAGAATTGGAGAATGAATATATGCCCATCAATTGGAGAATGACTGATTGTGATATATGAAGGTAATGGAATATTATTATTCTATAAAAATGATTAACAAGCTGATTTTTAGAAAGGCCTGGAAAAATTTATGTGAACTGATGCTGAAGAAACAAATAGAACCAGGAATACATTGTACACAATAATAGCAAGAATGTGCGATGATCAACTTGAAAGTGGTTCAGTGATCAAAGCAATCCCAATAGACTTTGGACAGAAAATGCCACCTGCATCCAGAAAAAGAACTAACGAGACTGAATGTAAATTAACATATGCTATGTTCACTTCTTTTTTCTGTTTTTTCATCTCTCCCATGGTTTTCCCCTTTTGCTCCAATTTTTCTCCCCCAACATTATTCATAAAACAGTGTGTATTAAAAATATATAAATTTACTAAAAACAAAATCCTTTTTCACAGTCATATGGCATACAGATGTGATAAGAGATCTGAAACTCCTATCCTACTTGGAGTTCTATAGTTGTTCTACCTCTTGGCTCAAAAGTTGTCAGGGAAGAGAGAATCATTTTTCAGGTTCATGCTTTCTGTATGCACATTAACTTCTGGCTCAACAACCAATTAGATGAAATTTTATCCCCATGCATATGCCAATAAGAAACAGGCAAGTAAAAATTACACAGGCCTTGAATAGGGCCAGGGATCCTCCATTACTTACGATCATACATTCGCAGAAGCTCACTAAATCTCTGCAGCAGGAAGAGCATATTAAGGATGCAGAAAGGCTTGAGTCCTTACTGTGACACGAGGAAACAGGGGTTAGCATTAGAAAACTAAGTTGAGTTATCCTGCTGTAGAACTCTGATGATAAGACTCGAAATGATGCTTCTTTTCAGGATTTTTATTGCCATTGCTATTTTTTCTTTAAATTTCATATCACAACAAGCTATTATAACACACAGTTAAATTACAATAGTTACTTCCTGTACCCATTTTATTACTTTATGAGTATTATTTTGACAGAAAACCATCATTTTTCTTGTCTTGTGTGTGTGTGTGTGTGTGTGTGTGTGTGAAAATGTGATTCACACTGTGTGGTTCAGAAACGGTGAGGAGTCACCATTTAATTAAAAAAAGCTGGAGAGATCACTAGAAGCAAAGTTTATTTTACATTCTAGAGAGAAGGTGTCCCCACCCTTCAAGCAGACAGAAAATAAGCACCTCCTGAGGGCAGGATTAACACTTTAATCCCTAACACAAGTATCCCCTCCCACCACTGACCCTCATCCTCATTGGCTGGGGGTCTCACATTCTAAACTTGGGAACTACCCAAGAAATTGAACTTGATCAATAAGTACATAGTTGTCCATATTTGATTGAAATAGGGAGAAAATGATGTCAGGGGGGTATAGCAGGAAGGGGATTTAGGTATGCCCTTGGATCAATGCTCAAAGTCCTTCAGGCCTACTCAAACTCTGAAGTAGATGAAGCCTTACTCGATTTTCACAACTGTCTTGAACTCATCTCGTTCATAGCCAAAGAGTCTGATGTCTGGATTACTTCAGAAACATCTTCCCAAAACTTTTGTGAATTTGCTTGTATTCCTATATTACTTTTTGGGCTTTCTGTCTATTTTACTTTTCTAAGGAATCTGATATTTTCAGTTCTGGAAACCACTTGAATTCTTCTAGAAGGAAAAGTGGGCATTTTTTCAGCACTTGTTATGCCACAGTTTTCTTTAACTGTCCTGACTCAGTTTCCCTGTCTCAGTTTCCTTAACTGTTCTGTCTCTGACCCAGTAAAACTAAGGATTATTCGCTCTCGGTTGTAAATTAGCAAGATAAAAGAGTAGCTCTCCTGACTCTTTTATGGATTTACAATATTCCTTTAGAATATTCCAAGACCAACCCATGATATCTTTACTTCTTTGTCTCTGGAATTTTTAGGCTTCCTCTCCCTGATAAAAAACTTTCCCTCCCTTTCTCTTCTTTGTCTCCAAAAAGGTATTTAAGAAATTGGGGTTCTTCCATTCATGGCTGGAGAATGGCGTCTGGCAGCTGTATGCTGGACGATGGATTCTTTGGGTTCTTCAGCCCTGGGACCAATATGGATTCCTTGGTCCCAGTATACTTATCTCTGTCTGACTGGATAATCTGAGACGAGAGTCCTGTCCAGTCAATCTTACTCTCCCATTAATAAAATATTAAAAACTCTCTAATCTCTCTCCTGCCTCAGTTTCTCCGGCATTACACACTGAAGACAGAACCCGATGAAAATCAAGTCAACAAAATCTCATTCAACTGTTATCTCAACTTCAGACAATTGCAAATGTGACATATCAAACAGAGATGACCACTGTAAAATTATGCCACCAATAGTCACTCAAATTTCTGCTTCATAATTGTCATTACAACATTCCATGTTAGAGTTAGGGTTGGTCAAAAGTTGCTGATTTAATAAAAGTTTCCAGGAAATCCACTAACTTAAAGAGTAAGACATTTTTATTTAACTTAATAAATTTCTTTTTTCTATTTTTAACAGATATATAAATATCTTTCCTTTTTCCTAGGCTATAATATTTTATTTTAAAATCTTTTTTATCTTATTTAATGATGTGGGTGGGGTCCCTTTAAGAATTAACTTATTCCTTTCTTTCTGATTCCCAACCCCTCCTAGTTGATGTAATTATCAATCAAGGACCTTGGGGCTACATCCATAGGCCCCTCTAGCTAAACCTCCCATTATAAAAGGGCCAACCTGGGAACCCTCTCTTTGCAGAGGTCCCAAATATGCCAGCCTTACGCCTGGCATGTCAGGACCTTCTGTCCACCGGAATCCTATTTCTGGTTCCCTTCTTATCTCTACCTTTGCCTTTTTCCTTAATTATACTTTAACCTTACTTCCAAACCCCATTATAAATCTCTTTTATCAATCTAGCTTTTCAGGACAATAAATGCTTTTATTGGGGACTCGTGCTGCCACTAGATTTCATTTAACTCTGGATCCTTGTGCCAAATCCAAAGGGGTTGCAGGGGAACTGTATTTGACTCCCTGTACCCCAAACCTGCTATTAGACCTCAATTAAACCCTAATTTCATTTAGATACCCATATCTAGACCTCATCATTTAATATTTTATTTTTCTCAATTACATCTAAAACTATTTTAATATTCTTTTTTTTTCAAGTTTTAAGTTCCAAATTCTCTCTTCCTCCTTTTTCCACACAGAGAAAGCAAGCATTTTGACATAGGTAATGCATATGTAGTCATTAGCATATAATATTTTAAAAACAAGTTAATAAGCTTTATTTAGGGGAAGAGAGAAAAACATGTAGATTCTTTTGCATATCTCTGTATCTTTTCAACCTGTGTTTGGAAGTTCTCAATTCACATTTTCATAGTAATTTCACAAAGCACAGGGTTTGTTTTTTTTTCCTCCTTTATAAGTGTGCAAACATTTCTATTTATTTAAAAGATTCCAAAGAATATACTTTCACTCCTCCCCCCAAGAAAGTAATTCATTAAAAGCTAGCCAAAGAGTAAAGTGATTTAAGAGATAGTCAGGATATATTTCCATTAAATTATTATTGTCTGTTAGGAATAAAGCTAACTCTTACATATTATCTAGAAACTTGCATCCAAATGCAAATCTAGTTTTTGGTTTACAAAAGACTTAAAGCAACCTTAGATAATGGAGGCACACCAAACTTAATCCAGACTTTAGTTATTTTAGGGCATTCTGGGTAGGTTTCAAATTGTGTCATCCTACTCTTTGTTTTAACCATGTGTTGTATTCTTTTCATTTAATGATTTAATTGTCATTGTCATGTCTTCCACTGTCAAATATGGAAAATAACAGATAATTGGTGAAATTTAACTGGTATTCAGGAGAGTCTAAGGCTAGATACATAGCTTCAGCTTCATTGTATAGTGATGATAATTGAAGCCATGGGAGCTAATGATGTCACTAAATGAATAGGGAGAGGGAAAGAGACAGAGGAAAGGGGTATACCCAGGGACATTTTTGAGTTAATTCTTACCAGTTCAAGAGAATTAACTGTTAAAAATTTTCAATGTGAGCATTTATACCTCAGAAATTGGCAAAAACTACAAATATGGCTTGATGTTTGTTGTGTTGATTACCTAGACTTAAGAAACTGATGGATAAAATGTTAATGATACACATTAACCTGTTAAGTATGTTGTATTTACATTCTCCCCCCCCCCCCAGAAATCTGGTTATTAAACATTTATCAGCATATCCACAGAGTTATACACAGAGTTAATGGGAATGACATAGATGATGATAATAATGGAGATCCAATAATAAAGACTGAGAAAGAAGAGTTAGATAGGTAAGAGGAGAACCCAGAAAGAGCAGTGTCACAAAAATCTAGAAAGACGAGAATATCCAGGAAATATTCAGTAGTGTTATCATGCTTTTGAGAAGTCAAGATGGTTATGACTTGAAACGTTTAGTTATTAAGAGATCATTCATTTATAATTTTGAAGAGAGCAATTTCAGTTGAATGATGAGTTTGGAAACCATATTTTAAAGGGTTAAAAAGAGAATAAGAGGTAAATAAATGGAGGTACTAATTTAAAAAATGCTGAATGAATATGTTATTCCAGAGTTCAAAATCTTGGAAGAGGAAGAAGTTTCATATGAAATCAAGGAAGTTGAGAAGATTGAGAATCTGAAGTCAAAGGGTTCTCTAAAGAATGGAGTAGAGAGGAACATTGTGAATCATAATCTCATATAATTCCTGAATTTCCTTTGGTAGATAGATTCCCAAATATTTTATGGTATCAACAGTTATTCTGAATGGAATTTCTCTTTGTATCTCTTGCTGTTGGGTTTTGTTGGTGATGTATAAAAATGCTGAGGATTTATGGGGATTTATTTTGTAGCCAGCTACTTTGCTAAAATTATGAATTATTTCCAATAGCTTTTTGGTAGAATCTCTGGGGTTCTCTAGGTATACCATCATATCATCTGCAAAGAGTGATAGTTTGGTTTCCTCATTGCCTACTCTAATTCCTTTTATATCTTTCTCAACTCTTATTGCCGAGGCTAGTGTTTCTAATACAATATTAAATAATAATGGTGATAGTGGGCAACCTTGCTTCACTCCAGATCTTACTGGGAAAGGTTCCAGTTTTTCCCCATTGCATATGATGCTTACTGATGGTTTTAAATATATGCTCCTGACTATTTTAAGGAAAAGTCCATTTGTGAATCATAATCTAAAGGTGTTGAGAGAAGATGGGGAAATTGTCAGGACTTCTGTTCTGTTCCATATATCTGTGGATACTTCATCAAGATGGACATGTTAATGATTGTCATCATGTAATATATTCACATAAAATCATGGAATAATTCAGGGTGGTATTCACAATTATTTGAATTGCAAAGCTTGCAGCTTGAATTGTTGTTTGTTAGGTTGAATATAGTTTGATAGCATAATATTCACCATTATTGGTAGAACTTTAGTATATGCAGAAAAACATCAGGAAAATTGGTCAAATATAAGTCTCACTGCAAGCAAAGAAAATTTTATTTGGAAAAGCATGTAAGTGGCCCTAGATCTGTTTGTTAAAAAGTGAATTTAGAGAAAGGATTCTGGAAAGATGACATAATAGGTTGGTAAATTTCAAGTTCTCCAGATTTCCTCCACAAATAGAACAAATTTGCAGCTCAGAGCAAACAGACTGGTGAAAAATTAAGATTTGGGACAGAATAGGGGTTCTCCTGATACAACCCAACAAAATCTGAAGAAAGACAGAAGGCCAGGATTAACCCCTGTGAAGTACAAACACCTCTGGGCTAGCTCCTCCAGAAACACCAAAAGGGAAGCCTTGGGTCTAGCTGGGTGTGGCTGGAGCATCCACAAGAAACATAGAGACGTTGGCCTCCCATAGTGTTTGTGGAGTTTGGAGGTCTGAATCTGGGAAGATTAAGGGAACCTTGGCTGATCAGACACACCAGGCCCACCTGTGCTGCAGAGCTGCAGCCCTGTGCAAGAAGGAACCAGCATCAGATGAGTGAAAAAGCAGGGGGGAAGGGATGCTGCTGGCTGTGGGCATTTGCAGGAGGATAGACTTCTTGGTAGGAACCAGGAACCCTGGTCAGAAGGGAGAGCTCAAGTGAAGCTAGAAGCATCCAAAATAAGAGGTGCTTATACTAATATTGCTTATTAAAAAAAAAGTGAACCAGCAAAGAAGAAAGTACCCCACCATAGAAACTTGTCATGGAAACAGGGAAGATTGGGATTCATCTTCAAAAGAAGACACTGAAGTAAAAAAAGTTTCTACCCCAAAGAGCAATATGAAATGGCTTCCTCCCCAGAGAGAATTTATAGAAGAATTCAAAAAAGAATTTAAAAATCAAATGAGAGACATTGAGGACAAACTAAAATAAATAGATAAATAAAAAACATCCAAGAAAAATAGGAAGATTATTTAAAAAAAGGTTAACCAACTAGAAAAGGAGATAGAGTCTCAAAGATGAAAATAATTCTTTGAAAATTAGAATTGAGCAAGGGGAAGCCAGTGAAGCTATGAAAGACCAAGAAGTAAAAAAAAAAAAAAAAAAGACTATAAAACCGAGAAAATAGAACAAAATGTGAAACATTTTATAAGAAAAATTACAGATCTGGAGAACAGATCAGAAAAAAAAATTTAAGAATAATTGAACCACCTAAAAGTTGTGACCCAAAAAAAGTAGAACCTTGGTACAATAGTGCAGGAAATAATCTAAGAAGATTGTCCTGGAGTGATAGAACATGAGGGCAAAAAGAAAGGAAAGATGTGTGTATGTGTATATATATATTTACATATGTATACATAAATATATCTTTTCTAAACCACAGGTTGCTTTGGGGATAGGGAGGATGAAAGGGGGAAAAGAATAAAATAAATAAGGTGCACAGCAGAGAACAAAAGAACAATTTACAAGGAAGTAAAGAAAAAGTGGACATTCATAAATATAATTTCTTCTGCAAAGTATATATATAGATATAAATAAAAACATATTTATATCTATATCTATATCTCTCTATATATATACTTTCTTGTTCTAGTAATTAGTTGTTATATATTTTGAATCCTCTTTGACTTTCTGCTGGGCACCTGTCGATGCTCTTTTTTCTTTTGTTTTGTATTCCTTTTCTGTTTTTCTTTTTTTTTTTTTTTTAAATTTGGTTTGTTTTAAAAAACAAAATAAATAAATAATTTTTTTAAAAAATGAGTTTAGTGAAGAACAAGGGGGTAAAAAAACCTTTCAAAGTTAAATACATCATTCCTTTTTTCATTTGCCCATGTAATTAGGAGCAGGAAAGTAACCTCTCAGAGCCTCAATTTTCTCTTCTGTAAAAGGACAACATTTGTACTTATACCTCAGATGATTGTAATATCCGGGCTAGCTTTCTGGAGGTCCTTCAGCAGGGCCTTTGTCTCAGGATAGTCACCATGAGGATGGACACCAAAGTCTTTATTGTCTCCTTCACAGTTTGTGTCTGTCATAGTCTAACCCAGTCTCAGTCTGAGCCAATCTCCTCAAGCAGTCTGTCAGTCTGCCAGTCTCAACCAGTCTCCATCCCAGTCTGACTTTGTCCCCAGTTCTTAAATACTCTATTACAATTACATCATTACAGTATACTAAGTATAAGCCAGTCTAGAGTGATTATATCATTATATCAAACTAGAGTGAGTATATCATTATATCATACTAGATATATGTGAACTAGAGAACCATTATCTCATCAATTCCACTGAGTTAACATCTTGTTTCAAGTATACTTCTTTCAAGTATACTTCTCCAAAGTTCTGGCCCTCTACACATGGTTGTGAAGAAAGCACCCTGCAAATCCTATAAAAAGGTGCATAAAAGTAAGTTATTATTTTCCTCACTTTGTCTTCAGATGATTAATAAATCAAAGCAGAAACAAGATTTTTCTTTTGCACTTCACTGTTTTGCGCCCCTGAAGATATTTGATGATTTCTATCAGGATACCTGTTGAATAGAACTTTGGAGGAAGCTTGAATTAAAGTTTTTTTTTAAAGCATTAGACAGAAATTACCTAAAGGACTGGTAATTTTCATCCCAAGGAAGAATCTCTTTGTCAGGACTATAACCTTTTGTCAAAAGGACAAAAAGACATATCTGTACAAAAATATTCATAGCTGTTTTATTTACTAATAAAATTGTTACTACATTATTACTACAATGACAAGCTACACATAAACTTTATGTCCAACAATTTTGAAACAAACCAAAAGAGACTTAGCAAAGAGCCAGTTACTACAGCAGTAAATTCTTGGTCGGACCTGTTGAAAAGATTTGAGAATTGGAAAAAAAATGTTTAAGGTTGCATAATCCTGCTCAATTTCACAATATATCATGGTCACATTTTTATTTTTACCAGAGATTCATTTAAAAAATTAGCAAATTTTTATGTGGGCAATTTCAATTTATCTCAAAAAAGGTTCTTTTGTTTCTTTTAATGATATCAAAACTTTTGGTCATTAGAATTCAAAAGTGATTTTTAGATTAGTGGTTCTTAATCTGGGGTCCATGACCCACTTAGGATCATGAATTTGAATGGGAAAAATATCTTTATTTTTGCTAATTTCTAATCAAAACTTAGTATTTTCTCAATTATGAATGTAGGCAATAAACTTATCATTAGAGACCATATATATGTATATATATATATATTCTATTATATTATTGCTAAAAATTTCCTAGTTGTCCAATATGACATACGTTTCCTCAACAAAAGACATCTTGTTGTTTAATACTCTTATTTAAGCTAAACAACAGCCTTGACTCCCTACAGATAAATCTTTTTAAAAAAAAAAAAACTTTAACTTGCATGTATTTTAGTTTTATATTTTTATTTAACATGTAAATCAAGGAGCACACATATTACTTTTTCATAAATTTGGTTTTTAAAATATCTTGATAATTGAGTTTAATACAATTAGTCTAATTCCTTATACCATATATTTTTGACACATTTACAATATGATTCTCAGAAGGGGTCAATAGGCTTCACCAGACTGTCCAAGGGGTCCATGACACCAAGAGGTTAAGAACATCTGATTAACATAAAGGTAACTGAGGTAGCATATGGTGTAGTGGAAAAAGTATTAGAATTGGAATCATGGTCACTTGGGTTGAAATCTTATGTTATGACCCTAGGCAAGTCATTTAACTCTCCAGAGCCTTAGTTTCTTAAGAAACTAAAGCCTGTGGTTTCAGAAAAGCCTGGAAAGACCTACATGAACCAATGCTGAGTGAAATGAGCAGGATCAGGAGAATATTGTATACAATCACAGAAAGGTTATATGGTGATCAACTATATTAGAGTTCTTAGCAAATACAGTGATCCAAAACAATTCCCATAGAATTGATATGGAAAGAAACAACTGCATCCAGAGAAAGGAGTATGGAGACTGAGTTCAGATCAAAGCAATACTATTTTCATCATTTTTTGTTTGCTTTTTTCTTATTTTTTTCCCCCTTTGTTCTGATTTTTCTTCATCACATAACTAATAATATGTTTAAGATGACTGTATAATCTATATCAAATCTCTTGCTGTCTTGGGGAGGGAGGGAGAAAAAAAATTGAAGCTCAAAATCTTGCAAAAATGAATGGTGGAAACTATTTTTAAATGTAATTAGAAAAAGAATACACTAATGAAATGTTTCTTAAATAAAAAAAAAGAAACTAAAATCTGGAGATGTAAAATATTGTGTCCAAGATCCTATAAGTAGTAAATAGAAGACCTGGGCCTGCATTATAGAAAATACTTAAATAAAATCTAGCTTGAAAAATCACATTCATTCCTTTTTTATTTAAGATTTTAAGCTGTAATCTTAATTACATTTGGATATTAGTTTACTTTTTCCTGTTGGTTTTATTGCTGGTCCACATGTGAACTATAAACATTATTATGTGAAATTTGCTGTGAGAGATGGAAAGAAAATATTTCCCTTGCATTTTCCCTGAAAACGGATACCTGCATGTTTTCCTAAAATAGTTAGTAGGTCAAACTCTACTACAAACTACCTGGGTAGCTGCATTAATTTTGTAGATATGAATAAAAATAGAAAAGTGGCTTGAGGCCAGACTGTGAAGTTTGTGGAGTCACACTGACAGGGTGTAGTAGTATTCAGTAGTGTAGAGAAAATAGATATGAGAGGATGAAGGAGGGGTGTGTGTGTGTGCAGTTAAGGGCTAGGCAGAATTCGCTTAATTCTCCCTAAGGAGCAGAGCCTGGTACAACAGATGCTTTCTCTCAAATGAAAACATTAATCTCATGATCAGACTGGTAGTGAATGGGAACTCATTTTATAAATAATAATTGATCCATTTCAACAAGGATTGTCAGTACTTTACATTACATCCCATTACTTGTAATGGGATGATGGAGCCTTTCTCCTCTCCTTTTATAGACTACTCCATTAGGTGGTTCTTCCTGGTTCAATTACTAATCATCCTTGACACTTCTTCCCTCACCCCCAACATAGAGACCCCCTCCCCCCCAATAAAGGATTGATGTATCATCTCAAAGCACAAATCCTTTGGCATTGAGATAGAGCACACAGAGCTAGTATTCTAATCCTGATCACTTCCATTTTATATACTTTTAGAGAGGTGCTTCTGGATACTATGGCGGCTACTTTTGGATACTATTACCTTAGTTAATGAAATCACAGGAGACCCAGACCCTTCAGTTGTATTTTAACCAGTCAACGGACTGAAATCACAACATGTAAATTAGGTGTTAAAATTTTTTCCTACTATTCAATCAAAATGAGTGAATAGTCTTTAATTATTTAAGGGGGATTAAAGGGCACCAAGTTTCCCAAAGATTTCTGAACCTAAATTCTCTAGTCCCCACCTGTTAAGGGCTATCAGTTGAGGGTGAGATGGTAAGGTGTCAAGAATGATTAGCAACTGAATCAGGAAGAGATACCTAATGAATAGTTTATTAAAAAAGAAAGCCTCCATCATTCCATTACACATAATGGGATGTAATGCAATTTGAAATAAATATATGTGCATTTGTGTGTTGTTGTTGTTGTTGTTGTTGTTGTTGTTTTTAACAAACTCTTTAAGGCTTAGGAGACTAATCTGCTTTCTTTATATTCTTTTTCAAATGCCCTGAATAGGGTTTAATAACTATTTGTTTACTTGCTTTCATTGTTATTACAAACAATATTAGTGGTAGAAGTTTTGGAAGCTGGAAGGAGAATCAATTAATCAAAAAAAGTGAGTATTTATTGCTTAAAGGGGTATACACTGTGCTAAATGGGTTATGGGTTAGGGAATACAAACACAAAAGTGAGTCTTTAACCTCAAGGAACTAAAGTTCTAATGGAAGAGACAATATGTACATATATATGTACATATCTATATATAAGTATATATGCATATTGATATATGAGTCAGTCAACCCACCCCTCAGCCCTGATATTTTTTATCAGTTGAGAACATATCTCAATCATTTGGAGTTTTGAACTAGGTGTGAAAAGACCTAAACTTCTGTTGATTCAATCAAGTCAATCAGTGTTATCAATTGAATTGAAAAGGAAGTCTGTCTGTTCAGAGTGGCTGAGGGACATGGTCAAGCCCTCTGGAGTTAGTATAAAACTATCAAGCTAGTTTGAAAGTGGGGATTTGATTATGTGGAACTTAGTAGTGAAACTTTTCTAATCAAACTTCTAAAAAGAAATCACTTGGATGGGGATGAGTCAGAAGAGGACCTCTTGCTCAGAGGAGGAACTTGATCTGAAGGAACTTATGAACTTTAGAGATGAAAGACTTGAGGACTTCCAGGTCAGCGTCCTAGTTCTAGCAGCACCCTGAGAACAATTGATAACACAGTGTCTGCATTGGGAATCAAGGACAAATTAGATAGAGGAAGACTCTTCAAGGAATACAAAAGAGAAGTTATATCATGACTAAAGGGAAGTTCATGAGTAGTCCATGGAGGGAGGAAAGGACTTCCAACAACTAGGGCTTCTGCTACCTCTCTGCCACATCATATATTCTTCTCTAAACTTGAGTCTACTTTTTCCTGGATTCTGTATTTTCTGGTGGCAGAATTTTGTAAACTTTTTTTTGAAGTTGGGTGAAGTGAAGACTTGAGTGAACTCTGAAATTTTATCCCCTTTAATCTGTAAAATAATCACTCTAAAACTGTGTCTCCTTTGATCTGTAAAAGAAGTGAGATTGGGGTATCCCAGACTCCAGAGGGTCTGGAAGGGGGCATATTTTCCAGACAAGCCTTTTTCTAAGATAAGCAGCATCATTCAATTGGAAATCTTGGGCAAATTACCTCCCCTCCATTGATCTTTTGAGGTAGCTGGATCCCCATTCAGGAAATTCCAAATTCTGAAAAAAAGCCTTCAAAGTGATTTCATTCAATTGGGAGATCTTGGTCTGATAATCAGCTCAAACTGTCCCCAGCCCCCAAGATCTGCTCATAAAATAGGTTTCTGTTAACACATTCTTTGCAAATTTCATTAAGAGATTTGTCTGCTAAGAGAGAGTTTCTTAGTGAAAAATAAATCTTCCTTTTTGCAAATTCAGGGTTTGCGAATACTTTCACATTTGGGCTTACATCTCTGAGCAGAGGGGATCTCTCCCCCTTCCCACATCGCATCAGTGGGAAGGCTATTTCATTCTACTATTCTTATTATACTATCTTAGTGAATATTCCATTCTTAAAGCCAGTTAAATTTGGATGACTCATTGATATCAACTAATAATAATTAGGTAGATGTGTACTATGGGGGCTTCTGAGCTATAGCATTATGAAAATATCACTCAGAGTTAACCTTAAGATCTCAGGATCTTGATTGAAAGTAAGCCCAGAGTCTGTGTGATGTATATTGATATATAAGGAATCAATACAAAATGAATACAATAAATTTTATGAGGAAAGACCTTAGTAGCTGAGGTGATCAGGAAAAGCTTCATGAAGACTATAGTACTGGAGTGGGATCATAAAAGAAACTATTCCAACAGATAGAGATGAAGCTAGGAGAACTTGCACATGGGGTCTATCAACACAAAGGAGAAGAGAGAGAAGATAATGCATCATATGTGAAAAATGTAATTGTGTATGGCTGAACCACTGAGTGCAAGGAAGGAAGGAAAAAAATTGAAAAAATGATAGGAAAAATAGAAGAAACCAGGCTGTAAAGATCTTTAAAAGATGAACAGTTTACAATAAACAATAGGATATAACTGGTGTAATGGAAACAATACAATGGATTGTATCCATGCAGGCTCTGTATTTTTGAGTTGTTTGGGAGAAAAGTTTGGCACATCTGGATGTTATAAGGAGAGTATAAACTTTAGGGACATTTGAAAAACAACAGCAATATTAAAAACGTCCCTGAGGTATCTTCTTAAAAAAATTCTAGCCAACTATTCAATCAGTTTTAATTAGGGGTTTGCACTTTTCTTTATGAACATATTTTTGTAATATCAGTAACAGGTAGTCTGATTATGAGATGAATCTTTTTATATATATTTTGGATTAAAACAGAAGGACTAGACACATGCTTCATAAGTAGTAGAAATGAAAGTAGAAATTTAATGTTTGTTTACTAATTCATTAGAACATATTTTTGTGTACAGTTAAATAAAGCACATAATTTGAATTCAGAAGACCTAGCTTTAAATCACTGTTGTATGAATTACTCACTAGCCAAAGTGAATTTGAGTCAATCATTTAATCTCTCGGTTTACTTATCTACAAAATGGGGATAATATCTTCACTACTTAATTCATAGGGTAATTGTGAGGATCTAATAGGAATGTATATAAGCCAACCATCAAGCACCACACAAATGTCAGCTGTTATTACTTTGAAAAGATGTCTAATATGTTGAGGCCTTTTTTTTTTTTTTCCCAAGACAGGGTCAGCTATAGTTAGCCTGATTTGTAATTTCTTGCATGTGCATTTTCTTCACATGGAGGCTCAGCTGATGTGTATCAGAGAAAGGAGTCTGCCCCCTGTCTTTTCTTCTAGTCAAAGTCATGAATAAATTCGACTCAATTATAGGACATTTCAAACAAGGAAGTAAGCAACATCCACACGATTTCAATGCTTTTTATTTGACGAACACATTACAAAATTTAGAAACCAGAGACAGCTCAGGCAAACTGTTAAAACACAGTATGAATTAATTTTTTAAATATACAAATTATGTATACATAGATAAATTAGTTTGACATGATTGCAGAAAAAATTCTATGATCATTTAACCAAGGTTGTAGGAAAGGCATCAGAATGGTGCAGATATTCCAATGATGGTTGAAAGTTAGACATTTTTTTTTTTTTACCACAGATTAAAAATGTATCATTGACTTTACTATTATTGCTGGGTTAACAAAGAATAGAGGAGGCTTATCACTATTGGAGACTGTTAAGAGCTATATACAACCATAAAATTAGCCACTTTCAAAATAACTTCACTGCCACCTGGACACACAATAAATTAAGTGTCAGTTATCATGTGAGACAATGACCACTATTACAAAATGACTTAGAATTGAACTGAAAATGGGTAATGATATGAAACTAAAATGACAGATTAAAAAAAATCAGCAGGAGAATTCTGACCTGTTCTATTTCTGATCTGGACTCCTTAGGGGATCTGGTAGGTCCTTGCTCTTGATGGCTCACCATATTAATACTGAACTTAGTGTGGACACTCGATTGGCACAGCTCACCACAGCTCAGAACTACTTAACCCAAGAGATTCACCAGCCTCAGTCTCCTAGATAGTCACAGCTACAGGAATGTATTACTACCTTTCATTAAAGAAAAGTTTTAAAACAGACTTTTTTGTGTGTTTAGGAAACATTGAAAACCTTTACTATTCAGGTTTGACTGTTTTGTCCATAGTTTCATCCATATGAGTACTCATCATCAACTGCAGATCACTATCCTTCTTCAGTAAATAATCAGTTTAATGAGTTACTATGGCCAAAAACAACAACAAAAAATCATTACCTGGTGGCTATCCATCTGTTGAGGAGTTGGTTTTTTTTTTTTTTTTTTTTTTAAAACATTTAACTATCCTGGTCCTGCAATGATCAACACAATATGTCTCTATATTCAAAATCTGTTTTAAAGACACTGACTACAACATTTAGATTTTTCTAGTGAAATTGTAGACAAACTATAGGAAAGGTGCTAAAACAAACACTTAGAGACTTGGCAAATATAAATGTAGTCTTTCAGAATGTTACCTAAGTTCTAATATAAAACATAGAATTAGATACTATGCTAAGCTGTTATGAATTGATCAAATATTGCTTAAAACAGGTTTCTTTACCGGATGAATGGAGTTCTCATATCATCTGAATCATTATTTTATTGGAATGCTCTAGTGTACCCACTTTGTTAGAATCAAGGCCTAATTCTCAGCAAGAGAAAATCCAAAATTTTCCCCCTTCTAACTTTTAAAGATGTCAGCACACTTTCAGATAACATTTCACAGCTAAGTAAGTAGGCTGAACTTGAGAAATAGTAATTGTGGATATAACATGACTGCTTTTGGTCTATGCCTTGACTATGAAAAATCTTCAAGAATTTCTCTAAATGAAAATAGGTCCAACCCTTCAGGACACCTAGGAATAGCTTTGAAAACTTGTTCAAATTCTTCTCTCTTTGGCTTCTTATTTATCCTACTTGAAGTCAATAGAAGCTCTGAGAGTCCATCCAGTAGGTTCGAGGGAATAAGACGGCCTGAAGAAGTCTCTATTATGTTCTAGATTGATAATACATTTTCAAATAATAAAAAGGTCCAAGCTTTTACATTGCATTTAACCTTGATTGTCTTTATAGGAAAGGCTAATTACATGTGTATTCAGGAGAGCAGTGGTGGATCCCGACTGTCGATTTAAAAACAAAGTTTAGGATTATAGGATCTTTGTTCTAAAGTTGGAAGGGACCTCTGAGGTCAAGACAATCTAACCCTATCATTTTATAGATGAAACAAGTGAAGCCCAGGGAACTAATTATCAAGGAACACATTCCTTCCCTAAATTTTTTATTATGTTGACAAAACACTATCAATAAAGTACCATATAGAATACTCTCTTTGAGTAAGACTAGAATTTTTCTTTCACATACCTAGAGCAAATTCCACATTGAATGTTGTAGGAATAAAACAATCTTATTAAGAGAATACCAGTTGATATTTTTGTAATACATTAAAATTACAGAGCACTTTCACATTCATTATCTCACTTGATCCCCACAACAACCCTGTGAGATAGGCAGTTAAAGTATTATTATGTTCACTTTACATTTAAGGAAACTGAGACTCAGACCTTATGGTCACAAGGACAGGAAGCAGCAGCTTCTCAAACTCAGATCTTCTGATTTCAAATTTTGCCCTCTCTGAAATATAGCCTACTGTCTGCTGTCAGCAGGGCTTAAGAGGGGCACACTTGCTGCTTTAAAAAAACAGTAAGGGGCAGTTAGATGGCTCAGTGGAAAGAATACCAACTCTGGAGTCAGGAGGACCCGAATTCAAATCTGCCCTCAGACACTTAATACATACTGGGCAAGTCACTTAACCCCAACTGCCTAGTCAAAAAATAAGAGCAAAAAAAAAAAAAAAAAAGATAAGAAATATAGTCAGTTAAAATATTAGATAAAAATCAGGTAGTCAACATAGAGGAGATGGCTTTCTAATATCTAGAAGCCTATCTGCCAAGACACAGTTGTAAAACATCTCATAGGAATTCAGTTCAACAAACTGAATTTGTACAAAAGCATCAAAAAAGAAATGAATGACCAAAACAAAAAATACATAGATGTAAGAAAAAATCAAAAGGGCACAAACAGGGCACTTAAAATTATTTTCTTAATGTTGATTTTTTTTATTAGACTTGTGGTTTCATTTAAGAAAGAAACTTTTAGTTTAGAAATGTTTTCTACCTTTACAAATGGGCAACTTTGTGACTTAGTCTGGGGCACTAAGGAAAAAAGTGATTTGCTTGGGATCCCATAACTATCATGTATCAGACACAAGACTTGAACTCAGACCTTCTGGATTCCAAGGCTGGCCGTCTGTCCTTTATGCCATACTACCTGTTATATGGAACCCAAGTGCAGAAGCAAAGTTGCTGGCTCAGTGGGTAGAGTGCTGGGCCTGGAGTCAGGAAGTCCTGAGTTCAAATTTGGCCTCAGATACTTAGTAGCTATGTGATCTTGAACAAGTCACTTAACTCTTTTTGACCAGTCTCCTCATCTGTAAAATGAACTGGAGAAGGAAATGGCAAACTACTCTAGTATCTTTGTCAAGAAAACTCCAAATGAGTTGAGCACAGTTGAAACTACTCAACAATAACAACACAGAAACACTCTGTAATCCCGGACTTCCAGCCTAGCAACAGGATAGGCAGAAGGTTCCCATCAGGATTCTGGCTAAGATCTTCCTTGATTTGTTCTTGACAATGAAGAGTGCTGGCTTTACCCAAGGGTAAGCAACCCTCAAAGTCTTAGTGTTCTGCTCTGATTTTACAGCTCAGAGGCCAAAGGAACTTGGGAAGGACCACAGAATTGTAGTTGTCTAGCTAGCAGGGACCTTAAGAGTCATCTAATTCAATCTGTTTAATAAAGGCACTAGCTTGCCTCTGGACAGTAAATCTAGGTGACCTCTTCTCACAGGAAGATGTCCCAATATTATTGTTCTGTAAGAAATAATCAGCAGGATGATTTCAGAGAGGCCTGGAGAGATTTACATAAAGTGATGCTGAGTGAAATGAGCAGAACCAAGAGAACATTGTACACAGCAACAGCAAAATTATACGATGATCAGTTCTGATGGATGTGGCTCTTTTCAACAATGAAGTGATTCAGGCCAGTCCCAATTGTCTTGTGATGGAGAGAGCCATCTGTACCCAGAGAGAGAAATGTGGGGACTGAGCGTAGATCATCACCTAGTATTTTTACCTTTTTTTCTTGTTGTTTGCTTGCATTTTTGTTTTCTTTCTCATTTTTTTCCTTTTTGATCTGATTTTTCTTGTGCAGCATGATCAATGTGGAAATACATATAGAAGAACTGTACATGTTTAACAATAATTGGATTACTTGCTGTCTAGGGAAGGGAGTGGTGAGAAGGGAAGGAAAAAGAAAAATTGGAACACAAGGTTTTGCAAGGGAGAATTTTGAAAACTCTGCATGTGTTTTAAAAATAAAAAGCTTTTTTTCTTTTTTAAAGGAAGATTCCAATAGGAGACTGATTACCTAGAAACAGGTGCAGATTTTCATTGAACATACCTTGTACACAGGTGGTTTTCTTTATTTCTGATAGTGAAGGGTATCTGTCTAAAGGGAAAACATTACTGCAAAGAGTTGCTTATATCTGGGGCATAGCAAAATATGGTGGAAACAATTGTGGATTAGGAATAGGACCCCTGACTTCTAGTCCTGATTCTTCTCTACAAACAAACTGTCATTGAATGAAAACCAACCATTTCTTTTGCAACATTTAATTTCTTATGTCAAATAAAATAATTTAACTAGATGAAATCTAAAATCCTTTCCAATTCTAAAATTCTGTGATTCTACTTATCACTGACAGGGTTAAGCAAAAGCTGAAGAAGATTTCTTAAATTCGAAAATGATTTTCATTCTATACTTTGCATTAACTCAGCCTATGCATGAGCACTTGATATTTTTCCAATTGATTAGATCTGACTTTATTTGTGTGGAAAATATTTTATAACTGTGTTCATATAGTTCCTGACTTTGCTTTGACAGATGCCCAAATATTTTATATTATCTACAGTTATTTTAAATGGAATTTCTCTTTGTATCTCCTGCTGTAGGACTTTGATGTTAATACATAAAAATGCTGATGATTTATGTGGATTTATTTTGTATCCTGCCACTTTGCTAAAGTTGTGAATTTTTTCTAGTTTTTTAGTTGATTCTCTAGGATTTCCTAAGTATACCTTCATGGCATCTGCAAAGAGTGATAATTTGGTTTCCTCATTACCTATTCTAATTCCTTTAATCTCTTTTTCTTATTGCCAAAGCTAATATTTCCAATACAATATTGAATTGTAATGGTGATAGTGGGCAACCCTGTTTCACCCTTGATCTTATTGGGAATAATTCTAATTGTCCCCATTACATATGATGCTTGCTGATGGTTTTAAATAAATGCTACTGATCATTTTAAGGAAAACTCCATTCCTATATTTTCTAGTGTTTTTAATAGGAATGGGTATTGGATTTTGTCAAATACTTTTTCTGCATCTCATTCTATGCTCTGAAACCTACAGAAACTCAAAGTAGAAAGTTCTTTTCTTTTCTCTCAAAAGTATTTGGGCTATCTGCATCCAGAGAGACTATGAGGACTAAATATAGATCACAACATAGTATTTTCACCTTTGTTGTTGTTGTTTGCTTGCTTGTTTTTTTTCCCTCTCATTTTTTTCCCTTTTTGATTTGATTTTTCTTGTGCAGCATGATCAATGTGGAAATATGTTTAGGAGAATTGTTTAACCTATATTGGATTACTTGCTGTCTAGGGAAGGGGGAAGGTGCAGAGGGAGGGAGAATATAGAACATAAGGTTGATTGTTAAAACTATCTTTTCATGTATGTTGAAAAATAAAAAGTGATTGCTAAAAAAAAAATTTTAAATAGAATGAGAAAAAATGGTGTTTGAGCTAACATTGATTGTGACTGCTAATGGACCCAATCTACCATTTCTTCTGCTTTTACAGATTTGGGTAACAAGGTAAGTTTCCCAAAGCAAAATTTGAAAGTGGAAGTGTTTGTGTACCTCAAGTAATGTCTATGACCCATCCTACTATTTTCTTTTTGTTATTTAATGGTAAAAGACAATCTGGAGTATTAAATAGAGAAACAGCATGAGAGCCAAGGAGATCTAGAATTCTGTCTTATTCCTGACGCATTCTGGCCATGTTAACTTTAGCAAGTCATAAGCCCTCAGTGTTTCTGCCAATCCTCAAGATGATTCATTGCAGAGAAGGTGTTAATCTACATTGGTATAGAGAGAGTTTCCTCACCCAGAGGTTCCCTATACTAATGAAAATCATAGGTCTAATCTGTATTCCTATCCTACTCAGTGGTGCTAGTGATTATGGTTTTTTTTTAATTTGTTTGCCTTTTGCCTAATATGAATTATCTTCCTTTTAATAGGGAGAAAAAAAAAAAACCTTGGTGCTGACTAGTTGGACATTCAGAAATTTGACACATCCTCAACTGGCTTAATAATCATGAACAAACAAGCATTTGTGTTTTAAAATATATATATGTATATATATGTGTGTGTGTGTGTGTGTATAATATATATATATACATATACATATATATTAAAATAACTTATTTACAACAAAATCCTATTAAAAATAGGTAAATGTTAATAAAGTCCTGAATCCTTTTCTAAAGTAAAATAATATTGTTAATCCCTTTCTTTTGGCATCTTACAGAAAGGGAGAAAAGGAACCCTGTATATTATTCTCATATTCAGTATATATATATATACAGGCAGAATGGATGCAGAACCATCTTTCTGTGCTTGGAGCTAAGCCACTGATCACCTGGAACCATTATTCAAAGTTCAGCAGCCACCTGTGGAATCTGTGTTCTTTATAGAAAGGGTCTTACTTTTGCTGGAAGGCAAGATATGGGCATCGAGGAGCCACAGAACTGCTTGGTGTGCCCTCTGAAGATGGGCAGGGCTCTTGGCATTTTTCCCAGAGAGAAGCCTCGAAGGCTCATTTTATCATACTCACTTTGCAGCCTGGACTGTGAAGAACATGTGAATAATTCATGCTATGGGTTCAGGAAAGATCTTGCTTTCCCCCAAGCTTCAGGATGCATACCGCTGAGCTGCATATGCCTAGATTCTCTTTGTTTTGGAAGATAGGTTCAGTGTTAGATGTTTTTTACAGGCAAAACCTCTCAATAATATACATCCACTGGTTCTGATGACCTGTGATTGAGTGTGGATATGTGTTTTGCCAAAGTAGGATGGAAAATATGAATAACTAGCCATTTAATTTGCACATGAATGGTATTTAGTTATCAACAACTATAGTTTGATACCATACCAGAATAAGGAACTAGAAAATTGGGCATGGATATTTCAAAACTGCACATAGAATGGCAAAATTGTTCTTTACCAAATTTAGATTGGTACAATAGAAGAAAAAGTGTTAATAAAGCAGGGAAATTAATGACTTTGATTAACATCTAAAGTTGTTTCTGCATGGATCTTCTGGGGTAAACTCGGGGATTTTAGTATAAATGCAGAAAGCTCACTTTTCTCAGTGGCTAAAGTTTCTTCTTTATATAGTCAATGTAATGTATTGTGATATATCATTTCCTAGGTTGCCAAAAGGAGAGAGGAGATATGTTTATCATTCTATACAAGACAGGATTCCAATAAAGTCTTCCAGCTATAAGAACATTTGATAGTTTTGCCTCGCTTATCTAGGCCCCACAGAGGATGTCTGGGAAGCTCAGCCTTATGAAAGGATAGATTGACCTAGTAATACCATATACACCTGGTTAAGGGACTCCTATAATGAACAGACTATTATAAATGGAATAATCATTCATTATCTTGGAATGTATTCCCTTTTAGGAACTGTGATGAATCTTTGTCTACCTATCAGGGGCTATTCCCATGGTGAGCTTAAATTAAACTCTCAAAATCAGTAGAAACATATGGTAGGATGACAATCTGATATACAAATAATAGGATCTGTGCTAGAAAAACTATAGACCCAGGAACAAGTGGTAACTAAGTATTAATGTCAATTGGCACTGCCCCAGTAGAGATCCTGTTATTCTCAAAGGCTTGAGATGGCAGGTATTCCTAGTGATGAGCCTTTTGTGGGGATATTATAGCAGTTAGGTCATAGGCCCAGGTCAGTTCCTGAAGAAAGACAAATAGGTTACATTAACGGCTCTGAAATCTCAGTTTTATATTGGAGAAATAAAAGATTATGATTGAACATTGGCTTTTGTGACATGTCTATATGGACAAGGAATTCCCAAGGCTTAGCACTGCTGACTGCCTAGGGAGTCTTCAAACAGAGTTTATTTCAGATCAGACTGACCAGGATGCTACCAGGAAACTGATTCCCTCAAACTGCCAATGTATTTGTCTGGGTCCAAACACAGGCTCTGAACGTGGCTCTTTCTAACGGACTAGACGTCATCATGGCCAACTCTGCTCAATGAAGCAATCCTTATTGATCATTAAAATGGTCAAAGTGATTGGTTCAGTTCTTCTGTGGGCTGTTCATTTCCCCAGGTACGGAACTATGCACTATAGTCTATGGAACAAAAACAACACGAACATGGGTAATTAGTGTAGCATATGAGTGAATGTGGCAGATATAGGTTAATTACATTGCAGGATGGTACTCCATTTATTTCTTCTAAGTGAATGATTGTTTTGCGCTTGTTATAATCTATATGACATAAACCCTTATGGAGAAGAAATGGCACGCACACTCTATCTCCAAACAGTGACTGTCTAGGAGCCCTGAGATACTAGACTCTTTATTCTAATTCGATGATATTATGGGTATTTAGAACAAGTTCTCTTGGGTTAAGGGATAAATATGTGTGTGTGTGTGTGTGTGTGTGTGTATGTGTGTCTGTACACACATACACACACACACATATATTAACAACAGATATTACATCAGAATTATATTCCACTAATTTTAACCTATGAGTTACCCACTAAGTGAAATCAATTTTGGCCCACTGACCTCTTTCACACAGTTATATTTCATCATATGTCACAGAAGAGATTTCTCAGCATCAGCAGAACCAGGGAATGACCCACATGCCTTAATTAGAGGTAAACCCATCTCTCAGAGCAATGTGCTTCATCAGCAGAAGCTGAAGGTACAATTGATGCAGCCAGTACTGTTTCACGCTTAGCCGCTGCTCTGATTTGAGTCCAGAAAGAGAAGCAATGATTAAGAAAGGAAGTCATGAATGGACAGTTCCTGCGGTGTTATTTGTGATATCAAGGCTCCCCAGGCTCCTTGTCCCGGTAATTGGTGCATTTGATTGCAATGCACTCATTATCCAACTAGTCTGGTTATCTCTGTTGGAGAACAAAGTTTTTATTTAAGATTGGACAGAGTTAGACACAATGCCATTTCATGGTCCTGGGAACACACTTAGAGGCTGCTTCTTGAAGCACCTGCTGAAGGCTTTTTTGTTTCCATTTGATCATGTTAGCTTCACAAAGATTTGGGGTAGCACCGTGGCTTGCTCTCTGCCTTCAGAGGCAAGGGAACCATTAACCCAGGCAGTCTTGATGCCTCTGGATGTGAGTGACAGCCACTGTCATTTTCAGGATATAAGCATTTAGAAAAGGAGAATTGTGCAGAATGCTGTCAATTTCAGCAGAGAATGCAGTTCATCATGTTTTGTGGTTCATCAAAAAAGAGAGAGAGAGAGAAAGAAAGAAATTGACACCTAAATCCCCAATAGGCATCTTTGGAATCAGTAGTGCAAAGTATTTTTGCTGTTTTTTTCTTTTCCTATTTTGTCAATTTCTTGTTCAAGTCTTTCCTAAAATAGTAGACCTGCAATTTGAAACATTTATAGACAAAGATGAAACAAAATCTTTACAGTTATTCGATTGGATTTTTTAAAAGAAATGTCTTTGAATTCATGTTTTTATATTGAATCCTTTCATTATGTTCTGCTGTGCACTTGTAAATGTTCTTCCCTCATTTTGTATTTAAGCTTAAAAATGAATAGAAACAATAAAAATTAAAAATTTTTTGAATTCATGGCTTTATGAATCCTTTATATTGTGCTGTGCACATGGAAATGTTCTCTCTCCCCTCCTCCCCCATTTTGTATTTAAGCTTAAAATGAAGAAAAAATAATAAAAATAAAACATTCTTTTGGTATTTAATTTTTTTTATTATGGTGTAAAACAATGCTATTATTTGCTCAGAAGGGACTCTGTTGAGAAGTATTTTGAATAATTCTTATTACCCATTGTGAAATATTTCTGACATATCCTCTAGAATCATAGTACTGAAGATAAATTAAAATAAGTTGAGTATTAGATTTTTGTAGATGTGAGCATTAGTGAAAGGGGTGAGAAAAGAAATGTTTACCTTAAAGACTTCCACCTCTCTTTTTCTACTTGGTTCTCTGGGCTTTCACTTTCATAAGAAGCCAGATAAAGACCTAGACAGAAAGGGATTTGTAATTAGATCCCTGAAATCTTTTTGTGCATGTGTGTGTGTGTGTGTGTTCCATTTCCACATTTAAATGATTTGTTATCAGTTATTTGGTCAACAGTATTTCATTTGGTTTTATGCTAAAAAAAAAAGTCTATAATATCAAAATGCTAATTATAAAGGAAGAAAAGTCAAAGGAAGACAATTGATAGATTTATCTGTTTAACTATAGATCACTGAGTTTTAGACTGGAAGGATACATAGACCAATTTACAAAGGAGGATCCTCATGAAACCCAGGGACTTGAGCAAGGGGGCAGAGTCAGTATTATACATCAACTCTCTTCAATTCAGTCCATAAAACTGCTTTCAGAATGCATTTAAAAAAGAATTTCATTTTCCCCCACACAAATAGACAAGCTTATAGAGAAATAGGAAACCAGTTTATTAAGAAGATGGCATTAAAATAGCAGGGCAACTGGTGGCACTGGGCTTGGGATTAGGTAACATCTTCCTGAGTACAAATATGGCCTCAGATACTTAATAGCTGTGTGATCCTGGACAAGTCACTTAACTCAGTTTCCTCATCTATAAAATGATCTGGACAAGGAAATGCAAACTACTCCAGTACCTTTGCTAAGAAAACCCAAAATGGGGTCACAAAGAATCAGACATGATTGAAAAACTGAAATTTAAACAGGGATTTGCAGTTCACAAAGGATCTGTCTTCTAAACACCCTAGATAGCAAGTAGTTCAAATTACACTCTGCTCTCCTGTCCTCCATTTTACAGATGAGGAAACATAGATTCAGAAAAGTTGAATAACCTCCATACAAATGAAGATTCACCAGGTAACAAGAGTCTGTGGGAAGAGACATAATGAGAATCCTGTCAAATGAATCAGGAGAGCATACAAGATGATGGTACCCCTCCCTATACAGAAGAAATGAAAAGAAATAGTTTTTGCGAATATGATCATCAGCCCTATCTAGTGCTCAGGGAGTTTTGACCATTAGGAAAAAAATGAGGCAAATAAGATACTGGGATAAGGAAGATATTTCAGCCTTTTTCTGGGCCCAGCTGGACCTTCAACAGTCCAAAGGATAGATGCTACATCACTAGATATAAGCACAGTTCCCCTCAGAGGCTTGAAAGACTCTCTCATGAAGCTGAATTCTAACCCAGATAAGGGCTATTTAAGTAATCTCTGCTGGGGATCATCCCCAGTGCTACCTAAGCCATAGACCTCAGCTTCCAGTTTTTCTGGCTCTGATAACCCCCTTGCTGACCATATTTGCCTGTCTTATTCACCCCAGGGGTTCTGTTTTCTCCATGCCCATGGCCCTGCTTGTGTCGATGTTGAGTCCCAGTTCTGCCTGTGAATTCCTACTTTTGACACATGATTGTTCCACCAAGTTCATTTGCAATGGAAATCCCACAGCCTAGATTCCCAGCCACCTCTATTACCTCCTTCCTATTTTTGGCCCTGCTAACCAATGCCTCTCTCCTGAAACCCTTTGAAATGGGAGCTAAAAAGAACAAAAGCAAAAAAAAAATGTGGTACTTTGAGTGACTTCTTTTGTTTTTGGTGTGGGCAAATATGTTAAGCATAAATAAATCTATAGTATTGAGAGTAACAATAGTAGTAAGAGCTCAGATCCATCCTTCTCTTCTGAGTTGTTAAAGTATCCTCAAATACCCTGAGACTCTTCACTCATCCTTCCACCTGTCCTCTGTAAAGACCATGAAAATGGGAAGATTGTAGCAAATGCGGCCCAGAAGGGGATCTCCTTTGCAGGTAGAGCCTAGTTCCTGGTACTTTTTATGAACTTGACACTGAAGCATTTGGTTCAGGATCATCATAAAAGCTAGCATTGTGCTGTATCTTGTCACCCACATCAGCATATAGCTGGCTTCTTCAATTACATGAATATGTGACATAGCCTTCAACAATTACCTAATTACCTAATTACCAAAGTTAAATATAGCTCTTGTCCTACATGTGCTTGGTTCAGGAGCGTGACTAGGTAGCTTTTGCCAAATAGCAGCACTACCCCTCCCCCTCAATTTAATGACACCTGACTGATGTACATCTAGAATACACCAATAGCCAATTCCTAATGCTGTCAGGAAGAGCTCTCTTCGGAGAGAAACATGTGTGTCTCTGGCATCTGTTTCCTCTTCTCCATGTGTCAAGCACTATGGCTAAATTTTGTGTGTGTGTGTGGGAGGGTGTGTGTATACATGTGGGGGGCTGAAGGTAGGATTTACCCTTA
Source organism: Antechinus flavipes (assembly GCF_016432865.1). NCBI lineage: Eukaryota > Metazoa > Chordata > Mammalia > Dasyuromorphia > Dasyuridae > Antechinus > Antechinus flavipes. Next base: position 436,124,871 of record NC_067399.1, read on the forward strand.
AATTTAACTTAATTAAATTAGAATATAGTGCTCTGCAAAGAAAACTCGTCTGGGACTTGAGAAACTTGGGATCATCTCCTACTTCTGATACTATGTAGCTATGTGATCTTTCACAAGTTCCTTTCCTGTGCTTTGCATAATTGCACATCAATGTTTATACAAACTGCTTGCTGTTTCAAGGAGGAGGCAGTGGAGGAAGGAAGGAGAGAATTTAGAACTCAAAATTCAAAAAATTAATTTTAATAACTTTTAACATGTAATTGGAAAATATTATTTAAAAAGAACAAGAAGAAGTCCCTTTCTGTCATCGAGTCTTAGATTTTAGGTATATAGAGAGAATAAGGGGACTGGACCAGATGGTCTTTAAAAGGCCCTTCCCATTCTGAGCACATGCTTTGTCCAAGGGTGTACAATATCATTAGGAGCACAAATAGTCGATGTGGCTGCATCTTGGGGATGGGAAGGAAAGACCAGGAAAGGGTAAGGCTTGATCCTGGTGTTGGTATGTTCATTGTCACCCTCCTCCCCCTTTCCCATTGCTGGTATTTAGTTTATTGCTGCCCAAGTGATGTGTCCTCAAATGGCCCACAATGCACTGGGAACAGATATTGACTATCTTTTCAGACATGGTATTGAGCCTCTGCCATACACATGTGGTTTTCTGCATTAAGCTGGCTCTCCTTATTCTGGGCTCCACAAAAGCTTTTGCATTAAAGTCCAAAACCAGCGTTAAATGTAATAGCCAAAAAAGACAACCCAGTGTAATAATTCTCTTGCAGGTAGACATGACTTTAATGTTTAATGAGTGTTCGTTTATTTATTTGCTAGGCAAATGTGGTTTAGTGACTTCTCCAGGTGGCACAGCTATTAAGTGTCAAGTATTTGAGGTCAGTTTTCAACTCAGGTTCTTCTGACTCCAGGACTAGTATCTATATACTGTGTTAAGATTCTTACAAGGTGCCAAGTCACTGGAATTGATGAGAGACAATGATTAAATTTAGCATGTGCTTAGCAGTTCTCTAGTTCAGTACATGTACTTAGTACTTACTAAAGTTCTACAAGATTCACATCTTTAAGAGAGCATATATAAGCTAGAAGCCTCAACCAGGATTGACTTCGGGAGATTCAGAAGCAGGATTCAGTCGAGGAGATTCAGAAGTCAGAGAAGGCAGCTTACGCTCTCAGAACCAAGGAGAGAGATAGACCTCTAAGAAAGCTAACTGGGCCCCAGGAAAGGAGACAAGGCTTGGAAAGAGACCATAAAGGATTTGGACTTTAACCCCTGGCTGCATTTAGGGTGATTACACTGAACTGAAACAAAGACTGCTTCCAGAAGCCCCCATGGAAACCTGCTCCCAGAGAACATTATGTTTTAGAGAAGAACATTATACCATCTAGCTGCCCCTTAATGAGTGTTTTATAGATGCTCATTCCACCCCCACCCCCCATTAGCATCATTTTCTAATGGCTATCCTACTCTCCAGTCTCACAGTAGAACCTAATGAAATATAATTAATGAAATTAATCAATGTTCATTGGCCACTTATGACAATGTATTCTATACGCTACACTTCTACCCTTCTGTTAAGAAAATGGAAGTTTTGTGTTTTAGCATCCCCCCCCCCCTTAACTCACGGTTAGTCAGGTTTGAAATATATTAATGCCATTTTCCTTTGCAGTGACCATTGCCTTATTTCCTTCTGGAGGCAGGATAAACGTTGGAATATGAATCCCAAGGGTTTGATCTAGGTTTGGGTGATGGGGGCTAAAGATGTCAGATGGTAGGTATTCAGTGAAAAATTCAGGCAAATGGAAACCCAACTCCCCCATTCAGTTTTCTTTCACGTACCTTAACTGCAACCTTTCTTTGTATCTTTTCTGTCACTAAGTTCTTTCAGTTTTTGGTCTCTTTGTCCCTTTTCCCTTTTTTTAACTATGGCTAGATGCTGTATGATAGGGAAGAGTCATCTTCATGTTTCTTTCTTGTCATTTACAACATAATACTTCCCTTCATAGACCTGATGTTCAATGATAATTTTGTTCCTAAGCCACTTTATATTAGTATAATAAACCCTGAGGCAGCTGGGTGGTTTAATGGTTAGAACACTGGACCCACAGTTGAACCTGAATTCAAATCCTGAAGAAGACTTACAGAAGTGATGGGAAGTAGTTAAGAAATCACAGAGGACAGAGCACCTTACATAGCATCAAGGAGACCTGAGTTCAAATTTGGCCTTAAACACGTACTGACTGTGTGACCGTGGGCAAGTCACTTAACCTGTCTGTCTTATCTGGAAATGGAGATTGTACTACCTAAATCCCAGGGTTTATCCCAATTTCCTCATCTATAAAATAAGGTGGAGAAGGAAATGGCAAACCATTCCAGTATCTTTGCCAAAAAAACTCCAAATGAGGTCACAAAGAGTAAGACACAACTGAAATGACTGAACAAAGATACTTCCCAGGATTCTTGTAAGGATAAAATGGGATAAAATTTGTAAAGTATTTTGCAAATGTTAAAGTACTTTATAAATGTAAACTATTAAAATTATTGTTATTATGTAGTAAAAATGCTGATCATGTATAACTATTGTTTTCTATTATTTTTCATTGCAAGCGAAATTTTTTTCAGTTATAATGAGAGCTTTCATTTACATGGAAGAGGGATTTTATTTCAGTTTTAAGAGATGATTTGGGTATTGGAGCTAGAAGATTAGGAACCAAACCATTATTTAAAGCATTAATTTTATTGTTAAGAGTCTGCCAATCTGTCAGCCAAGGGACAAATAAATTTTTGGAATATTTCAACTGTAAATTACATTCTTTCTGTGTAGGTATGTACCAATTTAAGAAAACCCTACTATGTAAAAATTTAAGTTTACAAAACAGATAAATCTAAGGGTGATAATTTCCATTATACAATTATACAATGGTGAAGAAAAGTGTTAAAAAAAAAAAACTCGACATATATATTGGTTACAACCAGGTAACTACATACATATGAATGAATAACCTTGAAGACTGAAAGGGGATAAATAAGAAGAAACCACAATTAGTTATCTTTTGCCTATCACAGTATTCTAAAATGATAAAATATAAATATTTTTAATCCATAAGACCAGAGATTCTAAGCTAGAAGGGAATTCAGAGATCATTTAATCTACCTCACCCCTCATTTTAGAGAAAAGGAAACAGAGGATCAATGAGGTTAATTGACCTGTATAAGGTCGTTCAGACCTCACACAGAGATGCAATTTTTACCGAAATCTTTTGAATCCAAATCCAACACATTTGTTTAATAAATAAAAATAATTTTTTAAATTGTTAAAAAAAACTGGCTTAGTGAATTAAAAAAATTATTTTTTATTAAAAAAAGATTTTTTAAAAACAAACATTAGAATTGCCCTTGACTTGCCTAAACCAAAGTACACTTGTATATTTCTCATAGCCGAACAGCTATGCACTCTGTGGTTCCTTCTGGTTTATAAATACATACTTCTTCACACGTCCCTTACTATTCCTTCCTCTTCATTATGGAATACATTCTGCCATTTTTTTTTTTCCTCTGTGGGTTTATAATCGGATCAGCCCTAGCTTTCCCTCTCCTTCATCATCTTCCTGAATTTTAGCCTTAGTGGGGGTGTAGGTCAAATGTCCTACTGATTTAAAATGTGGCCTTCTCCTTGAAGCTAATTTGAACCGGCCTTGTAATAGGAGAAAAGGGAGTGTAAGTAATGAAGGCCAGAGAGGTTAGTTCCTATCCCTGCCTGGTAACCTTTGAAGGCTAGCTGGAGTTAGCCATGTCTTCTACCTACCTACCCTCAGGATACTAAGCCTGGCTGCAGTCAGCCTGGCCTGTCCCACTCCCTTTAATCATGTTAATGACTGCATTTAGGCAATCTGCTGAGCCTAATTTTCCTTGCTATGTTGTGACTTTCATGCTTTCTGGGAAGGCACAGATGCCTACCCTGATTAACTTGTATGGACCCAAAAAAACTTCAAAAGGAAAGAGAATCATCAATGTTGCTCTGATGGGAGAAACTATACCAAAGTGAAACCATCAGGATTTTGACAGCTGGAGTCAGGAGACCTGGCCCCATTACAACCATCTCTGTGACTCAGAAGTCACTTCAACTTACTAGCCCCTCATCAAGGGGATGGTATTATGAGATCTTATAGTGAAGACTTTCTATATTCTACTTTAGAGTTCCTTCCAATTGTTGTGTTCTGGTCCAAGATCAGCTCTGGCATTATGTCTTAGAGGGTCCCTTCCAGTTTTCACTTTCTAAGTTTTAAGACCTCTTTTAGCTCTGCCAATGTAGGTCTTGATCTAGGAAAAGATTAGAATTTGGTTCATCACCTTATTCCAAACAGAAGGCCTCAAAGTATGTCTCATAAAACTCATCTTAAAAGGGAAAAACTCATTCCAAGGGGGCTAGAGGGGACAATTAGGATTTCTATACCAAAGAACAGTTGAATCTATGAGGCATGACTACAAGAGGTGACTGCTGGGACTAGGGAAGTCAGGGCTATCACTAGAGAAGAGATATTTCATTCCCTGTTTAGGACAAGGCTGGATAGTTTATGTAATTGTTGAGAGAAAAAGGACAAGGATAGTGGTATAATAATAATAATAAGAGGAGAAGGAGAGAAGGAAAAGGAGGAGAAGAAGGGGATCAAGGAAAAGACAGAAAAGAAGGAGAAGAAGGAGAAGGAGGAGGAAGAGGAGAAAACTAAGACAAAGGCAGAGTCATATACCGGGTATAAAAGGACAAAAGGGACTTCTTACCATCTTCAGTGAAGATAGGAGCTGTGTGTAAATAGTGAGTGATGTTGGGATCTTGTTCAAATGGGCATTCCACTTGTTTCCATGTTATAAATTCCCCAACTTGTTTAGCCAGCTCCAAAAATTTCTAGGAGAGATGAAAAATAAAGTTGAAAGGGTGAAAATATAAATTTCTTGGTTTAGCATTTAAAGTGCTTCATATTTGGACTCCAAACTTACCTTTCCAGATTTGTTTTGCATTATTCTCTGCATTATAGTCTGACTAACCTGTCCTTCTTGCTGAAATTCTATCTCCTGTCTTATATCTTTGTCTATACAAGCTACTTCCCCATGCTTGGCACATATTCCTGCCTTGCCTCAAATCCTGCCTCTTAGGACTCCTGGTTTCCTCCAAAGATTAGCTTAATAACTATATCCTATATGACATCTTTGTTGATACTCCCACTTGACAGTCTCTTTCTCTCTACACCCATTACTTTGTGTATGTATATGTGTATATATTATATCTGTGTATTTTCCCTGGTAGAATAAATATTTGTTAAAAGGAGGAACTAATTCATTTTTAAATTTGCGTCTCTAGTCTACTTAATACATAGTAGGTGCTTAACAAATCTTTGCTGATTGACTACTAAATTCTAAATCTTTTACAACTAGTCCAGCAAAAACTGAAAATTCACACCAGATTGAATAATATTAAAAAAAAAAAAACAAATAATGAAAGGTAAGAACAAGTAGAGCTGCTTACCCCATCCAGAAGTATAGCTAGGGGAGAGAGGGAAGGGAAAGGAAAGAGTAGAGCTTGTCTCTAGTATAAAGTTCCAATTCAGAAACTAAATATGGAGAAATTAGTAAGCTAAAGGAGACAATGATCAAACTTAAAAAATTATAAATCAAGGTACCCCAAAAGGGGAGAGAATAACTCTGCAATATCTGCAGGCAGTGACTTATAGGGAAAAAAAACAACTAAAGTTCTATAAAGACTATGTGAATACCTAGAAGAAATGAGGCCAGGAGATAATAAAAAACAGTCCCCTGGAAAGAATAAGGAGAACAAAGAGCTTAGAAGAGAAAGTGGTAAACCTAAACCAAGCAATGGACTCTGTAAAAACCAAAATAGACCAAACAAATCAATGATTCTATGAGAGAGCAAGACATACTAAAACAAAAAAGATTGATAAAAAATGTAAACCTTCTGATATCAAAAACAACTGATCTAGAAAACAGATCAGGAAGAGAGAACTTAATAATGATCGGATTCCCAGAAAACATATTTTAAGAAACCCTGGATAAGAGATCATCAATAAAAATTGTCCAAATCTAATAGAATCTGAAGCCTAAAGAGAGAAAGAAACCACTGAGTACCTGAAAGAAAACACACTAAAAATCCCAGAAATGGCAAAACCCAAATTCATATTGAGAATTTTTTTGGCAAGGAAAAAATATTATTAGGTAGTCAGAAAAAAAGTGGTTCAAGTACCAAGGAACCATAGAAATAAATCATACAAGATGTGGTAGCTTCTAAAAAAAAAAAAGAGGAGAAACTGGAACTTAGTATTCCAACAAGAGAAAATAAATAGGCTTATAACCACAAATAACTTATCCTGCAAAGCTGAGTATAATTCTACAAAGAGGGAAAAAGGATCCGTAATGAAATAGAATATTTTCAAGTATTTCTTAGAAAAAAAGACCCAAGCCAGATAGGAATTTTGAAATTAAAACAAGTCAAGAGATATCTAGAAAAGTAAATTTATTTGTGCAATTGGAAGGGATTATATGAAGTTGTGGTGCTAATATTTTAGTGGGGGGAAGAAACACATAGCCTTTCAGATCCTCAATATCTTCAAAAGATACTGAAGGAATTAAACAAGAAAAATATAGAATCTGGGGATAGATTGGTTTGGTTCTGAGGGGCTGAAAAGGAAAAAGACAATAGAACATAAAAGGAAGAAATACAGTAATGAAGAAAAAAGAAAAAAAGGATAGAACTTAATATTTCTCATAACAGGGAAGTACAAAAAAGAGTCTACAAAAACAGATGGGGATTGGGCATCGGATGAACCTCTTGTGTTAAACAAAGAGATATTGAATATATTCACATGCACAAACACACACATATATATACACTCTCTACACACATACATACATGTGCATACACAGAGTTTGGTGTTGAAATCAAATTAATAGGGAAGCAAGGGTGGAGTTGGTCATTTTAAAGGGGAGATATATTGTCAGGGAAGAAATAGTCACAAGAAAAACAATTTTTTGATCCTGAAATGGGGCAAGAGGGGGGATCAAAAGAAGGGAAAAAAGACTGGAATCTAGTGGATTGCCAATTAATTAGGGAATGACTGAACAAACTGAGTATGAATGTGACAGAATATTAGTATGCTGTAAGAAATAACAAAAGACACTTTTTTCCAGCAAATCCTGGGTAGTATGAATTAATGTAGAGTAAAGCACAAAGAACTGGGAGAACAATTCATGACAATTAATATTTACATAGTACTTACTATATGCTATGCACTGTGCTAAGTGTTTTATATTATTATCTTATGATCTCATTTGATTCTCACAACAATAGGTAGATGTTATTATCCTCATTTTATAGATGGGGAAATGGAGGTAAAAAGAAATGTAGTGGCTAGCTCAGAGTTACACAGCTAGTAAATATCTAGGGTTGAATTTGAACGAAATTGCAAAGAAAAATAATATTGAAAAATTTAAGAATTCTGATCAATGCAATGACTGAGCATGTCTCCACAGAACTTGTGGTGATTCATATTATCCAATTTGTAACAAAGAGATGAAGGATTTAAGACACAGGAACAGACACATATTTTTAGACATAGACACTGTGGAATCATTTGTTTGCCTATGCTTATTTGTTATAAGGGATTTTTTATTTTCTTTGGAGGGGTTTTTAAATTGGGGGGAGGTTTATTGGGAGAAGATAAGTAGCAATAGTAAAGCCCCCCAAAAAGAAGGCATAAAACATTTTTAAGTGCATAGAAGAAAACAAAACAAAGCTTGAAAGGAGTCTAAATAAGATAGTTTTGAAAGTACTTTGTGCTATTTCTTATACGTTCTCTTTTTTAAAAAATGAAGCAGCATATAAGGTGATCTTTGATTTTATACAAAATCCCTTTTTATGTTCTGTTATTCATATAAAAATGTTCTTTTGAGGGGTATTTAAGTTCAATATAAAATTATCAAACTCCTGATGAAGTGTATGTGATTACCAAAGTTCATTTTCTAATACAGACTGGCTTCCCCCTTATCTAGCTGTATATTCTCAGTAGCTAAACTAATCTGGAATAAATAATTTAATATCTTTGAGTCTGTTTTATCATAAAAATTTGAATGACCTTGCATTAATTTGTATTGATTTTCTTCCTATTCAGTATACACTTATATAGGTACTTATTGTTTCCCTTGATAGAACAGAAGCTTCTTGAGAGCACAGAATCATTCTTTGTGTTTGTAACCCACAGTGCCAGGTACACAGTAGGCACTTAACACATGCTGGTGACTTGATTGCTTTGAGAGATTGATGGAAACTGAGATGTTGAGCACTGGGTAGAGTGCCATAGACAGAGAGGTAGGAGAAGTTTTCAATCTTACTTCAAAATTGACGTGTCCATTTGGAAGGCGATTGGCACATCCTTCATTTAAAAAGTATATGTCTTTGATTAGCAGACTGAAGAAAGGAATGACTATCTGCAAAGCAAAGGATAGAGTTAGTTTTACTCAGAATTTTCCATAAGAAGGAGAGAGTCAGCTAAGAGAAAAAAAGTTATTGAAACTTTTCTATCTCTTGAAACAGAAGTAAAATAAGCAGCTGTCAAAGTTCATTTGCTTTCACAAATGCTGCAACAATGATAATCATGCCTTGTGTATAGCACTTCAGAATTTATAAATCCATTCATCATCTCAGTAGCTCCTCATAGTGACCTTAGCTTAAGAACTACTACAAACCTTTTAGAGCCTGAAAAAATATAGGAAAGTCAACCAGGGACTAGTTCCAAAGAACCAAAAAAAAATCTTTTAAAGAAAATGTTATCTTTAGTTCCAGATCCTTTCTTCCCTCCCATCTTCCCCACCTAATGAAAAGGCAAAAAGTGGAATACCTATCGTACATATGAAATCATGCAAAACATTTCCACATTAGTCATGTTGTAGGGGGGAAAAGAAAGAAAAACAAAGAGGAAAAGTATGCTTTAGTTTGTACTAAGTTCCCTCTCTGGAGGTAGATGGCATTTTTTCCTTTGGAATTGTCATAGATCATTGTACCCATCAGAATTGCTAAGTTTTCCCACAATTGATTATCATTACAATATTGTTGCTACTGTGTGTAATTTTCTCCTGGTTCTGCTCATTTCCCTTTGTATTAATTTATATAAATCTTCCTAGGTTTTCTCACACATTCTACTCATCATTTCTTATAATATGATAGTATTCCATCATAATCATATACCACCATTTGTTCTGCCATTCTCCAACTGGTGGGCATCCCCTTAGTTTCCACTTCTTTGCCACTACAAAAAAGAGCTGCTATAAATATTTAAATTTACTTTTTTATGAAAATTCAGTTGGTGTGAGGGAAAGAGAGACCCAGAGATCTAGCAGGCCCATGTTACTATGGAGGAAAACACATCTGGAGCATGGTGGGCATGTTTTGTATTATATCTGGAAGTTTTCTACTGTAACAATTATTCCTACTAAGTGTATGCTAAGCTTAGCTATTTCTATGCTGCTGAATGAGCAGAAGTGGTATCAATGCCCTCTTAATTTTGCTCCCCTCTAACAAAGTCCAGCTACCCAACCCTAGTTGTGGTTCTATCCAGATTACCATCTTTATCTGACTGTGAAGAAACCGAATCTTAGAGAGGGGAAACTGATAAGTTTCATACAAAGTTAGTCAGTGACAGAGCTAGCACTTGGAAAAAAGTTTCAGGGAGAAAAATACCCCCTGAGGCAACCGAGGTTAAGTGACTTCCCCAGGGTCACACAGCTAGGAAGCATTAAGTGTCTGAGGTCATATTTGAACTCAAGTCCTCTTGATTTCTGGGCTGGTGCTCTATCCACTGCACCATCTAGCTGACCCCAGGTTTTCTGAGTCTTAATGAATGAAATTAATTGTTAACAATGACAAGGTTTCTGGGACCTTCTTCCACCTTATCACTGGTTCTAGGAATATGTTTAAGAAATAAGCAAAAAAGGTATAGAATTTCAATGCAGTGTTTGTGAGTTCATTTATCTTTAGTCCACATGATCTGAATAGGAATTTGCTCAAGGAATTTTGTCTTGGGTATTCAGGGACCCAACATTTATTTTTTTAATTTTTTTAAAATTTTATTTTATTTAATAATAACTTTGTATTGACAGAATCCATGCCAGGGTAATTTTTTACAACATTATCCCTTGCACTCGCTTATGTTTCGTTTTTTTCCCCTCCCTCCTTCCACCCCCCCCCCAAGATGGCAAGCAGTCCTATATATGTTAAATATGTTGCAGTATATCCTAGATACAATACATATTTGCAGAACCAAACAGTTCTCCTGTTGCACAGGGAGAATTGGATTCAGAAGGTAAAAATAACTCGGGAAGAAAATCAAAAATGCAAATAGTTCACATTCGTTTCCCAGTGTTCCTTCTTTGGGTGTAGCTGTTTCTGCCCATCATTTATCCATTGAAACTCAGTTAGGTCTCTTTGTCATAGAAATCCACTTCCATCAGAATACATCCTCATACAATATCGTTGTCGAAGTGTATAATGATCTCCTGGTTCTGCTCATCTCACTTAGCATCAGTCCATGTAGGTCTTTCCAAGCCTTTCTGAAATCATCCTGCTGGTCATTTCTTACAGAACAATAATATTCCATAACATTCATATATCACAATTTACCCAGCCATTCTCCAATTGATGGGCATCCATTCATTTTCCAGTTTCTAGCCACCACAAACAGGGCTGCTACCAACATTTTGGCACATACAGGTCAGGGACCCAATATTTAAAATTCGAAGGGACCACAGAGATCATTTAATTCAACTCTTTCATTTTTACCAATGAGAAAATTATGGCCTGGAGTAGTAAAATGGATGAATTTTGTTGCTGAGTTGTTTCATTTATAGACTATTGATCCTATTTGGAGTTTTCTTAGCAGAAATACTGCAGCATTTCAGAAATACTATAGTATAATGCTTCTTCAGCTCATTTTACAGGTAAGGAAACTGAGGCAAAAGGGTTAAGTGACTTGCTCAGGGTCACACAGCTAGTATTTGAAGCTGGATTTGAATTCAGGAAGATGAGACATGCTGATTGATACTTTATCCACTGAGCTATTAGCTGCCCAATGATATTAATCACTTATTATGTGTAGAAAAATAAGACAGATATCAGTCTTAGGGAGCCCACATTCTAACGAGAGAGATAATCCATCTGGAAAGTTTCAGCTGTAAGTTAGAAGGAAAAATTCTATGGTCCTTAGTGTACAGGGGCAAAATAGATGCAAATGTCTCATTTTTGACTGCATTATTTAAAGTTACTGTTCCCAGGGCTCTTGGGGACTTGTTAAATGACTTGGCTAAGATGGATCACACGGGAAGTAAGTGACTGGGATTTTTACACAGATCCTCTGACCTTTAATCCAGTATACTTGTCACTATAAGAACCCAGCACTCCATACAGTCTCCCTAACTCAAGTCAGCTGGAGTACCTACTTACAGCTGGTTCTAGATCATCCTCTGGGACTGCAGCACAAATCAAATTCTGCAAGCTAGAGAAGGCCCAGGCAGGTCTGCACTGCTGCCCACAATGAGTGGGGCAATACATATCTGCCTTCTAGCTTACTCTAGTGAGAATAGCTCAATGTATGTATCAGCAGGGAGAACAAAATGCACCTCTGTAGACTCAGGTAAGTGTGTACAGGAGATTCTGGAGGCCAGAATGAGAGGTGGTCATCACAGATTGGCAATCAAGATTTGTAGACCCCAGACTGAGTGTGCACAAGCTCTGGAGTCTGACATTGTTGTTCTTGAATCATTTCAGTCATGTTCGACTTTTCATGATCCCATTTGGGATTTTCTTGGCAAAGCCACTGGAGTGGTGGTTTGCCATTTGTTTTTCCAGCTCATTTTACAGATGAGGAAACTGAAGCAAACAGGATTAAGTGATTTGCCCAGGGTCACACAGTTAGAATCTAAGGTCAGATTTGAACTCAGGAAGTCACATGAATCTTTCTGACTTCAAGCCCTACATTCTATCCACTGTGTCACCTAGTTGCTCTTAGATTCAAATATTGCCTCTTTAGACAACCACTGTGTAATTTTGGGCATAACATCTAATTTCCCTGGGCCTTACTTTTCTCATGTGTAAATTGATAGTGATAAAGTTTTTATATAGTATTTTTTTAGTTTGAAAAGCAGTTCACATATATTATCACAATACTGTGACATAGGTATTATTATTATTACCATTTTACAGATGAGGAAACTAAGGCTGAGAGAGATTAATTTCCTCATTTTACAGATAAGGATGGAGGCCCCAAATAGAGAAAGGGAATGTTTATGTTCAAACAGAGGCTTGTTTAGAGTGTCCAGAAAATGCAGAGAAGAGAGAGAATCAATGAATAATATTGGGTCAGACAAGAAGGATTTGACATTTGTCAGCACATCATAAATTGGAAATTATGCTGAGATTTAAGGGAGACAGTTGGATTTCTAGTCAGAAGCAGGAAGCACCTAGGTGGTACAGTAGTTAGAGCCCCAGGCCTGGAGTCACAAAGACTTGTCTTCTGGAGTTCAAATCTGGCCTCAGACCCTTCCTAGCTGTGTGACCCTGGTCAAGTCACTTATCTCTGTTTGCCTTAGTTTCTTCATCTGTAAAATGAGCTGAAGAAGGAAATGACAAACCACTCCAGGATCTTTGTCAAGAAGACCCCAAATGGGATTGTGAAGAATAGGACACAATTGAACCATAACAGCAATAACAAATGATTTCAAAGATCTGGTTTTGAATCCTAATTCTGCCATCCTGTGTGATCTCAGAGAAGTCACCTGACTTTTCTGGGTCTCAGTTTCTTTAAGTGTAAAAGAATAGGGTTAGACCAAATGACCTTTAAGCTCCTTCTCAGACCTATATCTATGATCCTAAGATCCTGCTCTAATCCTTAGTTTCCAAATCTAGGTGTCTTGGTGACCTTGTACCTCTAATAACCTACAATCTTTCTGCAGGCAGGCTTAATGAATAGTCAGTTAGAAGAACTACTCAGCATGTTGCCCTAGTAAGAAGGTCATTCGACACTTGAATGCTTCCAATTAAACTCCCACATTAGGAAATAGCGGCTGGGCCCCTGCACTTGAACTTGGAGAATGAAGTGATATCTATAGCAGCCTCTTCCCAAGACTTATTCTTCCCCTGACAGCCTCCTTCTAAACCATGTTTTAAAATTCGGTGCACGCTTAGGGCCCTTGCTAGTCTGCTCATGTGCTCCTTTAAAAGCATGGCCCATCTGCATGTCAAATTAACTAATCAATTAGAGTCTTAAGTTATTCATCTCACAGGTTCTGCTCTGAAAAGCTACCCTGGGCTTTATCTCAATCTTTTGTGTGAAGCTCTTAAAAAAAAAAAAATCATTCAAATCCCAAACTCAACAGGCTGAGTAATTTAAAACTGCATTTATTCAGGGATCTCATAGCTATAAAAATTATCATTCTGAGTTGTATACATTTGTTTGGTGGAGCTGAGCTGGTTAGAATAAGCATTTTCTTGAAATTCTAATTCAAAATTCTGGTGATCTCTGAAGTAAATGACAAATGATAGGAAATTTCTCCCTCCCTCAAAACAAACAAGCAAATAAATGAAAACCAAATTTCTCTGGGGTCAAGCATGGTCTTTATAATTTCACAAGATGTAGTTTAAATTTTGTGATGGTTGTTCTTTGTTGTATATCGTTCACATTATTGTAGTCATCTTCTATATTATGTTCTTGATTCTGCTTCCTTCACTTTGAATCAGTACATATAAGTCTTTCCAAACTTCTCTGTGATGAGGTTTAGATTTGGGGGTACCCAAATGAAATTAGGGTTTCTGGTAGTCAGGGAGTTAAATTAGGTCTAGTGGCAGGTTTGGGGTACAGGGTAGGTTTGGTTTCCCTGCAACTCCTCAGGATCGGCACAAGGGAAGGGAGTTCTGGGGAACTCCTTTCTTGCAGCACAAGATCCTCTGTAAAGGAATTTACAGACCCAAAAACCTAGATTGATAAAAGAGGTTTATTATGGGGATTGGAAGTAAGGTTAAAGTCTGGTTGGGGAATAGGTGAGGGTAAAGAGAAGAGGGTACTGGAAAAGAGTATTCCAGTGGGAAGAAGCTCCTTGGGGTACCAAGCATGGTGCTAGCAAGTTTGGAACCTCTGCAAAGAGAGGATTTTAGTTTGGCTCTTTTTTATAATGAGAGATTTAGCTAAAGGCAACCCGTGGGTGGAGTCCCAACTTGGCTCAGATCTGATGGGGGCTGGGACAAGCCCGGATCTCCTCTTGGAATTCAAAGGGATGCTTTTGACCAGGATTTGTTAATCAAAGGTGCAGGCTTCCTGAACTGATAATGCATCAGCCAGGAGGGGCTGGGAGTAATCTGAATCACAAATCAATCTGAAAGGATCACAAATCAGTTTCTTAAAAGAACCACAACCAGCTTCATCTGTAATCATCATATTTGTGGTTTCTTATAGCACAATAAGGTCACAAAGTTGGTGTAATGGACAACATCCTGGGCCTAAAGTCAGGAAGCCTCATTTTCTGTGTTCAAATCTGTCCTCAGACATTTCCTAGCTGTGGGACTCTGAGTAAGTTACTTTTTGCCTCAGTTTCCTTATCTGTAAAATGAGCTGGAAAAGGAAATGGCAAACTACTCCAGTATCTTTGCCAAGAAAACTCCAAATTGGTTCACAAGCAATAGGACATGCCTGAAAATAACAAAACAGTAATAGCGCAATAATATTTCATTACATTCTAACCATTTCTCAATTGATGGGTATCTATTTTGCAGTTCTTTTCTACCATAAAAAGTTCTGCTATAAATATTTTGAGATGTATGGGATCTTTTTTCTTATCAATAATTTTTTTTTGGGGGGATAGCAGAATCTCTGCATCAAAATACATGGGCATTTTAGTTATTTTATATGATTAATTCCAAAATGGATTTTAAATGGTTGAATTGATTCACAACTTCACTGACAATATACCATCATACTTTCCTTCCTACAAGTCCTCCAAAACTGACTACTCCCATCTTCATCTACATTTATATACAATGAAAGGAAAGAGAAATACCAACACAAACAATTTAGATCTACACTCTGTCCCTCTAGTGTAATATATTACCAAGTCTCTATCATTCTTTTTAATGACTCAGATAACTGTACTTGCTTTAAACAGAATCACAGAATCATAGGGGATCACAGAAGCTTCCTAGTTCAATTCATTCCAATTATGGGTCCCCTCTCAGGATAATACACCAAATAGGATTTAAACAAAGAATGTAGGGCTGGTTCAATATTTTAAAAAGTCATTAGCGTAATTTACTATGTCAATAACCAAATTAACAAAATTATATGATTATCTCAATAGATACAGAAAAAAAACATTTGACAAAATCCAAAATCCATTCCTACTAAAAACACTAGAGAATATAGGAATAAATGGAATTGTCCTTAAAATGATCAATAGCATCTATTTAAAACCATCAGCAAGCATCAGATGTAATGGGGACAAACTAGAACCATTCCCAAGAAGATCGGGGTGACCAAGATTGCCCATTGTCACCATTTCTGTTCAATAGTGTATTAGAAATATTAGCTTTGGCAATAAGAGAAGAAAAAGAGATTAAAGGAATTAGAATAGGTAAGGAGAAAACCAAATTATCACTCTTTGCAGATGATATGACTGTATACTTAGAGAATCCTAGAGAATCAACTAAAAAACTATTAGGAGCAATTCACAACTTTAGCAAAGTTGTAGGATACAAAATAAATCCACATAAATCATCAGCACTTTTATATATTACCAACAAAATCCAACAGTAAGAGAAACAAAGAGAAATTCCATTTAAAATAACTGCTGATAGTATAAAATATTTGGGAATCTATCTGCCAAGGGAAAGTCAGTAACTATATGAGTAAAACTACAAAACACTTTCCACACAAATAAAGTCAGCTCTAACCAACTGGAAAAATATTAAGCGCTCTTGGACAAGTCAAGGAATGTAATAAAGATGACAATGCTACCTAAACCAATCTATTTATTTAGTGCTATACCAATCAGATTCCCAAAAAAAATATTAAAGACCTAGAAAAAATAACAACAAAATTCATATGAAAAACAAAAGGTCAAGAATTTCAAGGGAACTAATGAAAAAGAAAATCAAATGAAGGTGGCCTAACTGTACCAGATCAAAAACTATATTATAAAGCAGCGGTCACCAAAACCATTTGGTATTGGATAAGAAATCCACTAGTTGGTTAGTGGAATAGGTTAGGTCCACAGGTTAACATAGTCAATAACTATAATAATCTAGTGTTTGACAAAACCAAAGTCCTTAGCTTTTGGGATAAGAATTCACTGTTTGACAAAAACTTCTGGGAAAATTGGAAATTAGTATGGCAGAAACTAGGCACTGACGCACACTTAACACCGTACACCAAGATAAGGTCAAAATGGGTTCATGATCTAGGCAGAAAGAATAAGATTATACATAAATTAGAAGAACATAGAATAGTTTACCTCTCAGACCTGTGGAGGAGGAACGAATTTGTGACCAAAGAAGAACTAAATATCATTATTGATTACAAAATAGAAAATTTTGATTACATCAAGTTAAAAAGTTTTTGTACAAACAAAACTAATGCAGACAAGATTAGAAGGAAAACAATAAACTGGGAAAGCATTTTTACAGTCAAAGGTTCTGATAAAGGCCTCATTTCCAAAATATATAGAGAATTGACTCTAATTTATAAGAAACCAAGCTATTCTCCAATTGATAAATGACCAAAGGATATGAACAGACAATTTTCAGATGAAGAAATAGAAACTATTTCATGAAAAGGTGCTTCAAATCATTATTGATCAGAGAAATGCAAATTAAGACAACTCTGAGATACCATTACATACCTCTCAGATTGGCTAAGATGACAACAAAAAATAATGATGAATGTTGAAGGGGATGTGGGAAAACTGGGACATTGATACATTGTTGGTGGAATTGTGAATTCATCCAACCATTCTGGAGAGCAATTTGGAACTATGCTCAAAAAGTTATCAAACTGTGCATACCCTTTGATCCAGCAGTGTTACTATTGGGCTTCTATCCCAAAGAGATCTTAAAGAAGAGAAAGGGACCCACATGTACAAAAATGTTTATGGCAGCCCTTTTTGTAGTGGCTAGAAACTGAAAATTGAATGGATGCCCATCAATTGAAGAATGGCTGAATAAATTGTGGGATATGAATGTTATGGAATATTATTGTTCTGTAAGAAATGACCAGCAGGATGATTTCAGAAAGGCTTGGAAAGACTTACATGAACTGATGCTGAGTGAAATGAGCAGAATCAGGAAATTATTATACACTTCAACAACAATACTATATGATGATCAATTCTGATGGACGTGGCTCTCTTCAACAATGAGATGAAGTAAATCAGTTCTAATTGTTTAATAATGAAGAGAACCATCTACACCCAGCAAAAGAACTATGGGAAATGAATGTGGACCACAACATAACATTTTCACTCCTCCTCTTTTTGTCTACTTGCATTTTTGTTTTCCTTCTCAGGTTATTTTTACTTTATTTCTAAATCCAATTTTTCTTGTGTAACAAGATAACTGTATAAGTATATTTATACATATATATTTAACATATACTTTAACATATTTAACATGTATTGATCTACCTGCATTCTAGAGGAGGAGGTGGGGGGAAGGAGGGGAAAAGTTGGAACAGAAGGTTTTGCAAGGTTCAATGCTGAAAAATTACCCATGCATATGTCTTGTAAATAAAAAACTATAATAACAAAAAAAAATTGTAGATAACAAAATATTTGGAAGTCTACCTGCCAAAACAAAGTCAAGAACTATATGAACACAATTACAAAACACTTTCCTCACAAATAAAGTCAGATCTACTCTCTTAGAAAAATATCAAGTGCTCATAGGTAGGCCAAGCTTTTGGGATAAATGATAATATTACCTAAATTAATCTAGTTATTTTTGTTGTTGTTGTTGTTCAATAATACTGAAATTAGGGGGCAGCTAGCTGGTGCCATAGTGCCTAAAGTCAGAAAAACTACTCTTCCTGAGTTCAAATCTAGCCTCAGTCACTTATTAGTTGTGTGACCCTATGCTAGTCACTTAACCCTGTTTGACTCAATTACCTCATCTGTAAAGTGAGATGGAGAAGAAAATGGCAAGCCATTTTAGTATCTATTTTACTATATTTTAGTATCTATTTTACTATATTTTACAAATATCAAGTACAGCATCCAGTATCACATAAAGGGGTCACAAAGCATCAGATACTGAACTGAACAACAACTGAGATTAGAGAAAAGGAATATTTACTGTATGTCAGGTGCTAAGTGCTTTACAATTATTATTTCATTTGAACTTCACAACAATCCCAGGGGGTAGATGATATTGTGATCCCTGTTTCATAATTGAATATTTTATAATTTTATAATTGAGGAAACTAATCCAGACAAAGGTTAACTAAATTTTAAGGTTACACAAATTTCAGAGGCTGGAATTTGAACTCAGGTTTTTCTGATCCCAGAACTCTATCTACTGTGCTGTACAGCTACTTCCATGCCATGTATGAGCCTCTGTCCAACTGAGAAATTTGGGTAAAAAATATGTGACTCTGTTCTCCTGAGCCAAGGTGACTTACTCCTAAGTCATGTAATTTCGTGGTATATTGGCATATTGGATTTACTCCTGAGTCAAGTAATGTCATGATATATTGGAAAACACCCTGGAATCAATCAGGACAATGGGAGCCAGGACTGGCTTCTCTAAGCTGGACAAGCTATTGGGTCTCAGTTTCTCCATCTGCAAAATGAGATAAGGTTCCTTTCATCCCTAAATCTACAATCATATCAAGAGGAACTTACTGTCTCCTGAGATGTCCCACTCTATTTGGGGGGCAGCTCTAAGCATCAGGAAGTTTTTCTCAATATTGAGCCAAATTTTTCCTTTTTTTCCCACTGTTCTTCATGTGGCCCTCTATGGTAATCCAGGACAAATCTCACTTTTCTTCCTCTAGAGAGCCCTTCAAACACTTAAAAAAAAGTTGTGAAATCTCTCCTTCCCCTAAGACTTCTCTTTTCCAAGCTAAACTGCCCCATTCTCAATAATTAGCTGACATGGTTTCAAGTGATTCTGATGAGAGCAAAGGGATGGAAAAGAAGGCCTTTCAGAACCTCCAGCCCCAGCAGCCTCTGCTCCCAGACTGTTAGGAGCAGCCATGGCTGCTCCAGGTGTCTGGGGGGAGGAAGAGACGCATGTTTTCAGAAAAAAGTGGGTCACAGGGTAGACAAGTGAAGCCCATTCGTGAACCACTCAAGAGGAAAAATTGAAATTCTGGCCCCAGATCACTTCTGACAGTTAAAGACCAGCTGGTACTAAACGAGGCTGTAAACAAATTTGCTGAGCGAGGAGACTCCTAATTCACTGGGTATGAGGTCGCCTGAAGCGGAGGTTCAGAATTTCCACAGGGGTTTTGTCCTATTATCTTTTCAAGGGGGAGAAATGAGACCACACACTTCACTGCAGATTTTCTTCTGCCATGATAGGTATCAAATGGGAAAGTGACAAACATCCCTAGAAGCATGGTGTTACGCAAAGGGAAGGACTCTGCTACATATCGATAGAACCAGTTTAAAATGGGAGGAAATCACACTAAGTTCCAATTCCTCTCTACTCCTTCTGCCTCAGTGAGACCACGAGGGGAAACTGAGAAGGCAAATCCAATAAATCATCTGCAGGTAGTGTCAGTCAATTTAGCCTCAGTCTCAGACTCATAGCTCCTCTGGAGGGCTAAGCTAGAATTGTCAATTCTGGTGACTTGATCCGGATTAACTAGAGCTCATGTAGAAGGATCATAGATTTAAAGCTAGACCTCAGAGATGAAGTCATACTCCTGCCACATGACTAGCAAATGTCCGGGGCAGGATGCAAACCTGTTTTTTCCTCATTCAAGTCCAGGACTCTACACATATTGTCATTAAGGCTTACAGAGCACTTTCTTCAGAACAATCCTCTGAGATAGGTTCTGTGGGTCTGAGTCTCCTGATTTTTCAGATTGGGAAACTGAGGCTGAGAAAAGTGAAGTGAGAATGCTTCTGTGGATTTGATGGGAGATCTTGGTTTGACTCAAGGCTTGGCCATGTATTACTCTCTGACTCCAGGCAAGTGATTTTCTCTTCCCTTGGGCCTCAGTTTCCTTATCTGTAAGGTGAGGAGATGGGACTAGATGGTCTCTAAAGTTTCCTTCAAATGTAAGTTCTGATTCTATAGGCTTTCTCAGTCACCCAGATAGTAAGTGTCAGAACTGAGAATCAAAGGCAGAATTCCAAAACCTGATGCTTACACTGAAAATTTTCCTTTTACATTTTCCTTTACATGGAAATCCAGCGGCCCAGCACTTGCCACGGATCTTTATTTGCTTCAGGGCCCATGGATACAGTTCAGTCCTTCCTCACACTTACCTTCTCTCTGTTACTGTGGGCAGTGAGAGATCGATGGGCTGCCCCTCTCAGTGCTGTCCGGTAGTTATAGAAATTGCCTGTGGGATCCATCTGGTGCTGGAAAAGAAACCAAAAAACACCCCATTTACTCCAGAAACATGCCTGAGTGGCTGGGTTTGCTGATAGCGTAAAAAGGCATTCCTGAAAGTATATTCTTGAAAGTATAATCAGGAAGCAGTGGTTCCTTTCTGTTTACCTCAAGGATGAAAAACTTGGCTGTTTTCACTTTGGACCATGTCTTCTTTAGTCTGGAGACAGGGCTCATGTTCATGCCCGCTGGAAAAGAGACATGAGGGGGAGAAGAAAGGATGGCTCAGTTGCCTGCCTCCTCTTCCTCACCCCCCCAAGGCAAGTGTCAAGTTTAGAGGCAGCTACTCACAGATGATTGCCATCAGTGAATTGAAATTCCCAATGTTGAAGCATTCCCGAGCCACATCGATGAAAAACTCAATCACTTGTGCCCTCTGCTTCTTTTTGGCCGGCTGAGGAGAAGCAAAGACAGGAGCATCCATTATTCAGCCTCTCTGGCCCTACTTTTTTATTTGTAAAGCAAGGAGATGGAGCTCTAAAGTCTTTTCAATGAATCTGGGACTCCTATGGATCTTAACTGAGATAATGGTTCATTGAACACTGTCAGGCAGAGTGGGGGGGGGGGAGGAGAGGGAATCTGGATGCCTTCTGCTATGGTCACATTAGGCTTCTGGGGGCTGTTTGCTTACTGATGCAAAGCCTGGTTTCTGGGTTTGCTTATTCCTGGACCCTCAGGGGCTGAACGGGACAGAGGTGGGGGTGGGGTAGGTTTCCTCCAGTGGTAGGGATGATTTGCTCACCATGCAGATTTCCGTCGCCACAAGGTAACAAAGGCGGTTGAACCATTTCACATAAGCTTCGAGGTTATTTGTTTTGTTCTGTTCACTGAAACAAGACTAGAAAGAAGATGTATGTATTATTTTGAAATGCTGGCATTGCTTAAAAAAGAAACAGGAAGAAATAGGATAATAGCTCAATTAGATATAATTCTGAGGGTGTGATGAGGGGGCCCACTGCAGAGAAGAGTTTTGATGTAGGTAAAATGAGTTGGAGGTGGGGAAGGAGGAGGAGGAGGAAGAGGATGAGGAAGAGATGCAGGAACTGAGAAGTTGATTGAACTACAGTAAGCATTCATTCATTTAATAAGCTTTTACTAAGCACCTGTTTTCCACTGTGCTAGACACTGGAGATAAGACAAAAAAACAAAAACCAAAAAAAAAAAAAAAAACCTGAAACAGCCCTTGATGAGAAAGTTTATGTTTAATTACAGCACAACAGAAGTATTTCTAATTTTATGCTCATTCCTGTTAAATCTAAGCCACCATGAAGGCTTGATTGCATGAATCTAGTTCAATCTTAACCCAAACCTCCCAACTCCATTTTCTCTCCTTTTCACTCCTAGTTCCTTTTTTTTTTCAATGTAAATATGGGACTTCATTCTACCACTAGGACTTTCACCTTTTCCTTAAACCTGTTTGGGTCTTTAAACTAGAATTGTTCTGCTTAATCTAAGAAGACCAAAGAAGAAGCAAGAGATGGAAAATGCAGAGGAGGCAAATGTCTGAATATCAGGGGAAAAACACCACCACCACCACCGCAATAATGCCTTCCTTTGCAAACTATTTAAAAGTAGAATGGGCTGCCTTGGTAGAGATGGGGTTCCCTCACTGAAGGTCTTCAGTCATAGTCTGGAGGATCACTTGTTGGGATACTTGTTCAGAAATAGGTTGGACTTAATTACTATCAAGAGTCTCTCTAACTCTCATTTTATTATTTCACTTTATCCTTCCAAGTCTTTGACTTGGCAGAAACTTTGTTTCCCTTAGGGAATGACACATTCTTGTCCTGTGGAGACCACACCTTCTCTCAAGTACCCTGACTGTTTTACCATATCCCCAACATCTCTTGCTCAAACTCTTTCTCTTTACCCACATTACCACTCAATTCAGCCCTTTTTCAGGGGTCCTCAAACTACGGCCCACGGGCCAGACGCAGCAGCTGCGAACGTTTATCCCCCTCACCCAGGGCTATGAAGTTTCTTTATTTAAAGGTCCACAAAACACAGTTTTTGTTTTTACTATAATCCGGCCCTCCAACAGTCTGAGGGACAGTGAACCGGCCCCCTATTTAAAAAGTTTGAGGACCCCTGCGACTATCAAAACCCCCTCCTACTGCTGCCAAATTTAATTTTCCACAAACACAGATTTGACTATCTCTATTCAATCAACTCTGGTGGCTCCCTACTTTTAGTACAAAATATAAACCACTTTGTTTAGCTTTTAACATATACAACCTAGCTCCAAATTATCTTTTCAGCCTCAGTGGATACTGCTCTCCCTCTTATACTCTGGAATCCATCTGAAGGAGCTTTTTCTCTATTCCTTATATATAAATCATTTCTCATTTCTGTGCCTGTTCACTAGCCATCCCACATGCCCATAATTTATTCCTTCCTTACTCCGGCTTCATAAAGACCATCTCTTCCTTTAAGACACACTTCAAACATCAACATTAAACTTTTTCTGATTTCCCCAAATGCTAGTACCACCCAAATTACTTTGTATTTAATGATTTTGTATTTATTCATTTTACATTTATTTAGCATAAACTCATATATATAGAGTTTAGTATATACTCATATATAGTTATATTTATACACATATAGTTATATTTATTTGGTATATACTCATATCTTATACTTGCATCTACCTATTGTCTCCTCCATTAGAATGCAAGTTCTTTGACATTTTCCTTGTTTTTTTCTTTTGCTCTTAGTATTTCTATCCCCACCACTTGGCATGGTGCCTTGGCAGAAATTAATAATACTTGTTGATCGATTGGTTGTTCATACATGAATGTACCTCCCTCATCATTCCTTACCTTTGAGAACTTTAGTTTTGGCTTTGATCATTTTCTGACTACAGTTTCTTCTCCCTGCCATCTCTCACATTTTTATTCCACCAATTATTATTGTTTTTTACTTTGCTGCATCTAGAGGACTGATTTCTTCTTGGCCATTTCTATTGTTCTGCTTTCCTTGTCTATGCGTTTTACTCTTTACTCGAGTTACTGAAAGTAACTGCTCTTCCTGTGTCCAGTTTTTCCTCCTTCAGTAATGTCAGCATGTTCCTGTCAAGTTACTTTTTGTCTAAAATGCCATGTTGTTCAAATCCCTGCCTTATTTGATGACTAATTCACTGAAAAAAACATTTACTGGGTACCTTACTCCCTGCAAGGCTTTGTGTTACTGGATAAGGAGGATACTCTGATAATAAAGATAGAGAGTTTACACTTTAAAAATTTATAATTAAAAAGGAGAGATAAGAAAAGAATACAAACAGATAATAAGAAAGGTCCCATTATGATAATCACATCAGAGAGAAACCTCTATGCCAGTCATTTTTTCTTAAAGCTTTAAAATTCAGGATCCTTTTAGGCACTTAAAAATTACCAAAGACTTCAAAGAGCTTTTGTCTATTTCAGTTAATAGTTATTGAAATTTGTCATATCAGAAATTTGGACTTTTCATTTTAAAAATTTTATTAATTCATTAAAATAATAAACCTATTCTATTGGATAAATAACATTTTAATGAAAATAACTATATTTTTCAAAACAAAAAAAATTAATAATATAAAAAGCATTGTTTACCTATTTTTGTAAATCTTGTTAATGTTGACTTAGGTTTAACAAGAATAAGTATAAAATAAGAGATACTTCTGTACTAGAAGTTAACCAGATTCTCCTATTTCCTACATTAAATCTGTTGCAATACATTGTTTAAGTTGAAATATACGAAGAAAATCCAGCCTCAAACAGATATGTTGTTGGAAAGGGGAGGAATATTTTAATAAGCAAAGAATATCTTAATATTATTCTAAAAGTACTTTTGACCTTGAGGATCTTCTGAAAGGGTCTCACGAACCCTTTGGAGTCCATGAACCAAACTTTGAGAACATGGAGATAGGGGAATAGGAAAATGATAAGAAGGAGGGAATAGAATGCATCAGATATCTTCAAGACTGTCAAATTATCTATCCACTTTGATTGAAACAGTTCAGTGAATGAGGGAAAGTAATGAAAAATAAGACCTGAAAGGTAGGTTGAGACCATACTATAGAGGACCCTTAGGCTAAGGGGTTTTGAACTTTCTAGGATATAAAATAATGAGCCATTGAAGGTTATGATACTCTGCAATATAGCAAATCTATAACCAATCTGTATTCATACAATGAATGAAGAAAAAGGAGAATCTGCTTGTCTTCTAGTACAGAAGTATCTCTGACTTTATACTCATTCCTGTTATATCAAGCCAACATAAAAAAGAATTGCAAAAATAGGCAAAACAATGTTACTTAGCTAAGTGTTTTTATTTGGGGAAATATGATCATTTTTCATAAAAATATGTTATGTAGGCAAAATAATGGGTTTATTGTTTTAATGAATTAATTAAATTTTCAAATAAGCATTTTAAATTTCAAATGTGGCACGATGGTAAAAATGAGTTAAAATCTGACTTCAGATATTTAATAGCCAATGTGACACTGGGCAAATTACTTAACTTCTGCTGCTTCAGTGATGAGGATAAAATGAGATATTATTTGTTAAAATATACTTTAAACCTTAAAGCAGTGTACAAATACTAGTTAGTACTATTAGTAATATTATTAGTAGTATTTTTATTCTCAGATGGTGAGCTCCATAAGGTCACCAAGATCACAGATGCTTTGATTTAGTCATTTTTGTACCACCCCCTGGTGACTAACAGGGTCCTGGATGTAATAAGAACTTAGGAAACATTTCTTGAGTGAATGAACAGATGAATTCATTTTAATGTCCAGGGCTTTTAGTAGGCCTTCATCTTTTTTTATATTTGTATGTATTTTAAAGTAGCCACTAGAGGGCAATCGTGTATATAAACTATTCCATTTAACATGAAATTGATTTTCTTTTTCAAGAGTATCAGGGTTAGGGTCAGCTTGGGGGAATTGCAAGATCAATGAGATAAAAGCCTAAAAGGTCTTAAAAGTCATCTAGTCTCAACATGTCATCGATGAGGAAACTGAGACCCACTTTCAGAATCTCTACATCACATAACACTGGTCTGAAAAGGTTCCCAGAGGATTGGGATCCTCAAACTTTTTAAATAGGGGGCCATTTCACTGTCCCTCAGACTGTTGGAGGGCCGGACTATAGTAAAAACAAAAACTTTATTTTGTGGCCTTTTAAATAAAGAAACTTCATAGCCCTGGGTAAGGGAGATAAACGTCCTCAGCTGCCGCATCTGGCCTGGAGGCCGTAGTTTGAGAACCCCTGAATCCAACCCTCTCAGTTGGGAAACCGAGGCCCAGAGTGAGGAGAGGATTGCTCCAAAGTCCCACATCCAGGTGTCAGGGAGGGTATGGAGAAAGGAACCTGGAGAAAGTTGGATCTGAGTTTGAATCCTATGGGCAGGAAGAGCCAGGTTGCCTATAGTTGTGCCTAAAGGTCTTTATGCATTGACATGAAGTGTCTTCTGTTCTGATTCTAGCTCCACTTCCTAGTCCTACCCCAAACAATCCACTTTTCTGTGGGTCAGAAACCCAGCTGGACTTTTAGCTAGCATAGCATTTATATTATGCTTTGAGATTTGCAAAGGAGTTTGCTACCTTATCACATTTGATTCTCACAACAACTCCACGAAGTAGGTGCTTTGATAATCCCCATTTCACAGATGAGAAAAATAAGACTAAGAGAGAGTAACCGACTTATCCATGGCTCCACAGCAAGCACATGTTTAATATGGAATTCAAACTTAGGGCTTCTGACTCTTAAGTCCAATGCCCTAAGCTCAGTACCCCCTTGCTGCCTACGAGATAGAGTATTAGAGCTGGAAAGGCCCTTGTAAATCACCTAATATATTACTCCTTTATTTTACAGCTTTGAAAATTGAGACAAATTTTCTCAAAGCGCATTTAAAACAAAGGGCATACAATAATGAATTGCAGACTAAAACCCAGGTGTCTTGATGCCTAGATAGTCTGAGGCTATTTTCATTGCAACCTGTCTGAAATACAGACACATAGTCATGGAGGTCAATGGCCCTAGGAAGTCATGCTTTTAAGGAACAAGTTGAAGTGATGGTTCCAAGGTCCTTTTCTTAGAATGGGATTTCTTAAGCTTTTTTATATCATGGAACCTTTGGCATAAACTTATGGTTCTCTACTCAGATCAATATGCATAAAACAAACTTCATGGGATTACAAAAGAAACCAAACAAAATAAAGCACAATGATAATAATAATAATTAGCATTTATATAGCCTATACTATGTGCCAGGCTCTTTGCAAATACTATTCCATTTGATCTTCACAATAGCCCCTGGAAGCAGGTGCTATCTTATTTCCATTCTACAAATGATGAAACTAAGGCAGTTAAGAGACACAGCTAGTTAGTATTTATAGCCAGATTTGAACTCAGATTTTCCTGAATCTGGACCCAGTGCTCTATCTACTAATTCACCAAGATAGTTATAGAAATATTAAAAAGACACATTTTATAGACACCAAGTTTAAAACCCCTTGTTTTTACAACTGCCTTGTACACAATACAGATACTACATCTATCAGTTTATCTGTCTGTCTCTGGGGCAGGGGAGGAGAAACAGGAAGGAAGGAATGCCCTCCTTACCTTTGTACTGTCCAAAGAATCTTTATGCACAAAAGCTTGGACAAATTCTTCAGGTCCAATGTGACTCAGTCTTTCCTGAAAAGAAAGGGAGAAAAAGAGAGGCCTCAGGACTTATACAGCCAAGGGAATTGATGCTGACGCCACTGTCTGACTCAGAAACCTGTGTGGAGGCCACATGTCCCCATCAGCATCCTTTCAACTTCCTGTGTCCAGTCTGATCAGTCTGGAAACAGGAGATAGGGAAAGCCTTTCATTTACCCTCCTGATCTTCCTGGATTGGCCCGAGTCTCATTTACCGTTGGCTGGGGGTGGAGGTAGGGTGGAAAAGAGCAGCTTCTGTTCCCACGCCAGCTGCCTGACCACACTTGCATCACCCTTCTGCCCAAACAGACACAGACAGGTTTCTGAGTTGACCAAGGCAGTCACCACTTTAGCAAACCTGTTACTTCATCATCACCATTAACAACAACCACAGACATTTATAGAATATTTCCATATTTAGGCCATTTCACATTGGAATGGAGGTTGAATGAACTAGGGGAGGAAAATAGCAGAGGTTGAGTTGACCTATACCAGAAATGCAACCACAAGGCTTCTAAGTGTGGCCAAACAAGATAAAAATATAATTGGGAACTATTTTAGCAAAATAAATTTAAAAACACAATGAAACATAAGTAATACTACATTTTAAAATTAAGTCACTGTAATCAACAGAGATCCTTATGTACAGATTTGTGACTGCTTTTCTATTTGAGTTTTGCTACCACTGGCTAGAGGGAACTTCTCTGGGATGAGCCAATTAGACCAGTTCAATCTCCATGACACATGTTATTTCATTTGAATCTCATAGAAACCTTGTATGGTAGGTACCCTTTGGGGTAACTGTGGGATTATTAACCAAATTAACAAAAACCATATGATCATCTCAATAGATGCAGAAAAAGCATTTGATAAAATCCAATATCCATTCCTATTAAAAACACTTGAGAGTATAGGAATAAATGGACTTTTCCTTAAAATAATCAGTAGCATCTATTTAAAACCAGCAGTAAGCATCATATATAATGGGGACAAACTGCAACCATTCCCAATATGATCAGGAGTGAAACAAGGTGAAACTATCACTGTTACTATTTAATATTGTATTAGAAATGCTAGCTTTGGCAATAAAAGTTGAGAAAGAGATTAAAGGAATAAAAATAGGCAATGAGGAAACCAAATTATCACTCTTTGCTGATGATATGATGGTATACCTAGAGAACCCCAGAGATTCTACTAAAAAGTTATTAGAAACTATGGTATTATTATTCCCATTTTACAGATTAAGATTAGACTCATTCAATTCAATCAATGAACATTTACTTGTTGTTGATGTTCAATCATGTCCAAATCTTTGTGATCCCATTTGGGGTTTTCTTGGAAAAGATACTATATTAGGTTTTGCCCTTTCCTTCTCCAGCTCATTTTACAGATGAGGAAATTGAGGCAAACAGGATTAAGTGACTTTGCTCAGGGTCACACTGCTGGTAGGTATTTGAGGCAAGATTTGAACTTAAGTTTTCCTGACTATAGGCCTGACACTCTATTCACTGTGCCATCTAACTGCCCTGAAATATTTGTTAAGCATCTAATATATGCCAGGCACCATGTTAAGTTCTGGAGGTTCAAACAGAGGCACAAGATGGTCATTGTCTTCAAGAAGCTTTAAATCTAATGGGGAAGACAACCTGCAAACAAAAAATACAGAGCAAGCTGTTTAAAAGATAAATAGGAAATAATTAAAATAGGGAAGGCACTGGATTTTCTGCAGAAAGTAGGATTTTAGTTGGGACTTAGAAGAAGCCAGAGAGGTCAAAGTGGAGGAAGGAGAGCATTCTAGGTATAAGAAACAGCCAACGAGAATGTCTAGAACCAAGAGACTGAACATAAGAGGCCATTGTGACTGGATCAAAGAGTGAATGTCAAGGAGGTACAAGGAGGCTGGCAAGGGAGGAGCAAACCAAGAAAGGCTTTGAATGCCAAACAGAGCATTCTGTATTTGCTTCTAGAGGTGAAAGAAAGCCTACTAAATAAAGCAGAGTAAGATTAAGGGGCTTGCCTATGGTCACCCAACTGATATCAGAGAATATGTTCAAATTCCAAGTCTGACTCCTATTCAGTACCATATGCTGCCTCTTCTTTGCCTATACAGATCTATACCTCATCATACACACCTAAAATTTACCTTATAGGTCTGCAGTAGATGCAGCATTTAAATTGGTCGGTGTTATGAAGGGCCTTTGAGACAATAATAACCCCTCAAGTTTTACTCTGCTGTCAAATAACATAAAGATCGCCAAATGTTCTGCAACAGCCAAATACTTGAGAAAGTGAATCAGTGTCACAGAGGCCCCCTGAGAAGGCTCTGCTCTGGGAAGGACACTTGTCACCATGCTGGTCAGCCCTGAATAAAAATGGCCTTTTACAAGCTCTCTTTCTCAAACTGCATTGGTTCATCTTTGGAGGGTGTGTACACATAGGGAAGTCTATATGTGAGTGAGTGTGTGTTTGAGAAAGAGAGATAGAGGGACAAAGAGAGAGAGACACAGAGAGAGAGAGAGGAGAGAAAGAGAGAGAGAAAGAGAGAGAGAGAGAGAGAGAGAGAAGAGGGAAAGGGAGAAAAAGGGAGAGAGAAAGAGAGAAGAGGGAAAGGGAGAAAAAGGGAGAGAGGGGGAAAATGAAGGGAGTAGTGAAGAGAGGAACACAGAGAGGGGAGAGAGACAGAAAGAGACATAGGATGTGTGTGTGTGTGTGTGTATGTGTGTGTGTGTGTGTGTGTGTGTGTGTGTGTGTGAGAGAGAGAGAGAGAGAGAGAGAGAGAGAGAGAGAGAGAGAGAAGGGGGGAAAGAGGAAGGGAGGGAAACAGAAGATAACTCCTTTGTACAGACAACTGGGCAGGCACATAAAATAGTGACTAGAAGGTCAGATTTGGAATTAGGGAAATCTGCATTCAAACCATGCCTCTGACACCAGTGTGACTGTGAGCAAATTACACTCTCCTTTCCCAACCCAACCTTAGTTTCCTCATCTATAAAATGAGGACAATAGTATCTTTAGTACTCATCTCACAAGGTTATTTTGAAGTTCAATGACATAGTGTATGTAAAACATGTCGTCAAGTTTAAATTCCTTTATACATGACAGTTCTCCCTCTCATTATTAATATATCTTGACTCCTAACCTTGTGGAAGGGGGGGGGGGACTGATACTGGATGGTGTAACTGAATGGTTTTCCTAGCATGTTTTTGGCAGGTTCCCAGATGTCTCTAGGAGGAGGAGCATCTCAGCTAGTGTGATTCTGGGCTTACAGAAGCCTCTGCTTGGGCTTGTGCACATGTGCAGAGCTCCAGACTCCACAGAGGCTGAGCTCTGGAACAGTTACTACCTATGGGGAAGGAGCCTCAGGAAGAAATACTTTCTTCTTCCCTATCATAGAAACAGCATTTACAGAAGAGCTGGGTAGGAGCTCAAAAAATGTTAGAATTTAAAACTTGAGACTGAACATAAGCAATAAGTCTGGTCAAGGTCATAGATTCTGCTGAATTCATGCTGTTGGTCTCCAAATGAATAGAGGAGTCTGCTATGAATGATGTCTCCTCTGGAAGAATGTGCTATCCATCCCATTCCCCTTTTCTATATGAAGGAAAAAGGTTACATTTGGAAGGAATCTTAAGGGTTCAAATGAGATAACATATATATTGCTCTTTTTAATTTTTTGTTTGAATATTCATTATATATTTCTCCCAATTCTCTTCCTCCCTCCCTACAGCATACACGTTGAAAAGGCACAAATGGAGATATGCAAAACATTTCCATAAAAGTCATGTTGTGGGGAAAAAACATAGATTTCTCCTCCCAAAAAAACCTTAAGAAAAATAAAGTTTAAAAAGTATGTTTCAACCTATATTTAGACACAATCATCTCTTTCTCTGAATATGGGGAGCATTTTTCATCATAAATCCTTCAGAGTAGTCTTGGATCATTATATTATGGAGAATAGCAAAATCATTCACAGTGGATCATCCTACAATACTGCTATTACTTTGTACATATGCATTTTTTTAATCTTAAAGAGCTTCTTAAATGCTAGCTATTATCATCTAGCTCTCATTTTATAGAGGAGTAAACTGAGTCTAGAGCAGGGAAGGGGTTTATTCAAGTTCACATACCTAAAAATGGCAGAATTGGGATCAGAAACCTTAATGCTTAGAGATTCAATGAACCTTTTTTGTGTCTCTGGTTAAAAATGGATCAAAGTTTAAATTTTCAGAATTGCTATATGAAAAAATGAAGTGGGACTTATAGTATCGCTTCCACCTCTCTGAAATGAAAATTAGGCTTTGAAAACAATTCTATTACCTGTTGGTAGGTTCAGATTTATTATTATTATTATTTTTAATGCTTAGCATTTAAATAGTATGTTGAGGTTTGCTAAATGCTTTTCATATTATTTCATTTGATCCTCACAGAAATCCTGAGGTAGATTCTATCTTTAGCCTGATTTTGTGGATAAGGTTACTTGCCCAGTGTCACATCTGAAGTCAGGTTTTCTGATTCTACTGCTCTATCAACTAGACCTCCTAGTGGTACCCCAAACTACATTTATTCACATTTATTTTCCTGATTCTGTTCCTGGAGGCCCAGCACCATGGATTATAGATTTTTGTATCCCCAGCACCTTATCATTCTGTCATTCCACAGAAACTGAAAAGAACAATGATTCAACATCCAAGTTCAGAAAGGGTAGCTATCTCCCCATCCAGAGAGAAAATAATTCCTGCAGCTTGTGGAAAACCCCTAATGAGACAGGCATTCCACTTACCAGTTCTACATGGGTCAGTTGCTGAGCTAGAGTGTAAGGATCACTGCAGACGCTCAGGATCTCTCGCTGAATTGAGGGGGGAGGCTTCGTCTTAAAAGAGACAAGCTTGTCTGAGACGGTAGGATTGATTTTGACTAGACCTTCCTGTCCATGGCTAAGAGTGGCAAGCTTCTGATTCAGTGCCTGCAGGAGCTGATTCATCCTTTTCCAGTAAGCCTGAAGGAAGGGAAAAGAAAAAAGAAAGAGAAAGAGGAAAAGAGAATATTAAGAGGATTGGGGAGAGGGGGAGAAAGGGAGGGGCAGGAAGAAGAAGGGGACAGGAAGAATGAAAAAGAGGAGGAAGAGAAGGAAGGGGCAGAGAGAGATAAAGAAACATATTTCAGCAATCATAGGATTACAGACTTTTAAAACTGGAAGGGACTTCTGGGATGATCAGACATTTGAGACAATTTTCTAGCCCTTGAACATTTCTAATTTAGCTGAGTCTATCTCAGCAAAATTCTGGCACAGTAGAGAACACATGATACTTATTGTCCAAAGACCTAAGTACCAAGCCCCGCCACACCACTTATATTAAAAGAGGAAACAGAAAAAATGCCTTTTGGAAATGGGTGAAAAGAATTGGTGAATTCAAAACATCCTTGAACAAAAATCTCTTAAGGAAGAAAGGAGATGATTTTCATCCTAGTGAAATTAAAAGCTCTAAGTGTTTTTATTTAAAAAGAAAGAAAAGAAATCCAGATATTAACAAGTCCAAAGTCCAGTAGTGCTCTCCTAAAAATCTAAACATTGTTATTTGTCTTTTAATGTCTAAGGCAGAGGTGTCAAGCCCATGGCTCCAAGTCACACATAGTCCCCAATACTCCTGAGTGAGAGGCGGGGGCAATTAGATTAAAATGCAATGGGAAAATATTTAACAAAATAAATAAAAATAATAGATAACCTAACATTATCCATCTATCTATTTATCTATCTAAGTTAATATGCAGCCATGGTCCTTTCTTTCTGTTTGAGTTTGACAACACATATTTAAAGTACCTGTTTTTCTTATCTCTGATTTCTCAATTTGTTTTTGTTTTTGTTTTTTTGGTGTGACACCATGGACAGCTGGGAGTTCATAGGCAAATCTTGAGTAGGAATCTGCATGTCCTGCATCCTCCTCTTCCTGTTAGTCCCATGTTGCCATGCAGTTAACCAGTCCCTGGAACTGGACAAATGCCTCCCCTATGCAGTTCTTTGGAGTTTCCATGAAGGCTTGCAATTCTCCCAGAAAAAAGGCAAAAAGGGGGTATTGAGGAGTCCAGAAACCCATAAGCCTTTTTTATTCACTGTTACTAATGTCACCAGGGAGTGGCAGAGTGCTGGAAACAGTTTATCTTCATCAGACAGCTGCCTGCCCCTAAGCTCCTAAAGCACTCCAGAGCAAGACCAGGATTCATTCATTCATTCATTCATTCATTTCTTAGATACTTCCTGGTCACCTGCTCTGTGCAGGACCCTGTGATGGGCTGTACTATAGAGAACATTGAAAGAAGAAACTCATAGACCAATGAGGAAATAATAGTCCCTTATTCAACCCAGCAAACACAAAAGAGCCAGTGTAAGGTGTTGGGGATGCAAAAATCTCTAAGACATGGTACTGTTAATTTATGATTCATTAATAACATTATATATATGCTATACTGCATCAGGAAGATGTTCAAATTTTACCTCAGAATTAGCTGTGTGACCTTGGCCAAATCATTTCACCCTGTTTGCCTGAAGCCACTGGAGGAGAAAATGACTATCCCCTGTAGTATCTTTGCCAAGAAAATTCCCTGGACAGCATTGGTATGCTATTGTCCAGAGGGTCAGAAAGAGTTGGACATGACTGAACAACCGAACAACAACAGATTTATTTTTGTAAATATTTCCCAGTAACATTTTAATTTGATTTGGGATGCATTGGGGAGTTTTGTGGGCTTCTGGTCTAGGCCATTGCCCTGAAAGACTATTCTGGGATTTATGAGGTTTGCTATCTTCACTGCTTTGTGTAGGAACTGATTTTCATAGCTGATAGCATTTGGCTTGAAGTCAGGAAACCTTGACAAAGGAAGGGTTACTTGAGCTGGACTGTGAAGGCCTGAAAGTGTAGGGCACAGCATAAACAAAATTATGGAGGTAGGGGAAGAGGAGAAAAGAATTTAGAATGTTTAGATAGAGCAAACCATAGGAAGAAACCAAATACAAGCCAAATAAAATAGTCCTTACTATCAAAGAGCTTACAATCTAATGTGGAAGAAAATACATAAAAGGAGAACAATCTGGTGACAAAGGAAGAGATAGCTAATGGGAAGACCCTCTTTAAATGGAAGTTCTGATAAGAACTATCAAATGACAGAGAGTAAAGGAGGATCCTGGAGGCAGAGGGTACTTCAATTTTGTGAGGTCTAAGGCTGAAGTGATATAGGATGGAGTGATATAGGGAGAGACTGTAGTACTAAATTGTAAGTGTCTTTGAATGTTCAGAACCTGAGGAGTTTGGTCTTTATTCACAAGGCAATGAGGAACCATTCAATGTTTTTGAGCAGGAAAGTGAAATTTCCCAGCCTGGTCAAGTCAGTACATGAAAAGTGACTAACATGTCCATATCCTATGATCCAGAAATGCCAGGACTGAGTTCATACTCCAATGAGATCTGATTAGAAGAAAGTCCCCAGTTATACCAAAGTATTTATAACAACAATTTGGGGGGGATAGCAAGAATTGGAAACAAAGTAGTTGCCCATTGATTGGGAATGACTAAACAAACTGGTTACATGAAAGATAACGGAATATGACTGTGCATGACAAATATGATGAATACAGAGAAGGCTGCAAAGAGCTACCTGAAATGATGCAGAATGAAGTAGGAAGTACCAAAACATACACACACACACTGATTATACCAATGTAAATGGAAAAAAACAAGCACACACACAAAAATCTAAGTGAATTAACTGAAAAGTACAAAAAACTTGCATGGCTTGAAAGAAGAGAGAAAAGACATTTAACACTCCAACCCTTTGCATAGGTGGGAGGTCCATGAATGCAAACTTTTTCTATGTATTACTTTGCTGATTACTATTGTTGGTTTTAAAAAGCACTTCTTTTTCTTTTCTTTCAAAAAATTATTTGTTATATGGGATGGCTCTCTGAAAGGGGAAAAGGAAGATACACTGGAGAAAATTATAGTGAAATGAAATCAAGAGAACAATAAATATCTTTTTTAAAATAATAACAATAAGGCAGAGATAGAAAACTACAAGCAAGGAGCTATGGGGGTCGCAGAGGAAGATTTCTTTGACCTGAGAGGGTCAGGAAGGAATTTAATATCCCAGACGGAGAATTTTAGTCAGCACTTTATAACAACCCATATTCATAAGATTGCAGAGACTTCACCAGAACAAGGTGTTTTGGGTTTTACCCATGATTGTTGAAATGGATGTAGGCTAAATGGATCCTCCCTCCCAGTCGTGACCAATGCCCTCAGGCCTTGCCTTGTCTCATAATCCTCTGCTAAATAATCCTTCTCTTAGGACCTATTTTGCCTACCAGTTCTCACAAGGGCATGGACCAGAGTTTTTGGGAAATAGGCCACTTCATCTCTGTCCTTTTTATCACTATGGTTGTACCACCATCACCCACCTCCTCTCCCCTTCCTAACCAAATCTACTCCATGAACAATAATTTCCTGGTGATGACTTTATACCAAAGATAATGTTGTGTATTGGTTAGTTTGACAGAACTATTTATCTCCTTTTTTAAAAATTGATTAGGAACGGCCATCTGAAAGGCTGAGTAGGGAGGGAAACAGTGAAAAATGTGGGCAATGTAAAACAAAAAATATCAATAACATTTTTTGATAATTTTTTGAGCATAGTTCCAAATTACTCTCCAGAATGATTGGATCCGTTAACAACTCCACCAACGATGCATCAGTTTTCCCACATCACCTCCTACATTCGTCCTTCTCTTTTCCTGTCATCTTAGCCAACCTGAGAGGTGTGTAGAGGTACTTCAGAATTGTCTTAATTTGTACTTCTCTGATCAATAATGACTTGGAGCATCTTTTCATATGAGTAGAAATAGTTTCAATTTCATCATCTGAAAATTGTCTGTTCATATCCTTTGACCATTTATCAACTGGAGAATGGCTTGATTTCTTATAAATTAGACTCAATTCTCTATATATTTTGGAAACGAGGTCTTTATCAGAACCTTTAACTGTAAAATGTTTTCCCAGTTTATATCAATAACATTTTTTTAAAAAGAGGTCAGCCAACGGGCTGGGGAAAGGCCAATGATGCTCCTCCTCACCTGTGATAAGGGTACGAGAGCTGCTTTGAGTCCTGACTTCATCCTGCTCTATGGGGCTTGCTCCCTCCACCACTTTTTAGAGGGATGATGTTTTTCACAGATGAACACACTGCTGAGAGGGAACTGCTTAAATTGGCACTGTTTTAATTACAGTAAACGCAAATGACTGTAAATCTCTCTCTCTCTCTCTCTCTCTCTCTCTCTCTCTCTCTCTCTCTCTCACACACACACACACACACACACACACACACACACACACACACACAGACAAAACTATAGCAGCTTAACAACACCCACTATGTCGCTTTAATTATCTTTCCGGCTCTCTAAAGAAGAGAATGGAGCCCTGCCTATAATTACTCGGAATTCCGTAAGAGGCAGCTGTGGCTTGTGGAGAATTCCAAAGCAGCAGCCCTTGGAGCAGGGAGGAGGCAGGGAGGAAGAGAGATCGGCTCGCTCTTCCTGCACTGTCACATTTCTCAGGCTGTTCTCTCTCTTCTCCCTCAAGGTCTGGGGGAGAAATAGTGTGTCTGAGTGTTGCGGGTCTCCTGCTGATCCTGCCTTCTGTCAAAGGTTCCCAGCTCCCAGCTAAGCCACAGTGGTCGCTGGGATGTCCTTCATCTTGAAGCTTGAATCCCACAGGCACGGGCGGCTAGGCCGGCGGGGTTTCAGAAGCACTGAAGACTGGCAGCCACTCTGAAAATAGCATCTCACAGCAAATGTGCTGATGGCCTCGTGGGACTGGCTAGGACAGGCTCAAGCTGCACCTGAGCTCACTGCAGTACTGAGCCGAGACTT
Organism: Antechinus flavipes; assembly: GCF_016432865.1. Lineage (NCBI taxonomy): Eukaryota > Metazoa > Chordata > Mammalia > Dasyuromorphia > Dasyuridae > Antechinus > Antechinus flavipes. The sequence goes on from NC_067399.1 coordinate 436,162,148, forward strand.
AGGCTGAGAATCTTAGAGCTGGTAACTTAGAGAGTTCCTTTTTACATAGGAAGAAACTAAGACCAAATCAATGAGCATTTATTTAGCACCTACTATATGGATAAAGTACCAGGCCTAGAATCAAAAAGATCTGAGTTCATATGTGACCTCAGGCACTTAATAGTGGTGTGATCCTGGACAAATCACTTAACTCTTATTTGCCTCATCTGTAAAATGGGGACATAGTGGAGAAGGAAATAGCAAGTCACTCCAATATCTTTACCAAGAAAATACAATGGACAAGTTAATGGGATCACAAAAAGTCGTACATGACTGAATGAGTTAAAACAAATGTGCTGGGCAAATTCCCAGAGAGAAGAATTCATACGGTGCATTTCTTAGAACGTGGGTTTTTCTGACTCCTAGTCTAGGCTCTATAAGTTACCTTATTTATATTGCTTGCAAGTATAGGGCTGGGGATCACTGAGAGTAGATATAGAAGCTAAATCTCTTTCCTTCCACACAGCTGCTAAAATGATTTTCCTAAAGCATGGGTCTGATCATGTCACTGCCCGGCTTAGTAAACTCCATTCCTTCTACTATGCAAAAAGATAACTCTTTTTGCTTGGCTTTTGGAGCCTTTCACATTTTCTAGTCTGCTTAAATATGTGTCTGGAGAAGGGTTTATGAGGACACTTAAGACTTCTTTCATAGGGACACAAGACCATATTTCTCCAAAAAGATGACCATTGAAGATATGGAAGAAGCTACATAGAAGGACTGGAAGCACCATTTGAAGAGAGTGTGGTACCCCCTCATTATTGACATCATACATCAAAACACAGAGCATTCTTGGGCTGCCTAGCATGTCAACCAAGACCAGGTCTATGGTTCCCTCAACCTCTCCTACCCTCTTCCCAGCAGGCTTAATTTCACCATCACTTGAATTCCAGGAGACCAGGAGCTCTGGGCTGATAATGTTGTGTATAAATGCAAAGTTCATCACTTGCAAATCTCCCAAAAGGCTCTTCCATAGACAGATTCTGCCACAAACAGTCCATGTCATATCTGGCCCACTAATAGTGGACATAAAATGTCTTTTAAACCCAGTTGTTTCAATTTTGTAAAGACAAACAATTTTGAAAGATTTAAGGACTCTGATAAATATAATGATCAATCAGAATTCCAGAAAACTCAAGCTTCTCACCTCCTGATAGAGAGGGGATAGTCTCAGAGTACGGACTGAAGCATTTATTTTTTGGAAGTGACTAATGTGGAAATTTGTTTTGCTTGATTATACAAAATTTGTAATGGATTTTTTTTCTTGCTCTATTAAGGGAGTGGGGTTGAAAAGAGGAGAAAAGTAAAAGGCAGAGAATTAAAGAATAAAATAAAATTGAGTTTAAAAATTAAGCCTAGTTATTTGCCTTATGAAACCTGATGCCCACACTAGGAGAAAGGTCAGTATACCACATATTTTCATTTTTCTCTTTGTGCTTATCTATTTTCCTGGTAAGGTTTGATAAGCAGTATTTCTTCTGTGCTACAGCAGCTCAGCACAGTCAATGTTTCTATCTCAAAATGTTACATGGTCACAGGGGACTCTTTGAAGGCCATACATGAGGCATAACATCTGCTGGTAGGACCAATCTTGTAAGATACATGCCTTGGCTTTGAACCTGGTGGGCAGCAAGTAGGTCTGAAGCAAACATGCAGACTTGTCTCTGTCCCAGGTCAAGGTCCTGTCCCTGCAGTAGGACATGATAGAGCTTTTCAGGCGGCTTGCTTCCTCTCTTGTGCTGGACCCCTCACCCGCCAGGGCCACCCACTCACCCTGACATTTTTTCTAGTTTTGTTGCCTCCCCTACCACATTACTACCAGTTGAAGCCCCCAACTTCTCACTAGTTTTTCAACTGTATATTTCTGATCCTTTAGGTAAAGAAAGAGTCACCTTTTCATAGTGTCACCTTCAATGTGACAGATGGATGAACCAGAGCACTACCATTTCAAATGCTATAATTTGTCATCAAGATGGCAGGTTGCCCTATGGTCTCTGGCAGCATTCATTACAACAGTGTAGCTCACTTAGCCATTTAGAACATGCCCTTTCACATGAACTTTATATTCTCTTCTCAGTTTTTTTCCTTTAATCATCCTGAATATATCACTGTTCCCATGGCCAGTGACTACCTGGATGAATGACTAGCAATGCTTTGTAGGGGAGACCATAGCAGCGTGTATATAAGATTGATCATCATCCCATCCCTAGAATGCTTTTTGGCATAGGAGGCTAGGTCTGGCTATTCTTCTATACATAACCCATCAACTAATTTACTTTCTCTGAACCTGGCAGAGAGATAAACCGTTACCCTGACTCTCAGGTGGTAGACTCTGGGACACATCTACCAACTATAATTACTCTCTACCCTGAGTTCTATCAGACAAGACTTATTTGGATTCCAGGTCACATCCATCTAATCCATGCGTCATAGTAAATTTGATTAAAAGCAATATTTAATCCAGGAAATCCTAGACTCACCCAAGGGATGGGGTTTTCTCTAAGTATCTGGTAGATTGGTCATGGCAACTAGGTGGAACAGAGATCAAAAACTGGACATGGAGCCATGAAGAGCCTGAGTCCAAATCTAACTGCAGACACTTACCAGCAATGTGACTCTGGGCAAGGCCCACTCTCTGTGCCTCAGTTCCCTCATCTAGAAAATGTGGATAATGATAACATTCAAGGGTGGTTGTGACGACAAAATGAGATAATATTTGTAAAGCTTTTTGTAAACTTTAAAGTTTACATTAATGCTATTGTTGTTACTAATTTCTCAGGCCCTTGTGACTGATCTTCATCATAGTCATGAGCTAACCCTGTCATCCCAGTGGTCAGTCCTTTCAGGCATCCTCCTTTAAAGTGGCTTTTAGGTTCCTCAATGTTATGGTCATCATCTTTTAAATGTGTTTCATGGACTTCCCAAAATATGGTGTCTAAGATTGTCTTTTATTTTTAGTTTTCATTTATCTGTTTTGTTTTTCCATCCTCCTAATTTCTAAACAAATCCTTCTGGACTCTCTTATCCAGACAGCCATTTCTTATAACAAAGAATAAAAATGAGAGGGGAAAAAAGTTTAGCAAAAACCAATTAACACATCAGCCAAGTCTGAATGTATGCAATGTTCCACCACACACACAAACACACACACACACACACACACACACACACACACACAACCTCTGCAAAAATGGGGAGGAGATGCATTTTCTCTTTTTTTCTTCAGAGCCAAGTTTGATCAATACAGCAGACTCTCATTTAAAGAGTCTTCTCCTTTTACTTTTCTCATATCACTCCTCTTCCTTCCACCACTTTCTCATCCTTCATCCCCGTTTCACATGATGAAAGCTTTACTCTTTACCAAAGACAATTTTTCTACTCATTAAAGTGATCCCATTCTATCCCATTTCCACCAACAGACTGTCCTATCTATCAACCCCTCTCTAAAATCTTCCTTCATTCTCTTTCAGTACCTACACCCTAGTACAATATTCTTAGTACCTACAAAAATATCCATGTCTTCCCCATGCTTAAAAACCTTTCACTTGAACCTTCCATCCATGTTAATTCTTGTCCTATATCTCCTCTGCTCTTTGTGGCTAAATTTCTTGAGAAGCCCATCTACAATAAGAATCTGCACTTTTTTCCCCCCAGGGATAATATTTATTGTATCAAGCTTTTAATTATAAGCCTGTCTACAATAGGTAAACAAATACAATCCACATAAAAGCAAATGCTGCTATAGGCCATGCTTAGCTAATTTTTATTCTTTTTCTTTTCTCTCTCTCTTTTTTTTTTTTTTGTGTGTGGCAATAGGAGTTAAGGGACTTGTCCAGGGTTACACAGTTCATAATTATCAAGTGTCTGAGACTGAATTTGAACTCACACCCCATTGACTCCAAGGCCAATGCACTATCCACCGTTCTATCTTAGCTGTCCATGGTACCTCCACTTTGACTTCTCTTACTCTCTCTTCTCAGCCCCTTACAATTCAGATTCCAACCTCATCATCGCACCCAAAAGAATGCGTGCTCTCTCCAAAGTGGCCAATGATCTCTTAGTTGCCAAAAATAATTGCCTTTCCTCCATCTTTGACACTATTGGTCCACTCTCTTCTCCTTAATACTCTTTCCTCTCAAGGTCTTTATGATACTACTTTCTCCTAATTCTCCTCCTACCTACCTGACAGTTCCTTCTCTTTCTCCTTTGCTGGATCCTCTTCCAGATCATACTTTCTAACCATAGATATCTTTGGGGCTCTGTCTTAGGACTTCTTCTCTTCTTTCTCTACACTGCTTGGTGATCTCATCAGCTTCCATGGATTTAATGACCATTTCTATGCTGTTGACTCATATCTACCTAGCCTGTTCCATCTTTCTGCTGACTTCCAATATCATATCTAACTGCCTTTCAAATAACTTGAACTGGTTGTCCAGTAGACACCTTAAACTCCAGTAGACAAATAAAACCCTCCCTCCTTCCCAACTTTATTTTTATTACTTTAGAGTTTATCACCTTAGATTCACAACTCGGATGTCATCCTCATCTCCTCACTATCATCCTCCATATCCAATCTTTTTCCAAGGCTTATTTTCTTCACCTTTTAACATCTCTCAAATATTTACTATTCTCTCCTCTGATACTGTTAACATTCATTATTGCAATAAGTTATTGATAAGTCTGCTTGTCTTAAGTCTTTCCCCATTCCAATCTATCTCCAGCCACCAAAGTGATTTTCTTAAAACTCAGGTTCAATCATGTCACTCTTCCACTCAGTAAACTCCTGTGCCTCCCTCCTTCCGCCATATTACCTCCAAGATCAAATACAAAATTTCCATTAGTCAATCAAAGATCTTTATACCCCTGTTTAACTTTCCAATTTCTTATACCTTACTCCTGGATATGTACTCTTTGACCCAGGAACACTGGTCTATTTGCACAAACAAGATACTCCATTTCTCAGTTCCAGGCATTTCTCTGACTATTTCCTAAGTCTGGATTACCTCTTCTCCTCATCTCTGCCTCCTGCCTTCTCAGATTTCCTTCAAGTCCCAATTAAAATTATTAAAATCTACAGGAAGATTTTCCTAATCCCTTTTAATTCTAGTGCCTTTCCTTTCCAATTTACTTCCTATTTATCTTATACGTAGCTTGTTTGTACATATTTGTTTGTTCCCTTATTAGATTGTGGGCTCCCTGAGGACAGGGATTCTTTTGATTCTTTTTGCATTCTAGCACTTAACACAGGGTTTGGCACACAGCACATAATGAATATGCATTGACTATTGCCCTGAATGGATTCTTACTATCATTCATAACCAAACACTTTGCTTGATAAACAAACACAAATATCTATCACATCCAGGGCTTTTTGCCATCTTTTCACGTTTTCTTGGACTAGCATTCTTTCTAGGATATCCTAGATTATGTACTTCTATTCTCAGTGACTAAAAAGGAAAAAAGGCTCAAATACATAGTGGACACATGGAGATTCAGTTAAGGGACTTGCCCAGAATCACATAGCTAGTTAGTGTCTAAGATAGGATTTGAATCCAGATAGTCCTGATTTCACATGTAGTGTCTTATTCTTTCACATTATGTTTTCTGGTTCTCCAAGACAATGCTCCTATCTGGAGAAGGCAGAGGAGAGTTATGAGTAAGGGGTGATGCTTCTCAAATTTGACCTCAGACACTACCTGTGTGACCCTTAAAGTCACTTAATCCCAATTGCCTCAACAACAACAAAAAAAGTATTCCCTTAGAAAAGGATCCACATATACAAGAATGTTTGTAGCAGCTCTTTTTGTAGTAGTAAGAAACCTGGAAATAGTTGAATAAGTTATATTATATAAAGGTAATGGAATATTATTTTTCTATAAGAAATGAAGAGGCTGATAAAAAAAAAAAGCCTGGAAAGACTTACATGAACTGATGCTGAGTGAAGTGGGCAGAACCAAGAGAACACTATACATAGCAACAAGATTACATGATGATCAACTGTGATGAACTTGGACTCTTTTTAGCAATGAGATGATTCAAGACAATTTCAATAGACTTGGGATGGAAACGTTATCCACATCTAAAAGAGAGAACTATGGAGACTGAATGTGGATCAAAGAATAGTCTTTTTCATCTTTATTGTGTTTTGATTTTTCTTTCTTATGCTTTCTTTCCCTTTTGGTCTGATTTTTCTTGCACAACATGACAAATATGAAAATATGTTTTTTAAAATTGCATATTATTTAACCTATGTCAGATGCTTGCTGTCTTAGGGAGAGGGTGGTAAGGAAGGGAGAGAAAAATTTGGAACACACAGTCTTACAAAAATGAAAGCTGAAAAATATATTTATATGTATTTGGAAAAATAAGATACTATTGAGAAAAAATATTCCCTTATATTAAGCTTAAGTCATTCTTTTTCTTTGGGACTTTAATTTGCTGCTTTTTATTCATTTCTCTTGGATCAACAGCCTCTTCTTCCCCAAGACAGACTTTTACTTTTTTTTTTTTTTTTGCTGAGGCAATTGGGGTTAAGTGACTTGCCCAGGGTCACACAGCTAGTAAATCTGAGATTAGATTTGAACTCAGGTCTTCCTGATTCCAGGGCCAGTGCTTTATTCCGATGATAGACTTTTAAATACTTGAATCCAGTAACTATGTTCCCTCTGAGTTTTTTTCTTCTCCTTGTTAAATTGCTTTCCACAATTCGCATAATATCATGGGATCATAGGCTTAGGGGAAACTGAGGCACACAAAGGTTAAGCTGCTAGTTCAGCCCAAGCTTCTTACTTCGAGTCCAATGACCTTTATACTATGTTATGCCGCCTTTCCCACCATTCTGGCAGTCCTCCTTTATCCATAATCTGCACTGTCTATATTTTTGCTAATACCTGGCACATACTACTACACCTAATATTCTATGTTCTGTCCAGGACAGATAGCAGCCAGTCTGTCAACACCCCGTCCTTTTTCAGATACCATAAATTATCAATGTAGTCTAAAGTTTTTTTGCTGCCACATCACAAGGTTAATTCCCATCAAACTTGTGGTCCACTAAAATCCTAGATTCTTTTCATACATACTTTTGTTTTCTCGTACTTCCCTCCTGAACCCTATTCTAATCAACCTTTTTATCAATGATTTGGCTGAAACTATAAATAGCGTACTTAGCAAATTTGCAGATGACACAACTTTTTTTTTTACTAAAACTTTTTATTTTCAAAACATATGCATAAATAATTTTCAACATTCTCCCTTGCAAAACCTTGTGTTTCAATTTTTTTTCTCCCTCTTTTCTGTCCACTCCCTTCCCTAGATGTCAAGTAATCCAATACATATAAACATGTACAATTCTTCTATACATATTTCCAAAGTAATCATGTTACACAAGAAAAATCAGATCCAAAAGGGAAAAAATGAGAAAAAAACCAAAATGCAAGCAAACAACAACAAAAAGGTGAAAATAGTATATTGTGGCTAAAGCTCAGTTCCCACAATTCTCTCTCTGAGTGCAGAGAGCTCTCTACATCACAAGACCATTGGAACTGGCCTGAATCACCTCAATGTAGAAAAGAGCCACATCCGTCAGGATTGAGCATTGTATAATATTGCTATTGCCATGTACAATGATCTCCTAGTTCTGCTCATTTCACTCAGCATCAGTTCATTTAAATCTCTACAGCCCGCCCTGAAATCACCCTGCTGGTATTTTCTTACTGAACAATAATATTCCATAACATTCATATACCATAACTTATTCAGCCATTCCCCAACTGATGGGCATTCACTCAATTTCCAGGTTCTTGCCACTACAAAAAGGGCTGCCACAAACATTTTTGCACACATAGGGATGACATAACTTTTGGAAGGACAACTAACACATCGAACAATAGATGATGGATCCAAAGAGATCTTGACAAGCTAGAATGATGAACTGAATCTAATAACACAAAATTTAATAAGGATACACGCAGGTCTTCCACTTGGGAACAATAATTTCTTGCATATCCTTCCAAGAAATGCTTTCTAGGATCCTACTGGCAGCATCATTTATCTGTATGTGATTCAGTAGAAATGGGTGATGTTTATCAAGTTTCCTGAATCCTGAGAGTCTGTCATTTCTTGACATTTTTGAATATTCAGCCTGGGAGGAAAACATTCTCCTCTCCTCTCCTCTCCTCTCCTCTCCTCTCCTCTCCTCTCCTCTCCTCTCCTCTCCTCTCCTCTCCTCTCCTTTCCTCTCCTGGGTGATATGAACAAGATACTCCATTTCTTTGCTCCAGGCATTTCTTTTACTGTCCTGATGTCTGGAATACTTCCTCCTCACTTCTGCTGGACTTTCCTTTAAGGTCCAGCAAAAATCTTATATTGTACAGGAAGCTTTTCCTAACCTCTCTTAATTCTGGTGTCTTTTCTCTTTTCTTTACTTCCTATGTCTTGTATTTGGCTTGCTTATCCATTTTTGTTTGCTTGTGGTGTTAGATTTTGAGCGCCTCAAAAATATGCACTATCTTTGGTCTTTTTTGGGGTATCCTTTGTGCTTAGCACACAGCAGATTCTTAGTAGGTATTTATTGACTGATTGACTGATACCATATAGTTAGACGATGATCCCAGAAGTCCTCAAAGCAGGGAAACACCAGCTACCACTCCTGCCTGTTTCCTCTGATCAATGTTGAAGAATCTCTCTATTGTTGGTACCTGTGGACCTATGGCCATCATTCATGTTGGGAGGACTATTACTGGATGGGGAGGATTGTTGTTGTTGTTCAGTCATTTATCAGTTGTGTCTGCCTCTTTGTGATTCCATTTGAAGTTTTCTTTGCAGTGATACTGCAATAGTTTGCTATTTCCTTTTCCAGCTTATTTTACAGAGGAGAAAACTGAGGCAAATATGATTAAGTGACTTGTCCAGGGTCACATAGCTAGTTTCTGGATGGGGAGTAAGAAGTATGTACAGAAGACGAGTAAGAAGATGGTACAGAATTTCTATAAGAAAGGAACGGCTCTTTCTCACCAAATTATTATTTAGGAAATGGAGAAATGGAAGGTGTATTTGGCTCTTTCTTAAGATGCTGTTTCCACCTTCCCTTCTCTATGGGAAAAAGCATTACTATATTTATAATAGTACTCCAAACATATTCCTCCTTTTCTTTCTTGTGCCACTTTCTCTCATCATCCAAAATTCTGTCTTTTCAGGTTTCTTTCTCCTTTGAAATGCCTCCTCCCATTCCAATAAGGAATATTTTATTTGCTTCAATAACCTGGAGAGAAAGAGGCATTTTTTTTCTTTTGGAAATGTATTAATAATTTTTTGTTTTGTAATTCTTTTTTTAATGCTATCTTCATCCCTTTCTGGGTTGCACCATTGACTAATCTCCACATAGAATCCTCTTCATCTTTGCAAGTTCATTCCACTCTTGACTTCTTACACAGGAAATGTCCTTTGTTCCTGTAATCTCACTTTCTGATTGGTTGGTTTCTCCCAGAACTTCCAATTTAAGGAGGTAGTCCAAGACAAAGATGTTTTCATTCCTCTCCAGGAGCACAAGATTTTCTGTACTTTCTCACCATCCCATTTGTTACCCCTTCTCCTTCTTTTTCAGCTTCCCTTTTATGTGTTGCCTTCCCTCAGCAGAACATAAGCTTCTTGAGTTCCTATGAACTGATTTCTCAGGATAACACTGATAAATACATGAGAATTAAAAAAAAAAACCTTAAGATTGTAAAGGAAAGCAATTATAGTGAAAATAAAAATTGGATTTCCCCACTCCTCCCATGTGAGTTAACTGAACCTCTGAAAAGGGATGCCAGGTTAAGAGACTCCGATCTAGAATAAGGGATGGAATGCAACAGATGGAGATTGGATAGGATGGAGGAGGGGAACTCATTTTACATAAGATCTGTGAAGTCTATTCCTCCCAGACAACAGCTGAGGGCATGGGGGTTGTTGTCAGCAAAGGGACAGAGACAGAAGAGACAGCAGGGGAAAACAGAGTAGCCTACTTTGCCTGGAAACATTCAGCTGTTTTGTGCGAAAAAGACTGATGGAGAAATCCAACTTCTTATCAACCTTCCTCACCTCTTCTCTGCTTTCATGTTGTATAGGATTTCAGATACCATCTGGGTACACCCTTTCTCTTTGCAATCTCTAGGTTTCCCTTGCTTTTTCTCATGGAGTTGTTCTCAGTTGTTACCACAAAGAAGGCATGAATTAGGTAGCATTTTCTCTTTAATTTCAATTACTCAGGTTTACATCAACAGAATTTTACCTTTCAGCTCTTTTTTATTCCTTATGAGAAGATATTCCTTTTGAAGTCTCTGGCTCTGTGATCCTACCAACCCTTTTTTGAACTTGAAAAAAATCAGCTCGCTAACCATTCCCAATCTTCATAAACTCAAAGATGACACGGTCACTTTCACTCAAGATTTCTGTTCCCTTTAAGTCACAGCCTAGCTTTTCCTTATTGGTAAAAATAAAGGCTAGAGGAAGAGGTGCCCTGATTATTCCACTAATTTTTTTTTAAAATATGGAATGACAATAACAAGAACAATATTAGAAGCTCGTAGTGATTTAAGGTTTTCAAAATAATTTATATGTATTATCTCATGTGATCCTCATGAGTATGTGAGACAGATACTATTATTATAATATCCATTTTACAGATGTGGAAACTAAGGGTGAGAGAAATGATTTGACCAAGATCATACCACCAATATATATTTGAAGCAAGATACAAACTTGGATCTTCTTGCTTCAATTGCAGGGCTCTAACGGGGCAATTTGGATACTCAACTTTGGCACAATGAAACTGCTAGAAGATCCCCAAGGAGATGAAGTCCCACCTAAATGCCATCTCATATCCTCATACCATCTCATATTTTAAGGGGCTCAGGGAATGTTTCATAATGGATTTCAATTCAAGTTACATGAGATATGTTTTTGTTCTAGACACACAAATGAAAAACAATGCCAGCCCTGTTTTCTGAGGGCTTATGATCAATCAGGAGGAGATAAAGAACAAATAAATACAGTGCAGGGTAGAATGTGACAAGGGCAAAGGGGAGATCCAGAAGTACAGTAAGAAACCTGAGGACAAAGATAGAACTTTTAAGTGATAATAGGGACAACGGGAACTTGTCATAGTGATAAGCAACTGAGTTGAGTTTCAAAGAAAAATTTCAACAGAATTGGAGAGAGAATGTGCTCCAAGATGAGAGGACAAGCAGCAAGCAGTCCAATTTGGCTAGAAAGCCAGGTTGGACGAAGATTATGGAGGGCTTCTGAAATCCAGAATCAGGGATCTAGCCTTTATTTAGCAAATGAAGAATTATGTGATAAGATTTCTCCAAAGGGAGATGATTATGGTTACATGAATGAACTTCAATGTGATTCATACGGATAAGATGAAGAGAGGTGGGCAGGAAGATGATACTATGAGAGGGATGAACATTGGGTGAATTACCAGGTGCAAAAATTTATCATTAATGATATGTCAGTTAGGGAGAATTTCCTGTGGAGATTCCCAAGATCTGTACTGGACTCTGGGTTGTTACATTTATATCCATGACTTGGTAAAGATCCAGATAGAATATTCATCTGATTCTCAGGGAACACCAACATGGGAAGGGTAGCAAACATCCTGGATGGCAGTGATAGACTGAAAAAAAGAGCCTGATGAATGTTGGGCTGAATCTAATAAGATGATATTTAATAGGGATAAGCATCAAGTCTTGTAGTCTCAATATCATAAGTACAAGATGAAAGAAACATAAGAATAGTTTACTGGAAAAAAAGATCTGGGGTTTTTTATAGATCACAAACTCATTCTGAATGATTCACATGGTAACCCAAAAAGCTAATGTGGTATCTTGGGCTATATTCAGAGACACTTGCAGGAATAAGGAGGCAATAAATAGTATGAGTGGATTTTGTCTAAGTCACAACACATCTACAGTATTGCACTGAGCGCTAGATAAATTTTTTCCCAAAAATAAAGGTTAGTTTGTTTTTTTTTTATAATATCTGATAGGCAGTCAGGTGGATAAGATTCTGGACTTGGAGTCATAAGACCTGAATTCAAATCCGGCCTCAGACACTTACTTCAGTCTGCCTCAGTTTTCTTATCTATAAAATGGGGATAGAGGCAGCTAAGTGGGGCAGAGTTCTAAGCTTAGAGTCAGGAAGTTCCTGAGTTCAAATCCATCCCCAGACACTAGCTATGTGATCCTGGGCATGAAACCTAATGTTGTTTGCCTCAGTTTCCTCATCTATAAAATGAGCCAAAGAAGGAAATGATAAACTGCTCCAGTATCTCTGTCAAGAAAAACCCAAATGGGGTCATGAAGAGTTAAATATGATTAAAATGACTAAACAACAACAACATCCTCCCAGGATTTTTGTGAAAATAAACGTGATAATATTTGTAAAGTTACTTTCCAAGTATTAAAGTGTAGTATACATGCTAGCACTTTTATTTTCATTTTATATTATCTACAATTTCCATTATATATCCCTAACCCCATTCCTTGTCAGAGAGCCCTGCCTTATAACAAAAAAGGAAAAGGAAGATATAAAAATTCACTAAAATGAACCAATATCTTATAATAATAGTCTGATGTCATAGTGTTCTATACTGTAGTCTCCCCCTCTGCAAAAAAGCAAAGGGGAACTGTCTTCTCATATCTTTTCTTTGGGACCAAGATAGCTCATTTTAATTTTACTTTGTGACTTTTATTTTCATTTATGTACTCTTATAGTCATTGTGCATATTATTTTCCTGGTTCTGTTGACTTTACTCTGCATTAATTTATATAAGTCTTCCCATGCTTTACTGTATTTATCATAGTCATCTTTTCTTAAAGCACAGAAATATTCTGTTGCACTCATGTGCCACAGCTTATTTAGCCATTCCCCAATCGATGCACACCTACTTTGTTTCCTATTTTTTTTTCTATCACAGAAAATGCTGCTTATAAACATTTTAGTCTTTATGGAGTTTTTCATTTTGTCACTAATCTCTTTAGGGCATATGCCTAGAAGTAGAATCACTGGGTCAAAGAATATGGATAGTGGTCACTTTATATAGTTCCTGATTGTTAACAAAATGATTGGGAACCAGATTTTAAGGACATCAGTAAGCTAGAGAAGGTCATACAGGAAGATGGGGAAGAATTTGAGTTGAAGAAATTAAGAGAATTTTCCCTGAAGAGAAGATTTAGGAAAAATAATAGCTTTTTTTCAGATTTCTGAAGGTCAGTCTTTGTATTGCTTGGTCCCCAAGGGGAAAAATGAGAAAAAAATAAGTAAAAGTGTTGTTATGGTGGTAGTGATTGTTGTTGCTTGTTATTGTGACTGGTGGTTGCTGTTGTTTTTGTGATGATGAATCCTGACTCCTCATATCCCCATTTAGGGTTTTCTTGGCAAAGATACTGGAGTGGTTTGCTGTTTCCTTCTCCAGCTCATTTTACAGATGAGGAAACTGAGGCAAACAGGGTTAAGTGACTTGCTCAAGATCATGCAGCTAGTAAGTGTTTGAGGCTAGATTTGAACTAAGAGCCTCCTGACTCTAGGCCTGGAAAATTCAGGGATAATATTGGGAGGGAGAGAATCTAATAATTAGAAATATTCCAAAGCAGAATGGGCCACTGCCTTGGGAAGTGGTAAGTTTCCTCTGACTGGAGGCCTGTCTTTAAGCAGAGGCTCATCTCATGTGTTGAGATAGGAATTCTTTTTGAAATAAAGGTTAGACTGAAGTCCTTGCCAACTCTGAAATTTTCTGGTTCCATGACAGAAGGAGGGCAACAATCACTGCCAATAGTCCTGACCTCTCTCTCACATGGTGGCTCTAGAATTGATAATAACGATGAGGAAGAAGAGCAAGCCACCCCAGATGGAGTTCTTCTTGGTAGAAAGTAGAAAATATTGCTTTCAGTCCCAGGGGGTTCAGTCACAGGAGTGGCTTTGCTGGTGCATTTCAGGAACCTGCGTTCTTAAATTCTTAAACACCCTGTCAATGGTTATGGAGCCAGGACCGAAATGGTTCCTGCATTTCCCATTATATAATTGCTTATAGCAACACCAACATTAGAAATGAATCTTTCTCTGGAACCTAGCCTTCCTTGTCTCCTGTGCCTTTCTTATCACAGAACCAAATAATGTTCTGAATGAAAAAGGCCTTGGACATCTGTTAGTCAGACAGTCAATCGGCAAGCTTTTCGTTCTACTACATCCAGGCCCATCTTCAGTCATTCGGATCTAAATCTGGCCATTGAATCCAGATGGCTCTGGAGGGGAAAGTGAGGCAGGTGACCTTTATAGCCCTCCCTCACTAAATGCAACTCCCTTGCATGTTATGATCCTCCTCATGAACAAAGGACAAAAACAAAAAAATTTTCTACCAGACCACAAAGCTTCCTTTTAAGAGATATTCCCTGCTCTAGTCCCAGCCCCCACCCAATTTCCTTTAGAAGCAATAAAACAACACTGAATGTAAAGATTCTGCCATCTCTATGCTAGTTTTCTTAAAGGTCAATCTAACCTCTGGTTAGAGAATGGAATCAGCACCATGAAACAAAAGTAGGGGAGTTCAGAGAGGCTCAACTTGCCTCTAGTTATCATGTCTCTCAAACAGATGTACTCTGCAAAACCCCTCAAACAGATGTGTTCCATAGAATCTGTCACTCAAACAGATGTGCTTGGCAGAACCTTGGTCCCTGAATCAAAGGTGCTCGGAGACACACGCTTAGGGACTGGCCATTGTCTTGCTGACAAAAGGAGATAAGGGGAAACTCTCTGTCCTAGAATATTTTCTTCTGAAAATCATGAAAACAATGTTGTCACCATCACTATCTTGACAGTCCATTCAGCTCGCTCTATATTTCATTCTGCCATCCTACGGTAAGAGAAAGCTTTGCCGGCACACACCTGGAATTACAAAGAGGAGATGGCAGCAGTCTTTGGGGCTGAGGAAATGGTGAATGTTTCTAAGATTTGGGATGGAACGAGAGGGAACTCATACCAATTTCAGCTCTGGTCCCTTTTTTGTTTGTTTGTTTTAAGTAAGGAAGGAGCTGAAAATTATCTCTTTGGTCAATCTGAAAGGACAGAAGCAAAGGCTTGTGAGATCACAGGCCAAGTCTTGTGACAAAGCGCTTATGTTTGGTCTGTTAAACATCAATCACAGAATTAAAAAGTAAAATTTCACAGATCAACTTTCACATGATGTTATGTCATGATAACTCATCTGTTACAAAGCTTGTTTCTGGCTTGGCTCTTAGTTGGATGGGTGACCTTGGATAGAAAGCTGAAAGAGACTTAAAACTTGGAAACTACTGAGTCCAATTCCCTTTTTTTTTTTTTTGCAAATGAGGAAACTGAGACATGAGAAGATTAAAGTCTTACAGGTGGCAAGCTGCAGATTCAAACCAAAGGTTTCTGACTCTAGATCCAATACGCTTTCTAGTTTACCATAAAGTATGAAAATAGCTTGGTCTTCTCCCTTACAAAACAGATAGTTATATTTGCTCTTCCTAGAATACAGGATATTTTGAGAGTCAAAAGAAATAATGCATGTGAAAGCTGTGAAGTACTCTTATCTTACATGTAAAGCACAATCAATTGCTGTTATCAAGTTTAAAGGAAAATAAAGGCCAATTAGATGGAAAAATATGCTTTTCAGTTTGTCTGTCTTGTAATTTATAAAGATTCTGCAGAGGACTATTAGGGAGGAAGAGATAGAAGGAATGAACTTTATCACCAATAATCACCTTATGACCCTCACCAATTCATTTCTCTTTTCTGGGCTTCAGTTTTCCAGTCTGTAAAATGAAAAGCCCCTTCAAGATGTAGTTCTCAGTGAGTCCTGAGTTGCTTTTGATTCTGGAAACTAATGTGTCCACCCTTTTTGAATACTGTGATCTCAACCTAAACTGCTAGAAACAAGGTGGATGACTTAGTCAGGCTGTATCAAGCTGGATGCTGTCTCCTCAGCTGACTGTCTCCTGCTCCTGTGGATGGCAGGATGTGCTATTGGCACTAAGGTTTCCATAGTAACTGCTGGGCATCAGAGCAGAGGGAGAAACCCATCAGATGATGACTTGAGAAAGAAGGGTCAAATGTGATCTTAGTGGTGCTGTTAGGGTGGGATGGGGGAGGGGTGATCAATGTGAAACTGGCATTTTCCCTCTCTTCCCTCATACTCAAATAGCATCCCATGGTCATGCTCCAGAGCAGCTGATGTAGCTTGCTGCTACTCTATTCCCCAGACCACCCCTTTTGGAGTCTCTCCTAGGTGGCCAGCCCAGAACCAGGTGTCCTACTAATTCCACCCGTGCATGAACTGGGTCATCCTCTGAACAGTTACTTCTCCTTTCCCATTTCATGTGGCTGGCCAAATGGCTGGGTGGGGACGTTTTTACTTCCTTTATTCCACTAAGATCAAAAGTACTTTCTGACTATATTGCTCCTCTCAGTGGCCACAAGACCAGGCTGTCTTTCCACACCTGACCAATGGAGAGAGATACATTTGCATTATATTCCAAACCAGAGTAATTTTATGGTAACCCAAACTGCCAGTCCATTGCCCTATAACTCACTTTTTTGGTTGTTTTTTTTTTTTTTTTTTTTTTTTTTTACAGAATTACAACTTTTTTTCCTCTATTAAAGCCTTTTATTTTCAAAATGTATGCATAGATAATTTTCAACATTCACTCTTGCAAAACCTTGTGTTCCAAATTTTTTTTCTCCCTCCCTTCCCCTCCACTCCTTCTCATAGATGGCAAGTAATCCAATATATGCTAAACATGTTTAATTCTATACGTATTTCCACAATTATCATGCTGCATATGAAAAATCAGATCAAAAAGGAAGAAAAATGAAAAAAATGCAAGCAAGCTAAACAAAGAGTGAAAATACTATATTGTGATCCACACTCAGTCCTCTCTTTGAGTGCAGATGGCTCCCTTCATCACAAGAAGACCATTGGAACTGACCTGAATCACCCTGCTGCTATAATTCACTTTTTGAAGATTCTTTATGGTCTTGCAATGATTCTTGAGTTTTCAATAATATGTTTTTTTCAGAAAGTCAACTTGAAATTATTAGTGAATAAAATGTTCATTGTCTTTGATCCAGAGATCCTACTTCAAGATATGTAATATATCCCAACATATTTACAGCAGAACTTTTTGTAGTGAAGTGAAAATCTTTGTTTTCCTCTTAATTGAGGCATCTGTTCTTCAATATGTGCCACACAGGAATGTAATGTAATGTCATTATGTTATAAGAAATGAAAAATATGAAAACTACAAAGAAGCATTTATATGACCTGATGCAAGGTGATATGAGCAGATCCAGAAAACAATATATACAGTGACAACAATGTAACTAGAAAGAACAAAACCAAAACAAAACTTACTGCTGGGTCATTATAACAACCAAATTTAGTTCCAACAAACTGAGAAAATGTATCTTCCTTCTTTGAAGAGATAGGGGATTTGGATGTCAAATATTGCTCATACTGTCAAACTCAGCTGATATGTTGCTTTTTTGTTTATTTGTTTTTCCCCTCTCTTATTCTTTGTTGCAGAATAAGGCTTTTTGGGAGGGGAGAGGGGAAGGGTATAAATTTAACACAAGTGATATAAAAATCAAATATATCAATAAAATATTAGAATTTTTTCCTCATTGAAGAAATCAGAAAAAGGCAGGCTTGGAGTTAATTAGGCTCATCTTTCTGAACTCAGATCTGGCCTCAGACCCTTACTATCTGGGTGTCTCTGGCTGAGTCATTTAACCCTATTTGTCTCCATTTTCTCATCTGTAAAATGAGCTAAATAAGAAAATGACCATTTCAGTATCTTTGCCAAGAAAAACCCCAATGGGGTCACAAGGAGTCGGACATGACTGAAAATGACTGAACAACAATACTATGTATAAGAAGCTCTGATGGTGTGGGAGACATGAAGACAAAACAAAAGATTGTCTATCTTCAAAAAGCTTACTCTCTACTGGGGAGTAGTTTAAGGAGGAAGAAAACATTTCTATCCTTGGGAAGGTTCTAATAGATGGTCTCAAAGGTCTCTTCCATCTCTCTAGTTCTATAAGTCTACATGGACATGAGGCTTCTTATATCTGTACATATTTGGGGGCAGCTCACAGAATGTGGACAAATGAGCATGTCCAAAGAAAGTACCCAGGATAGTGAAAGGCTTTCAATTCATACCACATAAGGATAAATTCAAGAATAGGATTTTTAACATGTGGAAAAGAAGATTCTAGCTTTCCAATTCTGAAAATTCTATGCTTTTCTCCATGGTGCCCTTGTATCTGTGATTGTAGCCATAGATACACTAAGAAGTAAAGATACAGGGGAAGATACTGCCCCTCCCCAATACTTAGCTCTCTTCCCATGTCATTTATCCTTTCCTCCTGTAATTCTCTCTCTTCTTTTCCCTCTCCCTCCTTCCCTTCCTCCCCTTTTCCCTCCCTTACTCTGTCTCTGTCTCTATGTCTCTCTGTCTCTTTCTGTCTGTCTGTCTCTGTTTCTCTCCCTCTCTCTGAGTCTGTCTCTGTCTCTCTGTCTCCATCTCCATGCCTCTCTGTGCCTGTCTCCATCTGTCTGTCTCTCTGTCTTTCTGTCTGTCTATCTGACTCTGTTTCTGTCCATTTGTTTCTGTCTCTGTTGTTCTCTCTCCCTCTCTGACTCTGTTTCTGTTTCTGTCTCTCTGTCTCTGTCTGTCTCGTCTCTGTTGTTCCATCTCTGTGTCTCTGTGTCTCTCCCTCCTCCCCCTTTCTTTCCCTGATCCTTAAGTAACCTCATGGAGGATAAAAAAAGGCAGATTTAGAGTGGGTAGCTGTAGGGCATAAAAGAGGGGGAGAGAAAATATAGATATACTTTACCAAACAGATGCAAAATGATCAACTTAGCTTAATTCTGGGTTTGCTTCATGTGGGTGAGTAATAAGAAAGTTTTATTCTATTAGGGTTTATGGAGGGGGTAAGGAGGCAGAAAGAAATGGAACAGTATATGTCTAACTCAAAATAGAGAGATAGAATTCACCTTCAAGAGCATTAAAATTCCCCTTTAAATAACAGCCTCCCTAGAATTTGATCCCCAGGGTCTCACATGGAAACTTACACATTTCTTTGTCTTATTCATTCATTCAGCAAGGATTCCTTGACAATTACTGAGCTATTGCTTGTTTGCTAAGTGGGTAGGGAAAGGATATGTGGGAAAGAACTTGAAATTAAAATTTTATTTAAAAAATAATGTTAAAAATAAACATATTTATTATTTTAAAAATAAATTATCAAACTTAAAAAAAAAGACAAAGACTGAATCCAGTCCTAGATAGGGGTAGATGAAATGGATATATGTCACACCTATACCTAAACCTGTAGGAGTTTGGGGCATTCTCTTACTGGGCATACTTTTTCCCTCTTTGACCTTCAGTTTCCTCTTCTCTAAAATGATAAGGTTGGGACTACAGGGATGATATCTAAGTATTCTAGCTCTGACATGTAATGATTCTTTGGCAATGTCGTAAGTGTCCATTGGTAGGACTCAACAGTGAGTGCTGAATAAGTTTAAAGGAGGAAGAAAATCTTGTGAGCTATAGTTTAAGGCAGGGATGGGAGAGGGAGACCTTCAGAATGGGGCTATGTTTTGAAGTATGGGTAGGATTTAGACAGAAAGAAGTAAGGACACAAGAAAGATGGAATAAGCAAAACCTTTGCATGGTAAATAAGCACATTATGTTATCTCTCTTCTCAAAAGTTATAGACTTTTGGAGGTCCCTTTCCTTGGAACTCTGGGCAAGGGCTTGCTTTATATGTTGTCTCCTCCATTTAGAATATAAGCTCCAATGGATAATGATTGCCTGATTTCATATCTCCAATGTCTAGCACAGTGCTTAGCACTTAGTATATAACTAATACACGCTTCATTCATTCATTGGAATTGAAAACAGCCTGGATTGAATGAGCAAGATATTTGTGGAGGGAAAAAGGAGTCAGCATGAGGCCAGAACATGGAGGCCATAAATGATGGAAAAAAGCTTTTTTATTTTATTCTGTGGCTAACAAAGAGTCACTGAAAATTTGTGAAAATGATGTTTTCTTAATATGGAAATACATTTCACAAGATTGCATGTGTATAACCTATAAACATATTACTTGCCTTCTCAATGGGAAGGGGGAGATGGAGAGAAAAAGTTTGGAACCCAAAATTTTAAAAAACAAATGCACCAAAATGACACCATTATCCTGAGATAAAATTCACTGGCAGCCTGGCAGAAAATATAAGAAGAGTTCAGGAGTTATAATAAAGACCTGAGCTCTGTTCTTTGACATAAACTGGATGTATGATCCTAAGAACATCACAATTTTTCAGGGCCCTAGACAGTACTATTCTAAGCATATAATTTTTCCCTCTTATGTATTTTTATGTTTATTTTATTAAACTATTAGCTTTTTATTCTCAAAAAAACATGCGAAGATAGTTCTCAACATTCACCTTTGCAAAATCTTATGTTCCAAATTTTTCTTCTTCCCTTCCCTCCAATCCCCTCTCCTGGACAGCAAGCAATTCAATATAGGTTAAACATGTGCAATTCTTCTATACATATTTCCACATTTATCATGTTCTAAGCAGATAAATAACATAACAATTGCCAATCTCAATTCAATCAAAATTCAAAACCTATTTTTATGTGAGGTACTATGCTAGGCATTAAGGATACAGAGACAAAAATGGAAAATTCCCTGATCTTGAAACTAAAATTCTTTCAGATGAAGGATTTCCTCATTGAGAATTCCTTATCCCAATAAAATTACAAGTTCAGTAAAAACAAAGCAAAAAAGAGATCTATAGTATGTCAGAGCTAAAAGGAACTTTAAAAGCCATTGAGTCTCACCCCCTAATTTGACAAGATGAAGAAACAGTAGCCCTGGAGCTACCTAGTAACATATAAACAATAAAGGACCAAACAAGAATTTGAATCCACATTTTCTTCCTAATTCTGCATTTTTTGGCCCAACAACACACTACATGGTTGCTTTGTTTTTTTCCTTTGTTGCTCATGGGATCTTGTGGACAAAGCTCCTAGCTCAGGACTTCCATTCATTTTGACATTGTAAGATTTTCAATACATCCAACCTGGAAGTATTCTAACCACTAGGCTATTATTATTGGTTATCTTAAATTGGTTATTTCAAACACTATAGGATGTAAGTCAGTAATATCCTCCCATGGGTCAACATGGGGAACTTCAGTATTGATGGGGAATTTTGTCAAAATGTCATCAAATGGGATGTGGAGCACAGATTTAAAGTATTTGAGGATCCATCAGAATAAAAGCCACAGTTAATGTAAATATCAATTATTAATAATCTTGAATTTCTTGAATTCACTTGAATATCTATTTTATCCCTTGAAATTCTAGACAACAAGAAAGAAGGCTCATCAATGAGAGATATAATTTCTGATGGGTGCTGATTTTTCTATTATCTGTTGGATTTTTAAAATAAATCCATTCATTTGGTTACTCAATAAGCTCCCATATGGGCCTTACTGCATAAAGCACTGGGGTCAGGAGAAGTAGGGATGGAGGCCGGGAGAAGAGGAACTTTTAATTGAAGATATTATCAAATTAGAGCTGCAGAGTGTGGAATCTGGAAGAGATTTCAAGGGACATTTATGTCAGTCCTCTCACTTCACAAGACAGGCAAACTTAGACCCAGAGAGAAGTGATTTGCCTAAGATAATTCAGCAAGCCATCCACAGAGTCAGGATTAGAACAGAAATTTAGAGCCACCTTAATTCCACCCCAAAATTCTTTGCACTAGTTCACATCAGTTTCAGCAACTTTAATGCCCCTTTCTCCTTTTAATATTTTTACTTTTTTTACATCCCTCCCCTTCCCTGAAAGCCATCCCTTAAAATAAATACAAAAATAATAATGATAATAGCTAACATTTATAAAACACTTAGTATGTTTCAGGCACTGTGCTAGATGCATTACAATTATTATCTCATTTAACCCTCACAACAACTTTGGGGGATAATTGTTTTTATTATCCCCATTTTACAGATGAAGAAACTGAGGCAAACAGAATTTTAAAATGCTGAGGAAAAAACTAACCAAGTCAAAAAAAGTATGACATTATTTAATATTTCACACCTATGGACCTCCTCTTCCAAGAAGTAAAGTAAGAGGGTATGTTTCTTCATTTTTTTCCTTTGGAATCAAGCTTGGTTGCTATAATTTTGCAGCTTTCAGTTTTGATTGTTTTATTGCTGTACTTTATATTATTTTGTATATGCTGTTTTCTGGTTTCTGCTTTCCTTATTTTGTACCAGTTGTTTTAAGTCTTTCCATGGAGCAAAGCTGGAGGATTAGGGAAAGCTGCTTGGCTGAATCTCCCAACATTCTTCTCCAAATAACTTTAAAATAACCAAATCAAATTTTGGAGTCTCAGATCTATCTGAATGTCGGGATAAGACTTTTTCCATTTTTAAAAACTTAGGAGATAAGCAATAGAAGTCTATATCATTGAGGTGGTGGTTTGGTGGACATTTGTATGGTGCTCACATACACAGTAGCTGCTTCTGCTGTTTTAGGAGCTTTTAGCCCAGAGATCATAAAGGGGTCAGAAAACAGAGATTCTAGGGAATTCTTTGCTGGCACTAGATACAGCTGGTGCTAATTAGCAACTCCATTACCCACATGCAGTTCCGAATTGAAGTTGCAGAGTAGAGAGGAGAGCTAGAATACTAGCTCTTGTGGCTTCTGGGGAGAATGTGGTGAGTTCAAATGTTGAAGTTCTTGTTCTTCTCAAAACACAGCCGGTTTAGCTTAGAGCCCTCCGAATGTCTTCAAATCCAAAGGTTCTGGTCCTTCAGCCTCTGCCTCTGCTTTCTTCTGCCTCTAACCAGCACAGAGATGGAATGAATCTCTTGTTTCCTTCACTTGGGGCTCGGCTAGCTTTCTGGTGAGTCTTTCAGACCAGCTTGGTCTCAGTGGGGAAGTGCAGGAGCCCAGCCACCTACCACAGTGGTGTGAGAGGAAGATGAATCTGGTTGTCCACTGAACTCTCCACTCGTAGCTTTATCCTCTGAAAACTCTTTGTCTGCCACCAGCCAGCCAAGTGGAATATATTCTGCCTTGCCTCAGAAAGAGGGCTTCTGGCATAATTCCGCTGAAATCCGTCAAAGTGCTCTCTGTCTGTACCAGAGTCGCTCCTCTCGAGTCCAGCTGAACTCTCCTCTGCGACCAGCCAGCCAAGTGGAAAATATATATATTCTGGAATAGCTCTCTCGCCTTATATGTGAATCTTCTGAGAGAATGGGATTATGGGTTTTCTCCCATAGTGCTCTCTGGCCCAAAGAGCTTTAAGGGAGGTGTGAACTCCCTTGAAGTTAGAAAGTTTACTTTGTGAAGCTGGCATACTTGTGAACTCCAATGAGTAAAGGTGTGAACACAAGCCTTGTATTAATTAGTTCTACTTAGTACCTTCTTTCAGGTTCTGGCCAAAATCTTCTTGTAAGATTAGATCAACTCTAATTAGTTAGCAGTTAGTAAGGATTCCAACAGGAGAAGGAGCCCTTTTTGGATAAAGATTAGAGTACAGACCAGAAGAGATGTGACCACACCTTTCCAGGATCATACCACCTTGGAAGCACCAAAAAACTTGCACTCTCAGAACTAACTCTGAAAGCAACAGCATGAAAAAGCTTGAAGCTTGGGACAGTACCTTCCCAGCCCAAGATGACCTAAGTCCTACTGTAATATAAAATTCAAAGTGAAGGCAAATAACAACAAATTTGAATATAAGTGGCACTACACTATAATAGGGGAAAATTAAAGCATAAACTCAAAAGAAGACAACAATGTGAAAACCTCCCAAAAAAAGTATCAAAAAAAATGCTTGGAAAACCCACTAAGAATTCCTGGAAAAGTTAAAGATAGAAATAAGAAGGGTAGAGGAAAAATTGAAAAAAGAAATGAAATGGATTCAAAAAATTATGAAAAGAGAATTAATAACTTGGCAAAAGAGGCATACACAAAAGAATTGAAGAAAATAACACATTAAAAACTAGAATTGGCCAAATGGTACAAAAAGTCACCAAAGAAAAGAATTCCTTAAAAAGTCAAATTAATCAAATGGAAAAAGAGGTACAAAATCTCACTGAAAAAAAATAATTCCTTAAAAATCAGAATTTGGGCAGGTAGAAGCTAACAAATCCATGAGTCATCAAAAATAGAAAAAATATAAAATAACTCACTGGAAAAATTGACCTGGAAATAAATCAAGGAGAAATAATTTAAGAGTTATTGGACTAATTGAAAGTCATAATCAAAAAAAGAATCTAGATATCATATTTCAAGAAATCATCAAGGAAAATTTTCTTGATATCTTAGATCCAAAGGGTAAAATAGAAATTGAAAGAATCTATTGATCTCCTGAAAAAAAACCCTAAATGCAAACTCCCAGGACTATTATGACTAAATTCCAGAATTCCCAGGTAAAAAGGAAAGTACTTCAAGCATCCAGAAAGGAACAACTCAAATATGATGGTGCTATTGTCAGAGTCATACAAGATTTAGTGGTTTTTACATTAAAGAAGCAGAGGACTTGGAATAGGCTATTTCAGAAAGCAAAGGAATAGGTTATGACCAAGAATAAACTACCCATAAAAAAACTAAGTATAATTCTTTTTTTTTAATTAAAGCTTTTTATTTTTCAAAATATATGCGTGGACAATTCTTCAATATTAGTACTTGCAAAACCTTGAGTTCCAATTTTCCCCTCTTCCCCACCCTCTCCCTTAGATGGCAAATAGTAGGTTAAACATGGTAGAATTATATGTTAAATCCAATAAATGCATGCATATTTATACAATTATCATGCCACTAAGTATAATTCTTTAGGGGAAAATGGATATTTAATAAAACACAGGACTTTCAAACATTCCTAAAGAAAAGAACAAAGCTGAATAGAAAATTTAAGATTCAGACATAAGCATCAAGAGAGGCATAAAAAGGTAAACATGAAAAGTAATCATAAAGGACTCAATAAAGTTAAAATGTTTACAATCCTGTATTGGAAGATAATACATGTAATTTCTTTTTATACATAGAGAGCATGAGTATGAGTTGATTAAATTGAACTTTCTCTCTTCCCACTCCCTCCTCCACAAATAAAGAATGGGTAAGAAAAAGGAATGGATTGGAAGAAGGAGGAATGAAGAAGTAGAATGAGGAAAATTTTCTCACTTTAAAAAGGTGGAAAAAAAACCTTTCATAATGAAAGGGCAAAGAGGGAGGGTGGTGGGCAATGCTTGAACCCCACTATTCATGGAAGCTGGTTCAAAGACAGAAGACTATATATATACATTAAGCATATGTAGAAATGTAATTTACCCAATTAAAAAAACAGGAAGGGAAAGGAATAAGAGAAAGGAGGAGGGAAGATAAAAGGGAGACTCAGGGAAGCAGTGGTTAGAAGCAAAACAGACTTTTAAGGAAGGACAGGTTAAGGAAGGGGGATGGGGAAGGAGAGGAGAAAAAGAAGAAACTGAAATGCAGGAAAATATACATAATTATAATTGTGATTGTGAATGGGTTGAGTTCACCCATAAAATGGAAGCAGATAGACTGAATTAGAAACCCTGATCCAACAATATGTTGTTTACAAGAAACATCCTTGAAACAGAAAAAAAGGACTGGAGCAGAATATATTTTGCTATAATTGAAGTAAAAAAGCAGGGGTAGCAATCATGATCTCAGATAAAGAAAAAGCAAAAATAGACCTAATTAAAAATTATAATCATGGAACGTACATTTTGCTAAAAGATACCATAGAAAATGAAGTAATACCAAAAAGTTTTACAGCAAGTTTCTTTGATAAAGATCTTATTTCTCAAATATATATTGAGTGTAGAACTGAGTCAAATTTATAAAAATAAGATCTGATAATCAAAGGATAGACACATGCAATTTTCAGAAGAAATCAAAGCTATTTATAGTTATATAAAAAAATACTCTAAATCACTATTGATTTGAGAAGTAAGAACTCTGAAGTACTACCTTAATCCTATCAGAAATGACAAATGATGTAGAGAATGAAGTAAAAAATAGATATATTAATGAGTTGCTGGGAGAGTGGTGAATTGGTCTAACCATTCTGGAAAACAATTTGGAACTAGACTCAAAGAGCTATAAAACTATTCATACCCTATAATCCAACAATAACACTATGATATCTGTATCCCAAAGAGATCAAAGGAGAAGGTTCTATATGTACAAAAATATTTATAGCAGTTCTTTTTACATGGCAAATAATTAGAAATCTAGAAGATGTTCATCAATTGGGGAATAGCTAAACAAATTGTGGCATATGATTGTGCTATAAGAAATGACAAGGGGGGTAAGTTTCAAGAAAAACATGACAAGAACTATGAGAACTGACATGAAGTGAAGTGAGAAGAACCAGAAGACTATTGTACACAGTAATAGCAATGTTGTAATCATGACCAATTGCAAAAATCTTGCCTACTCTGATCAATACAATGATCCAAGACAATTTCAAAGGACTCATGATGAAATAATGCTATCTACTGCAAAAGACAGAACTAGTGAACTCAGTATAAACTGAAGCATAATTTTCTCACTTTCCTTAATTTTTTGCTTTTTAAAAACATGGCTAATATAGAAATATACTTTGCTTGATTTCCCATGTATAATTGATATGATATGCTTACCTTCTCAATGAGTATGGGAAAGAATGGGAAGGAGAGAGATAATTTGGAACTCAAAATTTAAAGAGAAAAGAATATCAAAAATTAATTAAAATATTCAAAAATAGTTATCTATATATATTTTTACAGTGTAATAATATCCCATTACATTCATATACCATGATTGGTTTATCATTCTAAATGGGCAGCTATTGCCAATACCCATTATGAGTGCTTAGCCATAATGTAGTTTTCTGTGTTTAAAACTCATCAGCTCCTACTTTTGAATCAGGGATGCTATACGGAAATCTCTTTACTGAAGAACATACTTTTCCCATAGCAAACTCAGTTTTGTTACTTGGAAGCTTCCTCTTAGTTAGAAATGGCAGTTGAGGAGGATGTGATAAAAGGAAAACCCTTTAAAAGCTGCCCGCCAGTCCCCAACAGTTTCACGTTCATCCTTGATGTTTATAATCCGAATTTAATGGGACACAAAATGAGCACATGTTCCAGCTCATTGATCCTGTGGCCTTCAATAGGAATCACCCTGGCA
Source organism: Antechinus flavipes (assembly GCF_016432865.1). Classification (NCBI taxonomy): domain Eukaryota; kingdom Metazoa; phylum Chordata; class Mammalia; order Dasyuromorphia; family Dasyuridae; genus Antechinus; species Antechinus flavipes. Next base: position 436,189,480 of record NC_067399.1, read on the forward strand.
TCAGTCAAACCAGGACAAAAATGTATCATGTTCTACATCTGGTCTCTTTCTGGATCCCAGTGACATGGTATTAATCAAGGTAGGGATAAAATGAGTACCAGTCTCTGAAGCACAGGAAGACCCAGCAATATTGTGTGTGTGTGTGTGTGTGTGTGTGTGTGTGTGTGACCTGAGTAGAACTGTTTACAAGAAAGTTTGATGAAGAAGAGAAAGAATACAAAGTGATGGCAAGATGATAAAGACATAAAGTCTGAGAAGACAGAATTAGCAGAGAGAGGAGGAAGGGAGATGGCTGCCAGTATGGATTTTTAAGCTTCTGTCTACATCCATCAACATGTCTTCAAGATGAAAGGGAACAACATGGCATGAGGTAGCTAAACCATAAATCCAAACTTTTATTTATCCCTGGAAAATTCATGTGGAGAGTATTAAGCTCTCTTGTGTCCCAATCTGCCTCAGTGAAAAGGGATTGATCTCAGAAATCATTGAAGGTCAGACATGCATCTAAGCTCTCAGAATGACTTTGTGGATATGTATGTCATTATCACTTAAATATTCTTTTACATATGCTCTGTGCCCTGTCTCCAGAGCTGCCCTGTGCCTGACCTAGGACATCACAAAATAGCTGGGAAAAGGTAGACTCTATAAAGGATACAGCAGTCACATTCATTTATACACCAACCTGAAGATGGAGGGTAGAGCCCTTTATTTTTGATAAGCAACCAGAAGTTAATTAGAGCCTTATTTGCCCTTCAGTTCCCCAATCTTCTACATCTTAGGGAATAGGAATGAGCATTTATTAAGCACCTACTGTGTGACAGACACTGTAGGATGTGCTTTATTAAAATAATCTTATTTGACTATTAGAAAAGATAGGCTAGTTTGGCCAGAATACACCAACACTGAAGGGAAAGAAAAGCTGGCTGAAATACATATTTCTTTCCTAAACCAGGTGTGGTGGCTCAGCTAGATTTCTTTCATCTCACAATTGTGGTTGACAGTGTGGTTCTATGGAACCAACCCAATGTGTCCCACTGAGATAAGAAACTTTAATGACGTTTTCTTCTGTACCTTTCCCAATATTCACAATGGTATAGCAGCAATGGGAACTCAAGGATATCTTAAAGAGTCAGCCTTGATTTGAATCTTGGAGGAAGCTACAAATTCCAAAAGATAATGGCAAATGGTGGGATAGGTTTTGCAAAGGCATGGAAGCAAGAGACTAGGCTAATATTCTGTACCAAAGCAAATAGGCTGGCATGAGATGGATAGTCTGTGAACACTCTGGAAAGAGAAGTTGGGCCAGTTTGGGAAGGTCTTAGTCAAACAGTGGAATTTTGTTTCATCCTAGAAGCAATAGGGAGTGGTGGGAGCTTCTTGAACAGGGAAGTAACATGCTCAGATCTGTGTTTTAGGACTATCCCTTTGGCAGCTGAACAGAAGACAGCCTATGGAGTGGAAATACTGGATTATGGGAAGACCAACTAGTAAAAAGGTGATATATGCCCTGGATTAGAGTTTCAATTGTGTGAATGGAGAGAGGGGAATGGATGGCAAAGAAATTGTGGAGTTAAAAGGGCAAGACCTGGCAACTCATTGGCTATGAGCATGTAAGGGAGAGTGAAGAGCTGAGAATGACTCCAAGGTGAACTTGAGCGATTAGAAGGATGGTAGCATCTTCAGCAGAAACAGGGAAGTTAAGAAAAAGGTTTAAGGGGAAAGAGAAGGAGTTCCAGTTTGAACACACTGATTTGAGAATGTCATAGAACATTCAGGTGGAGCTGACACCAAATAGTGATTAGCTCTGAGGAAGACAGAAAATCTGACCCCAAAGGAAGGAAAGAAGGGTAAAGGAAGCATGAAAAATGGTCATGAGAGGTGTGTGACATAGGACTAATAGAGACAATAGATTTGTTAAATGCCAACTCAAATGTCATCTCTTCCATGAAACTTTGTCTGGTTTCCATCCTCCCAGCTAGAAGCGGCCTTATTGGCCTAGAGCTTCACCTCACAAATTGGTCTATATTCCTCCATGCACTGACCACATTTTATCTTATTCCTTTTCCAGATGTAAGCCAAGGAAACGCAGTTTTATCTAAACCTCAAATCTCTTGTAGCATTTAATTCAACATCTCTCCTTCAGAGGATGTGTGGTATATATAGCAGCAAGAGTTCTGGATTTAGAATCAGAAAGAAACCTGGATTTGAGTACTAATTCCAATGCCTAATAACCTTTAGAGAGATCTCAGGGAAATCACATCTCTCTGAGTCTCAATTTCTTCATCTTTGAAATGGGGTTAGAGAGAAATTTTCCACAGCAAACAGAGATGCCCTTGGAGAAAACAGGTCTGGGTTCAAGTTTAGTCTCTGACATATTTTAGCTGTGTAGCCCTGGATAAATAATAGGTAACTCTCCAAGATGGTATTTTACAGAACACTGATCATGTATGTTAGTAGAGGCTATTTCCCCAGCATAAGTTCCTTGTACTAATAAAATCATAAGTCAAATCCCCAGCTTTTCTTCCTGCAATATGATGGTGCACAACTGAGCTGAAACAGTTTTTTAAAGGACAGACAATGGGAATAAAGTAAAATCATATCTGGTGGAGGTAGGGATAGGAATGAAAAAATCAGAAGGAAGGAGCATGAAGTCAGCTCCCAACTCCCTCACCTCATCACAGGGTGCAATTCGGCGAATCATGTCCTTCAGGTGACCAACCATCTTCTCCTCCTGAAAGTCATAGGGGAATGTTTCTGTCCACTCTGCCAATAGCTGCAGGAGCTTGGGACCAAATTTTCGGACACGGGCCTAAAACATAAACATGAGGGGGTAGACAGGAATGAAAACTTCCCTATTATGCAAAGAAACTGGTCATAATTATTTATTTCACAATCTCCTTCCATTTCTCCCCCAACCCCCACCCCAAGCCCCAAGCCCCAATGAAAATGAAAGTGCCTTTGTGAATACTGCTTACAAACAGCATCCAGTGGACTCTTAGCAAAGAGCCCAGATGCTGCTGTGGGTAAAAGTACCTACTGCTCTTCCTCTGACTTAATTCCTGTCAAAGGGAAGCGCTCAGTGATAGGAGGCAGTTGGAAGAATTCATACCTTGTGTATCTGAAAGCTTAAATCCTGGAAATGGGAGCCCTGAGCCTGGGCAGGTAGTGCTCTAGTCCAGATGTGATTTCATTGACAATAAGGAACTCCCATTATGGAAACTCCTTCTGCCAATATTCTGTAGAAAATTACCAAGAGCACTGACAAGTCTAATGCTTGAATGGTCCCCCATCACATGTGGCAGAGGCAGGCTCCCATCTAGCTCTTCCTGACTCCGAAGCTGTCTCCCTCCCCTCTGCCACACTGCCTCTCATCATCAGCAGCATAACCATTATTATTGTTGTTATCATCATTATCACTATCTTCTCCATCCTGTGGATGAGGAACTTGAGGTACTGCAAGGGTTAGGTGGCTTATCTAAGACCACACAGCCGTCTTAGAGCCAGCATTCAAACCAAGGCCTTCTGACTTCAAATACGGGCTGCTGGCACTTCAGCATCAGTCAGCGTGCCCCCTTCTCTACATGCACGCCATAATGCATGAGTGAACGAGGCACAGGCTCAAGTCACGCTGCCGCCGCCCCCGTGCTGCCTGCTGGGGCTGCTCTGATCTCACCTACTAAATAACTCTCTAATTAGCTCCTTGGAGAGCCCAAGTGACCTTTTCAAAGCCAGTCCAGGGCTTCGAAGGAGATGCAACAGCAGGTAGTGAAGCATGCGCCTTAGCATCTTGGAAATGAGATGCATGTAGGGTTTAGCTGGGACTTCTGCAGCTTTCACACTTATCAAGGATTAAGGGACAAGGGAAAAAATGTTGGGCAAATACTCTTGTGGTCAAATGGTTAGGACTAACTATGAAATTACAGAATCTCAGGATTAAGAAGGACCTCAGAGGTCATTAAGTCCAACCCATCTCTGAGTGAAATTAAAAAAAAAAACACTCAACTTTACAAGGGTGAGGAGGCAGCAGTTTGTCTGAAAAATCGAAGGGTTTTAGTGGACTTCATGCTCAATAAAGGCAATAGTGTCTGCAGCCAAAACATGGTTTGCAGTGAAACAAGGAGTTTCTGCATGTAAAAATGTGGTAACCTCTGCTCTGTCTTGTTTTTACTGTATTAAAGTAAATCATTAATTATTAAAGATCTGTGTTCAGTTTTGGGAGGTGACAGTTTAAAAAGAAAACTGAAAGCATTAAGAAAGGAGCAACTAGGAAGTTATGGGCCTCGGTTCTATATAATATTAGGATCATCTGAAGGAATTGGGGACATTTAGGCTGGAGAGAGAAAGTCTCAGAGCAGATTTGATAATGCTTCTTCATGAGTGTGGTAGCTAGTTATGTGAAAGCATGATTAGGCTGCTTCTGCATGACCCTAGTAGAGAAGCAGAAGGTTGCAGTGACAAAAAGGAGAAATAGAGACTTGGTGTTGGAGTTAAAACGAGCCCTATTCCATATTAAAGGGATGTTGTGGGAAGCTGTGGGCTCCCCATTACTGCAGGTCTGGCTTCAAGGCACGGCTCGACAGCCACTTCCTGGGGGTGTTGCTGAGAAGGTTTTTAATAAGGTAGGAATTGGACAGGTAGCTAAGGGGATCCCTTCAAGCTAAAAAATTCTAGAATTCTATGATCCCCAACGAGTGACCATCCATCCAGTTTATAAGTAACCATTCTCTTCTGACAGAGCCTAGTCTACTTTTGTCTAGCTCTAATTGTTAGGAAATTCTCCCTTTTATTGAGATGATATCTGCTTCTCTGGCCCTTCCATCAACTGTTCCCAGTCCTGCCCTTTGGGGCCAAGCAGAATGAGCCTAGGATGTCACCTTAATGAAAACCAGCTTGGAGAGGAAGGAGGGGAAGGGAGCATTAACTATCTCCTGGAGGCCAACATACTCCTTTCTGGGCTGGGAGAGCCCCTTCCTCAGGAATGAAAGCATCTGGAGCCAGAAGGAAGGATCTTCATGTTTTATGGGATGAACCAGAGTCCCATCCACTAAGTCCCATCCAATTGCCCAGTTTTATGAATTTGTGATCAATACCACTCACAAGAGGGAATAAATTAGAGGCATCCTGATGACACAATTCATGAGTAGTAGAGGCTTTCACGCTAGCTTCAAGTGCTTCTTGAATTTGCTTAGAGCCCATGTTAGCCCCCAGACCAGCTCACCTTGTCCAGTACAGGTTCATCCAGTCTCTGCTGTTCAATGCATTGGTGACAGACTCGGGCCAAGAGCTCATGGGGCTCGATGAAGAGTCTGGAACTCAGCAGAAAGGTAAAGATGTAGGCTTTCTGGGAAGAAGTAGAAAGACACAATTACAAACAAGCCTCTCACTTGGGAAGGGGAAAATTTGTTTCCTTTTTTTTTCTATTCTTGTAAATTTACTTATTTTAAATACACATTGCTTTATGAATCATGTTAGAAAAGAAAAATCAGAGCAACAGAGAAAAACCATAGGAGAGATTTTTTAAAAAACAGAAAAAAGAAGTGAACATAGCATGTGTTGATTTACATACAGTATTCTTAGTTCCTTTTCTGGATGCAGATGGCATTTTCAGTCCAAATTATATTGGGATTGCTTTGGATCACTGAACCACTGAAAACCAAGTTTTTCATAGTTGATCATGGTACATTTTAACTGTTCTGCTTGTTTCACTTGGTTATCAGTTTGTGTAAATCGGGAAGATTTATTTCCCATTTTTACTTCTCTCTCCACTTGATTCCCCTTCTTTCTCTGATTCTGCTCCCTTTCCTCAACAGAGGACCAGAGTGAGGGATAGCTAAACTCTCTCTCCCCCCACCATGGTCAAGTTGGCCAAGGGACTCCACTTCTTGCTTTTTCTTCCCTGCAAAGCTAAGCATCTCACCACTACAGATTTCCCACAATGTAGTACAGAGGAGAAAGAACCAGTTTGGCAATCAGATAAACTGGATTCTCCTCCCATTTACTATGTGACCCAAGATAAATCACTTAAAAGGCAGCAGGATACTGTAGAATGAGCACTGAATAAATGAACCCAGAGTACTTGAGTTCAAATCGTGGCTTTGCCACTCACTACTATATAATAACCAGAAGCAGGTAATTTAATCTGTCTGGGCACTAGCTTTGTCATCTTTAAAATGAAGAGGGTGGGCTAGCTAACGTGAAGCCCTTTCCAGGTCCTTGGTTTCCAGAGATTCTTTAAGTTCTTAGCTAAAACCTCACCTTACATAGGAGGCATTTCCTGGTTCCCCTCCCTGTTAGCATCTTCCCCTGTGAAATCACCTCCCATCTACTTGGTCTGTATATATCATTTTTTACACATTGTCCCCTCTTCTATTATAGTGTGAGGTCTTTTGAGGACAGATACTTTCTTTGCATCCCCAGAACTTAGTATAGAGCTTGGCACATAGTAAGTGCTAAGTAAATGCTTTTTGGTTAACTGAATTTATACTTCTCCTTTTGAAGCGCCTCAGTTTCCCCATCTGCACAATAGAGATAAACAACATCTGTTCTAGTGTGATTTTTTTGGTGATCTTTTTGAACCAGCTAGTTCACGGGTATAAATCCCAACTCTTCAACATGCACATGTAAATATGTACACACACGCACACACAACTTCTGGAGAAGCATAATATTTATAAGAATGAAGTTGTCTTGGGGTTTGTCCAGCCTTATTACCGGCATGATCAAGAGCAAATCACTTCAGCTCCTTGTAATTCAGTTTCTTCATCTATTAAAAAGAGGAGGTTGAGCTAGTTGTTCTTTGAGGTCCTTTCCAGTTCTAAACATATGCTATTTGATCCTATCATCCAGATGTCCAATATACAATAATCCTACGGTTCTCCGCTTTAGGACATAAATGTTCCCTTTGTGTTCCACACAAAAAATTAGTCCCCACAATGGACCAAATAAGAGGAATCTGTTTGCCACTGACTGCTCTCCTTGTTCTCTAACTCTGCTACAGTAAATGCAAAGTCTCTTCCCCACTTCCTCAAAACCTGCTGGGATTCGTGAGTATGTGTGTACAGATGTCCATCATCCCATCCCCACCCGATGATCACTCACTTCCGGATAGTAGTCTGTGGTAGGGATGAGGTGCTGGATCAAAGCATCGAGTGATGCGGAGCTCAGGTTTCCATCCTGAAAGATCAGTCCTCCTTGCTCCCCAGATGAATGAAGGTGGGGGCTGAAGCCACAGGGAGTCACCATGCTTGTGGCATTCAGCGTCTGGGGCATGCCTTCCTGAAACGCCAAGGGAGATGAGTTAGAAGATGGGCTGTGAGACAACAATAACATCAACAATAATAATCATCCATATTGATATATCATTTTAAGGTTTGTGCAGTAGAGTGCCAGGCCCAGGGTCAGGAAGACTCATTTTCCTGAGATCAAATTTGGCCTCAGAACCTGAGCAAGTCAGTTAATCTTGTCTGCCTCAGTTTCCTCATCTATAAAACAGGCTGGAGAAGGAAATGGCAAATCACTCCAGTAGTATTTTTGTCAAAAAAAATTCCTAGTGGGGTCATGAAGAGTAGGACATGACTAAAAAGTCACAAGTCTCTTTAAGTAGGCTTTTTTCCTAAGGTTTGCAAAGTCTATCACACAAATGAAATCATTTTATCTTCAAATAAACCTGTGAGGAAGGTGCTATTATTATCCCCATTTTACAGATAAGGAAACTGAGGTTGAAAGGAGTTAAGTAACTCACCAGAAGTCACACAACTCATAAGCATCTGAGCAAAAGATTCAAACATCTTTGCACCTGCACATCTATCTATTCAATATTATATATCATGCTATCTCCCATAGGGCAGTATTGACCAAAAACATATTTGAAAGAGAGAATATGATCAGGTGGTTTGGGAAAACTATCCTCCAGGTAAGGGAATGATATACTATTATGTCTCAAAAGGTAATATGCTTTTGGCTTTGAACCTACTCCTGCAAACATGGATCTAGGATGAACCACAGACTCCTTTCCCATATGGTAACTGCAGAGGAAAAATTTAAGAAAATAAGATAGAACAAATGTACTTATAGGAACTCACCTAATAATTTTTTTATTTTAAATAGTATTTTATTTTTTCCAGTTACATGTAAAAACATTTAAAGATTGATTTAAAAAATAAATTTCTGAGTTCCAGTTTTTTCCCCTCCTCCTTAAGACAATTTGATGTATCACCTGATGATTTTAAACATTATCTGAAGAAAGAAGTTTTGGGGGAATGCTTCCTTGCCCTGACACAAGCTAGTTATGTGAAGAATTTCATACCTGTCTTCTCCAACTAGTCTAGCCCATATTGATCTTGACTTTGGCTGAACTCTACCTTCTCTACTCTGATAATGTCCCCCGCCCCCATGGCTCAAAACCCTCCCTCTCTTTCCATCCTGCCCAACACACACACACAGAGTTTCACAAGCCAAATTTTGCTCGGCATTCAAGGTCATCCACATCCTACATACCTCCAAGATATCTAGCCAATCTTCTGTCCTTACATGCCCCCCTCCCCATGCACTAACCAGTGAAAACTGACTACCATTCACATATAATTGTCTGTGAATCAGCTCTCTATTTGATTTACCAGATCCCTTGCCCCCCAAATGAAAAAGAAGTGGCCCTTAGCATCAAATTCTAAGTCCAAGATTATCTATCTATCTATCTGTCTGTCTGTCTATTTATCAATCGATCTATCTTCCTTCCTTCCTCCCTTCCCTGCTTCCTTCCTTTTTTCTCTCTGAATCTCTGAACTGAGCCAGTTTTAACACAGAGCAGATAGTTGCCTGTTGCTATTTCCTAGGTTGAAGAGGACACAAAAGCAACATCTCAAGAGACCCTCTCTGTTTCTCTCTATTTCTGTATCTCTTTCTGTGTCTCTTTCTTTCTCCCCCTCCCTCAAGAGACCCTCTCTGTTTCTGTTTCTATTTCTGTATTTTTCTCTCTGTCTCTTTGTTCCTCCTCCTCCTTCCTCCCCTTCTCTCTCTCTCTCCTCTCTCTCTCTATTTCTCTCTCTCTTTCTCTCTCTCCCCCTCCTCTCCTTTCCTCTCCTTCTTTTCTCTCTCTGTTTCTCTGTCTCTTTCTCTCTCCCCTTTCTTCCCTCTTTCTGTCTCTGTCTCTTTCTCCCAACTCTCCTTCTCCTTCTCTTCCTCTTTTCCTCCCTCCCTTTCCCCCCTCTCTCCCTCCCTCCCTCTCTTCCCACCCCACCCCTCTCCCCTCTCTCTGTCCATCTCCTCCTCCTTCTCCCTGAACTCTAATATAAGCTGTAATAAAAATAAATATCTGCTCTACAATGACTCACATTCCCACATGGCAGGGTTCCTCAGCTGGTCGATCACCATTGATTAGTCCATTGGAAGCAATACCTAGATGATCTCTCTATGCTGGCTACAGCCTTTGTGTTCTCTCCCCAGAGCTTACAAGGTCTAGTTCACTCACCTCCCTCCCCTGCACTAAGGGCTGGTACCACTAGGACCTTGAGGACAGGAATTGTATTCGTTTTAGTCTCTGTACTTCCTTGTCCAGCACAATACCTGGCACACAGTAGGAGTTTAACTGGATCCTGTGCTGTTAAGAGGAATTACCTTCCCTTATCTACCTCTGCATTAGTTCAAATCCCCTCTTCCTCTGAAGCCCTAGAGAACATTCTGCATCTTTAGTCACATTCTGATTTGTACTTGTGCCCATGTTTAACCCCCCCTGCCTACATAACCTTTCATTTAGACTCAGCTTTTAGAAGAGAAAGCCAATGTCTCATGCCTCTATCTCTCCCAGAGCACGCAGGATAGGGCTCTGCATAGGTGGGGTGCTTCCACATCTATTGAACAGATGAATGAATAAGCAAAAGAAAAGGTTGGAGATGGTTCCCACAAATAATGATTTGGAATCTTTCTCCGCATCCTTAAAGAGTCACATTTGGTCATTTTGCACCAGGGCATATTCAGATTCCTTCCCCATTCACTGCTTGGTTGTCATCTTTGGGAGGATTATCTCCATGGTAACAAGATGCAAGACTGAAGGCTAGCAGGAACAAGTAGGAAGGGGTGGTGGTCCTTTATTTCCCAGGCAGCATCCCAGCCGCCCCTGAATGCAGCAATTACTCACTATGGGGACCCCATTGGTGAATGCATCTGCACAATTTGGACTAGATGCCAGCACTGGCTCTTATTGAGAGTTACACCGCTGGTATAACTCTTAATTAGACACCATTATCAAAAATTCTGCTTGCATCCCTCAACAGTTTGTTTTTTCCCCACAATTAAGGAAAGGTTTGGGGTTTTTTTGGGGGGTGGTAAATAAATGTCTCCAGTAATTCAAAGCACAGCCATCCCTGAACTAAGCCAGTTTTTACACAGACTAGGTAGTTGCTTGTTGCTGTTTCCCAGATTGAAAAGCACATGAAAGCAACAGCTCATCTCTCTTTTGGCCAGCCAGCCTATGGAACCTTTAACATTCTCCCAAGGAAGACAGAGCCTTCTCTTCTCTGAGATCTGCCCTGCAGGATGCTCTGCCCTGAAAGCCAAGGATGTCAACAGCACGCCAACCATGCCTGCATACATGAAAGTGTGCCACGAGGGAGGGGGTGAGTTACTGGCTCCTGCTCTGCTTGAGACTCCCCCCCAACTACAAACAGCAAAGGCAAACAAGAATCTGACTCGAAGAACTGGGCTTTGGGGATGCCAGGCCCCCCATCTCTAACATGTTTAGGGTCACACCAAGAGAACAGCCGGCTGAAGAGGAAGGAATATGGAATGGAAAAGATATAGAAAGAGCACAGCAGCTGGCTATGAAGCAGAACTAGGGAAATGTTGTTTTCCTATCAGAGCCAATAGAGTATAGCAACAGCCAGTTGTTGCTCTCACAATAATAAATACACTTCGGTTCAAGGAAGGTGTAGACTTCATTTATTACCTTGGAGATCTCCATCTCTAGTCCCAATCATTTTGTTAAGCTGCAATCCCACATTTTCAATTCCCTGCTGGACAGCTCCATATGAATGTACTGATTAATCCACAAGCAATTATTAAGTACTTACTATGTACCAAGCATTATTTTAAATGCTGGGGATACAAAGAAAAAATAAGAACAGAATCTGCCCTTAAGAGGCTTACATTCTCATGGAGTACTTCTTCCTCTGAGGGGTGATAGACAACAGGGACCCAAGTTAGAAGCATTTCTTTACCTCTTGTGAGGAGTGGTCTTTGGATGAGACCAAACTGTGCCTAGTTTGGGAGTTCAGTGGGTATCACAGGTCTTTTGGGAGAAAGGACACATAGATTGGGAAACCTAAAATCTTTGATCAGAAAGATGAAAGGGAGCTTAGCAGGACTCCATCCAATCTATTTCAAACACAATTATCCTTGTCCTGAAGACATAGATTTCAGCTGACAGGGTATAAGAATGTAGAATTATATATAGCCTACAAAGACTGTAGAAGAGTTGAAGGAAAGAAATAAAAATTTATGGGAAACTGCTAGAAGTGATATTCTAAAAGTCCTATTGAGTCTAAAGATTAGCCCCTGTCCTTGTTTTCCCTGTATAGCTAAGTTCAAAGCCTTGTAAATTATCAAGACTAAAACAGTAATTCTTTCCTAAGAGGAAAACACACAGATATATACACCCACACACAAATGGAGGAGACAATATATACATAAATAGGTTTACACAAATATATAGAGAGTAGCTGTAATATCACCTCAAATGGAAGGTTCCTTTCAAAATACTTTTGTTTTTATATCACAGTAGTTTTCAGGTGTATAATTTGCCACGTTCTTTACAAGCACCCACCCACCTGTCTTATATTAAAGAGAAAATATTGAACAAAACTGACATAGTGGATATTTCTAATAATATATGCTCCATTCTCTATCTGTGGTCCTGTAATAATCGACCAAAAGAAAAGAGAATCCACTAATAGCTAAACATAACAGAATCCAGACAAGAGGTGATAAGGATCTGAATTTAAATGAGTGGCTATTTTTTGTGTAGTGGAGGAGACAGATGTGAAACTGTGAAAGTGAAATTTGTCGCGTTAAAGTGAATACTGCCCTACCTTTGAGGACTACCTTGAAAACCCCAATGGACCAATTGTTCTAAACTTACTTTGAGGAGCCCCTTGAAAGCTCCAAAGGGCCAATTGTTCTGCAGTGGGAAGCTGAGGGTTATTTTTCCTTTTCAGAGATGGGGGTGGGGAAGGAGAGGGTTTTGAGGTGGGGCGACTGCCAATCTCAAGCTGATGGCTCAGGAATCAAGCAGCTCTCTGGGGTCTCAATGAAGAAACAGCAGCACTTCTACCCCAAGCAGGTCAGGTTGCCAAAAAATGCTCAGCTCACAATGAGCCTTTTTTTTTTTTGATAACGCAGCCTGTTTAAAAGCCTATAATGTGTGCCAAGGCTTTATACCCATTCATATGCCATCCTTGGCATGGTGATCCATCACAAGCAAAAGATGAGAACAAGTCTCCATGCACCTGGCAGGGGACAGATCCAGAGAGAAATAACACATCTGGCTTCAAACACCAAAGTTCTGTTGCCCAGAGATCCCCAGAACAGTGGGAAAAGCAGTGAGTGTATGAGCATCACCATCACTCACTTGATATGGTACCAAACTGATCCAGGGTTCAAGGGGCACAAGACCCAGGACTGAATGATGCTTCTCCTCACACCATCATGTACAGATAGTGCCAGTGCCAGTGACTTGGGAAACTACTCAAAGCAGCAGCAGCAGCAAGGTGTCTGTAAACCTTGAGGGCTATTTAATAAAAATAGCTTTTCAAAATAACCAATTTTTATAGGGATCAATACAAGCTGGAAAACAAACTCTGAGAGTCAGCAGGCTCAGCTGCCAGTAATAGAGCCTAGAAGCATAGATTTAGGGCTGGAAATGACCTTAGAGGTCATCGAGTCCAACCCCCTCTTTTTACAGATAAAGAAATAGAGATCCAGAAAAATTACATGATTTTTTCAGGATTACAAAGTCAATAAGTGTTTGAGGCAGAATTTGAATCCAATTCCTCCAAATCTAGTGCTCTATCACTCTGTTAATAAATTGTTCTATGACTTAGGAACTCCTCATTCTAGCTCATTCACAGGAGAGCACAGAAGGAAAAATGCTTTGCAAATAGAAAAATATAGGGAATAATGGCAATAATTATAGCTAATATGTAGGTGGTACAGTGGACAGAGAACCAGGTCTAAAGTCAGGAAAACTTCTATCTCTTCTTGAATTCAAATCTGGTCTCAAACATTTACTAGCTGTGTCATCCTAGTCAAGTCACTTAATCTTCTTTGCCTCAGTTTCCTCTTTGGTAAAATGAGCTGGAGAAGGAAATAGCAAACCATCCCAGTATCTTTGCCAAGAAAACCATAAATGGGATCATGAAGAGTCAGGTATGACTGGAATAATGATTCAATAACATGCTTGCAGATCACTTCAAGGTCTTCAAAGTGCTTCATGAGAATAATTTCATTTGCTCCTATCACCCACTCTGAAGAGCAAGGATTCTTACCCACTTAAAAAGAACAGATATAGAAACTGAGGCTTAGAATGTTTGAGGCCACACAGCCCACAGATGAGGTGGGATTCAAATCTGTCTTCCTAACTCCAAGCCCATTTCTTTAATCATTAACATATCATTCTCTCACCAGCTATCCTCAGAGGAGTATAAGGGCAGTATAAATCTAATTGTGGTCCCTCTGGAATGCTGGCTCATCATTCTGACATTCTGGCCTTTGACAGCATCCTGTCAGAAACCCCAGTAGTGACGTGTGTTTCACAGTCTACAAGAAATACAACCCAGAACACTCTTTTAGCACAAACATTCTCCACTTCTGGGCCCCCACTTTCTTCTTGAGGCCCTCCTTTGACTTGGGGATATTATATGATTTCCTGCGAGGACCTTAGAGTCTCTTGCTCTGGGAAGCCTGTTATATACCCTGATGGGCACTTGGTACAAAGGAGAAGAAACCATGGTCCAGGGAACAGTGTGTTTGGTCCTGGGGATGGGACACCGATTTCCAGGCCCAGTCAGTTCTGCCAGACACGTTCTGTAGGATCTTGGCCAAGTCACTTAACATCTCATGTTCACAAGGAACTTTCCTCATAATCACTTCAGTGCAAGTTTCATCATCTCCACTGTACAGATAAATAAATTACAGACTCAGTGGGTGTGACTTGCCCAACATCACACGGCTAACATGTCAGAGTTGGGGTTTGAAGCTAGGTCACCTGAATATAAGTTCAATACTTACTATTACACTGTTCTTCTTTCTACCTGTAGAGGGATCCAGAAACGATCCTTTTTTGCACCTCCATTTTTTCATCTACACCATGAGAAGGTTGAACTGTATGAGTTTTAACATCCTCAGCTAATTGGGGTATTCTCATTGAATTCTATCACATGAGGTTCCTTTAAAACTGCTGACATTCCTAGCCAAGATAAGTTTCTTGTTCAAGTCCACTGAAAAGCAGCATGGGATAGATAAACCACTGAAATTAAAGTTAGAAAAACTTGAGTCTGAATCCCAATTTAGATGCTTACTAGCTGTAAGACCCTGGCAAATTACTGAAACTCTCTGGGTCTCAGTTAGGTTCCGATGGCTTCTGAGGTCCTGTCCTAAATTAAATCCAGAGTCCTAGGCTCTTAAAGGAATGAGTGATCCTGGATCTGCAGCATTTTTGTGTTGGAAGAGAGGTGAGGATGGGGAGGGCAAGCCTGCAGGTTAGCATTGATACAAAGGTGTTCTGGGGGGAGGAGAAGAGCACTGAGGAAGAGGAGGAGAAAAAGGAGGAGAGAGAATATGGAGAAGTATGGATGGAAAAAATGGATGAGGAGAAGGAAGAAGAGGAAGCAAAATGAGAAGGATGGAGGTGGATAGATAGAGGAGGAGGGGGAGAAGGAAGACAATGGAAAAGAATTGAAGAGGAGAGGAGGAGGAAGAAGATGGAGGAATTAGAGGTGGCAACTGGTTGGCTCAGAAATGAGAAGCAGCTGTCCCTGAGCTTTAACTTTGCTGAATAGCACAAAATGGTGCTTTTTCAGCAGTAGAAGCCCCAGACTAGACCCCCACATCCCTGTGCCCCAGTCGTAACTGTTTCTCAATTGATTTGTCTTTTTGAACTTGGCTTTTGTCTTCTGGGCTATATGTGTATCATAGCAACATCTCAACCCTTGGGGTTTTTCTACATAGCTGCATCTGTATATTAGGGATGAGGAACTAGGAAGGAAAAGATGAAGAAGGGAGAGGCACAAACCCAATGCAGCAAGATTTTGTATTTGCTCAAATAGTTTTTGCAGAGCTGGATTTGTAAACGGTCACTGCCTAAGCTTGCTAGGTACCCCACAGTGGGACAATAGAGATAGAAGGGATTAGAGGAAAACCTTGCAGAATTGATACCTGCTCTTTTCTTTCTTTCTTTTACATTGTATTTTATTCTGAGTGTGATTAATTTTAGAATTTAAACTAAAATAGAGGGTAAGAAACCAAAAACAACAAATGTTTTCAGGGCTGACATAAGTGTCACCATATCAAGATTCTGTGTCTTCACAAACCAAATGTTAGCACCCCAGACTCACTAAACCTCCACCCCAGAGCAAGCAATAGTGACAATCCATTTGTATGCTCAAGGGCCTCCCCCAGCACAAAATCAGAGACTGAGAGACCTCAGCCTCTTCTTTCTGCCTGAAAGGAATCAGTTCAGAGGGGCATGATCTGATTCAGTGAACCACACAGGGAAACAATGGCATAGCTAGAGTTCCTAGAATTCAGGGTTCCATGCACTGCCACCAGTCCACCAAGGGTGCTAGAAGATGTATATTTATTCCAGCTGGACTGGATAATGGGCTGGACCCAGGAAGACAACTTGTAAATTCAGGTCTGCCTTGAAGGCCTCTAGCCCAGTATCTAAAAAAGCACAACTATAACTTCCCAATGATCCGCTCTTATTACCCAACAGACCCTCTTCTTGCCACAAAATGCAAAATAAAACTGAATGAAAAAAGTGCACCTCATTATGCATCTGTCTAAAATGCTCCATCCCTTTGCCCTCAGAAGGGAAGTCCACTTCTTCAGAAGTGAAGAGCAGTCACTATATTAATCCCTGTTTGAAATCTTTCAATGCTGCTCCTATGATTATGATTGTATAAATTGTGTTCTACATTTTGCTCCCTTTGCAGTGCATCACACAAGTCTTACCCACAACTTATACTTTATGTGACTGCGTCATCTCCCCTCCTACACAGTAAGCCCCCAAAGGCTTCTACTGACATTATTACTGAGATTCATTGTCCCCAGAAAATTAATTTATATATATTTTATGTTTATTTACCTGTGTTCGTGTTATTTTCCTCTCACAGAATATGAGTTTTAGAAAGTAGGGGCTATTTTGTTTTGTCTTTGTACCTTCAGAATTTTAAATGTCTAGTTCTCAACAGGCACTTAATGAGTAAATGGAATTAATGGAAGTCATTTATTCCCTGCTCCTTCCATCTCAGTGATCAGAACAAGGCCCTACACATAGGTGGTACTTAAGAAGATTGATTGCTTGACTGATTTGCAGTCAAGGCCATATTTTTTTTTCCCTTGGGCCATAAGCTTCTTTTGGGACAAGGTGTCCCAAAAGTCTTGGTAAAAAATTATCCTGTTAACTAAACTGTTAAAATTCTGGGGACATAAAAATAAAACAAAATAGCCTCTGTCTTTTAGGAGCTTATATTCTATTTAAGTTTTAATAGCTTAAAACTACACTAAGATTTTTAGAACATCCTGTATTTATGCTCTAACCCACTACACTTCTGAGGGATGAATTTCACCCAAATTAGGCTGAAAAGGAACTAATTAATAAGGATTAAAACCACGATTTCTTTTTCCGTTTTCTTTTATTGCTGGCAGGAGGAACAGAGGGTTGATGGGAAAGTGGGGAATGAAAGTAGGTCGTGAATGAAAGTTGTTCATTGGTGAAAAAGCAACCTGAAAGAAGTGTCAGGAGAAGCAGTAAGTGGAAGACTGGAGATACTTTCTTCCTAATAGGTGCCAGAGCTAGAGCTAGCTTGTTAGTATCTCTCAGCCTTTAAAACTTTAAGGCATTCCTACTACAGGCATTAAATTCTAAGGCATTCTTGGATAGTGACAAGAGAACTCAACATACCTGTCCTGGAAGGGAATAATGAATTCCCCAAATGGAGAATATCATTATACTGGACAGGGTAAAGATCACAGGACCACAGGAGGTTTAGCACTCCAGGGAACAACCTCCAGGTTCAACTAACACAGGGGTTCTTAACCTAGAAACTGTGAACTTTTTTATGTTAATTTATGGCTTTCTTGTCTTGTCTTTATTTTCAGTTCCAAATTCTCTCTCTCCAGTCAGGTAGATAATTAATAATAACTGAGGAAACAATCGGAGCTATACAATTAATTAGCAGAACAGGTAAGATAAATGGGTCAATGGACTTTCCAGTCAGTCCAAAGACCCCGAATATAGAGTGAAACAGATTTTTAGGTATTAAAAACAATTAATCAAATAAGACCAATTAATTAAAAGAAACCAATTAACTAGGATACAGAATGAGGTAATCTGATTACTAATTGGAGAAAAGATTAGGGACTTTCCAAATTGAGAAGAGGATTCTCTGAAATAAAAAAAAAAGGTGTCCCACTTCCCCCAAGTGACTGTGTTCAGCCAAATGAACATTGAAAAAATAATTGATTGACCAGTATGGGGCCAGTTTTCAAATATAACATACAGATTACATAAGATGCATAATTGTGAGAAAACTCCTTGCATCAATCTTCAGGTCTGACTTGGTTTCTGCTCAGTATAACAGGTTCTTAGATAAAGGTCTCTAAGCAACAGATAGAGATTGTCCAGCCATACAGGACTAGGTTCAAACAATGCAATAAAGCTTCCTCACAATTATCATAATTGAATAAAGTGTTCTCACAAGACAGAAATTGGACGCAACCCATAATGAATAGAAAGGGGACTGAACTAGATTCAGAATTGAGTCACAAGCTGGACTCAGTGTAATTTATGCAATTACCTCACAGCCCCACCCGCACCCATTGAGAAGGCAAGAAGTATGATATGATGATACCTATTATACATGAAAAACATATTTCCACATTAGGCAAGTTGAAAAAAAAAGAAAATATAATATTGAATCTGCAATTCTCTATCTGAAGATGGATATCAATTTTCATCATGAAATTGTAATGAAACATTATATTGTTGATCATTGCACATTCTTGCTATTATTGTATACAATATTCTCCTGGAGTTACTCACTTTACTTTGCATCAGTTCATATCAGTCTTTCCAAATTTTCCTGAAATTATCCCCTTTGTCACTGAGGAATATCTCCTTAGTTTTCAATGCTTTGCTATCACAAGAGGAATATTTTTGTACATGTAGGTCTTTTTCCTTTTCTTTTGGTCTCTTTGAGATACAGATCTAGTAGTGGTATTGCTGGGTCAAAGGGTATGCACAATTCTATAACCTATTGGGCAATGTTCCAAATGAATACAGAATGATTAGACCACTTTGGTCTATGAACTTTAAAGAAAAAAATTGATAACTATTTCAATTGCATTGATTGCCTTTGTAATCTTATGTATTTTTTCATCAAATTAAGAAATTTATGTTGGCTAATGTCCTTATTTTAAAGATGAGGAAACAGATGAGATATTAACAGATTTGCCAAATTACACACTAGTAAATGGCACAGTTAGGATTTGCAACAAAGTCTTCTGACTCCAGATTCATTATGTCCTGTATTATAGTACAATCTAGGAAAGAGCGCAGTGTGTATACCACTAGAACAAAAGAGAAGCCTGTATGGACAAAAGTATTCATTTTGTTGTTGGAAGAGAGGGGCCTATGGATGTGAGGTGTTATATATGCCATATTTTTTTTATTCTTTATTTATTAGGTAGGGAAGGGTGAGAGGGCTAGATTCAGAAATGAACATGATATAGAGAATAAAAGTCAGTAATAAAGCAAAACAAATTTTAAATTTTTAAGTGCATAGTGCTCTAAATTACTACTAATTAGAGAAATACAAATAAAAACAAAACCTATGTTGGCTAACATGACAGAAAAGGAAAATGATAAATGTTGGAGAAGATTGAGAAAATTGGAACACTAATACATTGTTAGTGGGGTTGTGAATTGATCCAGTCATTTTGAAGAGCAATTTGGAACTATACCCAAAGAGCTATAAAACTGTGCATTCTTTTTGATCTAGCAATCTCACTATTGGATCTGTATCTCAGAAATCATAAAAGAGGAAAAATATTTATGGCAGTTCTTGTTGTGGTAGCAAAGAACTGGAAATTGAGGGGATGCTCATCCATTAGGGAGTGATAGAAAATGCTGACCCACAGTCAGAGAAAGAACTATGGAGTCTGAATATAGATCTAAGCATACTATTTTCCTTTTTTTTTTTTTGCTGAGGCAATTGGGGTCAAGTGACTTGCCCAGGGTTACATAGCTAGGACATGTTAAGTATCTGAGACCATTTTTGAACTCAGGTCCTCCTGACTTCAGGACTGGTGCTGTATCCACAGCACTACTTAGTTGCCCCTTATTTTCACTTTTTTTTCTTTCTTGTGGTTTTTCCCTTTTGTTCTGAGTCTTCTTTCACAACACAACTAATATGGAAATCTTTTTTAACATGATTGTACATGTATAACCTATATCACATTGCTCACTATCTTGGGGAGGGAGGAGATAAATTCAAAGCTCAAAATCTTACAAAGATGAATGTTGAAAGCTATTTTTACATGTAATTGGAAAAAATAAAATACTATTAAATTTTTTTAAGTACACGAAGCTGGACTATAATTTAGGGAAGAAGGAAGGAAGGAAGACAAGAAGGAAGGAAGGAAGATAAAGAGAAAGGAGAAAGGGAAGAAGGAAAGAAGGAAGGAGGAGAAGGAGGGAGGGAGGAAAGAAGGAAGAAAAGGAAAAAGGAGGGAGAGAAAAAGGAAGGTAGAAAGAAAGGAAGGAAGAAAGGAAGGATACTTCATTATATGCACATTTCTACATTAGCCAAATTGGAGAGTCAGAGAGAGAGAGAGAGAGAAACAGAGAGAGAGAGAGAGAGAGAGAGAGAGAAGGCAAGAGGGAGGAAAGAAGGAAAGGAAGGACAAAGTAGGGATGGAGGGGGAAAAGGAGGGAGGGAAGAAGAAAAGAAGGAAGGATACCTATTATAAATGGAAAACATATTTCCATATTAGCTAAATTGCAGAGAGAGAAAGAAAGAGAGGGAGAAAAGAGAGAGAAAAGAAGAAGAAGAAAAAGAAGAAGAAGAAGAAGAAGAAGAAAGAAGAAGAAGAAGAAGAAGAAGAGAAGGAGGAAGAAAAGGGGGAGAAAGGAAAAGAGAAGAAGGAAGAGGAGGAGGAACAGAAGGAGGGAGGGAGGGAGAAAAGAAGGAAGGGAGGGAAAGAGAGAAGGAAGGAAAAAAGATAAGGAGGGAGGAAGAAAGGGAGAAAGGAAGGAAGGAAGGAAGGAAGGAAGGAAGGAAGGAAGGAAGGAAGGAAGGAAGGAAGGAAGGAAGGAAGGAAGGAAGGAAAGGAAGGAAGGAAGGAAGGAAAGGAAGGAAGGAAAGGTAAAATATTTCTGACCTAATAATCTTCGCTGCCAGAAAGGTTCCTTCCTTCTTCCCCAATCTCATACTAAGCATTATCCGAGAGTTCTCATTTAGAGGCTTTTTCCATCATGAGCCCAGTTCAATTTTCTAAAACAAGATTCAACAGCACTGATAGAAATGACTTCTGTAACCTCAGTCAGTGAATGAAGAGCGAGTCCAATTTACCTGCAACACTGGAGGAAACACACTACAGAGAAATCTGCTGAGAGATCCTTGGGCCAGGCCTCTCTGCCAAATCACATTGTCTATCAGCAGGAACCACTGAGCCACCATCTCTCAACCTGACAAGTGGATGATCTGGATAAAAAATAAAAGTTTCTCTAGGGAAATGTTCCCACAGCAGGCCATAATAGGAAAGAAGGAAGCCACATGCTTTCAAGAAACATGAAGTAATAACAAGAGGGTTGGACTTGAATCAGCATACCTGGGTTCAAAATCTGAGCTCAAATACTTCCAGCTGGATTCAATTTATTTCAAACATTAAGCACATACTATTTACAAAGCATTCTACTAGGTGCAAGATATACTCACTAAGAAATGAAAATAGGCTGTTTCTCCAATGAATTTACATTGAACTAAGGGAGCAGCATGGCTTAGCAGGGAGAACAGCACCTCAACGTGGAGTCCAACAATCTATGTTCAGATCTTGCTTCTGATGTTGGCACTTGTATGATGTTGGATAGGTCATTTAATCTCAGAGGGACTTGATTTCCTCATTTATAAGATGAAGACAAGTGGAGAAATCGAACTAGATACTTTCTGAGGTATCCTCCAGTTCCAGAACTCTGCTAATATGAACATATACACATAAGGAAATTTGAGGGAAGAAAGATATGAGTGGGAGGTGGTCAGGAACGGCTTTACAGAGGAAGAGATATCTAAGCTGAGCCTTGAAGGAAGATAAGGATTCTGAGAGGACGTTATGAAGGGGAGTGGATTCTAGACACAAGGTACACCTTATACAAATGAATGAAGGCTAGAGATAGAATGTCAGGCTTGAAAAATATCTAAGGGTCCATCACGGCTAAATTGTAGAATGCATGAAGGGGAGTCATATGAAACTGAGTCAGAAAAGGAAATTGGAACCAGAGCAGAAAGGCCTTTTAGCAATGTTTACTTCCCACTTCACAAGATCATTTGGAAGTAACTATTTTTAAACTTTAGAGCAGTATAGAAATGAGCATTTTTTACCATGATCATTAGGGTAATCACCTAACCCCAATTCCCCAGGTATTTTTCTAAGACTATTAATTACAAACCAAATGCTTATTTGCACTAATGGAATGTTTCCACATTGAAAGTTTCCCACACCAATGAAACCACCATTCTGATGCATGTATAATGACAGATGTACTAGTAATTCATTGGTGATGCTAGGTGAAGTCCACAGCAATGACTTTTCATTCACAGATCTTTCTGATGCAACCAGAGATTTTCTATCAGACTGAATGATAGCCTAGACCATCACCCCCTTTCTAAGGTATTCCCTGACAAGCAGGGTGTTTGTGTGGGGGATGGAAGAGTGAGGAAATTATATTTCCACTCGAGGAAGGACATGGTCACTCCTTAGAATTCTGGAATAGTCAATACCGAAGAATTCATTCAGAATCACAGCCCTTCAGAGTTAGAAGGGACCTCAGAAGAGATTAAGTATAGTCCAAGTCCACTCATCTAGAAGGCAGTATGTACAATGGAAAGTATGCTGAATTTAAAAGTCAGAAGACCTAGATTCAAATTCTGGCTCCCTCCCTCAATACTTAAATAATCTTGAAGAAGTCTTTACTTCTCTAGACTGAAGTTTTCTCAAAGGGGTTAGACTAGAGCAGAAATGTCAAACTCAATTAGAAAATGGGGCCACTAAATCATACACGAGGATCTCTGCATATTGACTTAGAAAACCACATATTAACATTACCCATGTCCTACTGAATTTTTATTTTTTCTTTTATATATGTATTTCCCAATTACATTTAAAAATGGTTTGGTAGATATTTCCACCAGCTAAAGGATCTTTATAGTCCCCTCCAGGCCATGTTTCATTCTTGAATAGGAAAGCCTTACTTTTCCCCACATACCCAAAGAGGGATCACAAAGCCTTTGCCTGGTGCCTAATATACTTTCTGATGATTTTAATGGTTAGGAAATATTTCCTCATATCAAGCCTAAACTTACATCTTCTCGACTTATACCAATTACTAATTAATTTTGCCTATTGGGACCCAAAGGAACAAACTCAATTTCTTTTCCCCATGACAACTTTTCAAATACTTAAATATAACTATCACATACCTGCCCTTCCACCCAAGTCTTTTCTTGGCTAAACATCCCCAGGTCCTTTAATCAGTTTTCAGATAGCATGAACTGAAAGCCCTCTTCAGAAGGTTTTTATTTATCATTGGCTTTAATGAAATGCAGTACCCAGATAGCTGAATGTAATATTCTAGATTTAGTCTGATTAGGATATCACTCTAGTTCTAGACATTTGGTTTAATTAGCTTCCTTGGTTCAGATATCACAATCCTGACTTGAATTGAACTGGTAGGCCATTAAACTTTCAGATCTTTTCTGAAAATTCGGGCTGATGGGGCAGCTAGGTGGATAGAGTGGATAGAACACCAGCCCTGAAGTCAGGAGGACCTGAGTTCAAGTTTGGTCTCAGACCCTTAATACTTCCCAGTTGTGTGCTCTGGGCAAGTCACTTAACCCCAATTCCTCAGCAAGAAAAAAGAAAGAAAGAAAAAGAAAAGAAAAATTCTGGCTGATTTCAGAAAAGTCTGGAAAGACTTATATGAACAATGCTGAGTAAAGTGAGTAGAACCAAGAAAACACTGTACATAGTAATAGCAGGATTATGATCAAAGTACTGCCTGACCATGTCTATCATTCTATATTTAGAATGATTTTTTTTAATCTAAGTGAAAGATTTTATTGTTCAGTCATTTTTCAGTTATATCCGACTCTTTGTGACCCCATTTAGGATTTTCTTGGAAGAGATATTGTAGTTTGCCATTTCATTCTCCAGCTCAGCTTACAGATAAGAAAACTAAGACAAACAGATTTTTTTTATTAAAGCTTTCTAATTACAAAACATATGCATGGGTAATTTTTCCAACATTGACCTTTACAGAAAACTTTTATTCCAAATTTTCCCATCTTTCTCCCCACCTCTTCCCCTAGCTGGCAGGTAGTCCAATACATGTTAAATATGTTAAAATACATATTAGATCCAATATATGTATACATATATGCTGCACAAGAAAAATCAGATCAAGAAGGAAGAAAAAATATTGGGAAAGAAAACAAAAGGCAAGCAAATAACAACAGAGAGAGTGAGAATGCTATGTTGTGTTCCACACTCTGTTCCCACGGTTCTCTCTCCTATGTTCTTCTAATTTGTTTATAATACATTCTTTATGTCTAAATCATGAACCCATTTTGCCCTAATCTTGGTGTACAGTGTTAGGTGTGGGTCTATGCCCACTTTCTGCCTTACTAGTTTCCAATTTTCCCAGCAGTTTTTGTCAAATCGTGAATTCTTATCCCAAAAGCTGGGGTCTCTGGGTTTGTCGAGTACTAGATTGCTATAGTCATTGACTGTTTTGTTCTATGAACCTAATCTATTCCACTGATCAACTTCTCCATTTCTTACCCAGTACCAAATGGTTTTGATGACCGCTGCTTTATAATATAGTTTTAGATCTGGTACAACTAAGCTATCTTCGTGGGATTAAGTGACTTGCTCAAAGTCACAGAGTTTGTAAATGTCTGAGACCAAATTTCAACTCAGGAAGATAGGAAGAGAAGTCTTTCTGACTCCAGGTCTGGCATTCTATACACTGTGCTACCTAGCTACCTATAAGACTTTATATCTAACCATATTAAATTTGGCCTTATACTCTAGCCTCTCAGGAATTCTGATTCCATCTTCCACTGAGTTAGCTATCCCTTCAATTAATTAATCTATTAACAGGCCTACTAGATACCACTGGACTTTGGGAATAAAAGCAAAGAGAATGAAACTATTTTCAGAAATAATAATTTTCATTCTAATAGTGGAGACAATAATTATGTACATCTAAAATACATACAGCACACATATAGTGTGTGTGTGTGTGTGTGATGCTATATACACAAAGCAGTTAAATACCAGGTAGTTTGGAAGGGAAGGCACTAGTATTTGAGGGAATCAGGAAAGGTTGTGCCTAAGTATCATCTGAAAAAAAAGGGGGACTCGGAGGCAGAGATAAAAAGGAAATAAACTCTAAGTGAAGGGGTTGGCCATCTACAAATTTTATAAGCCTACCATGGATTTCTTTATCCAAGGGAGTTTATAACAGGATTTCCAGATATGTTAAATCTTGTGCATTAGGAAGGGGCAGTGGAGAGATTAAGTCTCAACTCCTTATGCTCCCCACAACTCAACAGAGAAATGATGAATTTAAAGATACAGAATGAGACACACATTGTTTTTGACAAAGCCAACAGAGGAATTTGTTTTGATTGACTATGTATATTTCTTTTTTTTAAAATAATTTTTTATTGATAGAACTCATGCCAGGGTAATTTTTTACAACATTATCCTTGCATTCACTTCTATTCTGACTTTTTCCCTCCCTCCCTCCACCCCCTCCCCCAGATGGCAAGCAATCCTTTACATGTTGAATAGGTTACAGTAAATCCTGGATACAATATATGTGTGCAGAACCGAACAGTTTTCTTGTTGTACAGGGAGAATTGAATTCAGAAGGTATAAATAATCCAGGAAGAAAAACAAAAATGCAAGCAGTTTATATTCATCTCCCAGTGTTCTTTCTTTGGGTGTAGCTGCTTCTGTCCATCATTTATCAATTGAAACTGAGTTAGGTCTCTGTCGAAGAAATCCACTTCTATCAGAATACATCCTCATATTGTTGTTGAAGTGTATAATGATCTCCTGGTTCTGTTCATTTCACTTAGCATCAGTTCATGTAAGTCTCGCCAGTCCTCTCTGTATTCATCGTGCTAGTCATTCCTTACAGAACAATAATATTCCGTAACATTCATATACCACAATTTATCCAGCCATTCTACAATTGATGGGCATCCATTCATTTTCCAGCTTCTAGCCACTACAAACAGGGCTGCCACAAACATTTTGGCACAGACTATGTATATTTCTTAGAAAAAAATTTACATTTCTTTTAATGGGAGGAGAGGAATAAGAAGGAGAGAAAAATATTTTTCATTGAAAAAGAAATTTAACAACCCATCCATATTTTCTTCATAAAGCTTCCTTTGATTCTCCCCAACTAGAAATGGTTCCTCTTTCCTTTGAATTTATAGAGCACTATCTGTGCCCATATCACAGAATTTATTATTCTCTGTTTTCCATTACATACAATGCAGCATACATTTATTAAACACCACTGTGAGATACGGATACTGCATACAAGGCGGTACTACACAAATGAAAACTTATGCCTTTAGGGAGCTTACAATCTAATGTGGGAGATCAGGAGTAAGTATAATACCCGGGAGAGTATGGTGAGGGCAAAACAGAGATATCAAGACAATACTCTATTGTGATTCTAGAAAGAGAGAAAGAATCTTCAGCTGAGAAAATCAGGGAAGGCACTTCAGAAAGGAAATTATACCCGAGTTGGCTCAGAAGGAAGAAAAGGAGTTCAGTAAATGTATATGTGAAGGGAGATTATGAAGATACAAGGGTAGTAACAATAACAAAAAAGTTCAGGAACAGTTAGAAGTCCAAATTGGTAGACGAACCTTTGCCATATTCCACCTTGCAAAGCAAGGCATCTGCCAAGGAAATAGCTCCCTATTTGAAAATATATCAGGATGATTTGAGGAGCTCAAAGAACTTTCTGACACCTTCACTTAAAAACAAAGTCTCAATGACGTTCAGTATTTTGTCTTAACATGTCATTCTCTGCTCCTCCATGCTCAAATATCTTTTTGTGACAAAGAAAGCCAATTAAACAAAAGTATATCAGAGAGACTGTGCAGGATTCATGAATCCAGTATTTCCTCTCTAGTATTTCTTCTAGTATTTCCCCAACTCTGATATATGAGGAGGGAGAAATATTTCATTTTATCATTTCTGAGGCCATTGATGGTTTTTCAACTACTCAGAGTTCAGCTTCTTTTTTAGTGACATATTCATTTCCAGTGCTATATGATTTTGTATATGATTCACATGATTCTGTGGAGCCTTTTCTGAATTTTCTCCGTATTTCATACTTGCATTTTCTTGTTGCCTAATCATATTCCAGCTAGGTGGCTCAGTGGATAGAGCGCATGGTCTGGAGTCAGAGAGACCTGAATTCACCTGGTCCCAGACACATACTAGCTGTGTGACCCTGGACAAGTCACTTGTCCTTATTTGCCTAAGTTTCCTCATCTGTCAAATGAGCTGGAGAAGGAAATGGCAAACCACTCCAGTATGTTTGCCAAGAAGACTCCAAATGGAGAGAGTCTGAGATGACTGAACAGCAAAAAGGATATTTCATTACTTTCATATGTCAAAGGATTCTGTGTTGCTCTTCAGTAGGGAAGCCTCTATTTTACTCACAATTCTTTGCTGCCAGAGTTGCTACTGCTGATATTTTGGCATAGATTGGCCCTTTGTTTTTGTCTTCTATTTCCTTGGCACATGTAATTGGAAGTAGGATTACAAGGTCAAAGACTATGTATGTTTTACATAAAGCCAAAATGAAAACTAGAACAGTTGGGCCATTTCAGTTTCACTGATGATCTGTCAATATCTTCTGTGATGGCCTCTTTTCATCCAAAATTTCCTCCCACCATATTTACCAGCTCACAGTGTAGTGTGAAATAATTTTCAGTAAGTGGGTCTTAGCCAGACTATGTAGGGCCTTAAATGGCAGGATGACACATTTGTATTTGTCCCTCTAGCCAATAGGGATTCACTGAAGATCTTTCAGCAGAAAGGTAACATGGTCAGATGTGGACTTTGGAGAGATCATTTTGGCAGTTTCCTAAAGGTTGGATTGAAGAGGGATGGTGGGTTACAGTTTCTTGAATTTTATCTTCAATACTAAATCTTGAATTCCTTAAGGTGAGGGATTGCATTTTATTAAATTGACTACCCCAGATGCCTAACACAGTGCTCCCTAACACAATAAATATCAAAAAATACATGTTTAATTTGAGTGACCTATTAAAATGTCACCTAATGGGGTGACCTATTAAGAAAGACAAGGAATTTTTTTCTTGTCCTGGGATGATTATGGATTCAGGATATGGGGAGACTTAAGAAGACTGAGTGAAGAAGATTTTTACTGTCACATCAGGTCCCTGGGGAGAAATCCTCTTTTTCATATTTTTTGAGAAGATCCCTGGACTAGTGGTTCAGAGAGTGTTAATCACTAATATGTCAGAAATATTCCACAGACAAAACACTGCAAGTGGGGGAGGAAAACATGCCTCCTTTGCCCAGGATCTAATAGCCTGCCCATAAGCACACTATCGATAAAGGCCTGATTTATAGCATATTTCCAAGTGGAGTCAATTTCCAAGCAACTCCTTACAGCAGCAAGGTCACCTTGCCTGAGGAGCATCTCTGTTTACATGCATGTTTTTGAATTTCATCTGACGGGAAAACACGAGGCCTGGATTAGCAGGGATTTGGTGGCCAGTGAGGAATAGCCCATCAGGAGGTGACTGCAAATCACTAGCGCTAAGATTTATGAGCAATTACACTGAACTCCAATCCAAACCCCATCTCAGCCACAGGCCCCAAGGGGCTTCCATAGGCCCCCAGGGCCTTAGTGCCACATTTTTAATAACTTCCATTTTCACCGACGTCGGCAATAATAGAAGCACTTCAGTAACAACCAGTGGGGAAAATATGTGATTTATCTTCATAGGTCATCATGGGCAGAGACTCTGGGGAGCCAGAGCTGAGCAGGGAGACCTGACAGGACTGCAGAGGAGTTGGCAGATGGACACACACTGGGCATCCTTAAGGACTTGGGGATGGGCAGCCCGAACATCAATGTCACGACAGTAAAGAGAACCTTGGGAAATACTACCTGGCTTTTCTTTGGGGGGGGGGTTGGGGAGATGGGGTGTTCTGTGAAGCTGGTAGCATAAATAAAACTTAGTGTTTAAAGGACAAAAAATAAAGGTGTTGCTGGAGTTTGTCACCATATTTTCACCACCCCTCAAAATACCCCCAGGACTATGGAAACAAACAACTTTTTCCCTCTCCCTTCCCTGACACTCTTTCTATCTCTCTCTGTCTCTTTGTGACTATCTCTCTCTGTCAGTTTCTCTGCCTCTGTCTCTCTGCCTCCATCAGTCTCTCTGTCTCTATCTCTTTGTCTGTCTATGTGTGTGTGTTAATCTGCAATTTACAAAGCACTTCCATTATTTTATAGGAACCTCTCCATGATCCTGTAAGGCAGCCGGTGCAGGGATTATTATCTCCATTTCATAGAGGGGGAAGTTGAGGTTCAGACAAGTTAAGGAGTTTGCCTCCAGTTACAATTAGTAGGAGACACTAGAACTCAGCTTTCCTCACTACCATCCAGTATTCTTTCCCTCATCCCCATCCTGATTCTCTAATCAAATGAACAGCTCAATTAATTTCAATTTAGCCAACATCAATCAGATGCTTCCTACTACCTGAGATAGCTGCACTGTTTGCCATCAAGAAGACATGAATCGATTTTTTTAGTTTTAAATTCTTTTCAGTTCCAGATTCTCTCCCTCCCTCCCCACCTTCTCCTACCCACTGAGATGGCAAGAAACAGGATACTCACTATACACATGCAGTTCTGCAAAACATATTTTCATAACAAGGCCTGCATTGAAATCCAGCCTAAGACACTTCCTAGCTGCGTGATCCTGGACAACTCACATTATTTTGGCCCATCTCGGTTTCTTCATCTGTGAAATAATAGCACCCACCTGCCAGGGATGTGGTGAGGACGATATACATAAAGCTGTTAGCATGGTGCTTGGCACATAGTAGGAGCATAATAAATGTTATTTCTTTTTATTCTCTCCTATCTACAATATCAAAGAAATAACCAACACAACGCTTTGCAAGGGTGAATAGTGAAACTGTTTATGCATATGTTTTGAAAATAAAAAGCTTGAGTGATTTTTTTTAAAAAAGCAAAGAAAGAGCCAGCAGAGGGATAATGAATACAAAACTGGCTTCAAAGTCAGGAATACCTGGATGCAAATCCTTCCTCTGACATATAACAGCTAGATGATCCTAGTCAAGTCACTTAATATCTCAGCGTTTGAGACATCTTGTTGACCCTCTAAATGGTAGAAGTGTAGGTGAGCTGAGGGAACTGCCACTCTGCAGATGAATTCTCCAGGGCTGCATCATCTGTAAGCATGTGTAAAAGTGTGCTAGGTGAGGAGGTACAAGAAATTACATGGGACTCTCCATGAAAGAGTCTGGAGTCTAAAGCAGGCCTAAAGCATGCTCACAGATCATTATTCCATGGGAATAGAAGTCACTCTTTCGGACTTTAAAGAGAGATGAGCAGGGAACAGGTGGAGACAGAGCACAGGTCCCCTGTGAAGCAAAGAACAGAGATAGGAGAATATAAAACTAACACCAGTACTGGATAGTACAAAATGCATTAAGGATGACAAAGCATTATAGGTAACTCTTTCAATTGATCATAAGAAAGTTTGTGAGGCAGGTATAATAGCCATTACAAGAGAGTACTCTGGGCAATGAATTTTGGAAATCAGAGCACCTGAGTTCGAAACTCTGAAGCTTCCTACTTGTCTGATCTTTATGAAGTAATTCCACCATCCTTTCCTCATCTGTAAAGTCACAGGATTTAACCAGATGGCCTCTGAAGTCTTTTCTAGTGCAAAATCCAAAATCTTCTGATTCCCCAATTTTGCTGCTAAGCAACCTGAGGCTAAGGGACCAAAGAACCACGCCAGTAGTGACATAACTGTTTGTTATTGTTGTTATTCGTCCTTCGTCCTCCAAGAGGACCATGACAATCGGAGAAGTAATGCTAGGACATACAAGTGAATTGATTTAAGTGAGGGAGGGCTGTGCTAGGTCACCTGCCTTACCTGCGCTCCAGAGTCTCTGGGTCCAGCAACCAGATACAGACCAGGACAACTGGAGGTGGCCCTGGATGCAATGGGAAACCTTGACCTTTTTAAACTAAGATCTTCATCAGATCTCCATTTGACTGAAACTGCACCCATTCAGTGATTAAAGTGAGGTAGCAACTGAAGTAAAGAATCTCCTCTTTCATCTAGTCCAAAAAAATCTCAATAAATAAATCAATCTAGGAATGATTGCTATTTATATTCAATAACTGTTGAGTGTTAGTAGCAGGATTTGGGCAGATTTTGATTCTAAGCAGCTAGATGGTTTAGTGAATAGAACTCTGGGCCTGTAGTCAGGAAGACCAGAGTTCAAATGTGGCTTCAGAAAACTTAGTAGCTGTATGACCTTGGGCAAATCACTTAATCCTATTTATCTTAATTCACTAGAGAAGAAAATGGTGAATCATAGCAATATTTTTGGCCCCCCCCCCCAAAAAAAAATACCTCATGGACAGTGTTGTCTTGCTATGGTCCTGAGGGTCATGAAGAGTTGGACATTACTGAACAAATCTTTTGATTTTAAATCCAGCATTCTTTTTCCTATACTAGTCTGTCCCTCAAATGTAATAGGATATCATGGTTAAAGCTGTCTTTTTGCAGTGGTGGTTTTGTTTTTGTCTTAAAAATAGCAGAGACTTGCCCAAGTTTGTAGGAGAAGAGGAGGAAAGAATCTAGTAGGCAAGGAACTGATGATGAGAAAAATGGAATAATCAATGAAGCAAGGTCCCAGAGAGGTCAGAAGGGATGGGATCAAGGACATAAATAAAGCAGTTAGCCTTGGCAAAGGAAAAAATCCTCATTCTCTGAGATTGGCGAGAGAAGCAGACATGGTGGGGAATGATGACATACAGAGGTTTTGATTGGTAGAGGAAAAATAAGGGAGCCCATGAGGGATACCTTCCATCTTCTCAGGAAAAGGCAAGGTCATTGCTGAGAGAATGAATTGGGGGCTTATAGAGAAGGTTGAGAATAGCTTCCACAGGGAATGTGATGAAAAGTCAATTAGAGATAAATAAATGATTTTCATCCATTAGACTGTGCCCAGTTGAGGTTAGACAGCATGAATTTTAACGGACCCCATCAGCATGATTTGTGACTTTCCTCAGCTAACGATTCAGGAATATAAGAAGAGAAAAGGAAGATAGTGGGGGTGGCTCAGGGACCAAGGATTAGCTAGTAGAAATAGCGTAAGGAGGAAAAAGGCAAAGGACTGAAGGTTGGAGGATAGCGCCTTGTTGTTACGGCGTGAAATAAGAGTGGATCCAGTCATCAATGTGTCATGACTTGTTTCACAAATGTTTTATTATAGATACATCTTTGGATTTGACCACATCACTGTCTATAGGTGGTTGCACTGGATCAGGTAGTATGCCCATCTATTGGAATATCCACCTGAGCCCATTGATAGACTTTTCTGACAACCAATCATCTGCTTAAACTGCTACTTGTCCTGTTTGGATTTCCAAATATTGTCTGCTTGCCTCAACTGCCCACATCATTCATTAGGATTAGTCTGATCTCTGGTTCCTCGTTATTTCAAGCAGATAAGCACTAGTAGATAGAATACTGGAGCTAGAGCTAGGAAGATCTAAGTTTAAATATGACCTCAGAAACTTCCTAGCTGTGTGATTCTGGGTAAATGAGTGATTTACTCATCTGTCTGCTTCAGTTTACTCATTAATAAAATGGGGATAATAATAGTATCTATCTCCCAGGGTTGTTGTGACAATAAAATGAAATAATATTTGAAAAATGCTTCATATACCTTAAATTTTCATAGAAATATTGGCCTTTATAATTTATTATTATCATATCTGGGCTGATCCATACTGCCCTCAAATGAGCCCCAGATCCAACAAGAGTTAAGGCTAACCAGGGGTTTCTAACCTTTCTGCTTTTGCCAGACCCTTTCTGCTATCTCAGTTTTTCCAGATGGTAAGTGTGACAGAGATGGAAGATGAAATCTTGTAATCAAAAAAGTAAATTGTTCCAACCTTCTTTTAAGACCTCAAAGAGGTCTCAAATGGAGCAATTCCAAATAAAAATGAGACTGTGGTGTAGCCATTTTGGTGGATTACTAAAATGGAGGGGGGGTGGGGATAGGATAGTGAATATGGAGGTAGTGAGCTTTTTCTCCCAGAATATTTAAGCAGAAGTTGGATTCTAG
Source organism: Antechinus flavipes (assembly GCF_016432865.1). NCBI lineage: Eukaryota > Metazoa > Chordata > Mammalia > Dasyuromorphia > Dasyuridae > Antechinus > Antechinus flavipes. The sequence continues at coordinate 436,222,444 of NC_067399.1, forward strand.
GAAGGAAGATTCCTGCTCTGATTGAGAGCAAGGATGGATGAGCTGCTTCCAGCTCTGAGATTCTCTGATTGAGACAAGCCTACCAACCTTGGGAGGCTACCCTCAGAACCTGTCTTCACTGAAGAAAGCACCTAAGTGTCTTTATAATTAGAACATTGGCTTTAAAAAGCAAGTTTTCCTGGCTAGAAACCACAGGTATCTCTTCTGGGGAAAGCAGGGGTGATTGAAATCCAGAAGCTGGCTTTACTTATCCTGCCTTTGTACTCTCTAGATGCAGCTCTCTGCAGGTCTCCCTGGTTATCTGGAGGATGGAACTATTGTTTGGAATACCAAGCATGTGCTGTGGTATTTAAAACAGAGACACAGACAGCAATGTTTGCTGTTTCTAAAAATGTATCCTAGCCCAATGCCTGACTTTTGACTTTACACTAAGAAGCTTGAGGATGAACCCTGCTGCTGCTATTTCCAACTCAACTAACTCTTTAAAGTGCTCCCAGAAAACGCCAAATGAATTTTAAAGACTTCTAAAGCATGATTTTATTGATTCCTTAAAGTCTATTTTCCTATAGCTCTTAATTCTGTATTTTACAATCTGTATTAGGACTCTGGATGGTCTTCTCTTCCTTGTGCACACTCCAGGAGATAAGGAGGAGGAGGACAAGATCTAATAATGAAGGAGTCTTTATATATCACCCTCCTACTTAACCCCCAAATCTGCTGTGAAATTCTCCCCATCTTTCAAGCTCTGGAACAGGTGTCTCCTCCTCCCTGAAACCTGCTTTAATCTCTCCAGCTGGAAGTAAGCTCTACTTCATAGGATGCCTCATGATCCATTTTAGGCATTTATATCCCACATATCATAATTATTTTTTAAAATAAGTTTTTATTGATGACTTCTCTGTTTCACCATAATTATCCCATTTGTCCTTCACTCTTCCATCCCAGAGTGCCATCCTATGTGACAAATAGTATTTTTAGAAAGGAAAAAAAATGAGCAAAACTGATCAATACATTGAAGGTCTGAAAACGTGCAATTTGTAAGACCTATGGATTTCCTACCTCCAAGGAGAAGTGAGTTGGGGGTTTCCTCTCATATTTCTTCATTTGAGTTCTGATTTCTGGGTTTTTGTTCTATTTACTTTTGATCTTTTGTATATTGTTTTCTTGTCTCTCAATCTACACCAGTAGATATACATTTTTCCATGTGTCTCTATATTTATCACACACATCATTTCTTGCAGCAGAATAACATTTCATTACATTCACATCCCACAATTTGTATAGTAATGCATATAGAACTTGGACATCAACTTTGTTTTCTAATTCTTCACTATTACAAATTTTGGTGTCTATAGAAACTCTCTTCTTAAATCTAGCTTCTTCAAGTTATAAACCCAGTAATTGAATCTCAGATTCAAAAAGTATGGGCATTTTAGGCACTATATTTGCATAATTCTAAATTGCTTCCCCAAATTTCCCAGTTCCACCAATAATATATCAGTGTATTTATCATTCTACCCATTCAACATTGAAGATTGCCAATTTTGGTCATTTTTACCACATTGCAGGGTTGTTTTTTGATTTGTACTTCTCTTATGAGTAGTAATTTATAGCATTCTTTCAAGTGGTTGTGAATATTTTACAATTCTTCTTTTGAGAACTGTTTGTTCATTCTTTGGCCACTTATATATTTATTGTTTATAGATCTTGAATACCAAAATCATTATTAGAGAAATTTAATACAAGAATGTACTTTTCCCATTCAACCCTTTCCCTTGTTATCCTGATGCATTAATGTTCTCCATGCAGAAGCTTTTCAATTTCATGTAATCTAAGTTATCTTTTCTAAAAACCTTTATCTTTTATTTGGTTAAAAATACATTTCGTAACCACAGCTATGAAATGTGTGTGATCTGTTTATCTTTTAGTTTTTTTCCTAACATGATCTTTAATATTAAGATCAAGTGTATCATTGGGTTTAGAATGTATCATAGGAAAGCCTAATTTCTGCCAGGCTCCTTTCCAGTTTTCCCAGCATTTTTATCAAATAAAGAGGTTTTTTCTCCAGCTAATTTAAATTTTACACTACATCAAACACTGAATTATTGAATTCTATTCCTTCTGAATATCTCTTGTCTGGTCTATTCCATTTACCTATCTCCCTATTCTTTACCAATATCAGATGGTTTTGAAGACTTCTATTTTATTATATAATCTGAGGTCTGGAAGTGTTATTCTTCTTTTATCCCTACTTCTTTCCATCATTTCCCTCAATTTTTTAAAGATCTTTTATATTTCCAAATGAATTTTGTTTATTTTATCAAGTTCTATAAAGCATCCCCTTGATGATTTGATTAGCATAGCATTAAAATCGTAAATTAATATTGGTGGTTTTATTTTTTTTATTACCTTGGCACAGCCTAGCCACGAGCACCGAATATTTCTCCAGTTATTTATGTTGCTCTTTATTACTTCAAGGGGCGCTTTGTAATTGAGTCTATATGAGAATTTCTCTCATTCTCTTCATTATCGATTCTCTGTCTATGCTAGACCTTCATTCTTTGGTTCATGCTCCTCTAATTAACTAGTTTTTTGCTAGTCTCTGTATAACTCAAGCAATCAAAACTTACAAAGTATCTGTTTTAGGCTTATACTACTGCCTTATAGAACTTGTCTGTGGATTCTCCTTTTTCATTGCGCCTCACTCCCCAGAACAATGTCAAAGATGTCTTAGGCTTCTCTGTGATAGATCCCCTACCCAATGCTTTCTTGATTATGCAGCCACCTTTCATCCACATCCTCCCCCATTAAGTCTTCTTCTTCTTCTTCTTCTTTTTTTTTTTTTTTTTTGTTTTTTTGCTGAGGCAGTTGGGGTTAAGTGACTTGCCCAGGGTCACACAGCTAGGAAATGTTAAGTGTCTGAGGCTGGATTTGAACTCAGGTCCTCCTGACTTCAGGGCTGGTGCTCTATCCACTGCACAATCTAGCTGCCCCCCATTAAGTCTTTTATGCCCATTCGTGTGTTCCATGCCCTCTCACTATCTCCAGTGCCAGTTGTCCTTAGGAGTTTCAACTTCTTCCCCTCCTAACACCAACAAAATAGGATGAATGGATTTTTAAGCATGAAATCTCTCAGACCACACCCTATCTCTCTTCACAGAATCTCACTTTTCATCTACTGGAGCATTCATCAGTCGAACCCCTTCTCCCACCAGAACAAAGCCTACTTCCTTTCTTCCCCTTTTCAATACTCCCTCCCCTCACCCCCAGCCTCTCCTTCTCTCCCTTCCTTCTCTCCTCTCCCCATTACCAATCCTCCCCCCATCCTAAAGGCTTTTTTCTTCTCCTCATTGCTAGTCCTTTTTTTGATCTGGACAAATCACAAATTCCTCTTTATCCTTCTGTTCCCCTCTCCTGCCCCTTTCAGGTACCTGCTCATGTTGCATTGGAATCCCATCAAAAATTTTGATTTACCTATAGGCAAGGTATCACCAGGTCTTTTCCATAAGGCCCCCATGCCAGTTCTATCTCTTTACTCTGATCAACACCAGAGTTCTGCCTTCATCCCTGTCTCCTTATCTATGTTTAGAAAGAAGTCTTTTACTCATCTTTATGCTGCTAGTCTGTTCAGATTGCATCTTTTGACTGTTGTGCCCCTTACATTTCTACCATCTGGGGTGTTTGAGAAGCAAATAATATCTTAAATTTTGGTTTTCTTTTTAAAATGCTTCAGACAACTTTATTCATCTTCTCTCATTTATAATTAAGCTCAGATTTTCAGGATAGGCCATCCTGGGTTGCATCCTGTATATTCTTGCTTTTTGGAATGTATTATTCCATTCCCTCCTACATTTTTTGGTAAATGCAGAATAATCTTGTGTTATTTGAATTTTGTTTCTTTTGTGTTTGAAAGTCTTTCTTCTGATTACTCATGAACTTGTTTCTGAACTAAATTGTTAAATTTAACCATGTGTCTAATAATTTGCAGCCTTAGGGTTTTTTATTTTGTTTTGTTTTTCTGGAGGCAATCTATGAATTCTTTCAATTGTCATTTCACTATCTGTATTCAGAATTCTGGGAAGTTTCTTTGTGTTGTTTCTGGAATATAGTATTCAGGTTTTTTGTTTTTTTTTTGGTCTTGCTGTATTTTTATGGGAAATCTACAATACTTAAATTATCTCTAGGCATCCTGTTTTCAAAACCTATAACTTTTACTGCAGAGTGAACATATTTCCTTTTAATGTTCTTGTTTCTTTGCTTCTCTTCTTCTACGTTATTTTTTTTTTTACTTCTCTATATTTTCATTCCTAATCTATTGTTCTATTTTCTGTTTCTTTGGTGAGGCTTGCTATTGTAAATTCTAGTTTTTTTCTATTCTGTCCATTATTTTTGTTGTGTAGGACATAAATTTTGCTTTCATAATTCTCATTTCTCTTTTAAGCCATTCCAAAATAGCACATTGTGGTACCATGTTCTCATCAAGTACTGGGTTTCCCTTTTGTTTTGCAGTATTTATTCAAAGAACCCAACTTGGTTTAATAGATCTGGGGGCCATATTTTTTTTCGATTTTTCTTGTTGATCTATCTGCTTGTGTTCAAGGTCTTTGAGTTTTCTTCTTCCTGAGATTTTTGACAATTTCAGTTTCTATCCCCTCCTTCCCTTATTTTTACTCTCCCCTCTGATGATGATTTCCTTGGGAATCAGTTCTCAAAATGACTAAGCCTTCTCTCATGCTGAGCAATCTGTGGTTCACCAGCCTAATTCTCTGTCCCAATTAACTTTTGGATGGTCACAGAATGCCAAGTATATTCCTTGAAATTTAGTGGAGTGCTGAACTGACACCACACTCTCCCCAACACACACACACACACACACACACACACACACACACACCACACACACACACACACCACACACACACACACACACACACACTGTATTGTCTTGTTCCTTCGGTTCCTTGGTTCTTTGGAGCAGCACCAATAGTTCAGAGAACTGTTGCATAGTTGCTATGGCATTGTCTGCCATGATATTAGTAGTACAAAGCTTCTCAGTAATTTGCTCATGGTCATACAGTTTATAAGTGTCTGAGGTAGGAATCTAAGTCAGATTTTTCTGACACAAGTTCAATGGACCAAGGAGGTCCAAGGGAGTTGGGTGACTTATCCCAGATAAACCAGATAATATCAGGGGTGGGATTCAAACCCAGATCCTCTGACTCCAGAGCTAATGGTTTACCATTATAAATTTCACCTTTCTTAGATTTTCATCCAGGTCATGTACATTGTGGGTATTGTCCAAGGCTCTGTCTTGACCTTCTGTTCTTTCCACATATTATCTCCTTTGTTAATCACAACGGCACTAATGGGTCCAATCATCATCTGATGATTTTCAGAAATATATATTCAGTTGCACATATTTAGCCTATATTGGATAACTTGTTGTCTAGTTGGGGAGGGAGAAAAATATGGAACATAAGGATTTGCAAGAGTGAATGTTGAAAATTATCTTTGCATGTTTTTTGAAAAATAAAAGATTATAATAAAAAAAAGAAGGAATTGGATTAAATTGCCTCTGAGGTCTCTTGTTCTAACTCTAAAATCCTATGAAAATTTCAATATAAAAAGAAGTAAACAAAAGATAATATTAAATAAAAATATAAATTATTAAGAAAAAAGAAATATATGTTCAGGGGCAGCTAGATGGCACAGTGAGTGGATAGAGCACAGGCTCTGGAGTCAGGAAGAACCTAGTTCAAATATGACCTCAGACACTTAACACTTCCTAGATGTGTTATCCTGGGCAAATCACCTAACCCCCATTGACTCACCAAAAAGAAAAAAAAAAAAAAAAAGGAAAAGAAAGAAAAAAAAATACACACACATACATATCCAGCTTTAACTCCTCTTGAGTTTCAGACACACATCCTTAACTGCATTTTAGACATTTGGAATTAATTGTCCCATAAGCAAATCAAACTCAAAATGTTCAAAATAGAACTCATTATCTTTTCCCTAAACTCTCCTCTCTTCTATACTTCCCTATTATTCTTGAGGATCCCCTCATCTTCCATTTGTTTTCACTTGTTCTCACTCTATATATCCAATCTATTGCCAAGTCTTGTCATCTTTACCTTCACAATATCTCTCAGGTATATCTCTTTCAATCCACTCACATAGCCATCACTCTAGTGAAGGCTTTCATAATCTCTTGCCTAGATAATTGCAATAACATCTCATCGGTAAGGCTACCTCAAGTCTCTCCCTATTCCAGGGCATCTTCAACTAAATATCCAAATTTTCCTAAAGTGCAAGTTTGACCATGTCAGTCTTTCCTATTCAATAAATTCAAAAGGTTCTCTAATACTTCAGGATCAAAAAAAAAATGCCAGGAACCTCTGGCATTTAAAGCCCTTCACAGCCTAATTTCTTCTTATTTTTTATCTTCTTATATTTTATCTGTCTCTGTGTGTTCTGTGACCCAACAATATAGGCTTCCCAAGTTTCCTTCAAAAGTCAGCTGAGATTTCAATGTTATTAGGAAGCTTTTCCTATCTTTCTCCCTCCTCCCCCTTTTCTCAGCTAATGTATATTATCTTCTCTCTCTGTCTCTCTGTCTCTCCCTATCTTTCTCTGTCTCTCTGTCTCTCTTTGTCTCTCTTTCTTTCTCTCTCCCTCTCTCTCTGTTTCTATCTCTGTCTCTGTCTCTCTTTCTCTCTCTCTCTCTGTCTGTCTCTCTTTCTCTTATCCCTCCCTCCCTTCCTCCTTCCCTCTGCCTCTCTGTCTGTCTGTCTGTCTCTGTTTCTCTCACTTTTTCTCCAGATACATACTCATGCATACATATATACATGTGTGTATACAAATATGGGCAGCACCATGCCTGACAACAGGAAAACTCATCTTTCTGATTTCAGATCTGACACTTACTAGCTGTGTGATCCTGGGCAAATCACTTAACCTTATTGCCTTGGTTTCTTCGTTTGTAAAATGAGTTGGAGAAAATGAAAAGCTCTTCCAATGTCTTTGCCAAGAAAATCCTAAATGGGACATGGAGAGTTGGACATGACTGACATGACTAAATAAAAATATGCATATATATCTTCTCTGTGCTTGGTTATTTTACATCCTATATGGGCACACACACTTATCTCTCTTCTATATATTTAGTTATTTACATGTCTCCCTCAGAATGCATGCTCCTTGAGGGCATGGACTATCTTCTTTGTCTTTCTTTTCCTAGATTTTAGCTCACTGCCTAGAACAAAGTAGGTGCTTATTAAATGTTTATTGACTACCTATTTCAGGCTGCCTTCCTACCTAAGAGACTTTAACAAATGCTTGTGGATTGAGTGATGGATTCTGCCATCACCCTCAGCCTAGCTAAGTACAGAACCCTAAAACTGGAGGAGTGCTTGTGGAGTTGTAACTGTCACCTTCTTTGTCCTGCGGATGGTTATTTTCCTATCAGTGTCTGGTGAGAGGGGCAAAGGAGAAGGATATGTTATACCCTTAATGTTTCTTTCCTTGCCTTTCCTCTCTTTAAATCCCCCAATCCTAGTGATTAAATACGTTTCCTGAAACCATTAATGATGAAATAGGTCTCACAAATCCCCAATAAATCAAAAGTTGTCAGAGTTAAGTAAGATCCTAGGAGGATCTGGTCTGCCTCCAACCCTGGCTGGTTGTACTTCGGTTGGACTGACAATAGCAACTTTTGTATGTGATCCTCTTTTCTCCCCTGCTGTCAGAGCCAGTCTGGCCCACTTAGTGCCCATCTGTGACCAGCAGTCACCCATGCCAGTAACTTTCTGCTCCTCAACAGCTGGGAGGACAAAGGCTACATATGTAATGAAAGACAGCCCTTTCCTAATATGACACTGTGGTCTCAGCTTGGGCTCATCTTGTTTCCAGACAGCCGTTAGGTCACAGCTCAGATCTGACAAGGAGCTCAACTTTAAGGGAACCATTCATTCCCTGAGGCACAGATCCATCAGGGCCTGGCAAAACACGGCAGGCCTTGATTCCTGATCTGAATAGGAAGGGTTTTATTCATATTCTTTTTGAAAAGAGGGAGGCTAACTGAATGATATTCTTCTCTTCTCCCCACTAAAGGATTTGCTAACTGCTCTTGACTCCAAGAGAAAAAAAATCAAGGCTATTAGGATTGAAACATAGCTTAGGGATCATTTCATCCAATCCCCTCATTTATTAAATGAAGAAATTGAGGATCTAAGTTAAGTGACTAGCAAGCACACATTAGCAGAGAGTGCTGAAGGAAGACTTCTTGATTGATTGATTACTCCACCAAAGTAAAACAGTCTGCCTCATGGCTTCCCATGAAACTAGGATAGAGGTCTTCTGATTGGCAATGGAGTGCTCTTTTCACTACCCTAAATAGTCTTGGGCAAATGTCATAACCTCCCTGGGTCTCAGTTTCCTTTGTAAAATAAAAGGGTTTGGGACTCTAGATCTCTGATTCCATGATTTTAATTACTGCTTTTTCTGTTTTCAGGGGCCCTGAAGGACAGTCCTTGTACTGGGTGGACAACTCCCTTGTATATAAACATCAGTCAAGGAAGTTCTCTGTGTTCAAGGTCTCTAATAAAAGGGGAACTATCATCTTCCTCCCAACTAAAGCCATTCTATTTTGTGACAAATATAATTGTCATTAAATCTATCCCTTATATCAAGCTGAAATCTGCCTCTTTACAATTTCTAAGCACTCCTCTTATCTCTGCCCTCCGGAGCCAAACAGAACAGATTTCATCCCCCTTCTAAATGATCATTCTAGATATTCTGAAAACAGAGACAACACTGTTTCAATTCTTTCTGCCAAGAGAAACAATCTCAATCTACTCACAAGATCATAGAAGCAATGTTCCCTGTTCAGCTTGATACCTATTCCTCAAATCTGATTGGGATGAGGATAGTGAGGTAGTCACCTTCCTTACCCTAGATGCCATGGACCTTAACATTATTTAAGAATATTTTAGTTTTTTTCACTCCCATGTCATGTTGCTGGTTCATCCCATACTTGAAGGCCATTGAGAATCCTCAGATCTTTTTTGCATGAATTATCTTTCTTCTTATGTCCTGGATTTTTGATATTTTTTTAGGGAAAAAAGACCTCAAGTTCAGAGGCTTTTTGTCAGTCCAGACCTGTGATTTCATTGGTGTAGACTCCTCATGGTAAGGAAACTCAGTTCACCAAAATAAATCAGTACCTGCTCTTGCAATTTAAAATCGGAGGGCTGCATGGTTGGTAAGCAAGTCAAGAAGGATTTATTAAGTGCTTACTATTTAGAAGATTTCTTCTCTTTGAAAAGAGAAAAGTCATTTAATAGCATTCCGCAACACCTGTCAGTGCTAGCCACTATGCTAAGCATGAAGGGTACAGAAAAAGGTAAAAATACAATCCCTGCTCCCAAGGAGCTCACATTTTAACAGGAGAAACAACCTGTAAATAACTGCATACTTTCAAGACTTATACAATGTAAATGAAAGGTGATCTCAGAGAGAAAGAACTAGAGAATGGGAGGAGGAACCAGAAAAATCCTGACTTGAGTTGAATCTTGAAGAAAACTAGAAGGTAGAGGTGAGGATGAAAAGTATTGGGAGACAAGGGCAGTCAATAAAAGGCTAAGAAATGTAACAAAACCCTGCTTCCATTGCCAGCAAAACATCCCAATAAAGACCCTTTGCTATAATCTCCTTCTGATTAGTTATCTGACCCTCTTACTGCCTATGGACTGAGACCTCTGAAAGCTATCACTGTCACCACTGATTCAGTCACCCCCAAAATCTGTTGCTGGTTTGCTAAGGTGCTGCCTGTGCTGGACTGCATTCCACTCTCATCCTGTAGCAATAGACTTTTCCTGCCAATCTTTTAAGTGTCTTGGACTGGAAAACTCTTTCACTCCATCTTCATATGAGTTCTGCCACTCCAGAATTTGTTTTTAGGCATTATTTAAAGTTGTTCAGAGGATTTGGGGAGAGAGTTCAGGTGAGTCTCTGCCTTTCCCCCACTTTCTTGACTCTGCCCTCAAAAGGCAAAGAAATGAGGAGTCCTACTAATACATTTTGGTGGAGTTGTGAATTGAACCATTCTGGAGAGCAATTTGGAACTGTACCCAAAGGCATACAAACTGTCCATACCCTTTGATCCAGCAGTATTTCTAATGGTCTGTATCCTAGTGAGATCATAAAAGGGGAAAGGATTTACATGTGCAAAAATGTTGGTAGCAGCATTTTTTTGTAGTGGCAAGGAACTGAAAACTGAGTGGATGACCATAAATTGGGGAATGGCTGAATAAATTATGGTATATGAATATAATGGAATATTATTGTTCTATAAGAAATGATGAGCAGGCTGATTTTAGAAAAACCTGGAATGACTTAATAAGTAAGCAGAATCAAGAGAACATTGTACAATAACAGCAAGATTATGTGATGATCAACTGATAGACTTGCTTCTCAACAATGAGGTCATTTAAGGCAATTCCAATTTTTTGTAAAGCGCCATTCACATCCAAAGAGAAGACTATAGAGACTGAATGTGGATCACAACATAGTATTTTTACTTTTGTTGTTGTTTGCTTATTTTTATCTTTCTCATTTTTCCCCTTTTAATCTGATTTTTCTTATGCAGCATGATAGATAGATAGATAGATATAGATATATGGAAATATGTTTAGAAGAATTGCACATGTATAACCTATACTGATTGCTTGCTGTCTATGGGAAGGGAGAAGTGAAAAGGGAGGGAGAAAAATTTGGAACCCAAGATTTTGCAAAGGTGGATGCTGAAAATTATCTTTGAATATATTTTGAAAAATAAAAAGCTATTATTATAAAACAAAACATAACAAAATAATGGGGAGTCCTGTTTGAAGAATAGTACGTAGGCCAAGGTTGTTGGATTGAAGGATATAAGGAAAGGAAAAAAGTGTAGGAAAGTAGAAAGGAGCCAGGTTGTAAAAGGCATTGAATGCCAAAGGAGTTTCTGTTTGATCTTGGGGATATTAGGGAGCAATCGGAGTTTTTGGAGTAGAGGAGAAATATGGTGATTATGGTTGGATCTTTGCCTTAGGAAAATTACTTTAGCAGCTGAATGAAGGATATATTAGAGAGGGGAACTGCCTGAAGAGGCTGACCAAGCAGCAGACTATTGCAATGGACCAAGAGTGAGGCAATAAGGTCCTTTCCCAGGGTCATCATTGTGTGAATGGTGAGGAGACACACATGAGATGTTGTGAAGATAGAAACAAGACTTAGAAACTGTATTTGTAGGGTGACAGTGACCCTTGACAGTACCATTAAACTGGGAAAGAGGAGAATTTGGGGAGAAAAATGAGAAATTATTTTTTGGACATGTGTTTGAGTTGGCTGCAGAACATCCAGCTAGCATCTGGAACAAAGCCATAGTCTTATCCTTTTTTTTTTTTCTTCCTTCCTTCCCTTCCTCCCTTTTTCCCTCCACTCTGTCTCCTTCTTTCCCTTCTCCCTCCCTTCTTCTTTCATTCATCCTAGATCTCTCTCTCTCTCTCTCTCTCTCTCTCTCTCTCTCTCTCTCTCTCTCTCTCTCTCATTCCAACTTAGCTTTTAAAAAAGCTAATTTTGTTGCCCCTCGCCACAAATTATCAGTCTTAGTTCATTCTGGCTTCTGATAATATCTCTCCAAGACCATAATACCCCTGTTGTATTTATCCCCCATCTTTTGCCCTTCTTTCCATCTTCTGTACATTTTTTAAGAATCTAGGTTGGATGCAACAATCTCATCTCTTTAGTTCATTCTGTAGCTACACTGATCCTTTTTTGCTGGGGGGAGGGGGAAAGGGGGAATTCCCTCTTTTTTTCCATTACCAAAATTATTTGCATTAATATCTTCAGAATTTCCTTTTTGGCACCTATAAATCTGTCCCTATAGAACAAAGAATTCCACTTATCTTTTTTCTTATTTTCTTGCATTTTACACTCTCAAGATCTAGGGACTATGTGAGACAACACTAAGTCTCCTCTCTGTGAGGTGGCTCAATTGATAAGAGAGCTAGCCCTGAAGGAAGGGAGGGAAGCCCTGAAGGAAGACAACTTCCTGAATTCAAATCTGGTCATAGACACTAGCTGTGTGACCCTGAGCAAGTCACTTCACCTGTTTGTCTGTTTCCTCATTTGTAAAATGAACTGGAGAAGGAAATGACACACCACTCTAGTATCTTTGCCGAGAAAACCCATGATGAGTTAGATGTAACTAAAAAGTGGCTAAACAAAATCATGAATTCTAAAATAAAGTGGTATTTTTCCTCCCATAAGATCATTTCTTTTCTAATTCTACAACTCGATTATCTTTGTTGATCAAAATCAAACATGGAATAACAGTCCCCCCCACTATTTTCTTCATCTTTTGAAAAATAACTATCATGAAAGCAAGTCAAAAGTTTTGAGTAGCTTCCTTTTTTTGTTTTATTTTATTTTAGCTTTTTATTGACAAAACATATGCATGAGTAATTTTTCAACATTGACCCTTGCAAAACCTTCTGTTCCAACTTTTCCCCTCCTTCCCTCTACCCCCTTCCCTAGATGGCAGCTAGTTGTTAAAGTATATGTTAAATACAATATATGTACACATATTTATGCAGTTGTCTTGCTACACAAGAAAAATCGGATTTAGAAAGAAGGTAAAAATAACCTGGGAAGAAAAACAAAAATGCAAGCAAACAATAACAGAAAGAGTGTAAATGCTATGTTGTGGTCCTCACTGAGTAGCTTCCTTTTTGACAGAGATGAAGCGCCAATTTATATTTGGGTAACTAAAGCCTTATATCACTAATATGTCATTCCTTTTGAATCGAGGAGTGTTGACTCCAAATTCAGCACTTTCCACTGTATCTTCTCCATAATAATAATAATAGTAACAACTAGTATTTATATGGCACTTTAATTACTCTAAATTCCAACTGCTTCCTATTTTTTCATGATAAAATATGAAGTTTGCAAAGTACTCTACAAATATTTCGAGTCTCACAACCCTGGAATATAGGTTTAATTATTAACTTCATGTTACAGATGAGGAAACGGAAGCAAAGTTAAGCAGTTTGCCCAGGATCCCATAGCTAGAAAATGTCTGAGACTGGACTTGAACTCAGTTCTGAGTCCAAATTCAGTGCTCCATCCACTGTTCCATCTTGCTGGCATAATAATAATAATTTACATTTATGTAGACCCCAGTTTAAAAGCACTTTAAATATAATTTCTCATTTGTTACTTACAACAGCCTCATAAAGAAGCACCCAGGAAGAAGACAGTATAATTTAGTGGACAGGACTTGGAAGACCTGAGTTTGAATCCTAAGACCCTTACTAGCTGTGTGACTGACTCTAGGCAAATCACTTCTGAGTGACTTGAGTTAACAATGTTCTCATTTGTAAATAAGAGGGTAAAAATAAAAATGAACTCTATCATATCATGATTCTACATCATATTTGTGATTTTCTTCCTGGATTCATCTGACCAGGTGGTCTATTATTATTGATTCTTACTACTGATTCTTCTTCTCCTTCCACTGACTCTCACCAAATATTTTCCATCACCTGGTGAAATGGCATGATTACAGAGAATTGTATCTAAAACTGATCCATTTATGTCACCCAGATTTGGTAGGATAGGACATACAATTGGAATATGGCTCTGAAAGAAATATACCATATTCAAAAGGAACCCAATAGATGAAAGAGAAGTGGAATCATCTTGTATGTCAAGAAGAACTCTGAGTTACCTGTTGATTAATATTTCAACCTTAGGCCATAATATTGAGTAGTGTATGTTTCTTGCCCATTCTTTCCTGAGCACTCGTACAAAGCTAGATCCAGAGTGGAACAGTAAAAAAAAGCATGTGATTTAAGAATCAGAGTACATGGGTATGAATCTTAGCTTTTCTATATATTACCTATCTACCTTTGGACAAGTAATTTTATTTCTGTAGATCTCACTCTTTATCCATAAAATAAAGGTGTATAGGACAGAAGAGGGATTGGATAAATGGCATCTGAAGTCCCTATGATTCTAAGACTTATCCATGATGTCAAATATGGAACAAATGGGCTCTACAGAACAATCAACCAGTTCAGTGAACCTAATGCTTTTTTGTGTATAACAGCATCAAGACTGTATGAAAGGAAGAGAATGAAGGGATCATACAGAGTGAAAGATGGACTAACCTATTGAAGTCCAGCATTGGGGGGTGGAAACATTATCAGCAGTTTAGGAGGATGAGACATCTAAGGAGAATGACATAGGAAGGTGATAAAATAATTTTAGTATATTTCATAAATGTTTATTGAATTGAATTTCCCATCCCATTTTTACAGCACACATTTATCACAAGGAGAAACTCTGCATCTCATTTTCTCCTGTGAGTGTGGGTGGGTGGGGAGGGGGTGCCTTCAAGATCCTAATGCACACTCTCTTTGCTAAGAATTGGCAGTCTGATGCCTATATCATCCTAGGCAGTATCTGGGTCTCGTCTGATGATCTTCATGTGTGCTCCATTATAGTCTCAAAGACACAGATCTAGAAGGAACATCCTCTAGCTCATCTGGCCTTTAAGACCCTCTGTAATCTTGGCAATATCGTCTTGCCAAAAGATCGTCTGATGATCTTCATGTGTGCTCCATTATAGTCTCAAAGACACAGATCTAGAAGGAACATCCTCTGGCTCATCTGGCCTTTAAGATCCTCTGTAATCTTGGCAATATCCTCCTTTTTCCAGCTCATCTCATACTATTTCTTTTCTGGGCTTTATGTTCTAACCCAACTGGACTATTCACCCTCCCTTCCCTAAACATGGTCCATCTTCTCTTGTCCTTCTATACTGGCTCGTGCTTTTTCCTAGCCCTGGAATGTCAGCTTTAGGCCAGAGGCCAAGTTGTGTATGTTTCTTAAACCTTTTGTCCTGTGCAGTTCTACTGAGCTCAACTCAGAACAATATGTTGAAAAGGATACTAGATTTGGAGTCAGAAAGAATGTGCTTGAATCCTGGTTGTGCTACTTAATACCTGGTGACCTTGATCAGGTCACTTCATGCCTAAAATATAGAAGAAATGTCCAGAGAGTGGTCCCAGTAGTAGCAGCAGCCCTGCCATCTCCAGACACCAGAGACCAAATGCCTCTGGGCATTCACTTTCCCTTAGAAGCAGCTGGAGACAAACAGAACTAAAACAGGATAAGAAAATTACCCCAAACTTACTCAAACAATGACTAAGGAGGAAAATGTTTTCCACTTCACAGATTGACTAAGAAGACAGGAAGATAAGGATGAATGCTGGAAGGGATGTGGGAAAAACACTAATGCATTGTTGGTGGAATTATAAACTGATCCAACCATTCTGGAGAGCAATTTGTAATTATGCCCAAAGGAGTTATCAAACTGTGCATATCCTTTGATTCAGCAATATCTCTACTGGGCTTGTATCCCAAAGAGATCTTAGAGGAGGGAAAGGGAACCACATGTGTATAAATGTTTGTAGCAGTCCGTTTAGTGGTGGCAAGGAACTGATGATTAAGTGGATGCCCATCAGTTGGGGAATGACTGAATAAGTTAGTATATGAATGTAATGGAATATTATGGTTCTATAAGAAATAATGAGCAGGCTGATTTCAGAAAAGTCTGGAAAGACTTATATGATTTGGTACTGAGTGAAGTGAGCAGAATCAAGAGAACATTGTACACAGTAACAGCAAGATTATGTGATGATCAACTGTGATGGTCCTGGTTCTTCTTGAAATACAGTGATCAAATTCAATTTCAACTATCTTGAAATGGAAAATGTCATCCATATTCAGAAGAATAAATACGGAAACTAAATGCAGATTGAAGCATACTATTTTTACTTTTTTTGTTTGCTTTTTCTTTCTCATGTTTTTTCCTTTTATTCTATTTTTTTTGCACAATATGACTAATGTGGAAATGTGTTTAAAATGACTTTACATGTTTAACCTATATCTGATTGCTTTCTGTCTTGGGAGGAGGTAGGTAAGAAAGAGAAGGAGAAAAAATTTGAAACTCAAAATCTTACAAAAATGAATGGTAAACACTATCTGTACATGTATTGGAAAAATAAAATACTATTGAGAAAAAAAAGTTTTCTCTATCAAAATGTGTAGGCTTTTCTTAGCTTGAATTCCTTATCCAAGCCCACAAACCCCACTCATCAGTCTGGTATAAAGAGAGGCTCCCTGGAACTCTCTGTGTGGTACTTTACTCAGACCAAACTAGCTGATGCCTTTGAAAGCAACTGTCCCAGGTCTGCCAGAAAGATCCTCACTTCTCCTTTACTTCTTTAATGCCTCTAAGGGGGTAAACCTCCTATTTATTATCACATCCACTTTCATTTACACTACTCCTTCCCAATTGTGTTATATCAATCAATAAGTATTTATTAAATTCAGGGCCCTATCAAATGCCAGGGATAAAAAAAGAGATCATAAATACCCAGTAAAGAATTGTAATCACCTTTTTAAAAAGAGCTATGATGGTGTGATGATTCTCTTTCACTAAAACAAGTCTTAAACCAAAAATATTGAAGACATCTTATTTTTCTGTCTCCATTTTCTTATCTGTAAATGGATAGGAATTTACTAAATTCTAAGATTCCATTCAATTTTAATCCACATTTCCTTTAAATTATAGGAGAAATGAATTCCTCTCTCCCTTAGTGCACTGAAATTCTCCCTAATGTCCAACACAAACGCCATCTTATTCAAAAGGTCTTCCCTAATTCCCCAAGGATTAATAAGCTTTTGTCCCTTGGACTTCAGAGTATTTTGTTTGTGCTCCTCTCATACATTTACCTGTTTATTTTGATATTAGTTATTTGCTCATGTAATATAACCCCATACTAGACTTTAAGCTCCATGATATGGGCCCATGTTTAATCAAACTTTATTAAATGTGAATGGAATTGAATTGAATCTAGTCCAACAGGAATCTGCTTTACAATATTTTTGGCAAGTGCTTACTAAGACTTGACCCAGCAATCAGCCATCAAAAGATGCCACTGAAACTAATCTTACTCTATGTCTTCTGGGGATACACTCTCCTTCTACTGTGGGGGGGTAGGAGAGGGCAGTGGCATTCAGCCCAGCCTGGGTGCCAGGAGAAATTACTGTACCAGAAAACCTTACTCTCCCAATCCTACCTCTTGGATAAGCAAATTGAAATTCTCTGCACCACTAGCTTGGCATTCTATATAAATTATTATAGGTTTTTTCTTCTCTATCTCTTCCTCTCTTCTATTCAGTAACATACAGTGATAAGATATGAGTTTTATTCAAGTTTTTGATTAATTGACTTCAGAGGTTTATATTATCTGAGTTAGATCTGGCTTTACTCTGCTCCTTCATCAAGACTTCCTTTAAAGCAGAGGAATGGCTGGGGAAAGAGGGTGCAAGTCAGAACTATTTTCTAATGCTCAATTCAATTTTCCACTGAAGCTTTCCAGTTTAAATCTGAGAAAATTTTAGTGTAGTATAATAGGAAAAGCATCAAAGTGAATTTGATTCCTATTTCAGCTACTTACTTTATGCATGACTTTGGCCAAGTCATTTAAACTCTCTTGATTTAAGTTCTTCATCTCAAAATTTGGAGGTTGGATTCTGGAAAGCAATTTGGAGCTATGCCCAAAGGGCTATCAAACTGTGCTTACCTTTAGATCCAGCAGTTTCACTATTGGATCTATATGTCAAAAAGACCATGAAAAAGGGAAAATCATGCACATGTGCAACAATCTTTGAAGCAGCTGTTTTTGTGGTGGCAAGGAACTGGAAACTGAGTGGATATCCATCAGTTGGGGAATGATTGAATTAGTTATGGTATATGAATATAATGGAATATTACTGTTCTGTAAGTAATGATGAGCGGGTTGATTTCAGAAAAGCCTGGAAAGACTTACATGAACTGAAGCTAAGTGAAGTGAAGAGAACCAAGAGAACATTGTATACAGCAACCACAAGATTATGTGATGATCAACTGTGATAGACTTGGCTCTTTCCAACAATGAGAGGATTCAAGACAATTACAATAGACTTAGAACAAGAAATGCCATTTGCATCCAGAAAGAGAACCAAGGAGACTGAATGTGGATTAAAGCATAATATTTTCATCTTTTATTGTTGTTATTTGTTTGCTTGGTGGTTTTTTTTCCCTCCCATGTTTTTTTTTTTTCTCTCTCACATTTTTTTCCCCTTTTGATCTGATTTTTCTTGCATAGCATGATAAATATGGAAATATGTTTAGAAGAGTTGCACATGTTTAACTTATAACAGATTGCTTGCTGTTTTAGCGGGGGCAGGGGAGGGAGGGAGAAAAATTTGGAACCCAAAGTTTTGAAAAGGTAAATATTGAAAACTATCTTTTCATGTGTTTGGAAAAATAAAAAATATTATTAAAAATAAGATGGTTGGGGTATATGGTCTCTGAGGTCCTTTTCTAATTTTAAAGATATGGTTCTATAATCTACCATAAATCCTCAACAGTGAAATTTATTCAGGATTCTAAAAGTTTAAAACTCATAAGTATCTGATCTGAAAGATTCCCTTAGAGATAATCAAGTCAGTGTCTCTTACTTTTTGTCACTGTTGTTTAGTCATTTCAATTGTAAGTGATTCTTTGTGACTCCATTTGGGATTTTTTTGAAAAAAGATACTAGAATAGTTTGCTATAGCTCATTTTACAGAGAAGGAAAGTGAAGCAAATGAAGGTAAGTGACTTAATGAGGGTCACATGGCTAGTAAGTGTCTAAGGCTAATTTGAATTCAGGTCTTCTAGACCCAGCACTTTATCTACTGCACCGCGTGGCTATCCATCTTTTACTTTAGAAATGAGCAAATAAAGGCCCACAGTTAAGAAGCCCTTGCCCATATCTACAAAATTAGTGTCAGATATGGCTTTAGAACCTTGTTTCATTCGGTCCATATCTTTCTTTGCTACATGGTCCTGCCTCTTCTGAAGTATAGTTTCTGGTAATCTCTAAGTCTGATATTAAAAATAACCAAAGGAAAACAAAAGATCAGAAATTCGAGATTAAAAATGAAATTCACCCAACAGTGGGTGAATTTAATTTCCTTTTGGCATCTTTCTGAGAGGAGAAGCACTGCCCAGGTGCAATGGAAATATTTCAGGGAGTCAGGGGGCCAACACTTATCAAACAGAAGTCTGGTGCTAGTTACACAAGCTTCTTATATTAGAAAGAAAATGGAAAAATGGGGTCATTTCTTTTTTGTCCTTCCCCAAAGTCTCTCTGGCTGCCACCTTTATATACAGCTAGGATTCTTCCCAAGAAAATCACAAAGGTCAACTTTAAACACAGCTCAGTCCTAATTATCCTGGGATGCAGAGGGAAGATATGAATTTTAATCAAGCATTTGCTTCATCTGGTTGACTTCTAAGGGCTACAGGAGCTGTTGTCAGGTTTATTTAAGCTTCGACAGTGTCATCAGCAAGTTGTAACAAATAAAGTCAAGTCTATTCCCTGTGACTGCAGAAAATCACAGATGAAAATTCTCCTTTTGTAATAAATAAATATCTAGAAAAAGAAAATCTTTCTGCAGCAATCTGCAAATAGGCCCATGGCTCCAGAAAGGTGCTTGGTCATTCTTTAGTTCTAGCATTCCTTAGAAGAGATCAGGTAGGGTAATAAATGATTCAAAATCCACTTCTCCCCCCAATTTATGTCAACACCAATTTCTTGGGATCATTACCATGCAGAATGTTCATCCTGTACAGGAATGAAGTGTGTTACAGTTAAAATGATGCATTTGGAACCAAAGGTCCTGGATCCAATTCTCAGGTCTGTTGTATGTCATTCATGTGACTTTGAACAAGTAATTTTCCTTCTCATCTTTTAAATGAGAGGATTGGACTAGAGGACTTCTTATGTTGTTTCCAGTTTTAAATCTATGATTCTATGATCTGATTCAGTGTTACAAGATTTTAGAGAAACTCACAGGATTAGTAATTTAGAAATGGGAAAGCCATGAGATGTTGTCTAGTCCACCCCCTCTCCCTGCATTTTACAGATTACAATGTCAAACTGTTATAACGAAGGACACTACCTACAAAAACCCAGGCTTGGCCTTCAACTGTAATGACAGATATTCCAAGGCTGTTTGACAATAACGTCAGCATGCATGGCGTAGGGTTTGTGGGGTGACATAAATATTTGGTCTTTCCCTCAGATAGCCATCATTTCATGTGGCTGATTGAATGGAACCCCCCAGGGGCCATAAACAATGGCTCGCTGCCACAGTGTGTTTGGATAAAGAACCACGGGTGCTCTGAGCAAACATGCATTCCATATTTCATTTTTAACTCAATTTCCATATTATCTCCAGAGGATACTTCTTACCGGCACATATTAGTTTTGTCTCTGAAAAAAAATAACACCCGTTCTTTTAGATAAGCAACCTCAGCGGTGTAACACTCTTGTTGTTGATATGTATAGGTTTAAGGATGCCTTTTAAAAGCCTTCAAAGTTAACAAATGTGAAATTAATATTCTAGGCAGTAACATGGACTGAAATAGGAAAGAGAATTATCCATGATGGTCACAAAGATTTCACACCATCAAAAATATACACAGCTTAAAAGCATGCCCATAAAACAATATGGCTCCACTACTGGGTATTAATAAAACATTCTTGCAGACAGCTTAAACCACTTTCATCTGCTATGATGAATTTATTTCCATAAGTGTTGATAATATGAAATAATCTTTGGGTAGTTGGGGGTGAGTGGGCAAAATGCCCAAAATCAGTAGACAGGCAAATGTTTCAACAGTTAAAACTAGATTTTCCCCAGCTTAGGTTTGATTCTTGTTAAATTTCTAGAATGGATTATTAATTAAATGGTCTATGAACCTTTATAAGAGAAAGAGATAATCACCAGGAATCAGCCTTAGTTCACTAAGAATGAATTACACCACTGTCTCTGTCTCTGTATTTCTCTCTTGGCAGGTATACGGTTTGGTAAGTCAGAACTACAGGAATTCTTGTCTCTTTCAGGAATCATATAATGAAAGCAGGAAGAGTCTGTGAAGCAACCATGTGGTCCAACCCATACCCAAAAGAGATGCTCCATCAAGTGGTCATCCAGCCTCTGTTTATAGATAGATGTCTGGTGTGGGGAATCCATTCCTCTTTGGGTCAGTTATTCCTTGCTGTAAGTTTTCCCTGGCATTCAGCCTCAATATACCTTTTCAACTTCTACCCATTGCTCTTTTTGCTTTCTGTGTCCAAGTAGAACAAGTCTAGTCCGTCTCTTTCTATCACCTTCAATACCATCCTCTTCACTAGCTTTTCCCCACAATACTACAAACATAATTAAGTCTCCCCAATGATTAAGCAAAAAACAAAACCACTTTTCCTTGATTTCTTGGTCTTCCCAGCTACTACTTTCTGTCTCTTCTCTTTAATGGCTCAATGTTTTAAAGTTTTCTATAAGTTATATAGCTCTGAGATTATCACCACTCAATTTTTCCCCAACCCCTTGCAATACAGTTTTCAATACCACAATTTTGTTGATATTTCTCTATTAAAGATCCTAACCATTTCTCAGTGACCAAACCTCTTTTCCTTCTCTTTGAATCTTGGTAGAATGTCAATGGTCCAGAGGAAAGAATGTCATACTTGAAGCAAGAAGACTTGGATTCAAGTTCCAAGTTTTGATACTCACTACTATATCTATGAGGAAATAACTTACTTTCACTAGTTAAAAAAAACCAGCAAAAATAATACACAAATTACTTATTTCATAGATTTATTGTGAGGAAAGTACTTTGCAAACTTTAAAGTATTTTTATTTTTAACTGTCTCTTGCTTCTGGATATTCTGTCCTTTCTTGGTTTCAGAAACACAAATTCATCTAAGCCTCTTCCCATTTTCTATTTCTTTTTCTCAGCTCCTCATCCTCTTTCTGGCTTTTTAAGGATCTATCCTTGACCTTTCACTTTACTTTTTGTGCTTTCTTCTTTTTCCAATTTCATTTGCTCTTCAAGTACTCTTCTACACAGATGACTCAGATCCGTACTTCTAATCTTAATCATGTTTCCAAGATTCACATCTTTATCTCCAGGACATTTCTACTGCAACATTTCAATTTACACTTAAACTCAACACACACAAAACAAGACTTTTTAGCTCTCTCCCTTAACCTGCTCCTTCTTCCTACTTGACTATTTCTGTCTTTGGTGCCACTATTCAACATCTCCCATGTTCAAAACATGATTGTCTTTCATTTTTCTCCTTTTTTCAACTCTCACTCAATTAGTTACTAAGACCTGCTGATGGCTTCCTTTACATACTTCTTAAATCTGTTTCCTTCAGTCATTTCCATTCAGCCATTCAGTCAGTCAGTCAACAAGTATTTGTTGAGTACTTATTACAATGCTAGGTATGGGAATACAAAGGGAAAATTAGACATTTCTGACTTCAAGTAGCTTGTGCTTTATTGAAGAACAGCATAGATAGAAAAGAGTGAATTTCTTAGTGTTATTTAAAACTCACCTTAAATCTACTTCCTCCACAAAATTATACTTCATTTCTCCCTCCCTTCTTGCATTCTTCCACCTCTCAAATCACTTCTCCATTTGAACACTGGAAAGCATTTTGTTTTTCTACTTTCTCCAAGCATCAAACTAATATTTAGTTTAATTCTGAGACCTTAAAGAATTTCAAGATTTACAGGCTCATACTTTATGCCTAGAAATCTTTGGTGGCCTCAAGCAACATCTTAAGTAGCTTATCCTTATGCTTAGTATAAATTCGCCTAACCATTCCCTTGACCCTAAACAAAAGGCCCCAATAGGCACTGGGACTTAATATTGACCAGTCAGTATTATTACGCATCTACTATGTTTCAGACACAGTGCTAGATTCTGGAGATGTAAAGACAGATGATGAAAACTCCTTACTCTCAAAGAACTTATTTCCCAATGGGTTGACAGCAAAGAAATAAACACATAGATATAAATAAATAAAACAAAGTAATTAGGAAAGGACATGAGTTTTGGAAGGAATAGAAAAGGCTTCAAGGAGAAAGTGTGGGGTTACATTAGTGCAGTTGAATCTTCTCCCTCCTGGACTATATAAATTCTTTGAGGATAGCCCAACACAATCTTTGCCTCATCCCTGCCATAAAGCATAGCACTCTGCACACAATAGGTGCTTGATACATATTTGATGTGGCTATTATTTATGCAACTTTTTCAAAAGCACATAGATAAATAGTATCAGAGCTAAGGATAGAAGCCCCGTCCTTCTGGACAATGCATCATCTATCCAATTGGCTGCATATTGTCTATACTATCTACATAAGATGTAATAACATTTAACTCATCTGATAGTTTTTGCTGACTGCTGGGAAGAGGAAGATTTCCTCATTAGTTTTCTAGGAATGAGATCATACACAACATCTGATGTATGTCTATGTTCCTTCTCTAACACTAGCTCACTTTGTGATGTGGGGTCATTTGTGGGATGGTATTATTGGCCAGCTTCAGAGTCAAGAAGATCTGAGTTCAAGTGCTACCTCTCACTCATATTAAATGTGTGACTCTGACCAAGTTACTCTTAGTGTTACTGAATTCTCAGTTGTGTCCAACTCTTTGTAATACCATTTGGGATTTTCTTGGCAAAAATACTGGAGCAATCTGCCATTTTCTTTTTCAGCTCATTTTATATATGCAAACAGATTAAGTGACATGTCCAGGCTCACACAGCTAGTAAAGTGTCTGAGAGCAGATTTTAACTCAGGAAGATGAGTCTTCCTGAATCCAGATCTAATACTCTACCCACTGTGCCATCTAGCTGCCCAACATCTTAGTATTCTAGGCAATTTTCTGAGAATAAAGAATTGCTGATATGTCTGGTGAATCTAGGGACCTGTTCTTAGAATAATGTTTTTAAATGCATAAAATGAAATATATAGGATTCTAACGGACAACTGTCACAATGAATTAGAACTATCTTTTAAAAAAAATTAAGTTCACAGCTGTCTCTGGTTCAGAAATAGATATATTAATGAAAAGAGTTCCCGCTTGGACTTTTTAGAAAGGCCAGGATCACCTCATTCCTATCATGTAGATATAGTGCTCACTAAATCCAATTCCATATTATTTCTCAACTTAAAAAAGATTTCTGGTGTGGCACATGTATTACTTATGTCTCATTTGTGCCTCTGCCTGGAGAGGTCCCTCTCTGGGAGCTGATCATGCACTGGCCTATTTATTCTACACAGATCACCCATCATTGCTGATAACTGTTATGCTCCATGGCCTGACCCACAGCAACAGTCAACAGGGTTCCTTTGGGTCAAAGACAGACATGAATGCCTTGATGCATTAATAGGGTGGGTCCTGAAGGGACATACAGGAGGTGCCTGAAAAGCTCCAGCTCCAGCTTTTTCAGCATCTGAGGCAGTAACAGCAACAGACAGAGAACTAATAGATGTTATGTGCCCCTACCACTTCACGGACCAAGGATATGTCAGGGTAGCGAAGGAGTCAATTAAGAAATATGATCTGTTGTTTCCTCATAATGTGCATGGAGAGCTCCCATTAACGTTAATAAGAATAATGCAGGAAAGAGTGTGCTAACAAAAATCCTCTACATAAAAATCATTTATAGCCTGCTCTCACTGTCCCTTCTGCCTTAGGCATAGCTACTTGTGGGAAGCTCAGGCAAGGAGAAAACAAGGTAGTAGAGGCAGTAAAATGACTCCTCCTCCAATCTATGAGAATGCCAAGAAAACTCTTGGCTCTCCCACATCTCCTATAACAAGCCTGGAGAAACTGAACAACCCATTCATTTGGTGATGGTGGAAACTGGGTGGGAGCTATGCTAAGCTTCTACACTTATGGAAGACAATGATATGGGCAGGTGGCACCTTGCCTGGGTGCTTGGGGGAAAGAATATTTGACTGTAAAATTCACTCTGCTTCAACGTGGGATAGAGGCCTGCTAGGAAGAGAATAGTGGGGCATTCTTGGTCACTGCGAGTTTCCAAAAGACCAAAGACTGGCATGAACTGTAGCATAAGGCAGACTCCCAGAGCAGGGGCATTTAACATAAGTATGTTAAAGTATATGTTAAATACAATATATGTATACATATTTATACAGTTTTCTTGCTGCACAAGAAAAATCCGATTTAGAAAGAAGGTAAAAATAACCTGGGAAGAAAAAACAAAAATGCAAACAGACAAAAACAGAGGGAGTGGAAATGTTATGTTGTGGTCTGTACTCATTTGCCAGTGTTCTTTCTCTGGGTGTAGCTGGTTCTGTTAATTACTGCTCTATTGGAACTGATTTGGATCCTCTCATTGTTGAAGAGGGCCACGCCCATCAGAATTGATCATCATATAGTATTGTTGTTAAGGTATATAATGACTGAGGAGGTAACTATTTCAAAAAATAAGAAATCTTCTAAGAGATAGAAAAGTCCTTTGTGCCAAGGTAAAGTTTCCGATATGAGCTCACAGAAGTTTGTGGCTACATTTGAGTAATACAATCCCTGGGCAACATACACATTATGGACAGGCATGGAGATACCTGGGTGGTTTCCAAAGTAGTTGATTGCTTCCTTATCTTTATTCAGACAACTAAAATAAAAATTATATCAGCACAATGGGGAAATTGACAAGTCTTCTTTTGGCCTGTTTCCTCCTCTAAAATATAAGAGGTAGTTCAACCTCGAAGGTCCTCTCCAAACTCTGCTAAATCTGCAGCTCCTGGTCTTCTGAAAGGTCATCAAAAGCACACAATAAATCTGTGTGATCCCAGTCCAGGGCCACATTTCCTATGAAGACTTAAGTCCCAGTTTACAAAACCTTCTCCTAGATGCACGCTGCTTGCATCCTCCCAAAGTTATTTTATTCCATAAATTCTACTTCTAAACTTTCCATGCCCCAGAAATGAAAATGGGAAATTAGCCAGAAACTGCTTTATTGTTGGATACAGACCAGAAGGGGAAATTATTGTTTTCCTATATTTCGCTTTTCTCCTCTCCCTCTTCTCAATGAAGCCTCAGTCAAGCCTCCCACTTTCTAAATTAATTCCAAGTCCCTATCAGATCTCTGCCCAGAAGAGAATCTGAAACAAACCCTGCCACTATCTATCTGCACAATGGAACTCAAGGATCATGGGATTTAGAATTGATAATGCCCTTAGATTTGACAGAACCCAATGAGAAACTGACAATCTCAAAAAACTTATCTGGTTGAATATGGCCATTGCAGCGTGATTTATAACAGTGAAAAGCCAGAAATAAATTACACTCTTAATGATTGGGGCCAATATTGGCTGAACATGCTATGATATCTGCAAGTCTCTTACAAAGCCATAAAGGATGATGATAAAAAATTCAAAGAGGTTTAGGAAGACATGTAGGAAGACTTGGAACAGTGTGATGCAATAGACAGAGGACCAAGGTACATGTGATCAAAGGTTCAGAAGCTGAAGGAGATCTTAGAAGTCATCAAGTCCAACTCTTTCATGTTACAGATAGGGAAACTGAAGCCCAGAATGGATAAGTGAGATCAGTATCACATAGTGTCTGGTAAGTGTCTGAGGCAAAATTTGCACTCAGGTCTTATAGAGACAGGTGACAATAAGAAAGGATGTTAGACCAGGAGTTAGGAAAACATGAGTTTGAAATAATAGCTTGAGCTTTGCAAAAAACTTTACTAATGTTATTGGATCCTTACAGCAATCCTGAGAGGGATATGCTATTATTATTCCCATTTTATGGCTGAGAAAACTAAGGCAAACAAGTCACTTAATCTCCACCTATCTCAGTTTCTTCATCTGTAAAATGTGAATAATGCTAATTCCCAAAGTTGTTATGAGGATCAGATGGGATAGTATTTGTAAAATGCTTTTCAAACTTTTTAAACCACTATATAAATGCTAGCTATTATTCTTGATTCCAAGTTGAGGATTCCAAAATCAACAAGGTAGAACCAAAAGAATAATATATGTGGTCATTCTAAATGCACTACTTCAATAGCACCAAAACTCAAAACAAACATATTGGACAATGTTTATAATAATTTCTAAAGCATCATTTGATCTTTCTTTTTTTTAACAAACAGAAAAACTACTGTTGTATCATGTCTATGTCAAACACTCATTGGATCCTACAATATGCCAGCACTAGCAAGACAAAGACAGAACTGATCCCTTCCCTCCTCCAAAAAGTCTTTGTCTCACTCTTTATTATCACACTTGGAGTTTTCTTAATAGAAATGTTGGAATGGCTTCTCATTTTACAGATGAGCAAACTGAGGCAAACAGTTAAGTGACTTGCCTAGAGTCACACACAGCTAACGAGTATCTGAGGCTGGATTTGAATTCAGAAAGATGAGCATTCCTAACTCTAGACACTCTATCCACTGTACTACCTAGCTGCTATTTGAGGGATGCTAGCAACTAGAAAGAAACAAGGAAGGATGCCAATAGACCAGGGGTCCTCAAACTTTTTAAATAGGGGGCCAGTTCACTGTCCCTCAGACTGTTGGAGGGCCGGACTATAATAAAAACAAAAACTTTGTTTTGTGAGCCTTTAAATAAAGAAACTTCATAGCCCTGGATGAGGGGGATAATCGTCCTCAGCTGCTGCATCTGGCCCGTGGGCCGTAGTTTGAGGACCCCTGCTATAGAAGTTGATCCCTTCCCTAAGGCTTAGAGAAAACCAAGGATCCTCAGAAGCAGAGGAGCAATTACTCTCTCTCTTTTATTCATCTATTATTTGATTGTCTTTTAGGAATTATAGCCACTAATTGTGTGTTGGGATTTTGTAGAATGTATCAAAACAAAATTTATTTGTAAAAAAGGAGAAATAAATCATCAGAAAGAGGTTGGTTTCTTCAGTATCATAGACTGACTGAGATTGTCAGGATGAGGTGATCTAGAAACTCCCTTCTGGCCGTAACTATTTCAATCTACCATAATGGTGGTTCTGGAGGGGGTGAGAGGGTAGAAGTTCTTCCCAAAAGTCCTTTCTGGCCCTAACTCCCTAGATCTATAGCTCTAGTTGCATAGACTTTGTTTTTTTCTAATCGCCTTTTTACACACATTTAGAACACATAATCCTTTCTGGGTCAACTTGTTCCTTTAAAGACGGCATTGAGCAGAAGGCATGAAGGCTGCCTTTCTGGATGTCTCTGGGTAACCTGGAAGATTTAACTTCAAAGTTCCTTCTGTTTATCTGTTAGAAGCTCATTTTACAGACAGATTAAGGAGGCTTTCCATTAGTCTTCTGAGAAATGGGCAGTGATTAGTTGCATGAAATGGTGAAATCCAGGCTTCTGTTTAAGCTTTATCAGCTGAGGAGATGAGAGAGAGGAGGATAGAAGTAGGGGAAAAGCTTAAAAATTCTTTTTTTTTTTTCCTAAGAAGCACCTGTCACAGCTTCAGAAGCGGAGAATCGACTCAAGGCTATGACTCTGCAACCTGCTCTACTGGAATCTGAAAGGAGATGATTTCTGCTTGTCTCAGATTAGGGAAAATACCAGTCAGTATGCTTCAAAGGGAAACCTGTCACTGAAATACTCAGGTCTTCTTTTGGAGAGGCAAAAACAATTAGGAGAAGAGAGAATTGTAAGAAAAGGGTGGTCAACCATGGTAAATACATTAGAGAGATTGAAAAATGTGAAAACTGAGAAGAGACTGGAGGATCAGTCAATGGGAATTAGTTAATGGGGTCACTACAAGATTAAAAAGGGCAGATTCAGTAGAATAGGTAGGCATGGAACCCAAAATACAGTGATAAGGTTACATTGAGTGTGTGATGAGGGAGCAGAGAGAGCAAGTATAGTTGATTGTATCTTTTGGCACTTCATTGATGAAAAGGAAAAAAAAGAAATAAAATGGCAGCTAAAGAGAGTGAGTAAAACAAGGGCAAGCCAAGTTAAAGCTAAGAAAAAACCTAAATATGTCAGTGGCCTGAAGGGGAAGAGCCAATGCTGAGAAGGAGAGAGAGAAGATTCAGGGCAGAATGCCAATGGATTCTCTGATGTTGTACTTCTCTATTTACCTTCAGCTTTCCTTGCCAATCCTGTGATATTCCAAACTTTACACTTGTCATAGTTATTATGGGACCATGCCACCCTTCAATATCATCCTCTGTTACATGTCATTGCCTTTAATTCGGGGCTTCTAAAAATCTTAACTGGCTTCAGGAGGATCTATATCATTATCTACAGATAATTCTCTCACTTCTTCCTCAGAATTGTTCTTCTTTGTCTTAAGCATTTTCAAGGCTTCTTTCTCTCTCCACCCCAGGTCCCAGAGGGAGAAGGCAGAATGTGATAGTACAGAATATTGTATTCAACCATTAGACAAGTTTTCTCTAACTGATATTTTTACTTAATTGTTTTTCCTTTTCATATAACAATTTTCAATCCAAACCGGAGGTTCAGAATGACTACAATATGAAGGCAAAAGGCATCAGCAAAGCATTTGTTTATTTGTTTTATATTAAGCAAGAGGTAAGGAGCACTTGAGTGAAGTGAGCAGAACTTGAGTGAAGTGAACATTGTGCACAGTAACAGCAACATTATGTGATGATCAGATGTAATGGACTTGGCTCTTGTCATCAAGATAGCCATCCAAGACAATTCTAATAGCCTTGGGATAGAAAATGCTATGCACATCTAGAGAAAGAACAAGGGAGACTGAATATAGATCAAAGCACAATATTTTCACCTTTTTAAAATTTGTTCGCTTTTTCTTTCTTGTGGTTTTTCACCCCTTGGGTCTGATTTTTCTTGTACAACATGACAAATAAGGAAATAGGTTTAAAAGGACTATTTATGTTTAACCTATATCATATAGCTTGCTGTCTCAGGGAGAGAAAAAGTAAAGAGGAAGAAAAATTTGAAACCCCAAATCTTAAAAAAATGAATATTGGAAACTGTCTTTATGTATATTTGGAAAAAATAAAATACTATTGAGGAAATAAATAAATAAGGTAATTTATAACCAAAAAAGAGCTAAAGAGCAGAGTGGGGAGACAGCTGGGGTAGCCCAGGAATTAGCAAGGAGAGAACAGCTGACCTTGAAGGGAATCAGGGTTCCTAGGGTGATAGGAATCACATCACTAATTTAAATGACTGACCATGGAAAACAAAATGCCAACATGCTTTTGGCAGAGATATCTTCCCATTCATCAGACCCAGGGAAAGAAAAAATGTAGATATGATGCTATATGTCCCCAAAGCACAGGGGTAGGAGGGGGGGAAATCAAAATAAGACAATAAGCTTCTCAGGTCCCTTACGTACAACCTAGCAGGACTGTGAAAGCAACAAGACAACTGGTTACTTCCTTTTTAAAAAAAAGCAAAGTGAAAAGAGCAGAGATCAGGTTCAAATTTTGCTGCATGCTTTGGGTATGACCCTTTTTTGCCCAAGAAATTTTTATATTACCCCAGGTATAGAGCTATATGAAATAGGTATACAAATCTAACATTTACTGATAATAAATCATAATTTTGTGACTCACATTCAGTTATGAGACCCCATATGAAGTTGAGATCCACAGTTTAAGAAGCTGGAGATTAGATGACCTTTAAGGTCCTTTCAGGTTCTGACATTCTGTGATTCTGTGGGGGCTTATACTATATTTCTTCTTTGTCTGACAGGATTTCACTTTCCTCAGTGGGAAACATATTCTATTGGTAGAGACCAGCAGCTCTTCTGTAACTCATAAAAATCACAAGATCATAGATTAGAAAGAGGCCATGGAGTCCAATGTCTTCATTTCATAGTTGGAAAAATCAGTCTTGAGTCACTAAATGACTTGTCCAGACTTGAGCAAGTAGAAGTGTCAGAGGTAGGATTTGAATCCAGGTCCCTAATTTTACAGGCAGGGTCCTTTTCACTATACTGCATCTTTAATGGACCTAGAGAGACATCTTTACCACTGAGAGGTAAAATGACTTCCCTAGAATCACAGAGGCAGCTGAGTGGCATAGTGGATGGAGTGCCAGGCCAGTGGTCAGGAAGAACTGAATTCAAATCCAGTCTCAGATACTTCCTAGCTGAGTGACCCTGGGCAAGCCACTTAACCCTGACTGCCTCAGTCTCCTCATAGGTAAAATAAAATGGAGAAGGAAATGGCAAACTTTTCCAATATCTTTGCCAAGAAAACCCAAACTGGGGTCACCTAGAGCCCCAAACGACTTGACAACAACAACAGAGTCACAGAATCCAAGTGCATCAGAAGACAATTGAAGCCAGATATTCCTGCTTGTGGACATTTCTATCCACTAACCTGCCACCTCTCCCACACTATTTTTCATAGGGGGGTGTAGCTCAAAGTGGGGGACACCCCGGAGGGACCCTCTCAAAGTCTCTAATAGCTCCCTAAGGCCAAGCTTCAGACAGCAGCTCAGAAACAGCGTGAGTGGGATGCCAAGAGGGGGCAGGGCTCCTCCTGGGCCCGGAGTGCCAATGTTAGTTTTTCCTCTGGAGAACTAGCTTTGGGAGCCCCAAGTCTGACCTGGAAACTCTGGGGCCAACAGAGCTCTGCTCTGCAGCTGGGCCACGTTGTACTTGTGAATGGCTCCTTCTGTGTGAGGAGGCCAGGAGGGTGTTTAGCATGCACTCCTGCATGCCGGGAGGTGGGGACGGGTGCTACGGGATCCTCCCAGGAGGCAGCTTTAGGCACTGTGACAGAGAGAAGGCAAGTGACCTGGAAATGCCAAACAAGGAGCGGAGACTGCCTGAAGAGAGCCGGGCTGCTCGCTGCCGTTTGATACTGCATCAGGCAGCGGCTGGAACCCCATCTGGGTTAGCATTCAGCGCACTGCAGCCTTATCCTGGTGTGGGCTGCAGTTGCAGATTGACAGAGTGAAGATTAATCTCCCCTGCCTCTGGGATTGGAGGCCCGAGCAAAGAAACGAGCTGCTTGGGTTTTCTATCACGTCCTGCATTACCTCAAACGGCTGGAACGTCAAGACCCTGACCCGACGCTGCCTCTTCAGCAGGATGCCCTGATAATCCCAGGCAGCCTAAACTGTAATCCTTCAAGAGTGATTTCAGCCTTGAACAAAACAAGGGGAAAGATCCTCAACTTCCATTTTCTGCCCGACTCCTGCTCCTTTGCCCAGGGCCTAACCCTTTAGACCAATCACAAAATGATAGCGTGTCAGAACCGGAGGGGAGTCCAAACAAATCTGAGGACAAAATCGCTCTCGCTGACTTGTACCACATGTCACTGGGTAATATTGCAAGGGATGAGCAAGTACCAATCCACAAGCATTTATTTGCATCTATTTTGTGTCCGGAACTATGCCAGGGATGCAGAATATGATAAATTAAACAGTTCCTGACCTCCAGGAGCTTATATTCTATCAAGGGAAACAACACATACAAAATACATGTAGAACACAAAGATACATGTATAATTTATATATACAATGTTATATAAGGAATAATACAAAGTAATTCTGGAGGAAAGGGGCCTAACGGCTGGGGAGAGGGTGCTGCAGCTGGGGAGTACTGCAACTGTGTCACAAAGGAAGCTAGAGGCTCTAAGAGGGAGAGGTAGCACAGTGGGAAGAACAACAGACTTGGAGTCAGAGGATGTGAATTCAAATCCTATAATTTATACCTGTGTGATCTTGAGCAAAGTCCTTAGCCTTTCTAGACTTTAGTTATACATCTATAAAATGTGGGGATTAATGTAGATCAGGGGTCCTCAAACTTTTTAAATAGGGGGCCAGTCCACTGTCTCTCAGACTGTTGGAGGGCCGGACTATAGTAAAAACAAAAACTTTGTTTCTTTAAATAAAGAAACTTTATAGCCCTGGGTGAGGGGGATAATCGTCCTCAGCTGCCGCATCTGGCCCACGGGCCATAGTTTGAGGACCCCTGGTCTAGATGATCTCTAAGATCTGTTCCAGCTTTAAATTTATAATCAGATAACTATACATAAAGGGTTGTGAGGAGAGGAAGGAGTGCGTTTTAGTTATGTTGGAACAGCTCAAGCAGAGCCAGAGATGGAAAATAGAATGTCCTAGGAAGGCTCTCTGATTTCCCAATCTCTGGCTAGTCACAACCCATCTATGACAATATGTAAGTCCTCTCTGTCTCTATGGAGTTGTTACTTGCCCAGGCTCTTCAGTTTTAAAGGCAGGATTTGAACCCATTTTTTCCTGACTCCAAGTCTGGGACTTTATCCACTATACCATGATGCTTCTATTCTATGAATAGAATACCTTGTAAGTAATAAAGCACATGTGAATTGCTGCTAACGCATGACATGTTAATTTATTAAAATTTCATCTAAGTCCTCCCAAGCCACAGACTCTAAGGCACCATATGCTAGCCTTGGTGAAACACAAAGTTTCCTCTGTCCAAATCCCAAGTATTCCAGGATGCACTCAGAGCCTGCTCTAATTCTGGCTGCTGAAAACCTCACACTTAAAAAAAATCTATCACACCAGCATTGATAGTGTGACAGAAGTATGCGAAAATAGCCCCAAAGTACAGAAGGAGAAAAAGCATTCTACTTACCACAGTCTGTGCATGACGTGCTCACACCTTATGACAGGCGCCTCTCAAGGGCGGGGAGCCCCCAGTGGAAACCAACTTCTTTCTTTCTTCCACTTCCAAAGGGGTCGTGCCAGTCACTCTTAAGATGTACAGAACTTGAGCCATCCCTGCAACCAGGAAGCAGCATGAATTCGGAGGAACTCAGAATCCAGCTTGTAAGTGCTCTTTGAGGCCTTTCTGACCCCACATCCAGGACTCTCACCACCTCGCTAAACCCACAAGATTGTTTTATCTCCTAGACCAGTGTGTCTTAAATTTTTCCCATTCATGACCCTTTTTTGCCCAAGAAATTTTTATGTGAAAATTTTATATCTATATGCCAGGTATATAGGTATGGAAATCAAACACTTAGTGATAAATTATAATTTTTTGATTCCTACATTTAGGTATGAGACCCTGTATAGGGTATCAACCCACAGTTTAAGAAGCTAAGTCCTAGACTATATCTTGCCATCTCAGCCATGAGGTAACATGGAGAGATTCCCACCAAATACTTTGCTGAAATCCACATACACTACATGGCATCTCCTTAATTTACCAGTCCAGTATTCTCATTAAAACAAATAAACCAATGAATGAATGAATGAAAACAGAAAGTTAAGTAATACTCTGGCTTGATGAATCTACTTATGAGGACCATAATAATGGTAATCTTTAGTAATCTCCCTTTCTTTTCTAAGTTTTCAAGAATCATACTTGTAACAATATATGTTTTACAGCATGGCAGGAATCCAATTCATTGATCTATCCTTTTTTTTTTAAATTTTATTTTATTTAATAATAACTTTGTATTGACAGAATCCATGCCAGGGTAATTTTTTACAACATTATCCCTTGCACTCGCTTATGTTTCGTTTTTTCTCCTCCCTCCCTCCACCCCCCCCAAGATGGCAAGTAGTTCTATATATGTTAAATATGGATCTATCTCTTCTGAATTTACCTTCTTTTCAACTTGAAAATCAGGATGGCATTTATCCAGCTCTAGTCTTTTAGAATGAATCCCAATCTCTACAACTTTGCAGAGTTTGTTAACAGCATCATCATCATCACAACTGTCCATTCTTTTACAAACCTGGAATGTCCATTTATCCAGCTGACTTGAATTCAAAGAGTGTGCGTAAGTGCTCCCTTATCATATCACTTTGGATTATTTGGTACCTGTTAATCAGTTCAGTTTTAGTTTCCTGTTTTATTCCTGAACTAGGAATCCAGCCAAAAATCTTTGCTACCTAAACACTGCCCAGTGTCTGTGATTCTTATTTCCCAACTTAAGCTAACTATGGTCCCCCATCAAAGATTTAAAAAAAAATATTTAGAGTTAACAGTCCTATCTCCTATCAGGCACCAATTTAATTCAAGAAATATTTGTTGAGCATTTGCTAAGTATACAGTCCTATACTGGATACTGGAAATACAAAAATAGATAATTTGCAGACCTTGTTTTCCTATAACTTACAATCCAATATGGGATAAGACCTATCCAAAAAGAACTGGTTCCTTTCTAGATTTAGGATCTATAAAGGGTTAGGGAAGGTTCAAGGGAGGAGATGACCTTATCTAGGGTTTAAAGGGAGGTAATTTAATGATTAGTAATCTCATCAGTTAAAGAGTGAAATGGATAGAGTACCAGTCCAGGAGTTAGAAAGACTTGTCTGAATTCAGTTTCAGCCTCAGATAATTACTAGCTGGGCAAGTCATTCAACTTTTTCTTTTTTTGCCTCATTTCCTCATCTATGAAATGAGCTGAAAAATGCATGACTTCCAGTACCTCTGCTAAGGAAACACCAAAAGGAGTCACGAAGAACTGGACACGACTGACAATAATTGAACAACAAAATAGAAGATAGTATAATAATTTCTTTTCTGATAAAGGCCTCATTTCCAAAATATATAAAGAATTGACTAAAATTTATAAGAAATCATGTCATGCTCCAATTGATAAATGGTCAAAGGATATGAATAGACAATTTTCAGATGATAAAATTGAAACTATTTCTACCCATATGAAAAGGTGTTCCAAATCATTATTGGTCAGAGAAATGTAAATTAAGAGAACTCTGAGATTCCACTATATATTTCTCAGATTGGCTAAGATGAAAGGAAAAGATAATGAGGAATGTTGGAGGGAATGTGGGGAAACTGGGACACTGATGCATTGTTGGTAGAGTTGTGAATGGATACATCCATTCTGAAAAACATTTTGGAACTATCTTCAAAAAGTCGTCAAACTGTGCATACCCTTTGACCCAGCAGTATTACTACTGGGCTTATATCCCAAAGAGATTTTAAAGAAGGGAAAGGGACTTGTATGTGCCAAAATGTTTGTGGCAGCCCTTTTTGTAATGGCTAGAAACTGGAAATTGAATGGATGTCCATCAATTGGAGAAAGGCTGGATAAATTGTGGTATAAAATTGTGTGCCTTAAAAGATCAACATGAACTGATAGAAAGTGAAATGAGCAGAACCAGAAGATCATTATATACTTCAGCAACAATACTATATGAGGATCAATTCTGATGGATGTGGCTCTCTTCAACATTAAGAGGATCCAAATCAGTTCCAATTGATCAGATCCAACAGAACCAGCTACACCCCAGTGAAAGAATACTGGGAAATGAGTGTGTATCACAACATAACATTTACACTTTTTCTGTTGTTTGCTTGCATTTTTGTTTTTCTTCCCAGGTTATTTTTACCTTCTTTCTAAATCCAATTTTTCTTGTGTAGCAAGACAACTCTATAAGTATGTATACATATATTGTATTTATCATATACTTTAACATATTTAACATGTATGGGACTACCCGCCATTTCAGGGAGGGCTGGAGGGAAGGAGGGGAAAAGTTGGAACAGAAGTTTTTGCAAGAGTCAATGCTGAAAAATTACCCATGCATATGTTTTGTCATTAAAAAACTATAATAAAAAAACAACTTCTAAGCCAATGCTGTCTTAGAACATGAAAAATGGCAGTCTGAGGCTACAGAAGAGTTAACAGTAACATTGGAGCTATTATGTCAACCCTGCACACGCAAAGGATTCTTCACAGATTCATGAAAACTAATACAGAGTAAAGAAAACAGAATCAGGAAAACACACAATGACTACCAAAAAAATAAAAATTAAAAAGCCACTAAAACAAAGCTTGGACATTCTCAAATTATGATGCCCCACTTTGCCAGAGAAGAGATGAGAAAACAATGTGTTCTCCTTTCCTTAAAAGAGGGTGGAGAGTTATGGGTACAGAATGCTGCATACACTATTAAGTATATCCATAAATAAATTGCTAAATCTAGAACTGGAAGAGATCTCAGAGTCTACCTAGTTGAAACAGAAGAACAGAGTACAAGAAACTGGAGTAATTTGTTCAAGATCACACATATAAAAGTCAGAGGCAGATCTGAACCCAAGTCCATCATCTCCAATACCAATGCTACTGTCAAATGGTTCAACAACAAAAATTGATGTTTTGTTGGTGAAAATGACATTTTAAAAAGCCATCTGCTTTGCTACTGCCCTTTATGGATCACAAGACCTTTCAATCTAATTTGTATTGTCTCCCCCATTAGAAAGTGGGCTCCTTGAGATGTGGAACTATCTTACTTTTATATTTTTATCTCTAGCACAAAGCATTTAATAAATGCTTTATTCATTTATTTGTTTATTAATTCAATAAAAAAGTAGGTTTCCTGCTTCCTTCTCATTTCCTTAACTATATTCTAAACCTATGCTAAGACAATTCTGTCCATTTCTATGCTTCCCATAGCTTCTAAAATCCATAGGAAAAAGTCTGTCTTTTAAAAGGTACAAACAATCAGTTTTCTGGGACTTTCAAGATCTTTGCCATTATCATCAGCTTCAGTTTCTTCTCTGAAGAGGTAGACCAGAAAGCATCTCTTCTCAAAAGAGGTAGCCTTTCTGGGTATAGCTAACTAAAATCTTGGCCCTTTTCCTACACTTCTCCTTTCCACATGAACCCTTATTATCAAAAAACCCAGGCCTGCTTAGGTGCCACCTGAATAGGATATAATCAGCAGAGTGGCAAGGAAAACTCCTGGACTAATTCTTTCCACCATCCCCGCAAAGGAACATAATCTCTTCCTCTTCTCTTAACTTACCAGGGCCTTTCATTTGGACTTCTCAGTCTCCCTTGTCTCAGGATGATTTGTACATTTGTCCTTCTCCCATTAAGTACTTTTCTAAGAGTCAGACACTTTTGAATCATGGGACTAGAAAGAAAGGCAAAAAGCAATCCCTGCCTCAAAGAGCTCACTGTTTAATTCAAGAGACAATCAGCTGTGTACAAATAAGATTTATGCGTCATACATTGGAAATAATCAACAGAGGAAAGGCATTAGAATTAAGTATCAAATATTATAAAATAAAATATTAAATGATAATATTTAATATACTAAATATATTTAACATATGCTATATAACATATTAAATGTTCATATAAAATTCCTTGAGAGGAAGATTCATGCTACAGAAGAGAATTCAGGTGGGGGGCAGGGCACTACAAATGTCTCCAAGTACAAGAAAAGATTAGACTTGTTCTGCCAGAGGGCAGAACTACAGCAATGGGTGGAGAAATCTGCAGAGAAGCCAATTTAAGCTTCAAGTCAACAAGTCAAATTAACAAGCATATATCAAGTGCTTACAATGTGGCAGGCATAGTGATAAGCACTGGGAATACAAAGAAAAGTAAGAATGGTTGATGTCAGGAAAATTTCCTAATGATAGAGCAGAAAAGAGCCCTCTTGAGAGAGGGTGGGCTCTCCCCCATCAAAAAATGGTCTTCAAAGAGAGATGGATGGATAGGATAAATGGACAAATACTTGAAAGGATGGAGAGATGGACAGGGAAGCAGGGAAATCATATTGTAGGTCTTGCTAAGTTACAAATCCACTATGTGACCTTTGACAAGTAACTTCTCTCTAGGTATCAGTTTTCCTACCTGTAAAATAGATAAGGTTCTGGGGGTGGGAGGAAGGTGAACTAGTGCCTTCAGATCCCTCCTAACTGACTTTCTGTGGCTGCTGGGTTATGCTTGCTTATGATACATGACCTAATGAGGAATGGCAAACTTTGCATATATTAGAGAAGGCAAACAGATGGCCATGCTTCAGGACAGCCTGATTCTCTGCCAAACAAGCCTCAGGAAAAGAGCCAGTCCTTGCCCCAAATCCCTTCTGATTCAAAATTCTTTAATAATAACAATAATTATAGTTAGCGATTATAAAGTATTATAAAGTGTGCAACATTTTATCTCATTTGATTCTCATGACCACCTTGTGAAAAGTGTTATTTCCCCAGTTTACAGATGAGGAAACTGAGGTCAAGTGACTTACTTAGTGTCGCACAGCTGAGAAATGTTTGAGGCAAGATCTGAACTCAGGAGCAGCTGACTCCAGATCCAACACTTTGGCACCTAGATGCCTACAGGGAAGAAAAACTGAGGGGTAAGCAGCCTTATTCCTCGGAGGGAAAACAGAAAAGGGGGATTAACTCACTGCCCCCCAAGGGAGATATGTCTGCCTCTTTCTGTAGAACTGCTCAGCAAAAAAAAAGAAAAGGGGACCTAACCCACTGGCTACCCACAAGAGAGAATGATTGACTGTCTCTGCTGGGCATTTTCCCAGAGAAGAAAAAAGGCCCCAAAGAATTATCTAGAGCTACAACCTGGGCTGAAGCTATTTTCACCTACCAAAATGTCAGCTTCAGCCCAGGTCAGTAAATCCCATGTCCAGCAGGAGCATTGTTTCCTGCATAAATCAGGATAAATCTGGTCTCCGAATGCCACCTGATTTTGAATTTTCAAAATCACTTTATACATTAATTTACTACATCAATAATTTCCATACGAGGATGTTGTCAAGTAATAAATACGGGGTGTGCTGACAGAGGCAGAGCTGCTGGGGATGATAAAAGGCCTGGCTTCCAGGAGAGACATAAAAACACTCAAACCACAACAGAAGATGCTGAAGAAATAATTACACTGAGTGGTGCCAACTGTTGAGTGACTGGAAGAGCCCCAACCTGGGAATGTGATTCACACAACCAGCAATTAATACCTTTGCCACTCCGGACTTTTTACTGAGAGAGTGCTCAAAGCCCAGTTGCAGCGGGCCAAGCTGCTCTGCTGGCTTCCTAGGAGCCACCACCTGCCTGGCCTGGGCTGAAGAGTACCATTTTCTCGATGGGAAGCTCCCCAAGGTAGTTAGCAATCCTCCAACGTGGTCTTGTCCAGAGAAGCATTAATCATAAAGCTTGGCTGCTCTCTCGGTGGGAGGAAGGGTAGGGAGAAAAAAAAGGCTGTAGAGAATTTCAGAAACTGGGAGGCATTGTAGGGATAATCTAGTCCAACATTCTCTTGGGGAAACTGAGGCCCAGAACGGTCAATGGACTTGTTAAGGTCACAGAGCTCCTAAGTATCTCCTCCAATCTCTCAACAAGCAGGGAATTCAGCCTACTGGGCAAGAGATTAAGGCAAGCAGCCAGATTGAAATTGCTTTGGGGAAATAAAATCCTAAATTCAGGTTGACAGGTCATTATGGAAGATTGTTATTTTACAATGAAACTTACAAAATGCATGACAGAAGATTCTAGCCATTTACATGTTGAGCCAGAGCACAGGCAGCTTCACTGGCCATGACCACTCTGCCCAGATCTCAGGCAGGACAGGACAAGATGCTGGAGGGTAGAGATGGGACTCTGTGCCTGATCTTGACCACCTGAAGTCCAATGTACTTCTGGCCTTGTTCCAAAGTCATTTCTCCACCGGGGAAGGTCTAAGCAATTAAATTATCCCAGGAGCAAAAACCTGGAGGGCTTATATTGAAAGTCAGGAGACTAGATGGGTCAGCAGATTCCCTGATAAATTCTGAGCTGCTCTATTAGCATTGACATCTGCAACCAAGAACCATTTCTCTTCTATCTAAACCAAATCCTGGTCTTAATGAGACAGGAAAAAACCAGGCATTAGTTTTTGTTTTTGTTTTGTTTTTATTCAGAATCACAAAAATGTTAGAACTGGAAGGGACAAAGGAGATCATTGAATCAATGGGTATTTCTTAAGCACCTACTATACAATAAAAGGTAGTTAGGTGGTATAGTGGATGGAGTGCTAGACCTGGATTTGGGAAGACCTGAGTTCAAATGTATCCTGAAATACTAGTAGCTGTGTGACCCTGGGCAAGTGACTTAATTCTTTTTCTAACCTCAATTTCCTCATCTGTAAAATGAGCGTGATGGACAAGAAAAGGGCAAACGACTCCAGTATCTTTGCCAAGAAAACTCCAAAAGGGATCACAAAGAGTTGAATATAACTGAAAAACAACTAAACCTACAAAAACACATGAGGCTATACTGGAGATATAAATACAATGAATGAAATAATTCCTATTCATTAGAAGCTCATCTTTTCTTGAGGGAGGAACAGGATATAAGTGCACAAAGAATATATAGAAAGAAGATAATTACAAATAAATACAAAGTAATTTAGGAAGAAGGGTATTAGCATTCGGGGACTCCAGAAATCAAGAAGCAGGAGAGGATGCTTGAGTTTCATCTTAAGAGAGGAAAGGAATTCTATGAGATGGAGGAGGGCATGAGGAACAGCCAGTTCAAAAGCACAGAGATGCTATCTGCCAAGGTAAAGTCAGGAACTATATGAGCAAAACTACAAAACACTTTCCACACAAATAAGGTCAGATCTAAACAACTAGAAAAATATCAAGTGCTCTTGGATAGGCTGAGTGAATTAATAAAGATGTCGATACTACCTAAACTAATCTATTTATTTAGTGCTATACCAATCAAACTCACAAGAAACTATTTTACTAACCTAGAAAAAATAACAAAATTCATCTGGAAGAACAAAAAGTCAAGAATTTCAAGGCAATTAATGAAAAAAATTACAAATGAGAGTGGTCTAGCTGTACCAGATCTAAAACTATATTATAAAGCAGTGGTCATCAAAACCATTTGGTATTGGCTAAGAAATAGAATAGTGAATCAATGGAATAGGTTAGGTTCACAGGACAAAATAGTCAATAACTATAGCAATGTGTTTTTAACAAACCCAAAGACCCCAGATTTTGGGATAAGAATTCATTATTTGACAAAAACTGATGGAAAAATTGGAAACTAGTATGGTAGAAACTAGGCATTAACCCACACCTAACATCAAATACCAAGACAGGGTCAAATTGGGTTCATCATCTAGACATAAAGAATGATATTATAAACAAAGTAGAAGAACATAAGATAGCTTACCTCTTAGATCTGTGGAGAAGGAAGGAATTTATGATCCAAGAAGAACTGGACATCATTACTAATCACAAAATAGGTAACTTTGATTATATTAAATTAAAAAGTTTTTGTACAAACAAAATTAATATAGACAAGATCAGAGGGGAAGCAATAAATTGGGGAAACATTTTTACATTCAAAGTTTCTGATAAAGGCCTCATTTCTAAATATATATAGAGAATTGACTCAAATTTATAAGAATGCAAGCCATTCTCCAATTGTAAGTGGTCAAAGAATATGAAC
This sequence comes from Antechinus flavipes, assembly GCF_016432865.1. NCBI lineage: Eukaryota > Metazoa > Chordata > Mammalia > Dasyuromorphia > Dasyuridae > Antechinus > Antechinus flavipes. The sequence goes on from NC_067399.1 coordinate 436,264,600, forward strand.
AATTTTCAGATGAAGAAATTAAAACTATTTCTAGTCATGTGAAAAAGTGCTCTAAATCACTACTGATCAGAGAAATGTAAATTAATTCTACCTAAGCCAATTGGCTAAAATGACAGGAAAAGATAATGATGACTGCTGGAGGGAATGTGGGGAAAAAATGGAACACTAATACATTGTTAGTGGAACTGTGAATGGATCCAACCATTCTGGAGAGCAATTTAGAACTATGCTCAAAAAGTTATCAAACTGTCTATACCCTTTGATCCAGCAGTGTTTCTACTGGGTTTATATCTCAAAAAGATCTGAAAGGAGGAAAAAGGATTCACATGTGCAAAAACGTTTGTGGCAGCCCTTTTTGTAGTGGCAAGAAACTGGAAACTCATCAGTTAGAGAAGGGCTAAATAAATTATGGTATATGAATGCGATGGAATATTATTGTTCTGTAAGAAACAACCAACAGGATGATTTCAGAAAGGCCTGGGGAGACTTACATGAACTTATACTAAGTGAAATGAGCAGAACCAGGAGATTATTATATATGGCAACAACATTATAATACAATGATTAATTCTGATGAACATGGCTCTCTTCAACAATGAGATGATTCAAACCAGTTCTAAATGTTCAGTATCGAAGAGAGCCATCTACACCCAGAGAGAGAACTGTGGGAACTGAATATGGTTCACAACATAGCATTTTCATTCTTTTTTGTTGTTGTTTACTTGCATTTTATTTTGCTTCTCTTTTTTCTTGTGTGGCATGATAATTGTATAAATTGTATAAATTTGTATACATATATTGGATTTAATATATATTTCTACCATTTTTAACATAAAAAAGCACAAAGATGGGAAGTCATGGGAGTGTCAGTAATAAGAAAGAATAAGAACATTTGGTTGGAATATTGGGTGTGTGAAGTAGAACAGTATTTACTAAGGCTGGAAATGTAAGTTGGAATAAGATAGTAAAAAGCTTTAAATGCTTTTAAGTGGCATCCTAGAGCAAAAGTTTTTAAGCTGGGTTCCACTGAATTCCAAATTGTAAATAGTTTTCAGGGTGTCTGTGAATTTAGATGGGAAAAAATTAAATCATTATTTTCATTAACCTCTGACTGAAATTTAGTATTTTCTTCCAGTTATTAAAAATATGATTCAGAGAAGTGATCAATAGGTTTCACCAGACTACCAAAGGGGACCAGGACACAAAAAGGTTATTTAAAAAAATCTGTCCTATGGGTAACAGTAAGCCATTTGAGTTTATTAAACAGGGAAGGGACGTGCTTAAATCTGTACTTAAAGGATATCCTCCAGGTAGATGTGTACAGGATGGTCTGCAGTATGGAGAAACTTAATAGGAAGACTGCAATTTAAGAAAGCCTCAAAAGATGAAACAACATTTTCAATTGACATGCTTGGTATTTTTTGATTAAGGCAGGGAGATCAATTAAGGGGTTACAATAACTTAAGATCAAGGTGGTAAGAGCCTGTTAAAGTGAAAGGATTAGGTGTGAGATATGTTGTAGAGACAGAAACAATAAAATATGACAACTGATTAGATACATGAAGTGAGTCAGGATGAGGATTCAAGAACCTTGAAGTCCTGGGACCGGAAGAATGCCATGTTACATAAAAAAGTCAAGCCCAGATTGCTCATTTTACAGAAGTCAAATAAGTTGTCCAAAGTCACAAAGTTGCTAACTTGAAGGGCTAGAACTCAGAATCTGGATTTCCACCTCCAAGAGCTCAGTGCTATTTCTACTATATAATCTCAATAGTCCCAGAAACAGGCCACTCATAGCAATGTTCCTTCAGCCACATGTTGTATTTCTGCATGATCCCCCATGATACACTCTGGTCATCTTCATGCCTTATTGATGACTGCACTAGTTCCCCAACTTCCACACACAGCCCCACCTTCCATTTTCTGAATAATGACAAAATCAACAAAATTGCTGGGAAGGATGTGCTGACAGTTGCCATCTCTCTGACTTCCCTGACCAAAATACAATTTCTGATTATCACAATGCAAGCTCCTGGATGACAGACCCTATCTTTTTTTCTTTTTTCTCTCTGTATCTTTGGTACTTAGTAGAGGGCCTGGTACATTATAGGTGCTTAAAAATTCCAATTTTGATGGTTAATATGATAATATGTTTTATAGGATTTCACATGTATAATTGATGTCATGTTGCTTGCTTTCTCAATAGGTGGGGGAGGGATTGAAAGGAAGGAGAGAATTTGGAACTGAAAAAAAAAGTTTAGATGAATGTTGTGAACATACAAATAAAATTTTAAAACGTTGTTTCATTTTTTCCATCCTGAAAAGCATAGCTTGATCATTGGTGTTTCAGCTGGAGTCATAACCAAGCCTTATGACCAAGCAACCAGAAAAAGCTTAAGTATTTTCTGGGCATTTACTATCTGCAGGACACCAGCTAAAGCAGTACCATGGAGAGAGGCACTTCCAGGGACCTATTCTAGGAAGGTAAAAGTGAAGGTAATGGGGATTCATAGTCTGGAGAATTCAGACCCTCCCTTCTTTGCACAAGCCTCTCAATCTGTTTTCAATCATTCAGGAAATATCTGCTTGGCCAGGTAGAATGTTAAGTGGCTTAGCTCTTTGCCTCAATTTTCTTAACACAAAACTGGTGAGAAATTTTCTCAACACAAAGAGGCAGATGCCCTATGAGTCCTGGCTCTACTGCTCACTCATTGTATGACCTTGGATAAGTGACTTCTTTCTGAGCCTTGGTTTCCTCCTTTGTAAAATGAATGATGAACTAGGCTGTCCCTGCATTTCCCTCTTGAAGGGACCATGCTTTTATTCAACAAGTACTCAACGAATATTTCCTGATATAGATTATGGGTAGTCCCTTTTCGGTACCATGGGGGAGGGGAGATGCAGAGATCATTAAGTCTTCACAGAACTTACAGTTTCTAATAAAAACATCCCCCATGCCATTCAAGGAGATTCGATGGCTGCTAGCAACATCCCTCAAGAAGTACAATGTCCAAATAGTCTTCACTTCTGGATCGGCAAAGAATTGTAAACAAATTAGATAACTGGATAAATAAATTAGCCAATGGCCAATTTGGGGGGGATAGATGTAACAGAATATTACCTTGCCATAAGAAATTATGAATCTGAAGTACTTAGAGGCGCATGAGAAGATGTGAACCAAGGCAGAGTGAAGCAGGCAAAACCAAGACAGTGAAACCCACAGTGATTATAGAATATGCAGGCAGAGGCAGCTGGGTGATATAATAGATAGGATTTAATTTAAATCTGTTTTCAGATGTTGTAATTCTCAGACACTGTAATTCTGATCAGTCATTTCTTTATTTTTTTAAAAGGAAAGAAAATGAATAAGAAAAAATGCAAGCGAACAATAACAAAAAGAGTGAGAATGCTGTGTTACGATCCATACTCAGTTCGCACAGTTCTCTCTCTGAGTGTAAATGGCTCTCCTCTTCACAAGATCATTGAAACTGGCCTCAATCATCTCATTGTTGGAAAGAGTCACGTCCATCAAAATTGATAGTCTTATAATATTGATGTTGACATGTACAATGATCTCCTAGTCCTGCTCATTTCACTTAGCATCACTTCATGTAAGTCTCTCCACGCTTCTCTAAAATTATCCTGCTGATCATTTCTTATAGAACAAAAATATTCCATAATATTCATATCTGGGCAGTCATTTAAGGAAAACTCAGTTTCCTTGAATGTAAAATAAGGATCATATTAGTGCCCACCTCTCTGAGCTATTGTGAGTATTAAATGAGATACAATTGTAAACCATACAGCACATAGAAAGTACTTAGTAAATGCTTATTTCCTTCCTCTTTCCTAAAAAGAAATAAACTGTGATAAAAGATGAAACTGAACACTGGGTAATTATAATGAACAAACTTGGCCCTATAGAAGAGGTGAGAAAATATGTTTGAAATATTGCATATACTATCAGAGTTATTTGATATATGAATTAGTTTTGTTGAATGGATTTTTTCTCTTTCATTTTTTATTCTTTTTAATAATCAGCTTGGTGGTACAATGAAAAAGCACTGGGCAGGCAATCAGGGAGCTTAAAATTTGACCTCAGACATTACTAGCTATGTGATCCCCGGGCAAGTCATTTAACCTCTGCCACAATTTTCTCATCTATAAAATGGGTAATAGTACCTACATCCCAAGATTATAATAATTAAAAAGAGTTTGGCACAGTGTCTGGCACATAGTAGGTACTATATAAATGTTAGCTATTATAATCAATAACTTGATAGGGAGGGAAGAAGAGAAAGATATTTGGAATACATAATATATATGTATAAATAATTACATATAGAATATATTTTTATAATTTGGAAATATATAAATACATATTTGGAAATAAAGATTATGTAGGAAAAAAAGATTAATTTTTTTAAAAGGAAGCTGCAAAAATTCTTCTGTTTGGCATTTAAAGCATCTCATAACCTGGATGTGGCCCATTCTTCTAGACCTATTTACATTAATACCCTTTTCTATGAATGCACACACATATTACATTCTAGTTAAAGTAGTCTACATGCTGTAGTGTGCATAGCTCACTACTAGCTGAGATGCAGCTCAGAGACTATAGCTGCCAGTCCAATGGATCCAATAGTATATTCAGAAGCATGTTTAAGTTTCCACTGTTTCCACTGAGGTTGCATAATACAAGTGATGCAGACTAATCTCTACACTGCTCTCTGAGTCCCATTTCTCACCCAACATTCTCAGGAAAAAGACTAGGTATCAAAAAAGTTCTTTTCAGGTACCCAGATGAGTTATAGGGCACTAAAAGGGAAGTGCTGATAAAATCAGATTACAAAAAGTCCATTCTCTATAATCCTCTCTACCCCCAGCCCAGAAAGGCCCTGGATGAAAAAATCCTTGGTCCATCCTAGGAAGTGGATCTGAGGGCAACTGATAAGAAGACATTTCCTCCAAGCCACTGTCCCATCATAGCCTGGACCACTTTCAGGGAGACTTCAGATGTTGCTGCTGCTGCTGCTTCTCTAGGATAGATCTTTTACAAAACCTCTAGACTGCACTTCAATTGATTTCCTGGCTCTCTGTCTTTCATTTATTTTCTGTGTTAAAAGCCTGGCAAGACTTTCTTAAACATTAATCAGGCTGAGTTCATTGAGCTTTTTATGCTTTTACACACACACACACACACACACACACACCAGCTTCGTGTAGTAAGATGAATGAATTTTTAGTGATTTAATTTTTAAATATCACTTCAAATGATGGGAGAGTCATATCTCAGGTCCTTTGATATCTATTGTTGTATTTTCTCTTTAAATATTCACTTAAAATTTTCAGATTGAACAGCAATACCAACAACTAAATGGGCTTAGTCAATACTTATTTTCTTTATGAGAGAATCATAGAGCTAGAGTTTGAAGGATCAAGCTAATCCAAATTTACAAATTAGGAAAAATGAGGCACATGGGGGTTAAGTAACTTTTTCAAGGTCACAAAGACAGTAAGCATCAATGATAGAATTTGATCAAAGGATCCTCTGCCTCAAAAGTCAGTCCTCAAGGGATCTGTATGTGTCAAAATGTTTGTGGCAGCCCTGTTTGTAGTGGCTAGAAACTGGAAAATGAATGGATGCCCATCAACTGGAGAATGGTTGGGTAAATTGTGGTATATGCATGTTATGGGATATTATTATTCTGTAAGAAATGACCAGCAGGATGAATACAGAGAGGCTTGGAGAGACTTACATGAACTGAGGCTAAGTGAAATGAGCAGAACCAGGAGATCATTATATATCTCAACAACAATACTGTAAGAGGATGTATTCTGATGGAAGTGGATTATCTTTGACAAAGTGAAGATCTAACTCAGTTCCAATCGATCAGTAATGGACAGAAGCAGCTACACCCTGAGAAGAAACACTGGGAAATGGGTGTAAACTATTTGCATTTCTGTTTTTCTTCCCAGGTTATTTTTTACTTTCTGAATCCAATTTTCCCTGTGCAACAAGAGAACTATTTGGTTCTGCACAAATATATTGTATCTAGGATATACTATAACATAGTTAACATGTATAAGACTGCTTGCCATCTAGGGAGGGGGTGGAAGGAGGGAGAGGAAAAGTTGGAACAGAAGTGAGTGCAAGGGATAATGTTGTAAAAAATTACCCAGATATATGTTCTGTCAATAAAAACTTATTTAAAAAAACCAGTCCTCTTTCCATTGATCATGCTGTCAAATAAAATAGAATACTATTTGGATCCCTCCAACCTCCCATAAGGATTCTTTGTACAGAAATACTCATTTACTTTTTCTCATATGATCATCATCATTGTGTGCATCTTTACTCTAAATTCTGCCTTTTAAAAAATCACATCATTTCATAAAATTCTTCCCTGATGTCTTTGTGTTCTTTATAATTGTTGATCTTAATTGCATTGTAATATTCCATTATCTTAATGTATTATCCAATTTCCAGATTATAAGCTCTATGAGGGCAAGGGCCAAGGTTTATCTAATTCTGTATCTCCTCCCACGAACAATTGTCTCTTAAGAATTGGAAATGAAATAAGCTATGATATGTGTTTGTGATGGAATGTTGTTGTTCTGTAGGAAATGATGAGCAGGGATGCTCTTAGAAAAAAAAAAAAACTTGGAAAGTCCTTCATGAACTCAAAGTGAAATGTACTGTATACAAAGTAATAGCAATGTTCTGGGATGAGCAGCTGTACATGACTTTGCTATTCTCAGTCATCTATGACTACTCTGAAGGACTTATGATGAAAAATCCTATCGGTATCCAGAGAAGAACACTGATTATGTCTGAATACAGATCGAAGCATTCACAAAAAAAGAATTGAAAATGAATAGGTCAAGAGAGAAGTGCAAGATAGGTATGTTCAGACTGCAACATAACCAACAAATAGCTCCAAAGTATAAGAATAAAAGATGTCATCAGGAACATATAGGATAGGAAGAGAACACTATGTAATGAGGTGAGGTGATAAGATGACCAATTCCTGAGAGCACTATTGGCCCTTGAAAAGTCAGGACAAACTGAGGAAGGTCTCCAGCACACTTACTGAGTTTCTAGGACTACACGAGATACAGAAATGATTATATATATAGTATTTATTAAACACCAACTATACACAGGCACACTGTTTTCAGTTATGAAGAAAATACAAAATTCAAATGAAGACCCAAACCTAGGGGAGGAGAACTAGGAAAAGGAGAAGGAAAATATATGATAGCTCCTCCTGCTAAGACTGGCAGTAACAGCATTCTGTCCTCCCCTCCTCCATGCGGTGATTTTGTGTTTACCCAGTGGTTCTTGTTATCTCTTTTAAATGCCAAATAGGTAGACAGCTGCAGGCATTGCTTTCTACTGATCCCAGAACTAAAAGAGCTAAAATAACCATTTCTAACAATATTTGTTAGGAATTTAAGGAAAGGGACACTTTACAACTATTAAAAAAAATTTCTTTCATGTTCATTATCTCATTTGACCTTCATGACAGCTCAGCAAAGTAAACAAGGCAGGAGTTATTAGCTCCATTTTTAAAAAATAACTTTGTGCTAAAAAGTATTAGAACTCAAATCAGGACCAGAACTTGAGTTCTTGTTCAGCATTCTCTCCACTATACCCAATAGCTTCTGCCTTTGGGAATCCATCCTAAAAAAGTATAGACCAAACTCTCTCTGCTTTAGGATACAGTTGGGGTTGACTTTGTTACCATGCCCACAGAACCCAGAATTTCAACTTGTGAATTTGTCTCTACCACAATAGACATCTGTGAATTACCAATTGCTGTCTAATTTTCTCTATGACTCCACAAATCCTGGGAGCCAGGTCACCAGAGTGCCCAGCAATTTCATCCTGGGACCTACGGTTTTCAATGCAATTTGTCCCAGAACTAAGCTATTTTCTTTCAGATCACATTTTGCTATCACAATAAGGCAACTAGAAGATGTCAAAACACAAGCTATCACAGCCTATAGGCAGACATCTTGGAATAACCCGCCTGAGGCTATTAGGATGTTTCAGCTACCAACACTCAGGCCCATCCTTATTCATTCCCAAGGAGAAGGAAAAGGAAGAGAAGGGACTACCACAGTTCCTTTTTCCACTTAGTATGTGGCTCAGGACACAGTGGTCATGTAGGCTCAGCTCCCTGCCTCTCTGAGACTTTGGGGGAGAAAAAAAATGATACTCACTCCAGTTTTAAGTTGAAGGTAGAATTTGGTGGACTATTAAAAAAAAAAAAAACCAACCCATCTGGTTACTAAACTTAGGGGCTGGTTCTTTGATCCAAAGCACATCTGTCCAGCTCTGCCATTTGGTTTTGGAAATTGCAATGAATTTAAAGCCAGTTTCAAAAACTGCCATTAATCTGCTAGAGCACAGATGGCTGCACCCTCCTCTGCATGTGAGTTGGCAGGAGAGCTCTGGGAGGCTGAAAGGCTCAGGTAAAGCCAGCCTACTTTGTATAGCCTTTGTATAGTATACTTTGTATAGATACTTTGTATCTGACCTCTCAGGAGGTAATGGACTTTAGGTAGAAGGCTTTGAGCTAAAAAAAAAAAAAAACAGAAAAACAAAACTCTTTACATTCTTGATGGAGTCAAATTGATAACAAAGATCAGCCACTAGGTCTCTGGAAAATAAAGATAAACTCTCTACAACTGCAATGGATCACAACTGGGAGGCACTGAGGTTGCCTTGTGGGTAAATGCCCTGAATGTGATATCAGAAAGATCTGAATTCAAATTCCTCATCAGGACAGTAGCAGCTATGTGACCTTGGGCAAGGACAACCAATCTGTCATGGTTCCCTCATGTATAAAATATAGACATTGATAGCATATATTTCACAGGATTGTTTTTGTTGTTATTCAGTTGTTTTAGTTGTGTATAGTTCTTTGTGACCCCTTTTAGGGAGTTTTGTTGGTGAGATACTGGAGTGATTTGCTATTTCCTTCTCCAGTTCATTTTACAGATGAGGAACTGAGGCAAACAGGGTTAAGTGATTTGCCCAGAGTCACAAGTTAGTAAGCCTAATTTGAACTCAGGAAGATGAGTTATCCTGATTCCAAGTCCAGTGCTCTATCCACTGTAGGCAAAGATCTTTCCAAACATTACAATGCTATTGTTAATAGTAATTCAATAAGCATTAAATTTCCTCTCACCTACTAGAGGCTAGTAGTAGGTATTACTACTAGTAGTAGGTACTAAGCCCTGTCCTTGGTTCTGGAGAGGTACTGGAAGAAGAATGGCAGTCATTCTGGCTTCAAGAAACTTACATTCTGAGCAAGATGATTTCAGAAATGCCTGAAGAGACTTACATAAACTGATTCTAAGTGAAGTGAGCAGAACCAAGAAAATATTGTATACAGCAACAACAAGATTATGTGATGATCAATTCAATTGACATGGCTCTTTTCAACAATGAGCCGATTCAGGCCAATTCCAGCAGACATGTGATGCAGCAAGCCATCTACTCCAGAAAGCTGAGTGTGGGGACTGAGTGTGGATCACGACAAAATATTTTTACCTTTTAGTTGTTGTTTGCTTGGGGTTTTTTTGGTTTTGGTTTTTTTTTTCTCATTTTTCCTCTTTTTGATCTGGCTTTTCTTGTGCAGCATGGTAATTGTGGAAATATGTATAGAAGAATTGCACATATTGAACATATATTGAATTACTTGCTAAGGGAGGGGTAAGGGAAGGGAGAGAGAAAAATTCAGAACACAAGGTTTTTAGTGGGTAAATGTTGAAAACTATTCATATATTTTGAAAATAAAAAGCTAAAATAAATAACAAAAAATTCTAATAAATACATAAATAAATAAAAAGGGAAAAACTTACATTCCAAGAGGTGAGAGAGGACAAGCACACAACTGAGTATGGAACCAGATTGTGGCAGAGACAAAGGAAAGGGCTAGCCAAAATACTCCAGAAAAAATTAAAATGAGGGTGCTCACTTTCTGATCAGGGGGATCAGCAAATATTTCAGTGGATAGCCAACTTATATATATTTTTCAATGTCCAATTTGAAAAGACATGTATTATAAATGGAAGCATGAATAGATAAGGAAGATGAAAATAAATGTGGCAATCTTTTATAAAAATAATGTTAAGAACACTAAAGTTCAGGATGTACAGGCTGGCAATAAATACTATGGTCAATAAAAAAGGGAAGGGATGGTTAATTATGTTGGGAGAAAGAGGAAGATTACTAAAGGGAAAAGACTGCTGCTTACAGTAAATAAGATAACAACAACAACAAAAAAAAAAAACAGTCTTTGGACAGGGAGGGATAAAACAAAAATGAGCGAGGAGGAGTCAGAACCCAAAATAAATAGGGAGAGAGTAAGAGAATAACTGCCCATGAATGATTTTAAGTAATTAGGCCTGGAAAATTATACCACAGCATTATTTGGGACAGGCATAACTTTTTCTATGTCATAGACCCCCTGGCAATCTCATAAAGCCTATGGACCACCTTTCAGAATGTTTTTAAATAATGGAAGAAAATGCTAAATATCAGTTAGGTTAATAAAAAACAAAGATGTATTTTTTTTTTTATTACCATCCAAATTTATAGACTACCACCAAATATATCCACAGACCTTTTGGGTATCCATAGACTCTAGATAAAAGAGCATTGTTTTAGAATCTTATGCAAATTCCACTCAATGGCATTTTAATCCCTTCACAAGGTGACTCCAGCCTCTGTAAACTCCCATACTCTTTTCCTCTTTACATTCCTCTTTACATACTCTTATATTTCAGCTAAATGGCCTAGTTACTATTCTTCAAAAGTGATACTTCATCTTCCATCTCTATGCCCAGATTCTGTTAGGCACTCAAACCTGGAAAGCACTTCCTCTTTATCTCCTTGTTTAAAACAAAACTGAACATGATAAATGTGGAAATATGTATAGAATTGCACAATTTTAACACATATTGAATAATTTCCTATTAAGAGGAGGGAGATGAGAGAAAGGAGGGAAAAAAATTTGGAATACAATATTTTGCAAAGGTGAATGTTTAAAACTATCTTTGCATGTATTTTGAAAATAAAAAGCTATTATTAAAAAAGAAAAGAAAAAACAAAGCTAAATATGGAAATACATTTTACATAATTACACATGTACAAGCTATATAAAACTGCTTATCTTCTCAATGAGTGATGAGAGGCAGGAAAAAGGGAAAAAAATTTAGAACTCAAAATTTAAAAAAATGAATGTTGAAGATTGTTTTACATGTAATCAAAAAAATAAATTATTTAAAACAAAGTTCAAATACCTCATTTCATACGAAACCATTTTTTATCTCCCAACTGCTAGAGTCCTCTCTCCCAAATTACCTTGTGTTTAACTTTCTATTGATTTAACTGTCTATTTCTCTTTATTCTATTCTCATTATATGCATTATATATATGGTGTATATATATATATGTATACACACAGATTTTTTTTTCTTTTTCTTTTTCTTTCTTTCTTTCTTTCTTTTTTTTTTTTTTTTTTTTTTTTGCTGAGGCAATTGAGGTCAAGTGACTTGCCTAGGGTTACACAGATAGGAAGTATTAGGTGTTAAGATCACATTTGAACTCAGGTCCTCCCAATTTCAGGGCTGGTGCTCTATCCACTGTGCCACCTAGCTGCCCCCACACAGACTTTACAAGATGTCCCAGAAATGTTAGTGCAGTTTTAAACTTTTTATAGCTTATTGAAGAAGAAATAATGGGAACCCGAGAAGGAATCAACTACCCCACCTTTGAGCTTATGTTAGAGAAGGAGAAAAAGAATAGGAGAGAAAAAATTTTAGAGGGTCCTGTTATTGGGATTTTGTTGTTGTTGAGTTTTTTATAACTAATGTCTAATACTTCATGACCCTCATTTGGAGTTTTCATGACAAAGATACTGGAGTGATTTGCCATTTCTTTCTCCAGCTCACTTTACAAATGAGGAAACTGAGGCAAACAGAGTTAAGGAATATGCCCAGAGACACATAGCCTAGTGTCTGATGCATTCTTAAGTACCTTTTGACTGATGTCCAATGTCCTTTCAAGCTCTATTTGTGTGTGTGTGTGTGTGTGTGTGTGTGTGTATGTGTGTGTGTGTGTGTGTGTGTGTGTGATTCTGATTCTAGAAAACTCATGGCTGAGTATTATTAGTCTCACCAAGATCAGATATGGTTTCAACAGACCAGAGATGGTACCCCGCTGGCAGGTGCCTGAGAATCCCACATTAAGAATTCCTGCTCAAAAAATAAGTATATGTGATTGCCGGGCCACTGTCAATGATCTTAGATATGCTCCAGTATGAACTAAGAACAAAATGCATATGGATTTCCAAAAATAAAAATAAGGAATCTAGTGCTAGAGAAAGTACACTGGCTTACATAAAAATATTTATAGCAGCATTTTTGACGGCAACAAAGAATGAAACAAAATAGGTGCTCCTCAATGGGAGAACGGCTTGGCAAAGTGCAGTTCTAAAGGTAAAGGAATATTATGGACCTGTACAAAACTGAGAGGTATCACAGATACAGAGAAACATGGAAAGATTTCTATGAACTAATGCAACATGAAGTAAGTCAAGCCAGGAAAACAATAGGCCCAATAATCATAATGCAAAAGGAATTAATAATCACTACAAAACAACTAAAACAGAATGTTGTGAAATTTAAAAGAAATCTGACCTCAAGATAAAAGAACACTTCATCTTCTCTCCTCCCTATTCCCTTCTCTACTTTACAGAGGCATCTGTGGGGCCCACAGATGCATATACACTGCATATAATTTCACCTTTGTTTCAATGTATTAAGAGGCTTTGCTGAGTATTTTCTTTTAAAAAAGTTATTAGTTTTAAGTAATGTCTTTCTGCAAGAAAAAAAGGAAATATTGGCAATATAAAAAAAAAAAGGGTATCAATGATAAGGGTTTTTTAAAAAGTAAATTGAAATTAAAAAGGAGAGAGAGAGAGAGAGAGCTAGTTTTAGAGTCAGAAGACCTAATCCTCAAGCCTGCCTCTCACATTGTATGATGATCTTGGGCCAGGTATTTAGATCTTAGTTTCTTCATTTTTAAAATGAAGAGGTTGAACCAGATGGCTTGGGAGTGTCTTTGTAGAGACAGCAACGTATGAATTTTTTTTTTAATGTGCTATGCCAAAAACTTTGACTTTGATTCCTGGCAACAGTCTGGGACATGTTATGAAAGAGATAGTTAATATCTAGAAAAAAAAGCAATGATCAAAAAAAGAACAAGTATGGCTCCAACAAGAACGGGTCATGCCAGATTAACTTTATTTCTTTTTTGGACAGAGTGATTGTCAGAAGAAATCAGGTTAGTACCACAGAAAATTTGCCTTGATTTTAAAGAAGCATCTAAAAAAATATCTCAATCTATTCTTTGAAAACAATAGAGAAATGTGGGCTGGACAGTCTTGTAAGTAGGTGGATTCAGAGCTTTTTGAATATTCTAATCAGTCACTGATGGTTCAATGTCAATTTGAAAAGAGGTCTCTAAGCCCATTTTCTCCAAAACTTTTTTTTTTTGAGGAGGGGTGCTTTGTGTTAACAATTTATAAGTAATTTTAATAAAATAATGAGTGGCATGCTACAACAAATTTATAGATAATGGGAGGCTAAGAGGGATAGGTAATAGAAAATATGTCAATTAGGAGACAAAAGTGTCTCAATCCGTTATACCAGTGATCTCAATATAATAAGTCAAAATTCAATACAGATAAATTTAAAGACTTTTGCTCAGGTTCATAAAATCAACTAGTTTGAGGGGAGGAATTATGGCTTGCAAGCAGTTCCTCTGTCAAATATTTGCAAAGGTTAGTAGACAGTAAGCTCAAAATGAGGGAATGATATGACATGGCAGTCAAAAGAACCAATGTGATGTTAGACTTCATTGAAAGGCACAGGATTCAGATCTAGGGAGCTGAAAGTTCCATTGTACTTCATTCTGATTGAACCATATCCAGAGTATTGTGTTGACATTTTAGGAAGGATTCTAATAAATTGAAAACATCAAGTACAGAAAAAAAGAGAAGAATTTTGAGATCATGCTAGATAAAGACCAGCAGAAAGAAATGTGAATGTTTAATCTGAAATTGAAAAAATTTAAGGGGACATGATAACTGGCTTAAAATATATGCAAAAAGTGTTATGTGAAAGATTTTTAGGCTTGGTTTGGGGTGGGGAGGTTTCCTGAGAGGGCAATAAGGTGGATTAGAGCCATCTAAGAGGGAACTCTTAGATACTTCAAGAGAAATCCTCAAACAAAGCCTGGATGATTACTTGTTAGGAATGTTTTCAGGCTGGTCTACACATCTTCTGAGATCCCTTCAAACAGAGATTCTGAGATTACAAAGTGTTCATTTTATGCCATAAGCACTGGGGAGCCATTGATGGCTTTACATCAGAAAAGCAATATGATCAAATTGAATGCATTAGGAAGATTGTTTTTGTAATTGAATGATGGATGTTGGCAGTAGCAAGATGATCATCAAAATATTGGGATCTTTCATTGGATCAGAGTAAACAGGTCTTGGGCTCTTTCTCTCCTCACAAGTGCCATCCTTCCTATTATCTTTGCAGTAACTTATTAGCAAATTGCTCCACAAGGCAATAAAAGTATTCTTCTTTGCTGCCAGTGACTTGCTTAGCCAGGGGATGTGACAGGGCCCAAATCAAGTGCAAGCTAATTTTAGTTTTTAAAAGCAACAATAACTGCTCTTTGTCAAATTGGATGGATGGTGCTTCTTGGTTAGGCCATCTGCCATCTACTAACTCAGCATGATCTGGAAGGCAATGTTCTTACTTGGAAATGGACACACCTTTCTTTTAAACCGGATCTTGGCACAAGAAACTCTCTGAGTCAAAGCATAACTAGGTGCCCACAGAATCATTCTGACCCCAGAGAAATTAATATGACTGTGTGTGTTTGTGTGTGTTTGTGTGTGTTTGTGTATGTGTGTATTTTGTTATCTATGTGGGAAATGGGGAGGGTTGTTGTTTTTATTTTTTAAGCTCTACTATGAGGAATATATCCCAATATTCAAAGGAATACTTTCTTTGGTAACAAAAAAACTGGAAACAAAATTAGTACCTATCAAGTGGGAAAGGTTTGAAAAAAATGGAATTCTGAGAAGCACAGGAAGATTTATATGAACTGATGCAGTAAAGTAGAACTAAAAGAATAAAATTTACAAAGATTACAATATTGTAAATTTTAATAACTAGTTAAAAAGATGGGAATAGTCAATGTTGGACAGTCTATGGAAATAAAGTCATTCTAACTGCTGATGGAGGTTTGACTCAGAAAAACAATTTTGACAATGCTAAGATGTCTCTAACCTCTGACCTAAAATTCTCAGTGTCAAGACTTTAAAAATCTGACAGAAAGTTTCCAAGTAAAACACACATTTTGTGGGAGCAAAAAAATTACAAGCAAAGTAGACACCCATAAGTTGAGAAGTGGCTAAAATAAATTGTGGTACATATATGAAATAGAATATTATCATGCCATAAGAGATGATGAATGGGAATGTCAAGGGGTGGGGGCAATGGGAGACTAGACAGTAGACCCAGTCCTTATGAACATGGAAGTATTCTCTGCTGATGCAATCCTTATATAAATTTCTGAGTATCCAATCTGTTTATCTTAGGAAGAAGAGAAAACTTTGATTGGAAGTTAAACCTGAACCGGGAATCCTTACAAAAGGCACTAACCAGATGATCTGATCCTCTCTAGTCCCACTGGTTCTAATGAGGAGAGTATGCAAGACTCTGTATGGGAAGAGGTCTTGGTCTCTTACCACCAAGGTCAACATATGGTCTGTGAATACAGACATTTATCTGTTTCTTTCTTCTGTGGATTTGTTCTTTCTTAACTCTTAGGTGGACTACCAGATTAGACTTCAACTCTGTAAATCTCAAAAGATCTAGAGACTGTGCCTTGAGAGGTCCAGGAGCTATAATCCAAGCATTTATATGAAGTGCTAAGCCCAGTAAAGAACAAAGTCCCAAGCAATCGGTTTGACACAGCCAAGCATGTATTGAAAGCAGCCAAGAGAAAAATACAGCAACTTATCCATCAGCTATGCCACATGCAGAAGTAAACATAGTAGAGGCAAATACTTTGTAGCATCTGCTTTAATATTGTAACCATTTTCCTGGGAGACAGAGGTGATACAACCCCAAGTGTTGAGAGAATGGTTTGTAACTTCTCTTCTTGCTATATGTCCTCATTAAATATCCCTTGGAAAAAATCAGTTTATATCAATTCATTAAAGGATACTGGGTCCCTAATTAATGAAGGATACCAATGACATAAGGGACATGCTAACTATAAATGGAGATTGATATTGGGGAAAAGGTACTGCAATAGAAACTCAAATAAATGGCACTAGGAAAGAAACATCAGACCTTCAGAGGTACCTATAAAATCTTAAGGAGGGTATGTAACTCACATGATTCTGAGAATCCAACATCAATGTGAGCTTTGGGATAAGGACCCCTAGAATTTATAAAAACTTAAATGAAGAATATGGTGAAATGTTGGAAGACAGATGAACTAATGTAGAATGAAGTATGTTGAATAAAGAAATAGTAATAAATAGCATTTACATAGTCCTTTACCAGGAAGCTGGGTAGTACAATGGATAGAGGGCAGGTGTGGAGTCAAGAAAACCCATCTTCCTGAGTTCAAATCTAGTCTCGGACACTAGGTGTATAACCTTGGGCAAGTCAGTTAACCCTGTTTGTCTCAGTTTCCTTCTCTATAAAATGAGCTGGATAAAAATGGCAAACCACTCCAGTATCTGCCAAGAAAATCCCCAAGTGGGATCACAAAAAAATCAAACATGATTTTAATAGCAGCAACTTTTAAGGTTAGCAAAGATATATGCACTTATATACACACATACATATATATATATAAATATAATTTGATTTAAAACTATGTGTAGTTTTATTACACATGTATACACATATACACATTTGTGTATATATGCACTCAAACACATACACACATACATCACCAAAACCATATAAATGGGGGAGAAGAACAAATATTATGCAATAATAATGACTAGTTTGGTGAAGGAGAGGAGAAAATGAGAAAATACACTCTTCTTGGAAATGTTACCTGTATCTCAGATCTCAATTGATATGTTGTGAGCATCAAAGATGACATATGTAGAGCACTGAAAATCTTAAAATGTTTTATAAAAGGTAGCTATTATTATTATTATTATTAATATCAGGCCCACAAAGCTCATGATACTTTTCACTATGTCCAATAGGACACATAAGAAAGTCATGAGGATGCAACCATACTATATACAATTTGAGAGCAGGTCTACATGGATCAGGCAAATTTGGAGGATGGGGCGGGGACATATGGGGAAGAACTATGCAATTATCTAGGTAAATTAAGCAAAATAAAACACTGAGTGGGGGTATGTGTGGAAAGACCACAGGTAACCCAGGCAAGAACAAGACTTGGCCAGAATTACTGGATAATGTTCAGCTCATTTTGGCAATCTGTAGTCAGAAGTGGGTGTATAATTTAGGGTCAGCACATAATTAAAAATAATAAGATCTTGCAAAGCACACATGTATTATTGCCCATTGTCCCACTCTGCCAATTCAGGCTACAAACCACTTAGTGGCTTCCTGCTGAGGTGACTATGAACATTAGTGTGCTAACCAAGTTAGATTCCTTTCTGGCTTAGAAAAGTCAGGGTAAGTTTAATAGCCACTCAGCTGTGCTTGAGTGAGGGTGTTCAGGTCTGCCTGAAGGAGTGATGGCCACTGTCTTCTATCATCCATCCCTCAGAGGGATCATCCCTCAGAGCCCAGGGATCTCTATGGATACATATACCCTAGGGTATTAGAGAATCACAAAATTTGGACTTGGAAAGGATCTCAATAACCACCTAGTCCAACCTACCAGGAAAAAAATCCCCCTCATTCAAAATTCAGTCTCAGGTCTGACAATTACGGAAAGAGGGACCCATCACCTCCCACATCCCATTCTACTTTGGGACAGCTAGCACTGATCTAACTCTTTAAGGGTTTGTAAAACTCTCTACATCCATTTTCTCATTTTTATCCTCTCAACAACCTTTTGTGGTAGGTTTGATTCTATCACCATTTTACAGATGAAAAAATCTGAGGTCGAGACAGGTTAAACAACTTGCTAAGGGGCACATAGCTAGTAAGTTTGTGAGGCAGGATTTGAACTGAACTATTCCAGATGCTAAGTCTAAAACTACCCATTATACCAACTAGCTGCAACTCCCCCCCACTGCCCTCTGAGATCACCTTCCATGTGTGTAAGCATGTATGTATATATATAGATGTATGTGAATATGAGTATGTACATATACACACAAACCCAAATACATACACACCCAGTTGTACATGCAAAATAATTTGAATGTTGTCTTCCCAATTAGAATGTGAGCTTCCTGAGGGCAAAAACTATATTTCCTTTTTTTTTTTTTTGCATTCCTAGCAAATAATATTAAGTAAACACTTAATAAATAAATAAAAATACTAAATAAATGGGTTAATTACAGAAATCTTGACTCTAGAAGTTTTTCCTAAAATCAAGACTAACTCAGTCTCTTTCTAACCCACTGCTCCTGATTCTGCCCTTTGGGGTAAAATGAAACATGTAATTCTTCCTCCACATAACAACTTTTCAAATATTCAATCACTGCTCTTTTCCAAGTACCATACTCGGCCACCATGAGTGGGGTTTTGGCATGCTGAATCTTTAGCAGAATTGACAGTGTTGGGGCAGCTAGGTGGTACACTGGCCCTGAAGTCAGGACTACCTAAATTCAAATCTGATCTCCGATACTTAACACTTACTAGTTGTGTGATCTTGGCCAAGTCACTTAACCCCAACTGCCTTGCAAGAAAAAATAAATCAAGATTGATAGTATTCCAGGAATAGTTTCCTTTTTAAAAGGATTTCAAGATTCTTCATGTTATGAGATTATAAAATCATGAAATATTAAGCAACCCCCTTTATTAGACAGATTAAGAAACGGAGGAAGGGGAAATGCCCTGCCTAAAGTCCTGCAGGATGCAGACAAGGGACCCATAAGGGAATTCTCTGAGCCTTTTTTTTTTTTTTTTGCATTATTATCTCTTTTGCATTTGGATCAGCAGCAGCTGGGCTGGTCATACTCTTGAAATGAAATTGATAAATGCCCTCTCCTATTCAGCCAAGTCTGCCAAAGAAACACAATATAGGGAGGTCAGCTGACTTCTGTCTCTTTTTATACTTTCACCACTTACAAAGCAAATGGTTATTTTCCCCTGGAAATATTTCAGAAGCACAACATGAAGACGCTTATAGGGCTTTTATCATCTGAAGTGCTACATTTAGGAGGAAACATCTGTCACCAGAGCCTAACTCTTTGTATCTCACAATCCATATCCCATCAGCAGCTGAGTTGTCACTCCCGCCTGAAATCTACAACCATTTAAGCCCCTGGTGCATCCCTCTGTGTGCCCATTTTCAGAGGCCACTTAGGCAGAAATATGTTATTCTTATGGAACTTTGTCCAATCGTAAGTCATAGCTCTGGGGACAGAGCTTCTTCCTGAAAACTACACACACACACACACACACACACACACACACACACACACACACATACAACTTAAGCTATAAAGCATGATCAGGAATTGAAATGGACTGTAAAAGTAAATTTCCCTGATAAGCGAAGTGCTGGAACATTATTTTAATTGGTTTTGATGGGAACTGCTCTAAAATATATTACATACTTTCCTGCATTAGTAAACAGAGGATACTGACTGCAATGGGTATTTTCCCTGGATCCTCAGTTTTATCTGTATGTGTACATTTTCCCAAGAGGCTGCAATAAAGGGTGAAGGAGGTTGTGCCCTTGAGTCACAGAGGATAAAAGTGCTACTTGTCCTTGCCTGGAATGGCCTCACACTGCTAGCTGGCCTTTGCAGCTGATGTTTCTGGCATGCTCCCTCCCTTGCTGTCAGGCAGTCTAACAGAAGCTATTCCACCCTCTAGAAAACTTTATTCCCCAAACCCTTCAACTCTGATCTAATTCATTTTCTATCTATTGTAATTCCTAGAAAGAAGTTATTAGGATCCTATTTCTAGAGTTGGAAGGGGGCCTCAAAAGCCATAGAATTCAATGCTTTACACATGAGGAAATTAAAGTGGAAGTGATCTGCCCATGGGTCAAAGAGGTAGTAAACACTATAGGTGGGCTTGAACCCAGGTCCTTTGACTGAAGTAACCAGGTGGTGCAGTGATGCAGAGCACCAGGCTTGGAGTCAGGAGGACTCATCTTACTGAGTTTAAATCTGGCTTCAGATTTACTTACTGATGGTATGATCCTGAGCAAGTCACTTAATCCCGTTTGCCTCAGTTTCCTCATCTGCAAAATGAGCTGGAGAAGGAAATGACAAATTCCTGTATCTTTGCCAAGAAAACAACAAATGGGGTCATGAAGAGTTGGAAATACCTGGGAAAAAAATAATTGACAATAACCTCTGATTCTGGAACTGGTGTTCTTTCCAGAGATTAGTGGAGGTAAAAGCCAGAGTATAAATTAATCCATAAGCTTACAGAATCATAGAATTCAGTTAGAAGGGCCTTCAAAGACTAATTCAACTTGTTCATTTTATGGCTAAGGAAACTGAGGCCCAGAAAAGAGAAATTTCTTATTCAAGTTCTTAGAAATGCTAAGGAAAAAGGAAGGACTCGAATCCAGATCTTTTGACTCTTTTTTCCAGTATTCTTTGTATGCTCCAAAAGTTTCATATGTATAATATTATCCATTCATTCATTCAGTGAAACTTTCTATTTCTATCAATAGTTCTACTGAACTTTTAATTAACCACATCCCAGCAGGATTTCAGAGAGCTTTTTTTTTTTTTTGGAGGTAGCAACTGTCTGGCTGCTTCTGAAGCCAGATGATCATCTCCTGCATAAGTGGGAATGTCCCTCCCAGCACAGCTCCAACTATTGTTATGGCCCCATGTGAGGAGTTGAAAATAAAGGGGTGGAGAGTTGGGGTTTTGTAGCAAATCATACTAACTAATATTACCTGAGTCTGGGAGAAGGTATTTGAAGAGGTTATATACAATACTGTCAGATCCTTAGAGTAGAACCTGATACAATATCTTTTCTAACAGAAAAAAAAAGTAGGTTCTGCAGAGGATAGACCAATGCGTTGGTCCACTCAGCAGACAGGGTTTCTCAAAACATGAAAATCAAAGAAGATGAGGCAGAAATGGAAAGATCAGGGTGGGGGGTGCTGAATCAGAGAACTTTTAAGCTAGAGAGATATGCGTGGCCCAGAAGGCATAATTTCAAGTATCAGTAAAATTATCACCTCCTTGATATAATCTGGCAAAAACTAGAGGCTGGGTCAAATCAAGAGCAAGAATTTGTCAGGACAACAAAATCCAGCTACATTTCAACTGCATGGAATAGTGTGTGCACTATTCCACACCTATAGGCCCTCCCCCAATAAAGTAAGGGACGAGCATCTAGACCCAAGCTTAGTTATTTTCAATATGCTGCATTTAGTTTAGTTTTATTTTTCTTTCAGCTTATATTTTCAAGCTATTTTGTCCACATTTTATATATTAATATTAATAATTAACCACAAATAAATAAATAATTGGTCCTGTATTGAGTAAATAATGAAATCACTGGTTATTGATTAATAATATGTAATATCATTTCTATTTTATGTTTACATTTATGTATATATGCACATTTTTTCCTGCTAACTTCCTTCTGCATCAGTTCATCTGTCTTCCTGTATTTTTCTGAATTCTTTGTTTGTTTGGTTTTTTTTAGGTCACAGTAAAATTCCATTATATTCACTACTGCAATTTGTTTAGCTAGTCCCCAACTCACAGGCATCTACTTGTTTCCAGTACTCTGGTTCCAAAGAACAGGCTTCTTTTTCCTTTAAGGCTTTTTTCCCTTTAAATTAAAGCTTGCTAGGAAGGCTGTGAATTCAGATGCCCAAGGTAGGAATCTCAATAACCTTTGACTTTTCCTTCACCTTCATTCTATCCATCTCACTACATGCTGTCTTATCAATTCTACCTGAGAAAAACTCTTTGCATCATTTTTTCCTCTGAACTATTCTTCATATTCTATCATAGCCACCATTCTAATCCAAGCTGTCATCAACTATCAGTCCTATTATTTCCATACCCTCTAAATCAGGGGTTCTTAACCTGGGTTAGTAGACTCCCAAAGGGTCTATCAATAGGCTTCAGGGGGGGTCTCTGAATTTAGATGGGGGAAAAATCACATCTTTATTTGCACTAACTTCTAAAATTTAGCATTTCATTGAACTATATAAAAACATTATTCTAAGGAGTCCATAGGCTTTATCACACTGCAATGGATTTTATGTCCTAAAAGGTTTAATTGTCTCCAATATCTTTCTTTTTCCAACCTCTACCTGTGTAATCTTAAGGTAACATTCCAGTAAATTTATACTCCTACTCAAAAACCCTTAGTGGTTTCCTTTGTCTGACTCTTCGTGAAACATTTGGGGTTTTATTAGCAAAGATACTAGAGCATTTTTCAGTTCATTTTACAGGTGAGGAAACTGAGGCAAAATAGTTAAGTGATTTGCAGCTACTAAGTGTTTGAGTTCAGATTTGAACTCATGAAGATGAGTCATTGTGATTTTCAGCCGAATGCTCTGTCCATACCACCAAGTGGTTCTCTAATGCCTCAGATAAAGAATCAACTCACTATCCTGACATTCAAAATATTCCACAATGTGTCTGTAACTATGTTTCCTCTATTTCTATTTCTAGCCTCATCAATTGTAATTCCTCTTCATGTACTCTGTTCTGCCAAAATGAACTATTTACTCACTGAATTTCATTCTCATCTTAACTTCTCCCATCTCCTTGTCTTTGTTCAAGCTCTGCCTTAAGTCTGGAGTGACTTTCCTCTTTGCCACCATCCCATTTATTCCCCATCTTCTCATTAAAATTCTTCTCTTCAATGAATGCCCAATTCTCCAGGTCTCCCTTCCCATGAAATCTTCCCAGATTTACCACATCTGGAAGTATTCCCTCTCTCTTGATAGTTCTTATCACACACTGTTACCAAGATGACCAATCACCACTAGGTAATCTTCCTGCAGTGATAAGGGCTGAATTCAGTCACAAAAGATGAGAGATGTATGTTCTTTCTTGGATGTACTCTGGTTCCTAAGGTTCCCAAGCATCATAAGACTCAACTCTAGACTGTACATAATCACTTCTTTTCTTTTTTCTTTTTCTTATATTCATGCTTTTCTTTTTACATCATTATCACTTCCTACTGATTCTCTGCCCCCATAAAAGAAGTACAATTAAGCAAAGCAAATTGACACATTAGCCATGGACATTGTGTGCCTCATTCCACACTTGCAACCTATCATTTGGTCCTTGACTGCCCACTGCATTGATCAAAATGTCTTTCACAGTGGTTTTCTTTTATATTATTGTGGCAAGTATATAAATTGTTTTCCTAACTTTGCTTACTTTATTCTGGATCAGTTAATGCAAATTTTCCCAAGTTTCTCTTAATATTGTATAGTCATCATTTCTTATAGCACAATAATAGTCTACAATAGTTTTGTCTGAGTCACAGATGGACTCTTATGTTACTTTAGAGCCAGGACAGAATATATCCAAAAAGAAATGAAGATTCCCTATGGATTTAGCTCAGTCGGAGCCAGGAATCTGATCTTTCAAAACTGATCTTAGTCCCTGGGGTATCCCTAGGAGAAATTTTTGTAGCCTACTGCTATGTTCTTCATAGCACACATTGCCTGAGTCTCTCCTTTGTGCCCATTATTCCTCCTTGTATCACAACTATTTTTGTAAATACCATGGCCTTCTCTTAAACTACAAACTCCCTGAGGACAAGGACTGTATCATTTTTAATCTTTGAAAACATAGATTCAATTCTTTGCACATGGTAGGTGCTTAATACATGTTCACATGAAATGATTTGAGTTGAACTGACAATTACTATACAAAGCGAGACATAATATGAAGAGAAACAAATGAATAAGTCACAGCCTCTGTCATCAGAGTCTAGTAACTGGAAATGGGGGTGGGTGGGTAATGTTGTCTAGACAAGGACCTGAGTAACCTCAATACAAATGCAAGACCTGATAGGCTCCGACAGTAACTCCAAAGCTTGAGCTAGAGCCTGAGGCTGGTCCCAGAAATCCAGTGACATGTCACTATAGAGAAGCTAAAAATACCCAGAGCTGAAGCCGTGCATCAAATTCCTCCTGCTGCGCGGGTAACAAACAAAGACATCCTGTAATCAGGCAGGCTCGGCACAATGATCTCCGATTGCTCAAGGAAGCCTTGATTACCAGCCATTGCCAAGGAGGCCAGTGCAGATGAGCCCTGCACAGAATAGGTCCTAGGTGCTTGTTGGGGAAAAAAAGATTACAAGATGATAAGTGACAGAGTTGGAGAGACTGTCAGAGACCATGGAACTAAACTTCCTGATCTTATGTATTTATTTATCTATCTATTTATTTATTTTAAAGGTCTTTGGACTCTTTTTTTTGGGGGGGGGGGTTGAGGCAATTGGGGTTAAGTGATTTGCCCCAAATCACACAGCTAGTAAGTCCTGATTTTAGAGAAAGAAACTGAAACTTCTGGACGTGTATAACTTGTCCAAACTCAGAATTTGAACCCAGCTGTTTGGCCTCTAATTTCAATGCTCTTTTCATATCTGCTATCTGGTAATGTTGTTAGTCAGTCAAAAAACATTTTTTAAAGTGTTACTACATCCCTGGTCTATGTTAAGCATGGAATACATAGAAAACCATCAAGGAATTCACCATCCTTAGGGGAGAGGGGCAACAACATGCAAACAGCTATATTAAAATGAGCTAAATACAAGATAAATTTGCTGTCTAAATAGATGGGCACATTTAGAGTAGGAAGGAATCTTAGAAGTAATTTAGTCCAACTTCCTTACTTTACATAATAGAAAATGAGGCCCAATTTCAAGCACTATGCTCACAGTTACATAGAGATGAGAATGGAATCCAGGTCATCTTACACTGTCCAATCCAACATATCTTCTCCTAAACAACATGGCTTTGGCTGAACCAGTTCAATAGGATCTTCCTCTAGCTCATCAGCATATCCCAAAATCTATCTGGGGCAGCTCGGAAGCTTCCTTAACATTACTAAGTCCACTGACACGTTACATTTGAACTTGCTCTCAGTACCGATGCTTTTTTAACTATCTGGTCTGCTAAGGGAGCACGGGATCTGTTACTACCGGCCCTCTTTCTAACAGATCTGCCTGCTGACCCACTGGTCACTTTAGAGACTAGTGATGGAAGACCTTTTAGGGACTCCATCCTACTAGCGTGGAATTAATTCCCTCTGACCCCATCTCCTCCTAGATTCACTGTGCTGTCTCCCCTCTCATCCCTGGCTCATAGATTTATAGTTAGAAGTCATCTATTCCCATCCCCTCATTTTAAAGATGAAGAAAGAGGCCCAGAAAAGTAAATAAAATTACCTAATATCACACAGGGAGTAAGCAACAGAGCCTGGATTTTAACTAAAGCCTTCTGATTACAAATCTATTTTCCCCCATTTCCCTGTGCTGGTAATGCCCAGCTCAGGTGCCACCTCTTCTTCTATCAAGGCTACTCTAATCCCAATTCCTTAATCCAGCTCACCAACCAGAGCCAGAAGTGATGTCCCTGAGACTCCTTCATTGTACTTAATCACTCCATCTCCCCCACCCTGCCTAGCCCCTGCAATCGATGGGGAGCTCCTTGAGAGCAGGGATGACAACACTGTTCATCTTTGTAGTCGCATCTCTGAACCTTGCACACGGTAGACATTTATCAAACCTTTGTTGAATTAAATATACATGGGCAAGCTGAAACTACAGATAGGTTCAAGAAGTGTTCAGATGAATTCATTCCACAGTAGGATGCAAGATCCTTTACCAGGTGCTGATCCAGGAAATGGAGATGTACAAAAGGCATCCTTGACCTCATGAAGCTCACAATCCCACTGGCCAGTGGGAAGGGAGGATGCAGGAACAATGACACAAATAACCAAAACACAAAGTAGCATTAATAAATACCCAAGGTCAATGCAAAACAAAGGCTAGGAGAGTTCAAAGGAAGGACAACTATTTCTGAAAGTAGGATTGGGGATGGGCTTTGAAAAATAAAAGATTCCAATATGGAAGAGATCGAGGAGGGAGTACAGTATGTACACTCAAAATCCTAGGAAGTGGGATGAGCCTTGCATTTAAAGATTGGGGATCCAGGTTCCAATCCCAGACTTGCTATTTGCTATTTGTATAAACTGGGCCAAGATGTACTTTCCTCATCTATAAATAGACTAGATGATTCAAAGACCCATTTAAGTTCTAGTTTCTATAACCCTCTATCCAGGAAATATTTATTGGGTAATTCAGATTAGTTAGAGGAGAAATAACAAGAGGCAATGACACTGTCAAGATAATTTGAGACCAAAGCAGAGAGGGCCTTGAATGCCAGATTGCAGAGTTTGGATTTCATCCTGTAAATGTCAGAAGTTATGACAGATTTTTGAGCAGGGGCCTGATGGGTGAAGGCTTTGCACTACAGAGATAATTCTGACAGCAGGGAACATGTGTGGCTGTCCTCACCCTGTTTCTTCCCAGTTCCCTAGGTCACAAAGACAGTCAAGGGAATAGAAGGTAGATCTGGGCCATCTCTTTTTCTTTTTGCTTTAAGTAAATTTGTATTTTATTAATAACAATAAAATTATGTAATTTGAAAATAGTAACATATATGCAAGACTGTTAACAAAAGGTATGTTTGCCTATTTATTATACTGAGTCATACTGCATATATAGTTAGAGTTAAATAGAAATGAAAAAAAATGACAATACTTGGTATACATACAAATTCATGGACCCTTCATCATGACTTTCCAGCTCTGCCATCCCCAGGAGTTCATCAACCTCTAGGCTGGAAACCTATTCTATCTATTGAATTCTGCTGAAGGTGCATGTCACTGTAATCTCATCTCATCCAATCTCATACCTTTCGTGTGAAAGAAAGCCTGTACTATGTTCCCCAAGCCCTCATCCCTATTTTAATCATCCATGATCCTCTCCAAACCAATTCACCCATTGCCCAGTCCACTTAAGAGTGTCCTTCAATACTCAAATTCTATTGTCTATTAACCTACCCCCAGCCTCCAACTTTTCAACCCACATTTCTTTTGATTTGATTTACTCTAAACCTGATTTCTTCTAAGGTCATCACATTCTTCTCAAACTTATTCACTAATAGCCATTCCTTACATTCCCTCTGAAAAGAGCCAGAAAAGTATTAGCCATATTCTTAGCTCTTGCTATTGCTTCCTAGACATTCCTATATCAGCATTACTCAATTATCTTGGCATTTCTACTGTTTTTATGATGCAGAAAAATGGAGAGAGATTCCTAAATCTCTGCATTCAATAGTACAGAATGTTCTAATTCTGCTTACATAATACCCAATCATTTATCACACAACACCTAATATCACTTATGTGTTTATTTTTAATTTAAAAAAAATTACTTCTTATTGACACATCAATTCTACTTTCAAATATATCTTTCCCCTTACCCAGAGGACTATTCCTTATAACAAAGAATAAAATAGGAAGAAAAAAATAGCAACTTAAGGAAAATAACCAAAACATCACCAGATTCAAACATCATATGTGATGTTTTTTACTCACATATCACTACTTCTGAAGAAAGAAAAGAAGTATCTTTTCTCCTATCTCTGTGAAAGATCAAAATTTAACATAGTCATATAGCATTTAGTTTCATCATTTTATTACTTTGATAATCACACAAACATATATCCAAAATCAAGTATGTGTATAGGTGCTTGAGAAAGAATATTGAGAAGAACAAGGCACATTCCTGTTCTAGTGGAACTCATGCTCTAGTAGGAGAATTACACACATACACAAATTCAACAGAACATAGAATGAGACCAAGTGAATAAGACTAATAAGGAACACCATTGGCTAGCTGGAATTTTAGGAGAGAAAGACCCTATGGTTGGGCACAAATGTTGGAAATCTAAGATTTTATCACTCCTCTGCTTGGTGGGAGGAGGTAGAGACTGGGGTTCCTCAGATCAGTAATGACTTCCCAAGCCAGTAAATATTTCTTGTGTGCTCTTAAGTACTATTTAGCAAAATCTGATTCCTGTCCTCATAGAGTCAGGCAAACCAGGTTAAGTGACAGGGGTCCTCAAACTATGGCGCAGGCCAGATGTGGCAGCTGAGGACGATTATCCCCCTCACCCAGGGCTATGAAGTTTCTTTATTTAAAGGCCCACAAAACAAAGTTTTTGTTTTTACTGTAGTGCGGCCCTCCAACAGTCTGAGAGACAGTGAACTGGCCCCTTATTTAAAAGTTTGAGGATCCCTGGACTAGATAAACAATAATGCAAAGTCCATAGAAGGAATTCCAATGAAATAAGACCAGAACAGTAGACTACTGCCAGATTATGGGAGGGCCTTGACTGTCAGGAAAAGAAGTTTCAATTTTATTTGGTAAGCAATACTGAAGAATTTTAGGTAGAAAAGATGATTGGATCTAAATAGTAGGAAGATAAATTGGACAGTGTGTAAAAGTGCCTACTCAGTCAGCATCTGTAAAATGAATCAACTTTCCACCTTGTTCAAATCTGAGTTTCCAGAGAGTTTTGTTTGAAAGCAGATAACTGGCTACAACTTGGATGTGATATAGCACAAATATACATCTTGGAGAAAGTGAAGAGCCCATTTTACCATAATCCCCAAAGGCATGCCTTGGAAAGACTTGGCTTGCTTGAAAAGAAGATTGAGACTTGTCTCTGATCAGGTCTGAGTTCCAGAAGAAAAGCTGCTCTTTAAAACTCCAGAAGTGACAGGAGAGACATTGTGCAATCTCTTTTTTTTAAAGGAAGGTGATGGTGGCACGTTTTGTAACTTTCAAAGGCTTGTGGTAGCTTTAATTCTACCTCCTTCCTAAGTATGACTGACGTTTTGTACTTAGCTAAAGCCTCATTCATTTAAAACGCAAGGGACCGAAGGAGAATTTAGAATTAACTGGATTTTGATAATCAGGAAGTTGAATTAACAAAAAAAATAGAGCAAGTAGATGGGGAATCCTGGTTACTGTGATTTACCTTCAGTTCTGAACAGAGAGAGAAAGAAAGACAGATTTATTGTGCACGGGATGCACTGCTAGAGGTAGATAAAGTGGTTATCATTGCCCCATTTGATGAGTGAAGAAACAATGATTAAAACAACTTGCTTATTTGGGTAGACTTTGGAGTACAATGGAAAGAGTATAGGTTCTAGGGTCAGAGGATCCAGGTTCAAATACCACCTCTGCCATTTAATACTTGTGTCACCCTGGACAAGTCATTTCATTTCTTTGAGCCTCAGTTTCCTCATTTGTAAAATAAAGGGATTGGAATAAAATGGCCTCAGAGATCTAGATCTATGCTCCTTGCTAATTGTAAGCTGACAACTAAGGCAGATCTGCTGAAAATGAGGATAAAGAGCTCTGCCTGCCAGGTGACTTTTTCAAGATGAAGAAAGAAGCTTAAATCTCAATCTTGCAACCGTTCTGCAAAAAGAAATTATTAGGGCAGGAAAATCTCATTAGGCACCAATCAAATAATGAGGCAGCCTCGGAGCCCCCTGGAAACATCATCATGTATGAGTTACCCATAATGGTTAATCAGGAAATGAGAAAGGTTGAGAGACACCGAGACCGAGCCAATAATCTCTTTTGTAGCTAAAGCAACATCTCTGGAACCTTGCAGGTAGAGCCTTTTAAATGGGTCACAGTGCTGTAAACACACGTGCTGACTGTGCAGCCCCCCTCCCAACCCCCCATGAACACACGGCTTCCTCGCCAGGAGGTGGGAACCTGATCAGAATTGTTCTGCACTGTTTAAGATGCTTCATGAATCTCAATTGCTTTGGTACTTAATGAGTAACAGAATCCATTTGGGTAACCCTTTTGTTGCTCACTCACTTATTTAACAAATCTTTCCTGGGTCTCCGTGTCAGTCCCAAGCTAAAGGCAAGCAGAGCGATGAAGACAACATGACAGGGCCTCTACATACACACTTGAGGGCTTACAGCTTTGCAAATGAACTTGGAGAAAAGCTTTTCTATGAAACCAAGGATCTGAATTAAATCCAAACTTCATTCTCCTTTGTTGTCGATGTTCAGTCATTTTTCATTTGTGCCCTACTCTTTGTGACCCCATGTGGGATTTTCTTAGCAGAGATGCTGGAATGACTTGCCGTTTCTTTCTCCAGCTCATTTTACAGATGAGGAAACTGAGGCAAACCAGGTTAAGTGACTGGCCCAGGATCACACAGCTATAAGTGTCTGAGGCTAGATTTGAATGCAGGAAAGTGCGTCTTCGTGACTCTCTATGCCACCTAGTAATATACCTATGGAAACTCCATTGGATTCCTCTCCTGTTAAGGGTCTCACTACTTATATTGCTGCGATCTCTCTTCCCTCTCCCACCACTCTCTCTAAGGCACAGGAGACAAAAGGGCTAAATTGACAGATCAAGCACTTGGGTCAGAGTTCCTCTCTAGTCCATTCTAGCTTTAGCATGTCTGCAAAATAAGCAAGTTGCACTGGATCACCTCCAAGGCCCTTCTATAACCCAAATATGTGGGCCTGTGTGACCTTGAAAACTCCACTCATTTCTCCAGACTTCCTCAGCTTGCACATTTATCAAATAAAGGAGTTGTCTCAGAGGGCTCCAGGCTCTAGGGTCTAGGACAGTGGTTCTCAAACTTTTGTTTTCGGTATCTTTATCCTCTTAAAAATTATTGAGGATCCCTCCAAAGCATTTTTGTTTATCAGGATTATATTTATAGACATTTACCATATTGGAAATAAAAACTATTTTTGAATTTGTAGACCCTCTAAAAGGGTTTCAGAGATCCCCAGAATTCTCGAGACCATACCTTGAGGACTACTGGTCTAGAATCTTTCATAGCACCAAAATTATGCTCAGGGGTAGAGGCAGGGTTTCCCTACAACTGGCTACATTGCTTGAATATGGAAGAGCATTTATTAAGCAACTACTCTTTGTCAGGCACTAGAGATACAAAAACAAAACCAACATTTGAAATTCTGATACTCCATTAAAGGGAAACAACTTTAGTCAGATAAGCAGACAAAAATACATGCAAAGTTAATACAATGTAATTTTAAGGTCAGAAAGCAGGAGCTTCCAAAGGGTTAGAAGAGGACTCTTGTAGGAGAAGGTACTTGAACTGGACCTTGAAGGAAACCAGGGGCTCTAAGAGGTAGAAGCAGGAGGCTTCTAGAAATGGTGGACAGCCTGTAAACCAGAAAACAGCCAATAGGACAGTGAGTCTGGAATCTGAAATGTGATGGGCTAGCAACCTGAAAAGAGAGGTTAGAGCCAGATTATAAAGGGTTCCCCAAAGTCAAAATTAGAAGTCTGTGTTTCATCCTGGAAGCCATCATTAATCAATCAACAAATATTTATTAAGTACATACTATGTGCAAGGCACTTGTGTTAAAGAGCTGGAGATCCAAGTATAATGATTGAAGCAATCACTACTTGCAAGGAACTAGTATTCTAATAGAGGGGGAGAGGGAAAAATATACATATGTATATAGATAGATAGATAGATAGATAGATAGATAGATAGATAGGATAAATATAAAAAATACAAAGTAATTAAAAGCAAGGTAGTTTGGGAAAGATGGAACTAGCAGTTAAAAGTTTAGACATTGCATTAGCAATGTCAATTTGACAGCTATATGGAAAATAGATTGAAGAAAGAAAGTTAGATGAAACTGAAAACCGTGTATAAGCAAAACTAATGCCCCTAAGATGAAAAGACAAACAATAGATTGGAGTAGGGGAAATTTTATAACAAATTTCTTTGATAAAGGTTTAATATCGTGTGTGTGTGTATACACATACATATATATGTACATGTGTACATACATGAACATATGTGTATACATTTACACATATAAAAATAATAGATATATGACAAACATTCTCTAATAGATAAGCAGTGAAATAATATCAACAAAATTCTCAAAAAAAAGAATTGCACCCTACTAACAAACACATGAATGAATGCTCCAAATTACTAATAATAAGAGAATGTAAGTAAAAACAACACTTTATACCCACAAATAGGAATAAACAATGTTGGAAGGATTTTGGAAAGTTTGACACCCTAGTGTATTGTTGGTGAAGCTGTGAATTAGTACAATCATTGTGGAAAGCAACTTAGAATTGGTCAAATAAAATAACTAAAATGTATAAAACTATTCATATCTTTTGACCCAGAGATTTCTTTACTAAGTTCATAACCATAAGGAGACCATTGATAAAAAGAACATTCTACTATATACCAAAACATAGCTGGACTTTTTTTGTGACAGCAAAGAACTGGAAACAAAGGAGTTGCCCATAAATTGGGGAATAACTAAACAAATTGTGATACATGAATAGAGTGGAACATGATTATGTTGTTAAAAAAATGAAGAATGTAATAAAAACAAATAAACATGGAGTGATCTATATAAGAACTACTGCAGAGTGAAGTAGAGGCAATAAGATATATATACACAACTACAATGGTATGAGTGGAAAGAAAAATCACAAAAAAGAGTCAAAAGGGAATATTACAAAAAAATTAAAGAACCACATTGATTGAAAGAAGATAGGAAGCCCTACCACCTTATTATCTGACAGACGGGGGAGATTCACAAGTGTTGTAATTATACATATTTTCAGACTTTTTTTGACGTATTGTTCACTTGTACTGATTCTTCCTCCCTTTCCCTTCCCCCCTCTCTTCCTCCATCCTTTAGCAATACTATTTGTTATATGGGATGACTTTCTGGGAGGAATTATATAAAGGTATACTAGAGAAAAATGACATTATTAAAAAATTGTTGTTATTGTTTTAAAGAGAAATTTACCAGATGATAAGGTTTCAGACTTAATGAATGACCATACTCAGTAGTAATGAGTGGATTGATGCCATCCTAGAGAGAGTATTCAAGTGGATCACCCCAGAGTTTTGTCCCTGATCATATTCTGTTCAGTAGTTTCTATTTTTTTATCACTGTCTTAGATCAAGGCTGAGATAACATATTCATCAAAATTTCAGATGACACAGAGCCGCAGAGGCTATCTAACACAAGAGATGAGAGAATCATTGTCTAAGAATATCCTGACAGGCTAGAATGAGCGGGCAAATCTAATATGATGAAATATAAGTGTGATCTCTACTTAGAATCCTTGTGATTCTGAGTCACTAGCTGCCCAGGCTGAAAATTCCTTCTATCCCCGCATGTCATCCTCATTTTTCTTGTATCCCTATTCTACCCTTCCATTGTTCCTCCTGGAATCTTGGATTCACTGCTAGCAAACTACTCATCATAATTGTCCTAGCCTTTCTTCCCAAAAATTATGATACATATACATATATACACACACATATATGTATATATGTATAATTCAATTTTAATATAATTCAATTTTCTATGTACATGCCATTTCCCTCAACAGAATGTAAGCTCCTTGTTTAATTTTTGTCTAAATATCCAAGAGAACTAGCATAGCCCCTGGAACATTTTTTTGGATCAGGTATATGTTATAGAAATTTCTGGCAATCCCATTCTATCTTGTCTCCTCTAGCAGCATGCCCCTTCTAGCATTCCCACTCTCTCATTTACCTTCCACCTCTTCCTCCTATTGTCTGCTTCTTTACTTTGTCAACATTGCTTGTGTTTCCCCATTCTTTAAAACCCTCATTTGATCCTGATAGCATCTTTCTACCCTTTAGTGGTTAAATTCCTTAAGAAGGCCATCTACAGCTAATGTCTTGATTTCCTTTCTTAACTCTCTACAATCCAGTATCTGACCTTGCCACTCATCTGAAACTGTCCTCTCAAAAGTTTCTAACAATCTCTTAAATTTCAAATATAATGGCCTTTTTAAAAAAAATCATCCCTTTTTCCCTCTCTACAGTTTTTCACACTATTAATCACCTTTTTCTCCTTAATACTCTTTTATTTGACATTATCCTATCTTGGTTCCTCTCCTACTTATCTAACCATTCTTTTTCAGTCATTTTGGCTAGATCCTTATCCCAATCATGTCCACTATTTATGGATGTCTTCAAAGGTTCTGTCTTAAGTTGTCTTCTCCTTCCATATTATTTTATTTGATCTCTTCAGAAACCAGGGATTCAATTACCATCTCTATACTAATAGTACTCAGATCTATTTATCCAGCTCTAACTTTCGTGTTGATCTCCAGTACTGTGTCTCCAACTAATGAACATCTTAAACTAGATGTCCTGTAGGCACCTAAAACTCAACATGTTCAAAAAGGAACTTATTTTCTCCCTCAAAAACTCTCATCTCTTCCTAATTTACCTTGTACCATTGAGGGTTCTACTATCTTTCCAGTCCCCTAGGCTCTCTCATCCACTCCTCATGCTCTCTCACCACATCCAAACTGTTGCTAAGGGCTGTCAGTTCCACCTTTTTAAGATAGCTTGGATACACTCTCTTCTCTCCTCCAACATTGCCAATGTTGATGCAGTTGTTCATCACTTCACATCTGTTAGTTGATCTCTCTGCACAAGTCACCTACCATTCCATTCTATTTTCTACTCAGTTGTCAAAGTAATTTTTCTAAAATGTAGGTTTGTCCATGTCACATACCCCTACTCAACCAGCTCCAGTGGCTCTCTATTTCCTCCACAATCAAACATAAAACCTTATTTTTGACATTCAAAGATCTTCATAATCTGTGCCTCTTCTCCCAAACCCCACCTTTCCCATTTTCTTACATCTTATATTTCCTCACATTTTTGGATTCAATAACACTGACTTCCTTGCTTTCGTTAGAATAAGATACTTTGCCTTCCTACTCTGTGCATTTTCATTGACTTCTTTCATGCCTGAAATGTTCTTCCTCCTCATCCCTAAACCTGGCTTCCTTAACTTCAAGTCCCAGGTAAAATACTATCTTCCATCTGTTATTATCTCTAATTTATCCTGAATATAATTTGTTTGTACATAGTTGTTTGTATCATTTGTTTGCATAGACATTTTCATCTTTCCCTTGATGTGATCAATCCTTGATCTGTGAGATCCTTGAAAGCAGAAACTTTTTTTTTTGGGGGGGGAGGGAGGATGCAAAGAAAATGCTTAAGAAGTTGTCTTCCAACTGTTTAGTGAAGAAACCTCTTTCATAGATGCAAATAAGTATTTGTTCTAAAGAGTTTCTTGGTATATAGTTGGTGTTTAATAAATGTTTGAGATGAATTGAACTGGGTAGATGTTGTAAAGAAGCAAACAGGCTTGATATAAGAAAGATAATTTTCAAGTAATTTAATGTTTAAAAATGGGAGAAATTATCTAAATAGAAAGTTAGTTTCTTATTGCTCAGGGTCTTCCAGAGAAGGTTTTGCATCATTTATAGTGCTGGAGAAAAGATTTTCATTCATGTATGAATTGGACCAGGTGACTTTTGATGTCCAACACTGAGATTCTGCATAAAGTCCTATGGTTCTCCAAGAATGGCCCAAGCCTCCCTAGATTAGGAAAGGCTTAGACTAGGGGCAAAATGTTGAGCTTATTTAGATTGTAAAGAAATCAGTGATGAAGATGAGGGAGAATAATTGTTGATTTAACAAGAGGAGGTGAGGGCAGGGGATTGTGGGCACAGGGAAGAGTGTGAACAAAAGCAGAGACAGGAAATTAAAAGGCGCATATATGGAAAATAAGTAATTACTTTTTCTGCTAAGAATCATGGTTTAAGAGCTGGAAATGTGTCTTAGATATCATCTAGTCCAATACCTCCCATTTTTACAGATGAAGAAACTGAGGCCCAAAGAGTTTACCCAAGATCAAATAGGTAATAATAAATGTGAGAGCTGAGTCCTCTGACTCTAAATCCAGGTTTAAAAGTTCAAAGTGACTTTTTCTGCTTCCTGAGGTTGCAAATAAGAGGGTTGGAAATCAATTTAGTTTGACTAGAATTATTTTGTAATTCAGTTTGACTAGAATTTGAGTACTAGACTAAAAAGTCTGAACCTTCATCAGGAGGCAATTTGGGAACATTAGAAAATTTTGAGCAGAGAAATTATCATTTATAATACTATTAAAATATTTTACATTTATAAAACATATATTGATTGAAAAATAAGAATAGTAACTATTTTATAAGATATTATACTAAGCTCTGGTACTATATCCTCCATAAGTAAGGCATGACTTGATACCACCAGGTAGTATCATTTCCCCCAGCTTTATTTTATATTTTACTTTGCATTTATATATTATGTCCCTGAATGGAATATAAATTCCTTGAGAACCAGAATTATGTCTCTTTTGTCTTTGTATTTCTACATTGTAGTTCATAGTAAGCTTAATAAATACTTCCATAAACATTTTCCTCATAACTCCTCATGGAGAGTATAAGTATGATTATCCTAAGGAAAGTATGAGACAATAGATATTCAAGCAAATTAAATGATTTGCCCACAGTCATAAACTTCATAAGTGTCAGAGCCAAGACTTGAAGCTATCTTCTCTATGTCTCCAAATGTAATGATTTTTTCCATGACCCTATATTTCTTATCTCTACTTAAAAGAAATGAAGCAATTTGAAAATGTTTTATGAGCACTTAAGGAAACTTTAAAACTAGGATGGCACAGTGGATAGCGTGTTGGTCCAAAAGTCAGGGAGACTCATCTTCCTGGCTTCAGACACTTATAGCTGTGTGAGCCTGAACAAGTCACTTAATCCAGTTTCCTCATCTGTAAAATGAGCTGGAGAAGAAAACCACTCTAATATATTTGACCATAAGATCTCAAACAGGGCCACAAAGAGTTGGACATGATTGAACAGCAACATAAAGAAAAATAAAAAACCTAGAGTAAATGCAAAGATTTATACTTGGACTCAAAAAATCATTAAATAAATGAAAATAAATTTAACTTTAAAGCAACCATTACCAATATGAAATGGAAAAAGCATAGCTAGGTAAGTTTGAATTAAAAAAGCCCAAGGTTTTAATGGATCACAAGCTCAATATGAGTAAGGATTACATTACAACCACCTAAAAAAGCTAAGATGACTTCTTTGTTCTACATTAATAGAACAATATGCAGAGTGAAAAAAGTAATAGTCCCCTTTGTCCTTCTTCTAGTCAGAGCACATTCGATATATCTTATGCAGTTCTGTGAGCCAAATTTTCAAAATGATATAAAAAAGCTGAAGTTCTTTCAGAGAAGGACAATTAAAGAAGAACTATGTCATACAACTATTTGAAGGAACTGGAGGGGTGTGTGTGTGTATGTGTGTGTAAAGAGGAGATTTGAGTGGACATAAGATACACCTACAAGTATCTGAAGGATTGTCTGAAGGGTTGTCATTAAGGAAGAAAGAATAGACTGATTCTGCTTGGCCCTGTAGAGGGAAAGTGGGGTGAGACTGTGAGAAAGATTTTGGCTTGACATAAGGAAAAATTTTCTAACAATCAGAACTATGCAAAAATGGAAATGGTCATATCAGGAAGTAGTGAGCCTCATTACTTAAGGTCTTCAAACATAGGCTAGATGATCATATATGGAGGGAATTCTTGCATAGGCAATTGGACCAGATGACCTCAAAGGCAATTTTTACTCTCTCACTCTGAAAGTATTTTTTTTTAAATTTTCAATGCATTCAAAAGCACTAACTTGGAAACTGGGGTGGGAAGAATAGACTTTAAACATTACAGATGCTCTCCTAATCCTTCCAATCCCAGTTACTTCCACTAAAGCAAACCTACAGGTCCAGCCAAAGTTCAGCCCAAACCCTCCTTTCATAAAAAGAAGATGCCTGTTATTCTCTCCATCAGACAGCAAGGTCATTTACTTCTGCAACAGACTGATATGGGGATAATTAAATCTGTCTGTCATTGGGATCTTTGTTGCTGGTCAGAATATGCCTAAATATAAAGACTCTGGATCAGCATGTCCCCTGTGATCCAATGCTGGAGAAACTCTTGTTTAAGAAGCAGACTCAGAAAACTGACCAAGGTCAACATCAATTCATTAACTGGGGATGTATGGATACCCAGCATGCAGAGGAATGGACTAAGCAAAGCTAAATCTCTGTAAAAAATAGATACAGGGTTATCATGGAATAGCTCCCAAGCAACTCATAGATTTAGAGCTGGAAGGGACCTTAGAGATCACTATACCTGCCTAAGAGTTTGCTAAACCAATGATATCCCAGGTCTAGAATCTTATCTATTATTTTGGATGTATCTTTTGTTTACTTATCCATTTACATGTTCTTTTTCCTCATACCTAAGAACCTTCTTCTCTAAAGATGGACCTCTGAGTTTACAGAGAAATGAGAGTAAGTGGTCTGTGGAGAAAGCGTGTTTAATTTCCAACTTTCTTATTTGCAACCTCAGGAAGCAGAAAAGTCACTTTGAACTTTTAAAGCTGGATTTAGAGTCAGAGGACCCAGCTCTCACATTTATTATTACCTGTTTGATCTTGGATAAACTCTTTGGGCCTCAGTTTCTTCATCTGTAAAAATGGGAGGTATCGGACTAGATGATGTCTAAGACACCTTTCCAGCTCTAAAACCATGATTCTTAGCAGAAAAAGATATCCACACATTTTCATAGTGAAAGAATTCCCTCCCTGAGGGTGAAAACCCTGTACTTGTCTAATATAAGTGGCTGGCTTAGACTAACTAAGACTAGCTAAGTTCAAGGACAAAACATTCTTCTTGTTCCTGTTTTCTTCTATGCCAGTGGGTTATTAATCTGGTCCCTTGGAAGCACCTTTTTCTGGGCCTCTCTTGGAACATATCTCATAGCCAGAGTAACCAAAACTTGACTATCAATAGCTGAAACTGACTATAGAAGCCAGCTATGATTACTACTAAGAAGTATACTCTGATCTCCATAGCCACTGACTGATGGTATACACTACAAGTGACCCAATAATGATAGAAACAGTCAGACCTATTCATGGAAACTTTTAGTCTTCTCAAGGAAGTATCAAAGTATAGATTTAGAGGATGAGTCCTACCTCATTTTACACATAAGAAATTTTACACAATGAAATTATTTGCCCAAGGTCACATAGAAACATACATACATACATTTTCATCATGGGCTAGGCATTTCACTGAATCCATTTCTCAATCATTGGGCAGTATAGTTGGGCAACCTGATAAATGACCATCTCAGCTCTCTAGAAGGATGTGGCTTCTTAGCAGCTTTGTCTTAAAGGTACTCTAGAATATGGAGTAGTAGAAAAAGCTAGATCTGGAGACAAATGATCTGGGTTCAGGTCCCACCTCTGAAATCTGCTGGCTGTGTGAGCTTGGGCAAATCATTTAAACTCTTTTTACTTCCATTCCCTCAACTGTAAAATGAAGGAATTGAATTCTATGACCTTTAAAAGCCCCTTCACCTTTAAACTATCTATTTAGGATCTATTATATATAATATTCTATAGTGCATTTAGGTAGTGATCTGGCTTCAGATACTTATTAGCTGTGTGATCGTGAGCAAGCCACTAACCCCTGTTTGCCTCAGTATCCTCATCTGTAAAATGAGCTGGAAAAGATGATAAACTCCAGTATCTCTGCCAAGAAAAACCCAAATGGGATCACAAAAAGTTGAATATGACTGAAAGATGACCATGCAACACAATATTCCGCAATACTAGTATTTTTCAGATTTTTTAAAATACCAGACTTGTGATTTTGTTGGTATAGCAAAACTCCTTCCACCAGAGAAAACCAATATCAGCTCTGCAACTTTTAGTCTTACCAAGCTTAGAGAGAAAAGTTAATTGTCAAAGGTCACACAGCCAAGATCTGTCTTCTAAAATCAATCACTACACCAAGCTGTCTCTTCTAATAATGAGACTTAGATACAAGGCTCACAGCAAACCTACCATAAGGAAAGCTCGTGGCACTATGTAAAAGTGTTTATTATTATTACAAGCTTTAAAAAAGTATTTTTTAAAAGTAGGGGGTGCTGGAGAGGAGAGTTATTTTTGGTAAACTTTAACAAGAAAATACCTTTCTGTTTTGAGTTTCTCAACAAGCCCTATGTTTGTGTGAATCAAGTTTATTTCAAAATAAATCCAGGAATTGACACTGGAAATTCCCACTTCAGCTGAAGACAAATGTCAGAGGGTGAATTATTTATCTGTCCCCTCTTGGATGGGGTTTTAGGCAGAATCTTCCTGCTGAGAGCAGAGCTGTCTCTGGCAAAGATGGAGCGTGCACAGGTGCTGTGATGCAGCTGCTGCTCACACACACAGAGAGAAGGATCAACTCCTTCACCTCCCTAGTTCCCCAACTCCCCAGCATGGCTGGGTCTCTGTGACATCTGTCTTGCTTTATAGATGGAAAGTTGGAGGATCACAATTATATTGAAGATCTCTTCTCTCTTTGAGAAAGTGAGAGATGGGGGGAATCCGAGACAGATCAGATATTTTCCTATCACTAGCTAGTTGTGTGACCTTGAAGAAGCCAGAGGGTCTCAATTTCTTTACTGATAAAATGACTGATAAAAGAGGCTGAATTATGTTACCTTTGAAATCCCTCTGAGCTCTGATATCCTAGAATTCCATACTTGCAATGAAAGGTAACCTCACACTTAGCTGGTCAGTTTCCCTCTGGGATATCAGTAGCACTGGAGCCTCGGGATTACTTTATGAAAATGTGAGCACTGGCAAGGGCAATGTATGTCAAAAGATCTGAGTTTAAATTTCCATTTGCCATTCATGACCTTGAGCACTTAACTCTCTGGGCCTCAGTTTCCTTATCAGGAAAATGAGGGTGCTGGTTTATACCAGCCTTAAGATTTCTCTTGGCTCAGATGTTCTCTTCAGTCTAGCAACATCTAAATAAACCTGAAAGGCAACAACAGCCATAACTAGATTGTCAAGTCCCCTCTGGAATCTTAGGACCACGGAAGTGGAAAAATGGCTTTGTAAAAATCCAACCCACAAAGATCGACCCAAAAAGACCAGATCCCAAAGTGTGAATTGTCCACAGCCAGTTATTAGTGTTATAGGACCTCCCCCTGCTCTACCCACTTCCAACTTCCTCCTGCACCTGCTCTGACTGGAAAAGCACCCACTTGGACAGCAAAAGTCGTGCCCTGCTTCTTCTGCCTATCCTACTGGGCCCTCTTTTTCTTCTACCCTTTCAAGGTGAGAGGTGAGCTGGGGGGGGGGTCTTTCAGAATCTCAACTCTCCCAAACAGACTATGTCTTCAAAATTCACTCATAAAAGATGAAAGTGACGTTGGAGAGCATGAGGTGAAAGAAACATTTTCCAAAGGAGAAAAACTGAAGCTAGGAGAGGGAGCTATCCAAGGTCACACAGTTACTTAGTGGCAGGGCCAGGACCCAGTCCTCCTAATTCCAAGTCTAGTCCACTTTTTCACTTCCATGCCAGCTGAATGAAACAGCCTGACCTTTAAGTATTTGCTTATTTAAAGACACACATGTAAGCATAACACCCTTACACCCCACCAGCGAGCGCACCTCTAGTCATAAACGGCAGTATTCCTGGGATGTTTAAAGGTTCTTTAGGACATCTTCACCTTTCCCAGTCAGAGAGAGCCGTGTATCTTTCCAGGAAATGGAATAACAGAAGAAGCACTCTGGAGACACACACACACACATCCAGAAAACACACGGGCACACAGACACATACACAGAGATGAAAAGACACCTTACGGACACTGAGCCACAAACTAGGGAAACACAGAGATCTATACAGAAATCCTACGGACATGAAGCAACACGCAGGTACACGCCGACCCACGGAGGGCCAGAAACCCGTAC
Organism: Antechinus flavipes; assembly: GCF_016432865.1. Taxonomy (NCBI): domain Eukaryota; kingdom Metazoa; phylum Chordata; class Mammalia; order Dasyuromorphia; family Dasyuridae; genus Antechinus; species Antechinus flavipes. The sequence continues at coordinate 436,306,638 of NC_067399.1, forward strand.
AGACAGGGACGCTCTCTCTCTCTCTCTCTCTCTCTCTCTCTCTCTCTCTCTCTCTCTCTCTCACACACACACACACACACACACACACACACACACACACACGAAGATGCAAAGGTGCAGGCAGATCCAGGCAAGTGGATTCGCGCGGACTTGGAGACACACAGATCCACAACCCCACGGAGATGTCGGGGATGTGCCAGGGATCATCTTACTCCGGGCTCCCGGCTCAGCTTCGGCGGGAAGCCCTGCGGGTGGGAGTGCGCGATGGGGTTTCAGGGACCAGGTGCGCTCAGCTCCCGGACGTCCCCGGGGCGGACACACAGGAGCGCAAACATACAATACACACACGCACACACGGCCGCGCGTCCCCAAAATACGGCCCCGCCTCGTCCTGCTCTTGCCGCATCTTCCAGTGGTTGCTACTTACCCGCGCTAGGCGCGCCGGTTGCCCCTGCTCCTGCCGGCGGGCACAGCCATGCCCACTTACACCTTCCTGGGCACAGTCGGCTCAAGTGGGAACGAGCCTCGCCGCGCAGGTGGCGCGCAGGTCGCCAGGGCTAAGGAGACTCCTGCTAGGGACGATGTGCCCACAGCTCCGACGGGCGGGGCGCCAGGCGGGGCACACACGGCAGAAGCCTGGGACTCACTGCAGCTCCTGCCTCCGCAGCCGCCGGCTAAAGAGCCGCCGCCGCCCCTCCCAGTCCGCCCCAAGTCAGGCTAGGCGACCAACAGAATTCTGGGCGCCGCCTGGCGGCCGCGAAGAACACTAAAAATTGGGGGGGAGGGAGGGGGAGAGAAGGCGAGATGCGTGGAATAGGGCCAGCGCGCAGAACGCGAGCGGGAGTCGAGGGGGACCGGCGGTGTCTTTCTAATACCTAGCATCTAGTGGCGTTGGGAGGGGCCTGGCCGTGCCGATCCCTCACAATCCGGCAACACCCTACCCAGCCCGATTCTCTCCTATTACTTCCTTCCCCGAACTCTGCTCTGCACTCTCCCCAGACTGGCTCTCCGTCCTCCCGGTGTATTGTGCCCTCCCCCCATCCTCTCGGGTCAGGCTTCCCTGGGTCTAGAGCATCTCCCGTCTTTTCCTGCTGGAAAGGCCGCCTCCCCCAGCAGGCTGGGCCCGACGCCCACTGTAGGAAAGCCTTTCCCGGCTCAGCCCTCACCTGCTTTCCCCACGTACTTACAATGTAATCTTGCCCATTCCAGGTACTGGGGTACCGGGGACCTATTCCCCTAGCAGCCTTGGCAAACTAAATAAAGGTTTTATTTAAATGGGGTCTTGCCATCAGCTCCTAGGAAATGGTCTGAGTACAGCGGTCACTTGATCTTGGTGGAGAATAGCTCCCTAGGCTAAGGGGAGGGGGAAGGGCTGGAACTGGGGTTCCCCTCAGTTGTCACCCTTCCCCTGAGCTCCACCATCCGGGTTCTTGCAGTTCTATTTCTCAGACTTTTCCTGTCCCCTTCCCTTTCTCTCCTTCCCCGCCCCCCAGCGCAGCCCAAGGAGTTGGTCCTAGCTTTGAAAGGTTCAGACCAGTAATGGGGCTAAAGCGGAGAGAGAACAGCGGGGCTGTCCAGGATCCCTTTGATCTGGGGCTCTATAAGATCTCAAAATATTCTCAGAGGCCGCTGAATAAAAAGGGGAAGGTAGGAAAAGCCAAGCATCAGTGGCAGGACAGAGCAGCAGACAGGAAGAGGCCCATTCATTCCTCAGTATGTTGGAGCTTAGTTCTTTGAGAAAATGAAGCTCAGTGCTTGGCTCAGGCTAACTGACCTGATCAAAGTGATCTGACTGGAAGTAGAACCAAGTTGCCAGAGAGCAGGTTGAACCCCATTATGATCTGTTGTTTTACTAACCCAGGATCACATACCTCAGTAGAGAGAATGGGTCAGCGTAATCGGTCTCAACTCTGCTAGGAAATCACTCCAAATCCATGGGAGGAGGAGGTAAGTGGGGACAAAATGTGCCCAAAGCAAAATGCGCCTCAATTGAAGGAGCAGAGCAGAGCATCACCATGTGAAGTGAAGTAGAAGTCCTATGACGTGTGAAAGAGTAAGAGAGTGGGACAAGAGAGGAATTTATCCCATGGCTCCATCAGGTAGCTCCCTATTTTCCCTAATTATCCTTGCTAATGAGGCCCTATGCAACTGTTGCAACAAGTGCCATCAGCATCCACTAAATTTAGTGGTCCCTAAATTCATCACCCTAGGACAAAGACCTAAGTTTTTCCACCCTAGTTACACGTTTGCACTACATAATCGAGGGGAATACATTTGGCCAAAAGAGAGGAGATGCCCTTAGCTACAAGTTTGTAGGATACAGGAAATGTGTATTTCCTTTCTACAAGGCACATCAATATCCCTTCCTGGAAGTTAGGGAAAGGCCAAAGGGAGCCCTTTTCTGCCATAAGTCACACTTTGGGCAGGACTGGTTAGGTCCTCAGCCTAGGCCAATATGGAAAGCCCAGGGTGTAATCAAGGAAAAATGGATTGTAACCCTAGATCTACCACTAATTAGCTGAGCGAGCCTAAGCAATTAATTTTTTTCTCTCAATATCTTCTGAATTTTGAGGGAAATTGGACCAGATAGAATTTTAGATCTAAAGATAGAAAACTATAATATAAAATAGAAAGGAGACTTGGATGAGTTACAAAAGAGATGCTAGAGGAAATTAGTGAAAGAAAAGGTCCTTCCAATTGGGAGGGATCAAGGAAAGTTTCAGGAAAGAGGAAGAACCTGATGTGAGCCTGAAATGATTTCAACTTAGCAGGTAGGGAGCCCTTTAGAGGATTTACTACCTGGCCTTAACTTTTTCTGTCACCAATTATCACTGAATAATTATTTAGGAAGTCCTTCTGAACATAACCAATTGACCAATCCCTATAGCCCCAGATTCCCAGCAGACCCAACAACCTGCCCTGACAACAGAGATAACCCAACCTCCTAATGGTCTTTCTGCAAGGTCTTCAAATATTTATCTCTGTTTCAAGGGGACATTATCACATGAAAATGAAATTGTTTTCTAGCCCAATGGAAACATTTCCTTTCCTTCAGTTATTTACCAGTCTGATCTGAGTTCTTTTGCTAACTGACTGGTACTATTCCCAAATCAAGGATTATTTCATAGGACAATGAGTGCAAGTAAAAATGAACATGTCCTTTCATTAATACCTAAACAAGAAATGTAAAGATCACCACCATCACCAAAAAAAAAATTGAATGCTGGGTAATGATAGTTATCAAGCTTGGCCTTGAGAAAAAAAACAAAAAGATAATACTTTCCCTTTTTTGCAGAGGTGGGAGACCATGGGTATTGAACACTGTATCCCGTTAGACTTACCCATTAGACTTGATTGATATGTTAGTTAGCTATGCTGAATTGTTTTTTTCCTCTCTCTTTTTCAGTATTTTAAGTGATGGCTCATTGGGTGGTAGAGAGGGATATATTCGAAGATGAAGGTATTGTTAAAAACAGAAATGTCAAACTTTTTTGTTTGTTTATTTGGGTTTTTTGGCTGAGGCAATTGGGGTTAAGTAACGTACCCAGGGTCACACAGTTAGGAAGTTAAGTGTTTGCAGATTTGAACTCAGGATCTCCTGACTTCAGGGCTGTTGCTTTATCCGCTGCACCACCTAGCTGCCCCTCAAATGTTTTTAAATTAAAAAAATAAAAACCACTGGGGCAGCAGAAGAAGGTCAAAAAAGGAGGCAGAGGTTCCTAGTTCTGGTACAAACTTTCTGTGATCTTGGGAAAGTCGCTATCTATTCCTGGAGCTTTAATTTTCCTTTTCAATCTCTATGAATATGCTTGAACTACTCATCTCAATGGATTTTCTCAGTTTTCCTGCTTGTTCATAACTGTTTCACATTTTCTTTTTTTCCATTATTTGAAAGCAAGGACTCTATTGATTAGAGAAATACAAATTAAGACAACCTGAGGTACCACTATATACCTCTCAGATTGGCTAAGATGACAGGAAAAGATAGTGACAAATGTTGGGGGATGTGGGAAACCTGGGACATTAACACATTGTTGGTGGAGTTGTGAATTAATCCAACCATTCTGGAGAGCAATATGGATCGATAGTCCAAAGGGCTATCAAACTGTGTCTACCTTTTGATCCAGCAGTGTTTTTACTGGGCCTGTATCCCAAGAGATCATAAAAAAGGGAAAAGGACCCCCACATGTGCAAAAATATTTATTGCAGCCCTTTTTGTAGTGGCAAGGAACTGGAAATTGAGTAGACGGGCATCAGTTCATAAATGACTGAATAATGTATGAATTATGGTATGTGAATTAAAGGAATATTATTGTTCTATAAGAAATGACGAGTAGGATAAATTCAGAAAGTCCTAAAGAGACTTACATGAACTGACGCTAAGTGAAGTGAGTAGAACTAAGAGAACATTGTACACAGCAACAAGATTATGTGATGATCAACTGTGATGGATGTGACTTTTTTATATTATAGATTTTTATATACAAAACATATGCATGCGTAATTTTTCAACATTGACCCTTGCAAAAACTTCTGTTTCAACTTTTCACCTCCTTCCCCCCACAACCTTCCCTAGATGGTAGCTAGTTTCATACATGTTGAATATGTTAAAGTATATGTTAAATACAATATATGTATACATATTTATACAGTTATCTTGCTGTGCAAGAAAGATCAGATTTAGAAAGAAGATAAAAATAGCCTGAGAAGAAAAAACAAAAATGCAAACAAACAGTAACACAAAGAATAGAAATGCTATGTTGTGGTCCACACTCATTTCCCAGTGTTCTTTCTCTGGGTGTAGCTGGTTCTGTTCATTATAGATCAATTGGAACTGATTTGGATCCTCTCATTGTTGAAGAGAGCCAATGTGACTTTTTTCAACAATGAGGTGATTCAGGCTTATTCTAATAGACTTGTGATGGAGAGAGCCTTCTGTATCCAGAAAAAGGACTATAGGCACTGAATGGATAACAACATAGTAATTTCACCTTTTTTGTTGTTTGCTTGCTTTTTGTTCTTTCTTATTTTTTTCCTTTTTGATCTGATTTTTCTTGTACATAATGATAAATATGGAAATATGTTTAGAAGAATTGCACATATTTAAGTTACATTGGATTGGTTGCTGTCTAGGGGAGGGGAAGAAGGAAGAAAAATTTGGAATATAGGGTTTTGCAGGGCGGAGGAATGTTGAAAATTATGTGGCATGTATTTTTAAAATAAAAAGTTATTATTAAAGAATAAAGCAAGGACTCTCTTTGCTTTTCTTTGTATCCCCAGCTCTTAGAACTGTGCCTAGCAAATAATAGGCACTTAATAAATGCTTATTGATTTGACTCCTAGTAGAATTGTGTGGGAAAGAGCCAGCCGTACATTTCTGGGACAGCCTGTGTGTCCGTGCTGTCTTGCACATTAACAGAGCCAAGAACAAGCAAGGAATTATGACCTCCCTGTCCCTTCTCTACCATCATCCCCCACTCCAACCCCAGGATGAGTGCAGAATACTAACGCTGTGCCTTGGAGCTCACTCAGAGAAAGCATGAAGTTACTGAGGACAAGATCAAAAGCTTGAAACCTGAAGAATCCAGCTGGATTTGTTCAAAGGAAGGACAGTCCTTGGCATGGCTCCAAGATGGATACCGCTGGTCACAAAGGAGATAGTGTTAGGAAAGTAATTGGTTCAGCACAATACTTCTGAACAATCTGGGAGAGGGAGCTAAGTGCGGTGGTGGAAAGAGCCTTGGCTGTTCAATCAGAGGACCTAAATTTGAATCCCTAGCTCCTTCCTGCCAGGTGACCTTGACTTAGACATTTACCTCTATGATTCTCATTTTTCTCATCTGTAAAGTGAGAGGGTTGGATTCTAAGGATCATTCCAGCCTTAAATCTTGGATCCTATATTGGCGACAATAACCTTAGGATAATGGCATCTCTAGGAGCAGCCAGTGTCAGGAGTGCATCGAGGGTCTGCTGTGTGGAAATCAGCACCAAGATCTTATGGAGGCCAGAGTATCTAAGGGCACCTGGGGCTGCCAAAGCTTCCCAAGATCTGCAGCACCCACACAAATCCATTCAAGGTCGGGGGAGCAGAAGCCATCAATGCAGCTGTTGAGATGTCCAATGAGTCCCTCCCCCAACCCCAGAACTGCCCAAGGCCTCTGCTTTGGAAATAGAAACCCAGAGAAAGAAGTGAATTCAGCCATCCATCAATCAGATATGCAGTGAGACTTCTGCCCCAAAAGCTCTCATTATTACTCACTCCATACAAGTACACTGTGTTCTCCAAGTGTCCAGAGCAAGGATGCTTAATTTTGTTTTGAGTCATGGATCCCTTTGGCAGAATCCGTAATGAAATCTGTGGACCTCTTCTCAGAAAGCTATATAGATAGATATGTGTGTATATTTGCACACACACATATACATAAAGATATAAATAGATAGATATGCATATATAAAACCTGCCCCCATATATATAACATAAATACATATATATAATATAGGAATATATAATATCAATATATTATAATGTAAAATACTATATATAATATATAATACATAAATATTATTAATCAGATATAAATACACACATGTATGAATATATATATATGTATATATATACACATATGTACCTAGAAACAGGAGAACCTGAGTTGAAATCTGGCCTCAAACATTTACTTACTTGCTGAGGGATTCTGGGCAAGTCACTTAATCTGGTTACCTCAGTTACTTTATCTGTAAAATGAACCTGAGCAGGAAATGGCAAACCACTCCAGTAATTCTGCCAAAAAAACCCAAATTGGATTATAAAGAGTTGGATATGACTAATTGACAAAACAACAATAACAAAAATAGATGACATATAGACATAGAAATGGATATAGGAAATACATTGGAAAATGCATTTTCCTATCTTCTCCAGGCTGGACATACATGAGCTACTCACAGGTCTGATCCTAATACTTATTGTCATGTAAGGAAGATTCAGCCCACTCCATTTTTTCCTGTGTGGGCTGAATTAGCCCCTTCCTTTTTAGATCACCTGATATACTTGACTTTTCCTTCACTTCCAGGGGCTCACCATATTGGTGCCACACTTTTTTTGGACATTCTATCAGATTTAGCCTTACTGTAATCTAGAACTCCAGAATTCAAGTAAGTGATCCCTCCATAGCTGGATTATGGGCCCACAATTGCACAACCAGCTTAGAATGATATTTTTAAATGCATAAAGCAAAGTACATAGGATTACAAAGAAGATTATGTTGAAATGTAATTATCAAAATATTTAATTAAAAATAAAATTCTCAGACTCCAGATTAAGTACCTCGTTCTAGATGTTCACACCATGAATTCCACAAAAAGGAAGCAAGACCCTGTGGTTCTGAGGAAGCAAGCCCCAAATTCGTCTGCATCTCTCCCTCTTGTGCTACAATTGGGACAGTGATTAAGACTCTCTACTACTGTATCTCTTCTAAGCCACATTCTGCTCTCCTGCCAAAATGTCCTTCATAGCATCCAAACTAGGTTTTAAATAACTTAATGCATCAGGCATCGGCCCTCTAGTCCTATTTCCTGACCCATCTAAACATCCCTGTAAATTACAGCCTTTCCCCTTGAAACTATCCCTGTAACAACCAGAGCTGGGGAGTATCCACACTAGCAAATCTCATCCCCTGTAAGACCCATACCTGGTGTTCCATTCCTGTGTTGCCTACCAATATAAATCCTGTTTGGTTTTTATGTGCCATTAAGACTTCACTAAGCATGAAACTGGCTGATGGAAAATTTTTTTGGAAGTTTGCAATAGAAGCTACTCAATCAAGAGAAAGATGATCAGTTAGAAAGGATCTATGATTAAGTACTAATGTTTGATTAATTTAGGATATTCAGTTTGAGACCAGACTATTAAAACCTTCCTGGTGACTTCCTAAAAAGCTAGGGAATCTTGGTCTACAAGACCCTACTTCCACACCTCTTCTATTGGTGGAGAGGAAATGGCAGAAAGATTAGGAGGTTGGTTCCCAGGTCCTTTGAAATGACTTAGCTAAGAACTCTGGATTCATTCCAATCTCCCTACAGCTGCCAAAATAATCTTACTACTGTACTATGAGCTGTTCCCTTTTACCAACAGGATAAAACAAACTCTTCTTAGATTGGCATAAAGACCATCAACAATTAGCCTACATCCTACCTTTCCAGCCACATTTCATAATATTCCTCTTTGTTCCCGACTAATGGTCCAACCAAACTGAACAGTACTAGCTGTTTTTTTTTTTTTTTCATTTCCTGTCTCTGGGCAGAGACATAGGTACAGCCTGTCCCCCCATGCCAGGATTATACTGCCTTGTTCTCAGCCTGTGGAAATTCTTGTATTCCTTCTAGGCTCAGCTCAGGCAGCTCCTGATTCCCTGATTGTCACAGTTGAAAGTGCTCTCTTCTTCCTCAAATTTTTCTATAGCACTTCATCCAGATTTCTCCTTTGTCCCCAGCTGAAAGTACTCCCTTCTTGCTCAAAATGTCCTACGGCACGTCATCCAAATCACTCCTTTGTTCCTATTACAATCTCCTACACAAAAAACATACTCAAATGGAATTTTGACCCCCTCAATGTAGATGGTCCCTGCAGTAATTCAAGTCTCATCCCATCCATTCCTGACCATCCAGTGCCTCTCGTGTTCTTGCTCTGCCAAAAGTTCACCACAAAGACCACCTGATATGCTGAGGGACATCCTTGATTTTTCCTCACATATCCGGGGTGCTAGTGGAGCCCAAAGCTATCCCTTGCTCTTATCTCGGGACTAGCTCTTCTTGGACATATATTTCTTTGATTACATTTTTTACTCCATTGTAATTATTTACAGGATAGCCACATGACACCATAGTGCACAGAATGCCAGCCTGGAATCATGCAGACCTGAATTTAAATCTGGCCTCAGAAACTTACTAGCTGTGTGATCCTGGGTAAGTCACTTACACCCATTTGCCTCCAGTTTCTTCATCTGTAAAATGAACTGGAGAAGGAAACAGCAAAGTACGCCAATATATCTGCCAAGAAAACCCCAAGGTCCCAAAGGGTCAGACAGGACCAAAAAACAACTGAACAACAAATAGTACAAGTTCTTCATTTGAAGTCTATTTGTTCCCATTTGCTAAGCACCTTTCCATTGATCTCTAAATAATACTCCTTTAATTCTGTGGAGACTAGCATTTCATGGCTATGACTCATAGCCATATAAAACCTGTAGAAAATTTGTATCAAAAGATGAGAATTTATTTCTGAGAGAAATCTTGTGTTATTAAAAAGAGTCTTGCATTCACAATTTTCTCTTTTCTCACTGCTTAGCTCTATACTCAACTCATTGTTCATTTGCAGTTTGTCAAAGATAAATGTTTGGATCCATCTAACTGCCCATCATAATCTAGAAAATAACTATTCTTCATTTACTGGGCTTTTCCTGTACAGATGGCTGCACCAAATTCTATGGAGTAGTTATAGCTGTTTTTTACAGATCTTTCCTCATACCCACAATGTTCCGGGGCTTGATACAGCCAACATGATGTTATCTGCCAGCAGTATCACCTAGAGGACTTCACACAATTGTAAGGATTTCCTCTTCAATGTTAACTCTGTGCTTGCTCTCCATGACAGTGGAGATGATATGCAAACATATGCTTTCTTATTGTATACCTTGCCTGACATTAATGATCAGATGGTCATTGAACAAAGTTATTTCTGTTACTGGGAGCAGAGAAGAACATTTAAGTGGTCATTTTACTCTGCACAGTAGGATCTTGGTTTTTTTTTTTTTTTTTACATCTTTTAATAAAGTATAAGATGGTAAGGATGTGGTATGGAATGGTATTTATAAAAGGATGGGAGATTTATTCAAAGGAAACTTTAATGTTTAATGTAAATTGCAATATAGGCATAAATATTTGCAGTTGTTAATCATTTTTCAGGTTTTTTCTGTTTGTTTTCTAGTCTTCTGGTATGTTCTTTTCTTTCAAATGCCATGTGAATCAATCTCGCAAGATCATCACAAATTTCTCACCTTCTGTAAAGCTGCCTTCTATGTATACCTGATCCAATGAATTTGTTTTCCCCACATTCTTTACCCCAGTACTACTTCTACCTTTTCTACAAGCTCATATGAAACTGTGATATGAGTCTTAGTATGGTGGCTTCACTATCCTGAAGTTGGACAAAGTTTGTTTGAAAATCTTTGCAGATCTTTTGCATTTTTCTTTTTATTTTCCTCTGTTCATTTATATTCTTTAATGTGTTTAATATGAATTTATTTAGTTGGTTTTCTCAATAAATTTTCTTTAAACTGGTTTTGTCCTTCATTATTTCTTTCTATTTTACGGGCTTAATACTACTCATAATCTTCCATGGTCCTTCTCCATGAGATTTTACAACTAAATTTGAATTCCAAGTAATCTCCTCAGTATGACTTCACTCTCTGATCCTCTCTAGCCCATGAGAAACTAAAACTATACTCTTGGGGTCCCCCAGCTCAGAGAGGTGATCTTTCATTTTATCTTGCTAGATTCCAGACCTCCAAGCCATTTCCTAGACAGCTCATCATCTCTCTCCTCCTTGTGCAGGTATGATCTTCTCCCTACTCTCCATATTTGTATTTTAGGTCCTCTTTAAGTATTGTTTACCCTCTTAGAATGTAAGTTCCTTTAAAGCAAGAACTATCTTGTTAGCTTTTATTCATATCCCCAGGGCTTAGCACAGTGCGTGGAACATAAAAAGTACTTGATAAATGCTCTATCTATCATCTTCTAAATTGTGTTAAGTGTGGCTCCCACATCTCTCTGTTTGACAAGTAAGTCAAGTGTTTGCTGACTAAAGCTCTTTTGTTTTTCCTATTATAGCAACTGATTTATATCCTTTATTGTGATTATGAAATTATTGGAGCTTGTATATATATATAGCCTTTCTTCTGCATGTGTTCCATTTTTCAGCATGAATAACTTAAATGAAGCAATTAGGATAGAATTTTTTAATGGATGTTATATATTTTTATATTTTTTATTGTTCTTTAAATTTAATTTTTAAAAATTTAGCTTTGTACTAATTTTGGTCTTTGATTTGAGCAAATTAGTGCTCTGACTGTACCCAGACAGCAGATTTGGAAATGACTATTGCATTGGAACTGAGCTATTAAGATATAATCAATGTGATTTTGTTTTGCCTTTTTATTTGGTGCTAATCATGTTCAGCACCTTCTGATTTTTCCTCCAAAAAAGTATTCATAATAAACAAGTTACAAGGCTTCTGTGTAGTCTATAAATCTTTGGCCTCTTATTCCTTACCCATATTTCTAACATATTTCTCATCTTCCTCATATATTCCTTCTTTTGCATTGAAGTCACTAAATATTGAATCATATATTGATTTAATTTGGAGTTTATTGAGCTTCCTATAGAATTTCTTTGCCTCTTCAACTTTTGTAACAGGCGTTGGCACATGAGTCCTGTCTTCTTATACTTGATTTATATCTGATTTATATACCCCTCCCTCCATCTATAGGAAGCTTTTCCTGAAACCCTTTAATTCTAGTGCCTTTTTCCTGTTAATAAATTTCAGCTTATTATATCTGACATATATAATATATGCATGTATATATAATATATATGTATGTATGTGTATGTATATATAAACATATGTACACATATTTATGCATAGTTGTTTTTATAGTGACACTCATTAAATTGTGAGTTCCTTAAAAGAAAGGATTTTCTTTTGCCTTTCTTTTTATTACCAGTATTTAACCCAGCACCTGGAACATAGCAGACACCTATAAATATTTATTGGCTGATTGTTGATTGTTTTTGCAAATAATTAACATGACCCCTGAGATATGAGATGACCAAATTTCACAAGAGATTGTTTCATATTATTTTGGGTAATTTTACAAAATTGACTCTACCAATTGCCTTATTTACTTCTAAGGAGAAACCATGAGCCATTCTTCTATGAACTTACAACATTCTGCTTAATTCTGGCTTCATTTATAATGAGACTATCAAGATATATATAATTCCATTCCTTCAGGATTACAACCACTTGTTCAAGGAATGATATTCACATTTAGAGTTCTAGTAGTTAAGCCAAAAATTTATAGATGGTTTAAAAGGCATATGATTCTTAGCAAAAACCCTGCCCTGCCTTTGCCCCAATCTTTTTTTTTTTTTTTTTTGTGGGGGTGGGGAGAGTCTCTCTTTAAAAAAAAATTATTGTTACTATTGTTTTTGTTGTCATTGAGTGGCATCAGATCTTGAACTATATTATAAGGCAGTAATTATCAAAATTATTTGCTACTGCATAAGAAGTAGAAAGGCAGGTCAATGGACTTTATTAAATTTACAGCAGCAAATAAACATAATAAACTTTATATGACAAATGTTAAGACTTATGATTTAGGATAAAAATTCATTATTTAGTAATAAAAATTCTTGGGAAAACTTTAAAGCAGTATGGCAGAAACTGGGCATAAACTAATTATCTTGTATCATTTACCAACATAAGGCCAAAATGGGGATACATGACTTAGATATAAAGAGAGATTTTGCAAGAAAATAAGAACATAGAACATATTACTTAGCAGACATAGACATGTGAACAATTTATAAATAAACAAGAGATGGAGCAAAGCTAACTGAAAATGGGTAACTTTGTTTATTTTAAATTAAAAAGAGTTTGTACAAATAAAACAAATGTAGCCAAGATAAAAGGAAAGCAGAAAGTTGGGGAGAATTATAAAGGGCTGAAATCCAGGGTGCTAATACGGTCATCAAAGAGAATTGTGGACAGTTTCTCAGATAAAGGTCTCACATTTTAAATATCTGAAGAACTTTGTCAACTCTATAAGAATATGAATTATTCCTTGATTAATAACTGATCAAAGGTTATGAAAAGGCAGTTTTCAAAAGCAGAAATCAAAATAATTTAGTCATATAAAAATGCTCTAAATCATTATTCATTAGAGAAATTCAAATTAAAATAACCATGAGATATAATTTTATACCCACCAGATTGGGTAAAACAATTGAAAGAGAAAGAAAAAAAAATGTTGGACAGACTGTGGGAAAAAGGGGACACTCATTCAATGTTGGTGGAATTATGAACTGATCCAAACATTTTGAAGAACACTCAAATTATGATCAAAAAATCATTAAACTGCCTAAACCCTTTGACTCAACAATACTATTACTAGGGTTATTTCCAAAGATGATTAGGGAAAAGGCAATAGCACCTATATATTTTTAAATATTCTTTCTTTGGTGGCAAAGAACTGGAAGTGTGAGGATGCCTATCAGATGAGGAATGGCTGAACAAATTGTGGTATGTGATTGTGAAGGAATGTACTGTACTATAAGTAATGAGTTCAATGATCTTGGAAATACATGGAAAGACTTGTACAAAATAATGAAGAGTGGAGTAAGCAAAACCAAGAGAACATTGTGTACAATAACAGCAGAATTGTTCTAAGACTTTGAGTAAATAAGTCATTTTTGCTATTATAAATATCCAAATTAGCTATAAAGGCCATATGAACAAAGACACTATCTGTATCAAGAGAAAGAATTGATAAATAGAATTATGTATAGAATAATTTTACATATGTGTGTGTATTCATACTATATATATTTGTATCTAACAGTGGCCATGGAGAAGAGGGGAAGAAAAAAGAAAAAAGAAAGTTATTATGTAAGTATAACTGTGGTATATTTAAAAGAAGTTGCAAGTTATATTGGGTAAATCTGAAGTTTCAGATGCAATCCTCTGCTTGGTTTATCCCATAAATTAAAAATAAAATAAACATTAAAAATGTTTTAAAAATTGTTTTCTTATTGTATTTTTTATATTGCCACCTCTCGTTGATTTCCCCATCTTCATTCCAATAGAATTCTCTTTTGTAATAGATATTACGAATGTTATATTATATTATTTTATTAATATAATTATATATAACACATAATATATATTACCTATTACAAAAATTAATATTATATTATAAACAAAACAAATCCAAGTATGAATGATGTCTGAAAATATATGCCTCACTCCATATCTTCCATTAACACTATACCATATGAGTATATGTATATAAATATAAATACACATATCCACATATATGTATTTATTCATATGTCTTCTCCCCCACTAGTTTGTAACTTCATTGAAAACAAGGATTTTATCATCTTTCTTTTTTATCCCCAATACTTAGCACAGTGCCTGGCACACAGTAAGTATTTAATAAACATGTGTTGACTGAGTCAACTCACTTATCACGACCTTTTCCCCCAGTGTTGTCTCCTATTTTATAGCTTTTCTATATCCATACAGATATATATAAATTGTTTCCATAGTTAATATTTAAGTTCCCTATTGTTGCAAGGGTTTGATCTTTCTTTTCTTTTTTCCAGTAAGAAAAAGGTGATAAAAGGAAGAGAAAAATATATTTTATTAATTTAAAATTTTTCACTAAAATTTTAAAAGTAACAGAAGGTCTTTCACTTTACTATTGATATTCCTAGTGCCTCCTACAATGCCCAGCACATTGTATTAGAGATTACTAATTAACTGGATTCTGTAGTCACAGCCCACAGGAAAGAGTAAGACTTTGAAGTGAGATAATTTGGGTCCAACTACCTGTCTTGCTACTTATTGCCTGTGTGACCTTAGCCAATCACCTCACTTCTCTGTGCCTCATTTTCCTCTTCAGTAAGATCAGTTGAACTACCTGAACTCTACACTCCCTCCCAGATCTCAAGTGATGCTCCAACTATGCTGTGAATTTGTCTGGAAAAAGTCACTCTTAACACTTCGTTTCTCCCCCAAAATAGGATCCAGCAAGAGAATTTATCACAGAGTATTAATCAGGTGCCAAGTGTAAAGCTTTATGGAGTTGGCAGTTTCTGAGTTATTTTGGGAAGGGAAAAAAAGTCAAATGAAGCAACTAGGGGATATATTGCTTTCCTTGTCTCTATAACTCAAGCTTTGTTTAACAGAGTTCGATTTTCCAAAAAAGTTCACCTTTGTATTGAGCTAAGGGAGAAAAGGCAGCTTCAGGCCGACTGGGGAATTGCTAAAATCATTAATGAAACAAAGGAGCTGATGGTGGAAGCAGCAAGAGAAACGTCAGCCACAGGCAAAGAAATGGCTCTGTTGGTCTGTAGCCATCAGCCTGTATCCTTCCATCAATCTTCCCATTTGCTATAATCTTTCTGTAGCCATAAACCTATATGGCAAAGTAGATAGAATGCTGAACCAAGAGTCAAAAAGGCCTGAGTTCAAGTCCAGCCTCAGATATTAACTAGCTGTGTGACCCTGGACAAGTCATTTAAGCTGTCTCAGTTTCTTCATCTACAAAATAATAATGATAGTATCTACTTCCTGTGATTGTTGTGAGGATCAAAAGAGATCATATTTGTAAAGCACTTTGCAAATCCTTAAGTGCTAGTTATTCTTATATACATAAAACTATTTAATTTTCAGCACTACAATGTTGTAATTGGTCCTTAAGGGTCTTTGGCATTGTTATAAGTTCTGCACAAAAGGCTAACAATTTCCAGCTAAAGTGTGAGTACTTATAAAAAGTAGAGTGAGGATGGTTATTCTTGGGATGGATTGGCCTGATTGGAAAGCAAAATGGGGACTGGAAAAAACTATAGAAAGCTAAAAAAAAAAAAAAAAAAAAAAAGGAAGCAATTTGGAAAATGGGTAAACTGAGGCCCGGGGCGATTAAGTGGTTTGCCCAGGATAAGTTGTTAAAAATGAGATTTGAACTCAGGTCCTCTGACTATAGAATCAGGGGTCTTTCCACTGTGCTCATCCTTCACTGAGATTGCCCAACCAACACTTCTTTCCAGTTGCTGACCACTGAAGGAACCAGGAAAATGTGAGATCATTCAACTAGAGAATATTCTTAATTGTCCAAGAGAAGCAGACCCTAGACATGTCTTCTGTATTACAACTGGTATAATTGATAATTGTGAGTGCTTTCAGTTCCAAAGACATTCACATCCATTATTTCACTTGATCTCTACCATAGTCCTCTGGAATGGGTAATGCAAGCATCAGTACCTCCATTTTACAGATAAATAAACTGAAGCTCAAAGGTTAAGAATTTTTTCCAAAGTCATACCTCAGTTATTAAGTTGTAGAATAATAGACTCTCAGAGTGAAAAGGGACCTCAAGGTTCATTTATTAAGAATCCTCTCTGTAATATCCTATCCAGACCAGGAAAATGCCTACTTGTGGGAAACTCGATACTTTCCAAAACATCCAGTTAGTTTCACTTTTAGAAAGTATTTTATTGCCAAAAAAACCCAAAAACAAAAACAAAAACAAAACATTTTTTTCTTAGATCAAGCAGCAAACTGCCCCTTTGAAATTTCCACTTATTTTCTCCTAGTTTTGCCCTCAGGAATCAAGCAAATAAGTGTAATCTTTCTTCCATGTAAGATTTATCATGTGTTTCCCTCTATCCAAGTCTTCTCTGCTTTGGGCTAAATTTATAGATTATAGCAGCAGCTCTCAAAGCAGCAATAGGAGATGTTTTAAAAACACACACAACAGGACCTAGTACCTGATTGAATTTGAAAGATGAGTGAAGGAAAGAATCAAGTAGAAGGCACTGCTTATGAACATAGCTATTCAAGTAAAAATTGATCAAGAATTCTCTCCAATACTTTAGTCTGGCTTTTAAGATCTTCCCACTTCTAGCCCTATCTTATCTGTCCTGCTCTTCCTTCTGTTTTCACCATTGCTGTTTATGGCATCCTAAAATTCACTTTGGTCAGCCATGAGCTGAGCTGGGGCTTTTACTTGACTCTTCTTCACTGACTTTGGATGGTGAGTAGGCTTCCTTAGAGCTTTTTCAGGGAGTCCATGAGACAAAAGCTATCTTCATAATTCTAAGACATTTTAATTCCTAATATGATACATTTAGGTAGATATAACTAAGCAAAAGTTCTTTAGGTAGCAGTCCTTAATAATTTTTTGAAGCAATCAGAGTTAAGTGACTTGCCTAGGATCTGAGGTCCCTTATTTGAACTCAGGTCCTCCTGATTCCAGTGCTTTGCTCTATGTATACATTAAACTACCTAGCTGTTCTAGCTTCAGTAGTTTTTAAAGGTGCAAAGGGATGCTGAGACCAAAAAGGGATGCTGAGAACCTCTGGATAACAGATTTAGAGTCCAAAGGTGTCTAGTCCAATCCTTTCATTTTACACAAGAGAAAACTGAATCCCAGAGTGGCAAATTGGTTTTCACAAGTTCACCTAACTATTAAGTAGCAGAGTCAAGATTTGAACTTGGATTCTCAGATTTTAAATAGAATTATTTTTCACTATACTCTATACTATACACTATACACTATACATTTTCCCTAGTTCTTTCGATCAATCCTATGAATATTAAAGTTAGACCAGTCCCTGCACCATACTGGTCACTCTCTCCTAATTATCTCAATTCTGTTAATACCCTTTCCAACACATGGCACCTGAACCTGATTATGAGGGTCCCCAAAATCAGAGGAAAGCTCAACAATTATTCAGATCTTTCTTTCTTTGCCACATCAACTGGAGGGTATAAAGGCTAGTCCCACATTTTCTCTCTAGTAACTTAGTCTGCCTTTAAGGCCTCCCAATTCCAAGACCAATCAATCTGTCCTGGTCTTCCTTCTGCCTCTACCATTGCTACCTATGGAGACCCAATTCATCTTGATCAGCCTTGTACATAAGCTAGGTTTGTACTTGACTTTCCATCACTTACCTTTCAAATCTAATCAGGTATCAAGTCCTATTGAGTATGTGTTTCTAAAACATATTCCACTGCTACTTCCCTCATAGAGGTCCTTATTGCCACCCATTTCAAAACTAACTCAATAGTCCTCTAAGAATTTCCCCTCCAGGGGAGGAAGGAGAAAAATCTGGAAGACAAAGTTTTACAAAAATAAATGTTGAAAACTATAATTACATGAATTTGGAAAAATTGAAAATTAAAAAAAAGTTTCCCTTTCCTTTGCTCTCTATCCCCTCCTGAGCATTACTCATAATATCCATATGTGCTGGAATAACCAATTCTTCCTCTTCTCAAAAGTTTTCATGGTTCTGTACTGCCTTGTAAGGGTAGTTCCAAGTCTTTTGCCTATCATTTGAGGTTCTCCAAAACCTGGCAGCTTACTTTTCTAATCTTATAGCTTTAAAAAAAATTGCATTTAGTTTTTTAATGTCTTTCTTCTTTGGTCCAGACCTGTTATTTCATTGGAACAGGAAACTCCTGTGAGAACACTCCCTTTACCAACTCAGACCAGCCTCTGTTGCAATTGATAGTCTTAGAAAAAATAATTTGAAATTATTTTATTTATTATATCACAAGCATTGGAGCATTGAGAAGGGCATTGATTTGCAAAGGGTTACAGAGATAGTGGGTGACACAAGATGGACTTGAACACAAACTCTGACTCTGGTACTGTCTCTTCCCACTATAGCATGCTGCCTCTCTCAAGTTTTATTTCATATTCATTTTCTCTGCTCCTCAAACACCCAGTATGCTCTCAGTTCTACAAGACTTTGCCCAGATTGTTTCCAATACCCATCAAAGTTTCTTTTTCCCTGACCTTACACATTAAGCTCCTACCCTACCTTAAATGTAGGGTTTTTTTTTTACTTGAGGTTAGTAAACTTAATTTTTGTAAAAAAAAAAATTTTTTGAAAACTATTTCAATTCACTTTATTGTCTCCCTTGGTAAGTCTATACACTTTATTTTATGCACTTAAAAACATTATTCTGAGAAGGGGTCCTGTTGAAGGAGTCTCAAAACAAGGTCAAGAACTCTGGTTTTAAAGTCGACGCAAATGGATATAAATGCTGGATCTGGAAATTGGAAAACCTGTGTTCCATTCAGGTCTCAGATGCTTATTAGGGATATGAGATCATGAGCAAGTCAATTGATCTTTGTCTACCTTAGTTTTATCAATTGCAAAATGGGAATAATAATAGTACCTACCTTCCAGAGTTATTGTGAAGATTAAATGGGATATTTGTGTAGTGCTTAGCATAGTGCCTGGCACATAGTCACCACTCCAGTATTTCTGCTAAGGAAATGGATCATGGAAAGTCAGAAGTGAACAAAACAATGAACAATAACAATGTTAGATAGCAATAATCTCTAGGATACAAAAAAAAGAAATTTGCTTAATAATTTTATTACGTATTTAAAGCAAGTTATACATCATAGATTTGCAGTTGCATGTAAAGTCATTTTTTATTGTACTTTTTCATGGAAACTCTTGTTTTATGCCATAAATTAAAAATTAAATTTATGTATTAAATATATATTATATTTATTATAATATATTATTAAATATAGATTATGGAGTTAAAAAAATACTTAGTCTAACCCTTAGTATATCTGAAAAGCAGTCTTTCAGCTTTTGTTGAATGACTTCCAGTAAGAGAGAACCTGCAGTTTACTAAAGTGTCCCCTTCCATTTTTGGTCAACTCTATCTTAAAGGGATTTTCTTACATCAAGCCTAAATTTGTTTCTAATCTAAAATCTAATCTAAAAATGATTTCCACTCATAATCCAAGTTCTGCCCAGGACCAATATACATGGAGTCCTTTGAATGTGTGAAAAAAGTAATCATGAAGACCCTTCAACTTCTTTTCTATAGGGCATTTATGATGACTACTTTTCAGCCTGCAAATGATACAATTCATGAATTCATAAAGTCACAGATCTAGAGAAAAAAGGATTTCCAGAGATGTTCTAGTATAGTTCAGGAAAGTGAAAGCTTCCTTTAACCAATTCTCAGATAGTTAGCATTTATACAGTTCTTTAAAATTTGCAAAGCACTTTAGAAATATTATCTCATTTTACCCCCACAAACAACTCTGGAAAATAATTGCTATTCCTCCCATTTTACTGAGCAGAGAAAGGTTAAGTGATATGCTCAGAATCATGTAACTAGTAAGTATATGAAACTGAATTTGAACTCAGGTCTTCTTGGCCAGGCCCAATGTTCTATCTACTATGCAACCTAATTGAACTGAAATTCTCATGTAAACTTCAAAATTTTTGCAAGCCTGGTTGACATCCTCTGGGCATTCCCCCAGCTTTTCAATGACTTTTCTCCCCTACTATCATGTCCAAAATCAAATCTAATCCTCCAGAAACAGTCTGATAAGGTACAATATGGCGATACTATGTCCCTACTCCCAGAAACTCTGCTTCTCTCATACTTAAGACTTCATTAGCTTTACTGGCTACCAAGTCACTTGCAATACTCAGTCCTTCAGACAAACTGTGGTCTGGCCAACATCCTGCATCCTATGCTGGTGAAGGTAATTGAAACCAAGTGTAGGCTTTATATTTGTCTCTATTAAATAGTGTTTGATTGATTCAGCCTACTATTACAGCCTCTCAAGATCTTTTTCAATACTGACTCACTCAGTATGTTAGCTATCCATCTAAATTTTGTATCACATTATTATGTCATAAGCATGCTGTATATGATGAAAATGTGAGTCAGCATAGATCTCTGGGACTCTTCACAAGAGACATCATTCTAAGATGATATTGCTTACAATAAAGGGACAATAGTGTTTTTTTTTAATGTAGTCAATCAACTAGCTCTAAATCCATCCAACTATTATTGTATAGTCCTTACTGCTCCATCTTTTCCATACTAATAACAGAAAAACTTTCTAAATAATTCCAACATTTACTATCTCTGTCTTTCTTCATTTGTGCCAATTCCACAAA
The DNA here is from genome assembly GCF_016432865.1 of Antechinus flavipes. Taxonomy (NCBI): domain Eukaryota; kingdom Metazoa; phylum Chordata; class Mammalia; order Dasyuromorphia; family Dasyuridae; genus Antechinus; species Antechinus flavipes. Next base: position 436,327,428 of record NC_067399.1, read on the forward strand.
TGCTTTTTATTTAAGTATTTAGATGCACTATCATTTGAGGCATGTATGTTTAATATTGATATTAGTTCACTCTTTATGATATCTTGCAGCAAAATGTAGTTTCCCTGTTTATCTCTTAATTAAATCTATTTTTGCTATTGCTTTGTCCAAAATCATGTTTTTTTACCCATCTTGTTAACTTCAGCTGAAGCATAAAACATTTTGCTCAACTTCTTTATTTTAATTCTTGATGCATCTTCCTGTTTCAGTGTGTTTCTTGTAAACACCATATTATTGGATTTTGTTTTCTAATTTATTCTGCTATTCTCTGCCACTTGTAATTGTGTTCATCTTATTCACATTTGTGATTGTAAATTATGTATTTCCCTCGATTCAATTTTCTTATACTTTTTCCTCTCATTGTTTCCTGTCATTTCTTTATTAGTCAGAGTCAATCAACTTTTATTAAGCACCTACCATATGACACATACAAGTACTGAGGATACAAAGAAAGATATGGTAGTCTCTGTCCTCAAAGAGCTTATAGTCTTATAGAGAACAATATGATAAAAAAAAAAACAAAAACAAAAACAGAAGAGTGAGGGCAAAATGGTGAGGAAAGAGAAGGTTTTCAGTATAGGGACATGATGAAATCCAATAGCCAGGATGAAAAAATGACCTGAGGAGGTATGAATTATAGAATTGGTTTTATCTTGCAGGATGATGAGTTTCTAAAGATCATGAGGTCCAGGAGAGCATCCAGGTGGTAAATGATGAGGTGAAAGTAGTAGGCACCTTCCTTAAATATGAAGAATCTGGGAGGATCTCTCTAATATCTACCTTGCACCCTCTCAAAACAGTGGCAGGGGCTGATGAAGGGGTATGAGTTTATGATATTTATAAAAAAGCAGGTGATGAGAGACAAGGAGTGAGTTCAACATCAATTCTCTAAATTTGATATAATCTGCTTCTGCCTGACCCTCTTTTCTTTTCTTCATCCAAACCTTGAATCGATTCTTATAATTTCTTTCTTTTCTTTTAAATCCTTCAAAATCTACCCTCCTTTGTTTTGCTTAAGATTCTCCCTTAGTTTACCTTTCTTCCTGTTACCTCCTTTCTCTGTTCCTCTGTTGTCCTCTGGGTGAAATACATTTGTACCCTTTTTTGTGTATATATATTCTTATCTCCTTTGACCAATTCAGATGAGAGTGAAATTCAAGTTGCTTAATCCCCCATCCCTTCCTTGTTTACATAGACTTTTATTTAGATACCCAAATTACCCTCTCCCTCTTCTTCTCCTCCACCCCAATAAACCTTTTCTATTTCCTTTCCATTCTTTTTAGAACATATCAGAACATTCCCAGACCCTCTAATTAGATTCCTTCTATAACTCCTGATGATGATGACTTTATCAGTTGTCTGTATTAGAAAGTAAACAGTTTATCCTTTTTTTTTCTTTTGATTATTTGCTTATGATTCCTTTTCATATTTCTCTTGTCTTCTTTATTTGTATTTTAACATTTCTATGAAGGTCTGGGCTTTTCACCAGGAATGCTTGGAAGTCCTTTGTTTCATTAAAGATCCATTTGTTGGATTATACTCATTTTTGCTGAGTAGGTTATTTGCTGAATAAGCCTACATCCTTTATCTTCTGGAATATCAAATTTAGCCTCTCTCTTTTGATATAAGGGTGACAGGTAAGTCATGTGTGATCCTATATATATATGTTTCTTGTTGTCTCATTAAATCATTAACTTCTATTTGGTCCATTTAATTTTTCAGGCAATTTGATGCTTGCATGAGATTTTGTTACTGTTTTTTAATTTTAATTTGCCAAATATGCATAAAGATAGTTTTCAACATTCCAAATTTTTCTTCCTTCCTCTCTTTTTTGCTCTCTCCAAGACAGCAAGCAATCTGATACAGGTTATACAAGCACAATACTTGTAAACATATTTCCATTCTTGTCATGTTGTACAAGAAAAAACAGACCCAAAGGGAAAAAAAAAGCCATAAGAAAGAAAAAGCACATAAACAAACAAGGTGAAAATAATATGCTTCAAATCATATTCAGGGTCCATGGTTCTCTCTCTGGATGTGGAAGGCATTTTCCATTGGAATTGTCTTGGATTTATACATTGCTGAGAGGAGCCAAGTCTAACATCACATTATCTTACTGTTACTGTATGTAATGTTCTCCTGGTTCTGCTCATTTCATTCAGCATCAATTCATATAAGTCTTTCCAGGCTTTTCTGAAATCAGCTTGCTCATCATTTCTTATAGAACAATTATATTCCATTGTATTCATATACCACAATTTATTTAGCCATTCCCCAATTAATGGGTATCCATAAAATTTCCAATTCCTTTGCATGAAGTTTATACCTCTTATGATAAACTTTTAATTTTCTAATTTTTTCTTCCATAGTTCTATTTTCCTTTCCATTCTTTTTAGAACATATCAGAACATTCCCAGACCCTCTAATTAGATTCCTTCTGTAACTCCTGATGATGATGACTTTATCAGTTGTCTGTATTAGAAAGTAAACAGTTTATCCTTTTTTTTCCTTTTGATTATTTGCTTATGATTCCTTTTCATATTTCTCTTGTCTTCTTTATTTGTATTTTAACATTTCTATGAAGGTCTGGGCTTTTCACCAGGAATGCTTGGAAGTCCTTTGTTTCATTAAAGATCCATTTGTTGGATTATACTCATTTTTGCTGAGTAGGTTATTTGCTGAATAAGCCTACATCCTTTATCTTCTGGAATATCAAATTTAGCCTCTCTCTTTTGATATAAGGGTGACAGGTAAGTCACGTGTGATCCTATATATATATGTTTCTTGTTGTCTCATTAAATCATTAACTTCTATTTGGTCCATTTAATTTTTCAGGCAATTTGATGCTTGCATGAGATTTTGTTACTGTTTTTTAATTTTAATTTGCCAAATATGCATAAAGATAGTTTTCAACATTCCAAATTTTTCTTCCTTCCTCTCTTTTTTGCTCTCTCCAAGACAGCAAGCAATCTGATACAGGTTATACAAGCACAATACTTGTAAACATATTTCCATTCTTGTCATGTTGTACAAGAAAAAACAGACCCAAAGGGAAAAAAAAAGCCATAAGAAAGAAAAAGCACATAAACAAACAAGGTGAAAATAATATGCTTCAAATCATATTCAGGGTCCATGGTTCTCTCTTTGGATGTGGAAGGCATTTTCCATTGGAATTGTCTTGGATTTATACATTGCTGAGAGGAGCCAAGTCTAACATCACATTATCTTACTGTTACTGTATGTAATGTTCTCCTGGTTCTGCTCATTTCATTCAGCATCAATTCATATAAGTCTTTCCAGGCTTTTCTGAAATCAGCTTGCTCATCATTTCTTATAGAACAATTATATTCCATTGTATTCATATACCACAATTTATTTAGCCATTCCCCAATTAATGGGTATCCATAAAATTTCCAATTCCTTTGCATGAAGTTTATACCTCTTATGATAAACTTTTAATTTTCTAATTTTTTCTTCCATAGTTCTATTTTCCTTTCCTCCTCCTTAGAATACTCATTTGACTTTTAGAATTATCTTTAACAGAAAATCATCCACAGGATAATAAACTATGACCAAGTAGGATTTATACTAGGAATGCAGGGCTGGTTCAATATTAGGAAAACTATTAATATAACTGATTATATAATAATCAAATTAACAAAAACCATATGATCATCTCAATAGATGCAGAAAAAGCATTCTATAAAATCCAACATCCCATTCCTAATAAAAACACTTGAGAGGATAGGAATAAATGGACTTTCCTTAAAATAGTTAGGAGCATATATTTAAAACCATCAGTAGGCATCATATGTAATGGGGATAAATTGGAACCATTCCCAGTAACATCAGGAGCGAAATGAGGTTGCTCACTATCGCCATTATTATTCAATATTGTATTAGAAACACTATCCTCAGCAATAAGAGTTGAGAAAGAGATTAAAGGAATTAGTGTAGGTAATGAGCAAACCAAATTATCACTCTTTGCAGATGATATGATGGTATTCTTAGAGAACCCTAGAAATTCTACTAAAAAGCTATTAGAAATAATTCACAACTTTAGCAAAGTTGCAGGATACAAAATAAATCCATATAAATCCTCAGCATTTTTATACATCACCAACAAAATCCAACAGCAAGAGATACAGAGAGAAATTCCATTCAAAATAACTGCCAATAGCATAAAATATTTGGGAATCTATCTACCAAAGGAAAGTCAGGAATTACATAAGTAAAATTACACAACACTTTCCACACAATAAAATCAGATTTAAATAATTGGAAAAATATTAAGTGCTCTTGGATAGGCCAAGCGAATATAATAAAGATGACAATACTCCCTAAACTAATCTCTTTATTTAGTTCTATACCAATCAGAATCCCAAGAAACTATTTTAATGACCTAGAAAAATAACAACAAAATTCATATGGAAGAACAAAAAGTCAAGAATTTCAAGGGCATTAATAAAAAAAAAAAATCAAATGAAGGTGGCCTAGTTGTACCTGATCTAAAACTATATTATAAAGCAGTGGTCATCAAAACCATTTGGTATTGGCTAAGAAATAGATTAGTTGATCAGTGGAATAGGTTAGGTTCACAGGACAAAATAGTCAATAAATATAGCAATCTAGTGTTTGACAAACCCAAAGATCCCAACTTTTGGGATAAGAATTCACTATTTGACAAAAACTGCTGGGAAAACTGGAAACTAGGCATGGACCCACACTTAACACCATACACCAGGATAAGATCAAAATGGGTCCATGATTTAGGCATAAAGAACGAGATTATAAATAAATTAGAGGAACATAGGATAGTTTACCTCTCAGACTTGTGAAGCAGGAAGGAATTTGTGACCAAAGAAGAACTAGAGATCATTATTGATCACAAAATAGAAAATTTTTGTAATATCAAATTAAAAAGCCTTTGTATAAACAAAACTAATGCAAACAAGATTAGAAGGCAAGCAATAAACTGGGAAATCATTTTTACAGGTAAAGGCCTCATTTCCAAAATATATAGAGAACTAACTCTAATTTATAAGAAATCAAGCCATTCTCCAATTGATAAATGGTCAAAGGATATGAACAGACAATTTTCAGATGATGAAATTAAAACTATTTCTACTCATATTAAAGGGTGTTCCAAATCACTATTGATTGAGAAATGCAAATTAAGACAATTCTGAAATGCCACAACACACCTGTCTGATTGGCTAAGATGATAGGAAAAAATGATGAATGTTGGAGAGGATGCAGGAAAACTGGGACACTGATGCATTGTTGGTGGAATTGTGAAGGAATCCAACCATTCTAGAGAGTAATCTGGAATTATGCCCAAAAAGTTATCAAACTATGCATACCCTTTGATCCAGCAGTGCTACTACTGGGCTTATATCCCAAAGAGATCTTAAAGGAGGCAAAGGGACTTGTATATGCCAAAATGTTTGTGGCAGCCCTTTTTGTAGTAGCTAGAAACTGGAAAATGAATGGATGCCCATCAATTGGAGAATGGTTGGGTAATTGTGGTATATGAATGTTATGGAATATTATTGTTCTATAAGAAATGACCAGCAGGATGAATACAGAGAGACTTACATGAACTGATGCTGAGTGAAATGAGCAGAACCAGGAGATCATTATACACTTCAACAACGATACTGTATGAGGATGTATTCTGATGGAAGTGGATATCTTCGACAAAGAGAAGATCTAATTCAGTTCCAACTGATCAACGATGGACAGAATCAGCTACACCCAGAGAAGGAACACTGGGAAATGAATGTGGACTATTTGCATTTTTGTCTTTCTTTTTTTTTTTTTTTTTTTTTTTACCTTCTGAATTTTTACCTTCTGAATCCAATTCTGTTTGTGCAACAAGAGAACTGCTCAGTTCTGCACACATATATTGTATCTAGGATATACTATAACATATTTAACATGTATAAGACTGCCTGCCATCTAGAGATGGGGGTAAAGGGAGGGAAGGGAAAAGTAGGAACAGAAGTGAGTGCAAGGGATAATGTTGTAAAAAATTACCCATGCATATATTCTGTCAATAAAAAGTTATAATTTTTAAAAATGATTTAAAAATTTTTTAAAAAGAATTATCTTTAGCTTTTCATTTAAGCTCCTGCTTCATATCTTTCAAGAACTTTGTACTTGTAGTATTTTTCTTTGAGGTTTTGATTGTAGATGTTTTGGATTTATTCTTTTTTTCTAGATTTACATCTTAAACCCCTCCTATCATCAAAACAGCTATTATGGGATGGATTCTCTTTTATTTGCTCAATAGCACAACTTTTTTTCTTGACTTCAGACTATATATATACTAGGGCCAACTTTTCCACTTCTAGGGAGAATAGGCTGAGCTTGGGTCCTGTTGGATTTTTTCACTACTTTCTTGGAGTATTGAGCATTATGTTAATTCAGGATTTCAGAGACAAATCAGGTTAAGAGTCTATAAATTTTCAGCACTCCTAAATTAATCCAACAGGGGCAAAGTTTGATCACTAACCTTCTGGTTTGAACACAGCAAGTTTCTGATGCAGGTTTGAGTCTGAGCAACACACTTATGGTTTTGCCCCTGGTTTGAGTTACAGTAAATTATTAAATGGATTCAGCCAATTTTAGCTAACTGGAAAGTTTCACAGTTTCAGTGGGAGAGGACTTCCAGAATCCCTTTGGTAGGAGATTCCTATCCTAATTATTCTAGTTCAGGCTTCAGAATTGGCTGGCAATTAAAAATGAGACTCAATTCTGCTCTTTGGGTCAGAGCCACACAACTATTGTTTGTTTCTGTTCTTTGTCCTCATTTAGTAAACAAACAAGGACTGATGAGTGTTGCTCACCCTGGAATATCATCCCTAGGTACAGTTTCCCTTCCTTAGTCAGATCTGGATTTGTGACCCAGAACTGAGTGGTGAATGACAATTGCAGTTTTCCCACATGCTTCCCAATTTTAGTTCTGGGACCTCTTTTCTCTGGCACATATCCTTGATTCTCTTTCAGTACCTTCACACTGTGATGTTTTACTTGGCCTAGTGCTATGTGAATAGCTAGACCTCACCTCCATTTTTATTCTTGTTTTTGCAAATTTTTCTATCTTTATGTTTACTTGGTTTGGAAATATGACTGATGGATTTTCTTGGATTTTCTGATCAGGGTTCAGTCTGGTTTATTTCCAGGATTTTTATGGAGAAGTTGTGTGGGAGATCTAGACTGTACTTCTTCATGCTACATCACCATTTGAGTTTGCCTCTTATTCTTTCCTTTCTCAAGAATTCAGTACCTGACTCACAAGTTTCCTTTCTCTCCATCCCAACCTTCTATCAGAAAACTTCAGGATATACACTGTATTGCTGTTCCCCTCAAACACTCAAGTCTTCAATCTCCTCAAATCCCATGCCCTATTTTTTTGGCCTACCATAGCCATATGAGGAGGTGGTCACACTTTTGCTTTGGCCATTACCCACAAATATTCTACGTTTATAATCAAGAATTCTGAAATGTTTCCATCTGACTCTAACCTTTTGACATTCTCTCTGTCTCTGTTTCTATCTTTCTCAGTATCTCTGTGTCTCTCCTCTCTCAGTTTATTCTTTATCTTCACAGTGACCTCCAGTCCCTTTGTCCCTAAGTGCTTCCCCAAACCATCACCAGGTCCTCTCTGCTGCCTTTACTTTCTTCCCTTTCAAATCTTAAATTCACAAATATTCAACTCAACATTACATTGTTCTCTTAATCTCAAATTGCCTTCTCCTCTGTCCTGCCACTGTTCATGTCTGTCAAATCTTAACCCTGAACTACCCCTCCCACTAATTTTATTGCTTCTCCTTATAACATGATGCTGGATAATGCTACAGGAAGTCATGCAACTATGTTGACTTGGTCCTTTATAAATGAATGTTATCTCATCACTATTAGATCCCCAATACAAGGAAATCCTTTTACTTTTCTCTATTTTACTCTCTCAGTTATTTTAAACCTTTCCTTCTTTTCCCAAGCCTCTGACCATATTCTTTTCCCCCTCTTCTTGGTAGATAATCTTTCCTCATACTTTATTTAGAAAACATAGATCATTTTTTGAACTCCCTCTTCAATATTTTATTCAGCAACCCCTTAAAGTCATTTTCCCATTCTCCTATTATCCTTTGCTCCATTGCTTGTCATCTGCCAACAAAGCCAACTGTCCTACTTGTTCCCATCCTTTTTCTTCTGTTTCCCATGGGTCAGTCTGTTGAGTCATTGGAATCTTTGATTTAATGGCCAATAAAGAACTTGCAACATCATTTCAAAGCACAAGTTTCCTCAGGTGGCCCCTATTGGCCCATTTTCTGCCATGTGCCTTGGAGGTGTATCCAAATTCAGTCCCTATTTCAAAGGCATTTCATATTTTCTTATATGTGTACATGTTGTTCTCTCTAATAGAAGTCATCTCCCTGAGGGCAACAACTGTTTCATTTTTGTCTTTATTGTCACAGTACTGAGTTTCTGTGTCATAGAAGGGTCTTCATTAATAATGATTAATTAACTGACATAAGAGCTTTCCTCATTCTCATAGGTAAGAGTTCTTTTCATTTTGAAATGACTTTGTACTTAATTTGTATGCATGTTGCATCTTCCCAATAGAGTGTAGTCTTGAGAACAGAGGCTTGTTTTTTCTTTTGGTATTTTCATCATCTATCAAAGTGCTTTGCATAGAATAGGCACTTAATAAATGTTTGTAGAATTGGATTTGTTGATGATAGTCCCCCAAATATCCTCAACTTCATATTATCAGGAAGAATTCCCCTCCCCTCACACATACTCATATACACACACCATTATAACAACCATGTTAAGCAGCTGTCCCTAACCTAGAGATTATAAATATAATGTCTAGTATATAATATCATCCAAGGGATTTGGGAATAATGTTTTCTTTTCTCAGTCTGGGAAGGTATAGAGGATAATCAGAGAATCTTAGAATCTCAGAACTAGAAGGAAATCCTGACATCATCCCGTCCAGCTCATACCTGAGCATGAGTTTCCTTCAAAAATTCAGTCTCAACTTGAACACCTCCAGTGAAAGTGAATTTAACACCTGATCAGGCAGCCTATTCTATTTTTAGAAAGATGTGATCGTTAGGTTCTTCTATATTTTGAGTTAGGGAGCCTAAAGAAGCATAGAGCTTAGTGAATTTTCAGTACCAATATAGAACAAATCTGCTGGATTCAAGATAGCCATGAAGAATCTTTGGGACAACAAGCTGTTTTCTCCACTACCCAGAGAAAGGACTCTCCTTATCTGAAGGGATCTCAGCTCCACAGATTTGTCCCTCTGCCCCTTCTCTCCATCCTTAGACAATGGAGTAGTTGAGAAGAGGGAAAACAAGAAATCCTTCATTTGCAGTCCTGGAACAAAAGCCACTACTTGAAGCCAGCAAGCTTGTGGTAAGTCCAGGGCCCCAGGGGGCAGGGGTCCTATTTCCAGAAAGGAGGAAGCCCAGAGAATGGTCTCTATGGAAAGAATCCATGACATCAGGGGCCCCTGGAATCTCTGTGCTTATGGCTCTGGCCAACTGAAGGAACTGTTTGAGTGGGGACACTGTGTCCATCCAGTTGAACAGTGTTCCTGATGAAGAGACATTGAGAGACTCAAAACAAGGGTTGTTTGCATGCATTTGGGAAAGGCTCCAAAAAGAAGCAGAGGAAAGTACACTGGGCTGGGAGTCAGGAGAAGTAAGTTCTGATCTTAGCTCTATCACTAACTCATTTTGTCAAAGTGAGCAGATCACTTCTCCTCTCTGGGCCTCAGTTTTCCCAGTAAAATTTAACAGTTGTGCTATATTGGCTCTATAGTTCTGGTTTTCTATGGTTCCATTCATCAGCATGGGCTTCCAGGGCCTGTCTTGTATATGGAAAGACTGTTGGCAAGCAGTTAACTTAGCTAGTTAATAGTTCACATTCTTTGAAAATCACAAAACTGCATTTGTAAGTGAATATACTTTCCTTCATAATGGATATTTATTTGACCTAGCCTTCTTTAATCGATTGTAATTACCAAAGATGCATTATGGCTATGCTGTAAAGTTTCAGTCTCAATTTACCTGAGAATGGGAATGTCCCTGCTACTCTGTCCAACAATCAAAAAATTTGAGATCTAAAAGAAGCCTCAGAGGTCATCAGTACCTGAGTTCAAGTCCTGTCAACAACATCCCACAATAGAGGCATTATATCCAACCTCTGGTAATAGAGAAGTTCATTATCTCTAGGGGGAGTTCATTATCTCTTGTGAAAGCCCAATTCCATTTATATGGCTCTAATTATTCTTATTTTTAATTTACGGAATAAAACAAGCATTTATATAACAGCATAATAATAAAATATGATAATACATGAAAGTGCAAATCTATTATGTACAACTTGATCTTCCTTTTAAATGTGTAGTAAAGTTATTGTATAAATTTATTTTTTTATTTCCTCCCACATTCTAGAGATGGATATCATTAGACACAAATATGTGTATATGTAAGTAATTTTATATATTAATTCTTTCTCTGAATACAGATAGCATCTTCATGTGTCCTTTGTAGTTATTTAGGTACTTATAATAGTTAAAATGACTCATTCACTCAAAGTTGTTCTTAAAAATAATATTGCTGTTGCTGTGTACAAGCTTGATTCTGTAAATTTTGCTCTTCATTATTTCATGCAAGTCTTTCTATGTTTTTCTAAGATCATCAAGCCCAGTAGTATTCTAACACAATCCTATACTACAACTTATTCAGCCATTCCCCAATTGTTGGGTATCCCTGAAATTCTAGTTCTTTGTCACCACAAAGAGAACTGCTAGAAATATTTTACAATATATTGGTTTTTTCTTTTCCCCTAATCATATAGTGGTATAGCTGAATCAAAAGGTATAGACAGTTTAATAATTCTTTGAGCATAATTCTAGATTGCTCTCCAAAATGGTTGGATCAGTTCACACTTGCATCAACAATGAATGAATGTCCCAATTTTTCCACATCCCTTCTGATATATGTCAATCATTTTAGCCAATATAATAGGTATAAAATATCTCAAGATTTTTTAAATTTGCATTTCTCTTAATCAATAATGAGTTAGAATATTTTTCATATGACTATAAATTGTTTTATTTCTTCATTGGAAAACTGCCTATTCATATCTTTTGACTTATCAGTTTGGGGAATGACTCACATTCTTATAGATTTGACAATAATTGACAATGTTTGAGAAACTGTCTATAATTTTTTCCCATATTTTCTTTTTTCTTTCTGATCTTGGTTACATTTGTACAAAACCTTTTTAACAGTATAATAATTTTATATTTTATTTTGCTATCTTATTTATTCCCAATTTTTTTTTTACCAAATAATGAATTCTTATCCCCAAATCATAAATTTTTATCCTTGTCTAATACAAGATTACTATGTTTATTTGTGGCTATAAATTGTATGTCTACATTGTTCCATTGATCTACCTTCCTACTTCCTAGACAGTACCAGATAGTTTTGATAATTATAATATAGTTTAAGATTTGGTATTGGTAACCTCCTTCTTTTACATTAATTACTTCCTTTGAAATTCTTGCCTTTTTGCTCTTCCAAATGAATTGTTGTTTTTTTTTCCCAATTCAGCATTTTTTTTGATAATTTAATTGGGATTGCATTAGATATATAAATTAGTTTGGATAACTAATTTATATATCTAATGCAATCCCAATTAAATTATTTTGGATAAAATTGTTATTTTTATTATATTGGCCCTGCCTACTCATAAATAATCAATTTTTCTTGAATTATTTAATTCTGAATGTTTTTTTAAAAATAATTTTGTTCATATAGTTCCTGGAGTTGTCTTGGCAGGTTTGCTCCCAGGTATTTTATATGACTCTAATTATCTAAAAATTATTCCTTGTTGGAACAGGTAGGTGTCAGAGTGGATAGAGCACCAGCTCTGAAGTCAGGAGGACTTGAGTTCAAATCTGGTCTCAGACACTTCACACTTCCTAGTTGTGTGACCCTGGGCATGTCACTTAACCCCAATTGCCTCAGCAATACACACACACACACACACACACACACACACACACACACATACATACATATATATACAGATAATTTATATTCCTTGTATCAGGCTAAAATTTGTATTTCTTCAATATCATTCATCTTTTCTATTTCTTCCCTCTGGAACTAGATAAAATAAAACTAGTCCTTCTTCCCTATGAAAAATGTCCAAAGACATCAAAATGACTATAAGATATTTCATTCAATTTGGTGGTTGAGGAAACTACAGCCCAGAAAGAGTAAAAGTCTTGTCCTAGGTAACAAAATTAGCAAGTGAAAGAACTAGTTTTAGAATCCAGGGCCAAATTAAATGCTCTTTCTACCATATCCTATTGTCTCTCAAGTATTGCTCTTACCTACATACCCCTACCTAGCATGCCTAAAGGAATATGCTTCTCCTAAGTCATATCTTCTTAAGGCTAAATATCTTCAATTCTTTTCATGTATCCTTGTATATCCTGACCTATCTTTTCTTATCACAATAATTTCTGCTTGGAATAATTTAGTACAGAGAAGTCTCCAGCAATTATCCAAGTAATTGAAGTTCCTTATCCCTCCTGTTATCTCACTTCTGTGCCCATTTTGCCATTTGTTTTATGACTTGCCCATGGCACATTAAATGTTTGGAACTATATATGAATTATGGTCTAAACTCTAGGTCTGGTCCTCATCTAGATGCCCCTTATTATCTATATTCTATGCAATATCAATGTCTAAGGCCATAGAAATTGTTACTTCACCTTTTCCAAATTTCTCTACTAAACTTTTGAAGCCTGTCTTTTGATGTTCCTTTTTCTATATCATAATACTATTTGGCTTAGCAGCTGGCAGCTTAGTGTATTTATATGAGTAGTCTCTCTCTCATTCAGTCTCTCTCTCTCTCTTTCTCTCTCACTTAGTCTCTCTCTCTCTCTCTCTCTCTCTCTCTCTCTCTCTCTCTCTCTCTCTCTCTCTCTCTCTCTTTCTCATTTTTCTCTCTTGCTTTTCAGTTTATTTTTAGTTTCATTGGAAGAATGAAGCTGTGGTCAGAAGAATCTGAAGTTAATGTCCCAGAGGTTACCCAAAGTTAAGGCATTTTCAAGAATCAAAGACCAAGTTTACAAAACTGAATTCTCTTTTCAAAGATCATTCCCCCAACAATGCTTAAATTCTACCAAAACACTTAGGAAGAAATGAGGATTCCCTTGGTTATCCTGCATCATAAGGTCAGCAGAGAGGAAGCAAAAGGCACCTTGGCAGGAAGGCTTTGTATAAAATTAGAAAGTAGTCATTTTCTTGAATTGATTTTGTTATGCAAATTATTTAAGCCTATCTGGGGTGTATAGACCCATTTAGGTAAGTAACCCTGAAAAATCCTGTTAAAGTAGGCAAGTAGAGGAAAGCTCAATTACTATCTAGGGCAACAAAAGGATGAGGTCAGAGCACAGAGCACTGATGACAGCTAGTTTATCCAGAGCTTAGACAGTGGCTGATGGTAAAGCCCGGAGATCCAAGGCAAGGGAAGGACATAGTTCCAGTTTGAGACAGAAAATCATGGGATCAGACTTTTCACTGGTAATGATGACTGAGGAAGGGAATATAAGAGTATGGTCAGCAAGTAAAAATCTGTATCAGATCAGTAGCATGACAATAAACTAAGCTCTAGTGCAGATCATTGGCTCTGAAATTAATTATCACACATGGATTATCATGGAGGGTTGTTATTGTCCCAAGGTGATATCTTGAATTGTTTGCAAATTGGATTTAAGTTTGACAGTTACACAAAGTTGTGTTATGCCACAGTTCTCTTTTATTGCCCTGAGTCAGTTTCCCTAAATTGTCCTGCCTCAGTTTATAATTGTTCTGCTCAATCCTGCAAAACCACCTCTCCCTCTTAATCAGAATATTTGATAAGGATAAAAGATTCTATATTTTAGAATATCAGAATGCCTCTTCCCATCCCAAGCTATTAGAATATCAGATACTGCCTTACCAAGATACCTCTCCCCATCTCCAAAGTGCCTCATCCCCATCTCCAGTGGCTCACTCCACCCTGTCAGAATCCATTTCCCACTCTCAGCATCCTGACTCTGCCCCTGCCTCAGTCTACTCCAAGTCTGAGCCACGTGTATATATGTCATTGTTTGCTGGATTCTTGGAGACAACAGTCTCATTCAGTCCTGGGACCAAACCATGGATCCATTTGGTCCTGGTAAATCTCTCCCTTTTAAATAAATTATTACTCTTTAATCTCTATCTTGCCTCAGTTTCTCCGGCATTACAGTTGTGAGTCTCACAACCTATGATTTCATGTGATTTTGAGAACTCCCAAGTGAAGACATTCCTTTTATTAGTGCAAATTAGAAACTTCTCTACTACTTTAGTCTTATTTCATCATGGAGGAAAGGTGTGCTTGCTGACAGGGTTTCTAGAACAAATGATTTATCTGAATAACCGATAGCACTAATATGGCTGTTTGACACCCCTCCTTCAAATGAACTCCACCTACTCAGTGAGGGTTGGGGCTCTCTAGTGATGATATACTTGAATATGGATTTTTTTTCTACAAATGAGGATAACTATGAACGCATCTTGAAGCAGTCCCTAAAGAACTTTTGCTTAGAACATCTTTCTTAGCAAATAGTTTTGAGTTAAAGTGGTAGAAGTGAAAGCAGATCTTCCCAGGGAAGTTGTGGCTGGTTTGCGCCCAGATACTATGTTATTCTCTTGGCTAGATGTGAAGCAGGAGGGAAACTGTTAACTTGACTGAAGCTGTGTTCCTTTTAAGATTATCACTCTAAAGCTGTGTTCCCTTTAAGTGATAATCTAAGATTGTGTCCCCTTTTCTGATCTCAGAGATCAGGATCTCCCAGGCTCCAAGGAGTCTAGAGGCAGGGCCCATTCTCTCAGGATGAGAGAAGTAACACTATTTAAAGCAAATCAACTCCCATAAATCTTTTTGAAATTCTAAATTCTCATTCAATTGAGAAATCCTGGTCTGATCAGCTCAGGCTATCCCAGCCCCCACTAAGATACCCTTATAACAGCTTCCTTTAGTTAAACTCCTTGCAGATGGCCCAAACAATTTGCTAGGACCTTGCCTGCTGAGAAAATTCTCAGTGTCAAATTCTATTTCCCTAATAGGTCTTTTCCACTACAGAAGCCAGTCCTTTAGCAAATTGGTTTCTATCCAATAATAAACTTTCATTTTGCAATTAATAATTCGGGAATAAGTGAATTCTTTCACTTTAAAACCTGCTGCCGATTAAAAGGGGATTTTAACAACTCTCTTATTGCCACTAACCTCATCACTACCAGGAATTGAGGGGATTCAAATCTCATCAGATGAAAAGTAGTCAGCAGCTCAGGGAGAAGGTGTTTTGAATCTCCTTTGACTTATTTCTTAGGCTTTTGAAGTTCAGATGCCCATGACATCTCCATTCTCTTTAGGGCATAAATTGATTGGAGATCCAAGAACCCAGCTCTCCAAAGGGAGCAGTGCTGCTTTCCTGAGACTCCAAGAAAAGATTTCATCCCCCATATAGTTCCTTTTTTATGCTGCATCTCCTTTCTAGGAGTTATGTTACATCCCAGAAAGAGCCTGGATGATCATTTAAATCTACCCCTACCCCATTTTGCACTTGAGGAAAGTAAGACTTGGAAAGGCTAAATGTCTTGGTTCAGCTAGTAAGTTCCAGTAAGAGTTTGGAACCCAAGTTGTCTTCTTCCAAATCTAGTATTCTTTCTGCCCAATCATCTCATGCCTCAAGGAAAAAAAAAAAAAAAGCTATTGTCCTTGATTGTCTTCTCCTTCCATCTATAAAATCCCTGTCTAGGATCCTTAATCGATCATACACTTCTTTTTCCAGGGTAGGGCATGATTGGGGAAATAAGGACCTGATAGTCAGTTTCTATGATTTCCTCCCTTTTTTCAGGAGGGATAATTATAGGGGGAAGGCTAAAAGGCAAGGTTAGATTTCTGGCCAGGGTGGTGTAAACTATATTCATAAAATTTTAGGATCATAGATTTAGAACTATAGAAGGAACCTTAGAGGCTATTGAATTAAACCCCTTCAGTTCACAGAGAGGTTAATCAAATTGTTCAGGGTCATATAGCTATTCAGTATCAGAGGAAGGATTTGAACTTGGGTCTTGCTGATTCTTGCAAGTCCAATACTTTTCCCTCTCTGCCATCTAGCCATTCCTAAGGGCAGGGACCACTGTGTATTTATTTTTACATTCTCAATGCCAACAGAATATTGTATATCGAGTAGGTGCTTAATAAATGATTGCTGAGTAAGGTTAATTTTAATTAAATTGTGCCCCGTTCCAGGAATGGAGCTAAATAAAAGACCAGGATAAAAACTGAAGCTGCATGGCAAAGATTTCTTTTTCCTTCTCATGGTGTGATAATGTGTCATAATTGAAGTCCAGATGAATACAATTGACAGAGATTGTATCAACTGTAAACACAGGATGTCCCTGAAAACTCGGGGTGGAACATCTAACCCAGTCCTACTACCTCTCCTCCTCCTTGTCTCCTTCCCCTCCATTGAAACCCACTGAAGGCTAGGAGCAGAGGAAAACCTTAACCTTTTGAATTTTGCTTTCTGCTTACAGAGGATGGCTCTGGACCTCAAAGGTAACCCTTTCCCTTGAACTGGATGAACTGGCTATCCTGGACCCCTAGCACCTGTCAGTCACACATCAATGGCTGGGCACCTGGTGAACTTCTGAGTATGATCAACAGTCTGTCACCTGTCTTGTCAACTGTTGGGGACAGCTGGAACAACCCTTCCCCCCATTCAGTGAACCAGCTGTGCTGAGCTTATGTTCATATGTAGTGAGAACTCTTGGCAGGCCTGGCTTTGTGGGGGTTGGGAAAGGGCAAGAATAAGGGTGCTGCTACCGCTGCAGCCAACATAGAATGTTGGAAAGAGCACTGTTTTGAAATTACAAGTTGTGGGGTAGAGTTTTGCCTCTGCTCACACAGCTATCACATTAGTTCAGACTCTCATCATCTCAGCCAAAGCGATAGAGACCCCAAAGCAGAGAAGCGGGCAATACTTACAGCGTATTCTTTTGTTCTTCATCTTCAATTGACTGAGGATTGTCCTCTGTGCGAGCTTGTAACATTTCCCCAGGGGAAGAAAAGTGGGAGGAAAAAGACCAGGCTTTCTCTGTTCTGTTCCTGAATCCTTAGCTAATCTAGTTCAATTAAACTCAAGTTTCCTATGTGCAAAGTCATGTCCTAGGTGTCAAAGAGGAAGACAGTACTGAGACCAAGCTCCTTCTCTCAGGAAATGTACAGCCTAATGAGGAAGATAGGACATAAGCACAGGGCGTGCTTAGTGCCCAAAGAAAAAGTACAAAGTAGTTTTTTTTGTTTTGTTTTTTTTTAAGGAAACACTGGGCTCAGTCAAGAGAGACCTGCATTCAGTTTCCTCAGATCCTTACTAGGTATGGGGCCTTGGGCAAGTTATTTGAAATCCATGATTCTTGGTAATGTATAGGTAAAATGCAGATAATAATACTCACACTTCCTACTCCGGAGTTGTTGTGAGAAAAGAGCTTTGTAAACTTTAAAGTTCTTTTTAGACAAGTTAACTGTTATTATTGAAGGCATTCACAGGATGGAGAAGCGAGAAAAGACAAAATATGACATTTTTCTCAGATGTGCCCCAGACGGTTTCCTAGCAATGGTTCTCGGAGCCCCAGGCATATTATTTCACCTGGCATATTGCTGATAGCCATTTGTCAGTAAGATCCACCTACTGACCAGTCTTCATAAGGTTTCAAAGTCAGCACCAAAGAGACAGGAAAGTATAGATTCAGGTGTTTCTTGGGGTTTTAGCATGAATCCCAGAAACTTCTCTTTCTTCAGAAACTTCCAAGCATCTGAAAGTCAAGTGGGTGAGCAAAAGACTTCTTTCCAACAATTCCTAGATGAAGACTTTCATTTAAACCTCTATCCAATAGGAGTTCAGAAACATGTTACAAGGGCAACATGAGAGGCAGAGGGAGCTGTGGAGGAAAGGATCTCAAATCTCCATGATAATGCAAGAGGAAAGGTTAAATGCACAGGGGGAAGGAATTTAGGGATAGAGGTGGGAGAGGAAAGAGGAAAAAGTTTGAAACAGCCATTATGGGGAATATGAGGGAATCAAAGAAATGTTGAGCAGTATCAAGAGCCCAGCTAAAGTTAAAATGTGGATTTCTCCTTGATAAAGTAGGAATAAGAATACTTACATGCAAATAACCATTTTCAATAATCCCATATGACTACCAAATGGACACACACACACCCTTTTCAAACCAGTATTCTTCTGGTCATGTTGTAGGGATATGGAGGTCAGAGAACCCAATTTCTGAAGAATCTACTTTGCAAATCTGCTTTGCATAATCCAGAGGATGATGGAGAGGCACATGAGGGGCATTGTTAATGGACTGCAATATATGAAGGGAGAGGCATCTATTGCAATAGAAAAAATGCTGAATTCAGAGTCAGCGGCCCTAGGTTCAAATCCCTGCTTTCCCATTTAAATCTATAACATTGAATGTCATTTACTCTTTTTTGACCTTTCTTCATCTGTTAAGGGGTTGAACTAAATAACCTCTGGGTTCCTTCCAAATCTAAATACATGATTCTTTAATTAAGAAGTAATGAAAAAGATATACAAAAATGTATCAATTAAGCAAAGCTAGTGTACCAATCATATAGAATAAGGGATGGCAATCAGTCCCAATGGAATGTCAGAAGATCCAGAAGGCGGCTTCCACCATATTGCCTGGGTCATACATCTGTGGAGGATTAGTGGGAGGACATGGACAAAAATCATCCACGATAAGAAGTCATGAATGATTAAAGAGCTATATTCTTGCAGAAGATGTTCAGATCAATAAGGTTACTGATTCAGTGCGTGAGCTCTTAGGATTTCTTTGCACACCACCTTTGGCTCTAAGCTGGTCTACACACTTTGAGGCCTTTCCACGAAGCACTTTTTCAGAGATCTGCATCCATCTTGTGGCTAGGGAATCTGGAAAGAGTTTATTTGTGGGAGAAGCAATTGGATCTGCTGAAAAATCCAACCAATCAGGCTGGATATCAACATCATGTCTCCATTTGTAGTAACCTGGCAGGAATAAAGAGAACTCCGCAAAGTGAGAGGCTCCTTCTAGTGATGCAGTTGTGTGGAAGTCAATACTTTCCACCTAAGTTTGAATGTGGCTAGAAAAGAAGACTTAAATCACTTTTTAAGAGTTTATCCATCAATTAATAAAATGCAGCATAATCTTTGGGAAAGAATCCTTATACTGAGAACCCAAAGAGCTGAGTTGTAGATTCCATTGATTATGTGATCTTGGGCAAATCACTCATTTCTGAGCTTGTTTCTTTATTTGAAAAATGAAAAGTATTCTCATAGGTTCCTCACAGCTCACAGACATTTTATGATTCTAATATTTGGAACACTGATCATGTGTCCAGCCCTACATACAAGGCAGGAGCAGGGGGAGTGAAAGAGAATATGACTTATTTCTTGCCTTCCAGAAGCTCTTGACTAACTAGGGAGAAAAGTTACATTCATCCATCAAAATTTCATACACATATGCACACACATACACACACACATATACAGAAAGAACTGGGTAGTATAACATATACACATATGATTATAGAAGGAGAGGAGACAGAGACATAGAGACAGACAGACAGAGCCATACACAGAGAGACAGAGACAGAGAGCATGTTTGCTTCCTTCTTCCTTCATCCCTCATGTGTTAGTGTGATATCCCACCAAAATGTTTTGTATTGTCCGACATAATGTGCAGAGATACCATAGCTACCTCAGTAGATATGAAAGCTTCTTGAAAGCAGACTGTTTTACAATGCCTGGTTATCTGGTTAGTACAGTGCCAGAAGCTATCGCCAATAAGGGGAACCAAGGAAAGCCTTTTATCACTGAAACTTTAACTTCTTTTGGCTTTGGGTAGGGTCTCTGCCTATGACTATAAGAAAAGGACTTTGGTCAATATGTGACAATGTTCATCTTGGCTAAAAGGAAATTTATACGGGTATTCTTATTAAGTGGCATCCTAACAAGATTAGCAGTAGGATTTTACAGAGCTTCACTTTCACCTCCTAGACCAAGTCCTGGCTTAGTCAGGAGGTTCTGAGATAGTTCCAAACCATTTCTAGGGTCTTATATATTTTCAAATCAGATTTTTGGAGGCAAGAAAATAGTTACTCTGTTCCTAAGAATTACGGTTGTCTGATATTAAATAGGCTGCTTTGTGAGGTAGAAATGACTAGAGAAGTCTTCAAACAGAAAGTGGATGACTACTTGGGATTCCACATGCTACTCTTCCAGTACAGATATGAGTCCATAGAAAATAGAGATGTTTGGAGAACAGGGACCTAGATGGAAGATAGAGTTGGCATAAATCAAGATGAGAAATACAAGGCTAGCTCTACCCAAAAGCTTAGAATTTCTAGGGCCTGGAAAGATAGAATAATGGAAAGGACTGGGGACTTTGTATTTTGCCCCTGAGAGCAGGCTTTGAAATTCAGGGTACAGCTGGGAGCACTTGAGGTACTCTCCTAGAGAGTTGGGGAGGAGGACAATAGAGGGAACTTAGGCTCTGGTCAATTCTCTGTCACCTGGGACAAGTCAGGGGTGACGAGTAGATGGCTCAATAAATAAAGCACCAAACCTGGAGTCAGGAAGAATATCTTCCTGTTCAAATCTGGCCTCAGACATTAACTAGCTGTGAGATGCTGGGCAAATCACTTAAGCCTGTTTGCCTCAATTTCCTCATCTGTAAAATGACCAGAGAAGGAAATGGCAAACCATTCTAGTATCTGTCCAAAAACCCAAAAATCCTTAAATGGGATCATGAAGAGTCAGACATGCTGAAACAATTGAAGCAATAGCAACAGGGGTGACTTTTGTGGACTGGAGGAGCTGAATGTACTAGGTAGAACAGAAACTTTTTTGGGGAGGATGGAAAAAAGGGGAGAGGGGGAGGGATCAGAAAAAGATTTATCTTTTCTTGATTCCAGTATCTTTGCTTTTGAATAGACTGACACCTAGTGGCTGCAAGGAAGACAAACCCCTTAGTTACATCTGCAATTCCCTTTGGTGTTTGCAGTCAGTTTCCTGAATATTCATGCATATTAACATCACAGAATATCAGAGATGGAAGAGACCTCAGAGGCCATGTAGTCAAATTCATACCTGAACAAGAATCTCCTCTACAACATACTTGACAAGCTGTCATCCTCTGCTTCAAGAATCTATAACGTCCCAAGGCAGCTCATTCTACCTTTGGATAACTAATTGAAAGGACTTTTTTTTTTTTTTCTTGACATCAAACCAAAATCTGCCTCTTTGCAACTTCTACTCATAGCTCATGGTTCTCTTCTTACAATGTAAGAGCTTTGAGAGTAGAGTTTTTTGTTTGTTTCTTCTCTATTCCCAGTTCTGTAGAAATTCTCAGTACCTATAAGAATCCCCAGCATACAGTAGGCACTCAATAAGTGTTCTCCCCAAATAAACTCTTCAAATACAAATATATTGAAAGTCATCTTTTCTCTATCCATGACTTCCTTCCACAGCTAGCTGGCACAGTGGATAGAGCACCAGGCTTGGAGATAGGAAGACCCAAGTTCAAATCTGGCATCAGACTCTATTAACTATGTGACCCTGGACAAGTCATTTATCCTTGTTTGCCTCAGTTTCCTTGTTTATAAAATGAAGTGGAGAAGGAAATGGCAAACTATTCCAGTATTTTTGCCAAGAAAACCCCAGATGGGATTACAAAGAATTGGACATGACTGAAACAAATGAATAACAAGAAGTTCCTTCAACCAGTTCTCATACAAAATGACTTTGAGATCCTTTACCACCCTGTTTGCTTTCTGGACACACTAGTTTATCAACATTCTCCCTAAAATGTGATACACAGAACTTAGCACACTACTTTAGAAGTGGTCTGAATAAGACAAAGATACTGGCCACTATCTCTCACTGCAGCCTAAAATTACACAAGTTTTTTTGATCACCATTAGTTCTTGTTAAACTGCTGCTACTGAACTTGTTAGCCATTAAAAGACTGGATCTTTTTTAGAGAAATTGTTTAGTCATGCTTCCCATTTAGTTCTCTTGAAGGTGATTTTTTGAAGCCATGTTTGAGAATTTACATTTATCAATATTAAGTTCCATCTTTCTAGATTTATCCCAGTGTTTATAGGATCTTTTTGGATCCTGACATGTTCATTAGACATAAGATCTCCTAGCTTTGCATCTGCAATTCTGATGAGCATGTCATCTATGCTTTATCCAAGTCACTGCTAAAATAAGATAAAATGAAGTGGGTCAAAATCAATTATAAGCAAAATCAAGGGAAATGATTTAACAAAAGTTACAGGAGCCTTGTTGGTACAGTGAACAAATATGCTAAGTTACGGAGACATAGCCCTTTAGGATGGTGGACAACAATACTATTTGCAAAATCCCTCATTATAGATGATAATCTAGATGAAAAGTATATAAAACTTTCCAGATAACAAATTTGACCAGTACTGAAGGACACTCATACAGAGATTTAAAGGGAAAAGGGACAATCTAGTTTAGGGAAAATAGCTTGATCCTCTTCTATACATCTTTGCACACTTAATGTATCTCTTCTCTCCTCTCCTTCCAGCCAAACAACTCAAATTCTACCATTGGTGTCCCACAAGTCTTCCTGAATTCCCAAATCACTTACAACTACATTAAGACTTTTGAGTCACTGTTTTTTATTACTAGAGTTTAAAACTGCATTAGATTTTGAGGACACCACATCTATCACTGATGACACCTCATAGATTGTTAGGAAAACTTTAAATTGCTTCAGAAATGCAAAGTATTAACAGATGGAATTACCTAATATTTGGCCAGCTTTTCCTTGATAATTACTATTCAGTATCTCTGTAACAGCTACTATGAAAAGCTTTCTCTCTCTTCAACAGTCTTAACAATCTCAGTCATTTATTCCGTGGGAACTTTCCCTTCAAAATAAGGGGCAATATTTTTTAAATAGTACATTTAGGAACATCTAGGAACATCTCTGTTACTTGTCAGTGGTGAGATGTGTATCTCAAATAACTTCATGTCAAGGGAATTGTATTTGCTTAATTTAAGGTTTCCTGCTTTTCACAAAGCTAGAAAGACACAGACATCCCTCAAAATAAGTAGGAAGCAACATAATATAATGGGAATTCAAATATGTATTAAAGCCTTACTATATTTTAGGGTCCTGAGAACAACAAAATTGCTATGGCATGGACCCTATTTTTAGGAAAATTAAATTTAATAAGGAGAAAGGACAAACACTTGAATAACAAAGATAAAATAGAAACAGAGTACAAAGGTTCAAAATCATAGAAGGAATTGGAGGTGAGAAAGTATCTTCAACAAATGGTTAGGAAGAACAATGGAGGTAGTAGAAGAGAAGGAAACAGGAGAGGGGTGATGAGTCCAATCTAGGCATGAAAACATAGTGTGAGCTAAGGCCAGGAGACAGGAAAGAGCAGGAAGAGATGGGAAATAAAAGAGAATAACAAGAGGATTAATGAGGCAAAACCCCAAATGTTTGGAGCTAGATTGTGGGAACCTTGAATATCAGGATCAATTATACTTTATTCAAGAGATGAATATAGAACAGACTTCTTGAGTTACATGATTGGAATGTGCATTAGGAAGCATTCTGGAAAAGGTATGAAATTTTAGGAGAGAAAATAGAGAAAACTGAAAAGCCAATTAGAAGGCTTTTGCAATGGTCTAGACTAGTGGTTTCCAAAGTAGGACCCTGGTCTGATTTTTAAGGGATATGTAATCAAACAATTGGATGGTGGGGAAATGAGTCTCATCCACCTTCCTCACTAAAACAGTGGTCTGATAGTATCACATCTAACCACATTCAACCCTTCTTTCCCCACCAACTCCATTCTTTAGGCTGCACTACCTTCCCTCCTCCAAACTTTAAGAACAGTAGTGGTTTAGCTGCCATGGGGAAAATTACAAACTGATCCCCAGAGAACTAAGTGAGGAGTGGGAGCTCCCCCTTATTCTTTTTCATTTGGGATGAGAGTGATGCAAGATGGGTAGGGATAGATCACAACAAATCCCATCCTATTACCTTTACCCCTAAACACAACCTGCTTTAACACTATTCTTTTTCATTCCACATAGCCAATCAGTTAGCTAATCTTGTCATTTCTATTTTCAGATCTACAATCTATCCCCTTTTTTCTATTCACAGTCACCATTCTTATTCAGACCATCATTTCCTCTCACCTAGACTACTGCCTAATTGGACTCTGTCTCAAGTTGTCTCACTTCCCCTCCCCTCACTTCCCAGTTCTTTGTCCACACAGTTGATTTTCCTATAGCTTAAGTGCCCAGGTCATTTCAGGGATTCTTTACTGATTCTGGGATCAAATATTATTTCATATTTATCTTATTCTTTTAAAATGTCCATTTTTGTGTTTTATAGTGTGGTTACATAATTTATAAGTATATGCATAGGTATGTTTGTGGTAAGAGCTTTTTTTTTTTATTTTAACCTATAGTATCCTGTGCATGACCACTGGTCTAGATTAGGAGACGAATCTGAATCCAGATTATACCCAGAGTAGAAAGGAAATGGATGTAAGGGATATTATCAAAGTGGAGATCAATAGAACTTGGCAATTTATTGCATTGGGAGGGAGAATTATGAAGGAAAGAAACAATTTAAGAAGAGATGCCCAAGTTAATCGTCCTGAATGACCATAAATAAGCATGGTGGTATTATACATTAAAATAGAGAAGTTAAGGGGAAGAAGAGATGTTGTAAGGAAGACAAAGTTTTGTTTTGGACTTGCAGAGTTTAAGACAACAATGGAACATCCTGGTAGAGATTTCCATATATAGATATACATTTCTACAAATATATAGGCAATAAGTAGATCAGGGAGATTTTAAGTAGGAAGTAAGGGATGCAGATACAGACTTGGGAGCTAGTTGAATACTTGTGCATAAAAGGAAAAAGAATATGCTTATCAAAGTCAAAGGGAGATTAGAAAATATTACTTTAGCACAGCTAAAATATAAAGATGTGATATTTTTGCTCATAGCAATTATTATTCCTTGCTGTAAGGAAATGAAGCATATTCCTATCTCATGAACATGTAATTGCATATGTAAATTCTATTATAATTCATGGCACACCTGGATAGATTTTACTATGCACCCAGGCATATACTCTGATAACTACTGGCATAGAATATATATGTAGAATAGTGAATAGAATTTGAATTAGAAAGGTAATTTGTAGCCTGAGGATGGAGAGCCATAAATAATCATGCTTTAGCATTTGACCACTAAATAACTACTAAATCTTTGAAAAATGTGAAGGAGGAGCCACAAAACAATTGTCTTTTTAGGGGCACTTCTCAAATGTCCAAATAGAATCTTTGCCACTGGCTTGACAACAATATTTTCTGACAAGAATCATGTCATGGATGCAGAACTGGAAAATCCTCAGGAGTTCACATCTAGTCAACACACTCATTTTATAGATGACAAAACAGGTTAATATTATTTCAAATCTTACACAGATGTTACAGAAATTACACTAAAAAAAGTTTGAAACAGATAATGAATTTATTGGTTGGCTATAAATAGAATATAATCAGTGGTAAAGAAACAAAGATCCTGTGTTATCAAGATCATATGAGCAAAGATGGAAGAAAATAGCACAAATAAGATTTTTATATAAAATGCAGATCCATTTCTAACTTATTATCTTAAATATGTTTAGACATTCTAATATACTTCTCTTTATATTGACTAAACTATCTTTTAGGTCTGACTGAAGAGATTTAAAAAGAGCTTAGTTTAAGCCCTGGAGATCCACCACAAAGAGAATTCACAAAGAATATACTTAAGAATTTTGTGAAACAGGAAGATATAATTGTGACATTTAAATATTTTAATGAATTCTCAGTATTTCTTACACCATTTAATCTCCTTTTCCTCTTCTTTAGATATTTTAATAGGATATTTTGAAAGGTTTTCTATATTAAGACCTAAATGTATGTTCTTGAAAATAGCTGGTTTTCTTTTAAGGGAAGGCACTAAAATGAACACTAAAAATGGCTTTAAAACAACATGATGGTGCTGTAGGATAAAAGTTAAAATATATAAAAAATACAAATTATGTAGCAGATCAGTTGATTAAGTGTTCAAACATTGATGTTTCCTGATATCAAAGATTTAGAAAACTTCTGTATGGTCAACTGGCCTATTCCTCTTTCCTAAACCAGTTTCTGAAACCCTTGCCAGAGACAAACCAATGAAATTTGGATTTAACAATGCAACTCAATATATTATTCTAAGTGGCTGTAAGTATCAATAGAAATGCTAAAACCTTCCCATCTAAACTTTGCATGTTCCCCAATACTAAGCATGGCATTCTAATCTCAAAAGACATTTAAATGAATATTTGTATTGTACTATACATGTCAGTCTCTTGCACCCAAATAAGTTACTCCTAGATTGCTGGTCTTGCCAGAAAGTGCTGGAAGAGCTGCTGGATAAGCTTCCAGATCTCTTTATCTTGTAATCAGACAGCAGCATTGAATCAGCAGTATGGCAAAGTAGTTTACTTTTATTAGCCAGATTGTAAAGCTGGCTCAAGAGCAAGACCCTCTAAGAACTTCTTATCTTTATCAGGGGTCCTCAAACTACTGCCTGAGGGCCAGATGCAGCAGATGAGGACGTTTATCCCCCTCACCCAGGGCTATGAAATTTCTTTATTTAAAGGCCCACAAAACAATTTTTTTTTTTTTTTTTTTTTTTTTTTTTTTTTTTTTACTATAGTCTGGCCCTCCAACAGTCTGGACTGGCCCCCTATTTAAAAAGTTTGAGGACCCCTGACTTAGGTTACTCATTTTTTAAAAATTCAGTGTCCTCAATTGACAGGTGTTTGAAAGGGTAGTAGGTTTGAATGATTTAAGAGATTTGCAGTGATTCTGAATGGTTTCAAATTCTAAAAAAGGGGCTATTTAGCAGACTTTTTTTTTTCAGACATTTATTTCTAAATAATAAATAAGTATATGGAAGGATTAATTTATCAGTTTGGGGGTGATTTTTCTCCTGAACTACAAAAGATTGAAAAACAAAATACCACAAAATTGTTCATTATGTCCCATTCTAAGAAGACATAGGAGAAAGAACTAGATTCAATCAGATCTGAGTTCAAATCCTAGTCCTACCATTTCTCCAGTGTGATTTCAAACAAGTGACAAGTAAAAGAGAAAGACAGACAGACAGACATGAAGAGACAAAGAAACAGAAAGACAGAGAAAGAGAATCAGTAGCTAGGAAGCAGCTTCTAATACCACTTCTAATACCTGCCTTGTAAAATTTTAGGGAAGCAATCACTGCCTATATCACAGGATTACTATGAAGAAAGTACTTATAAGGGCTATATAATTCTAAGTTATTGAAATTATTGTTTATGACTTCCCATTATTTGATTTTCTACATTTATCTATCTGAATGCTTAACTTACAATTATATTTATAAAATTCAGATATCGATTCAGAATTTTAGAATATAAGAACTGTTGGAGATAATAAAGCCAAACTTTTACAATTTCACGGATGAGGGTCAGAAAGGTAAAGTGATTTGCCTAAGCACCTCTTGAGTTAGTGACAGAAGAAAAACTAGAACTCAAGACTGAAAATCTTTAATTAATGTACTACACTTTGTGTGTGTGTGTGTGTGTGTGTGTGTGTGTATGTGTATATTTTAACTTAATAAAATGGATCCAATCCTCCTAAAATCTGTGAAACTAATTTTTCAGTCAGTAAACGGAGTCCACAACTAAAGTGAACTTATGAATGTTTACATTTTTAAATGTCACCAACTCATTATCATGAAACTGAATATTGTGAATATTCACAGTATGAGCATATGTAAAAAAAATGTACATTATGAACAAATTATGTCCACAAAACAAATCATGTCTCCAAAAACTGGAAATTTACCTTAAGTCCATGACTCTCTCATTTAATCACACTTACCAAAATTTTGGTTTTATTAGCACAGCACATAATAGGCATATTGCATTCAACAACCTTTTTACGAAAACTTGGTGTCAAATATATAGATGAAAACAAAACAAGAAAAAATACAAATACCTGAAAAAAAGAGGACATCAATGTCTTAATATTTATACTCATGCTTCCTCAAATATTGAAGCAGAAAAGACAACTTTTCCCATGCATAAAAAATGCTTTGGCAAATATTTAATAAAGTATTATTTGAATTGTCTCCTAATAATCCTAGTAAACATTTCATTTATAAATGGCTATTTTTAAAAGCACATAAAAGCAAGTCTATTTAAAAAAAACACACCCAGATACACTATTTTCATTATTAGAAGCAGGCAGGAAAGTAAATTTTTTGTCTCCCTCCAAATGACTGTGATTTAGCAGGAACAAACATGTTCAAAATCTTTTTTTCACAAGACAAAATGTTACATCAATGTTTGTGGAAGAATCTATACCACTGTATTTCCATTATGTCTGAGAGCAAATACTAATTGCACATCTTTTGTTACCTTCAATCCTGCTGGAACAGTGCAAATGAATGACTAAGGACAACTATGCTAAATATATAATGACTACATTCTTCCCAATTGGATGACTTGAGCTCCTATTTGCTTTATAAGAGATGAAACAAAACTCATGTGTTAAAAGTTCTGTTCTCTAAAATTCTCTCAGTTACAAAGTATAATCTAACTTCATTTAGTACCTAAAGCAAGAATTTCTTCTAAAATACTGACCTGTCATAATCTAGTCCGAAGAGTCTGAAGACCTCCAGTGTTCTCCAGGGATGGGGCAATGAATATTAGTAAAGATACCAGTATTATACCTAGTGACTAAGCATATTCTGAAATATATATATTGTATGCCCTCAGGCCTTCTTTTGTATACGCTCACTTCATCAAATGGCTTCATGTTCACCAAATACCTCTGAAATTAAGAGTTGGATCTTGTGTTAGGGATTACAAGATTTGAGACTCATTCTTTAGATCACAAGGTCTTAGAAATTCAGAGCTGGAAAAACTCTGGCATCCAGTCCAACCCTTTCATTTTGCATATGAAGATGCTGAAGTACACCAATATTTATTGCTGATATTTGTTATACAGTTGCTATAGAA
Organism: Antechinus flavipes; assembly: GCF_016432865.1. NCBI lineage: Eukaryota > Metazoa > Chordata > Mammalia > Dasyuromorphia > Dasyuridae > Antechinus > Antechinus flavipes. Next base: position 436,356,779 of record NC_067399.1, read on the forward strand.
ATTACACATAAAAATAGTTTGAAACAGATAATGAATTTATTGGTCAGCTATGAGTAGGAAAATACATTGGTAAAGAAAAAAGACCCTGTATATAAATATAATACTAGCTAGTTACAATTTGACCAAGAAAAAGTTCCACTGAAGAGAACAGTAAAAGCCCTTGTTTACCATCAGACCATATTCAGTTTCCCAATAATCTTATTAAAGAGCTGCCTAGACAAATGCAACATTCTTTGAGCTTAGTGCTGATAATGTGCTGGTTTGTATTACATGAATGGTAAACAAGAGATAGTCCAGTGCATCACACATTATACAGAAGTACTGTGAAGAAAGACTAGATATTCTATTTCAGACACTACTTGAACATACCAAGACATCTATGTGTTATTAAAACATATGTAGCCAAAAAAAAATTGCAAAGTTAAGATATACTAAAATACTGTTTTAGGCTGGGTAAGAAATGCCTATAGAAGCAGTTGCTTGAATATTAACAAGTTACACAGTTTGGTGGAATGCTTTAAAAAGAAATCTCAGAATTCTTTTGCCTTAGGTGGTTTATTTCCTTATAAAAGGTAGAGCTCTAATGTAGTGAGACTGATTTTATGTAGCTTATAGAAATTCAACCTCATTACTTTAGAGTTATACCATACATAGCTAAAAGAAAAAAAAAAAAGGAATACTGAAAATTATCTGTTGAGAATTTGCATCTTAGAAAAAAATTTGAATTTGAATTTAAAATCCAACATTCAGGAGAATAATTCCCCTAGATTTAAAAGCATTAGGCCAAACTAAGGCTTACTGGATGTCACTGAGTTACACAAAATTAACAAATTTTCTACTGGTCTTCTTTGCCTAATTAATGCTATTTGTTTTTTAAAGTTTCAATTAGTTCATATTTCCACAGCTTTAGTTTAAATTGTGCCACAATCTAATTTAGATGAACATTATTTTCTCAAAGGATAAATAATCTCCATAAATACTGCAAACTGTCTTGAGCTTCAAGACACTTTACAGAATGGAATTTAATGGCTCCAAAATACCTGTTTTCCTATAAGAGAGAAAACTAAACTCTTTTCCCACCTCCCACCCCCAACCCCACTTTAAGAACATTTGTATGATGTGCTTACAAAAACACTGAAGGCCTGTTATGGCAACACCAAAATTGCATTTAATTAATATTTGTTATAGGGCTTTAGAAGAAAAAAATCTGCACTGTGAAAACATATGAATTTTATTGCATCTTTTTTGGGTACGGCTTGTTGGAAATGATGTTGAAATTAGATTCATGACACAGGAAAATATTTTAACACAAAACTTGCTTGACAAAAGCATCTCAGTTCAGTTTGGGTATAACTGTTACTCCCCTTTAGATTCAAAATATTTCTCCTTTGAAATTATAGCTGTAAACCATTAGTAGATCCTCACAATTCAATTTATCACTATCTAAAAGGTGGAAAAGCAGTCTAAACTGACACAAAGATTGCAATGTGTCTGGTCTAGGCAAGAACAAGTATCTTCAAGACACAATAGGTCATAATATTTACTCTGCTGCCATAAATTCAAATCTATTTGAGACAGTAACAAATACAGGTGAAACATAATGAGTAAAGCTCAAACCTTTAAGAATCTAACAAGTGCACTCCAGCTCCAGCATCTATTAAAGTAAAATATCCCCTACTAACAAATACAAAATGAATAAGTGCTTCCCCCAAACCTGCCATAAAGCTTTCTGGACTTATTATTACATAATCCAGATCATCAAAAAAATAGTTTACTCAATTTGATGAGCTCAACTAGCTCATCTTCACTGGAAATTGTCATGATGCACATTACCAACACATTGTTAAGGAAACATGAGTAAACACCTTTTATTCACACTTTACAAAAAAAAAAAAAAAACCAAAAAAGAACATAAAAGTTATGCATTGACTCTACTACATCAATTCTACCTGCATTTCAATGTACTGATTATAAACTGGACATGTTTGATGTCTGCACAACTTTAAAAAACCAAAACCAAACAAAAAAACACCTCAAACAAAAACCAGGTCCCAGACAAGAATTCAAGATCAAGACTTTAGAAATTTAAAGTGAAAATATTAGACTTTATACACTGTCATTTTATCTTAAAATGGTTAAGCACATTTAAGTGCTGAGATTTTATAATAAAATTTTAAGTCATATTGGCAATGACATCCACTGTGGTAAAAAAAAAAAATGCTCATAGCATTCAGCAATTTTTACTTTAATGTTCATACAGTGCCCTTTTGCTTCCCTGCCTGCAGTTGAAACAAAAGCAGTTAGACCAAGATCTTTTGGAATTCATTTAATTGATTTTTGAAAGATGAGAGAATGGGGAGAGAAAATATAAGTTAATTTTTCAAGGTAAAAGTTGGCGTTACATCTCTAAGCTACTAATGGCACTATGAGCAACAAACACAGGATATGATATAACTTAAGTCTTGCTTGACACACTAAAATAAGACTTGGTCACTTTAAAATGATCTGAAGAATTGTCTTGGGAACCTGTTCTGAATATACAATACTGAATCTAATTACACTGCTTCATAAATGAGAAAACATTACTTTTTTTTCCAAGAAATGATATTCTCTTTTTTGGAGACAGGAACACACTGAAACTGAAAAGAATTCACATGATAGTAGTATTTTGAGTGACAGGCAGCACTGTGCAATTGACTCTGTGAGCAGTGCTTGGGTTTGGTGAGCTAGGAATTGGGGACCCACATTCTGAACAAGTTCAAATATGTGATATTCAATGCTTCACAAAAGGAAAAAATGCCACAGCTTCTACAAAAGCATCTTCATAAAATTTTCACAAATGTTAACAGTATTTTAAAAATATAAAAGAGGATGCACAGATTCTCTCTGCATGCACAGGCAGTGCTTGTTGAGAACAAATAAGAGCAGGCACAGTGGAGATAGGACAAGTAGTATTTTAAACAGAAGTTAAGAAGCTGTACATAAGCATCCCTAATTTTTCTTAACTTAAAAAAAGTTAAAGATTTAAAAATATTAGAATCTACACACATTAGCCCATAGAAGTCTACTGATTATTGACTGCTTAGCTTATCTGTCCTGGGAGTCATATGTTTTTTCATACAATTCACAAATACATGGATAAATTATCTCTGGTTAGAATTAATGTCTTGAGCTTTAAACAGATTTTGATTTAGAAAGCAATGTTCTCAATTTAAAAATAAAGTAGTTCAAGAGGGCTAACACAACCCTAACAGTGCAAATTCTTAGCAGAGAAAGCCTGTGGCAGCTTCTTTTACTTTACAAGCTGGCCTAACACATGAAACCAATAAAAATTTAGCCTTAGTTTACAATACAATCATTTCCAAATCTGATTTTTTTTAAAGTACAAAAATCTCATAAATCAGGTCTTCTGTAGTTCATATACAAGCATAAAGGCTAAATTCAAATTCTATATTTTACAAATAAGTCTGAAAAAGGAGGAAGTGAAGTACAGAAGAATGGTCTCTAGATGTTACTACTGGCCTCAGAAAGTAGTGCTACAGATTTCTGTGCAAAGAGAATATGCTCTATAAACATTTCCCTATTTCAAGGCATGAAAATATTATGCTGGATAGGAGAAATAGGAAGATTACTTGTAACAAATTAAAGACAGGTGCAAATGCACCAATCCCTGTCTAACAGTACACAAAGCAGACTGGGCTCAGAATTTTGTCTCTGTTGATAGCACCTGGCTTTTACTATTGTCTTTACCAAATAATCAAGATTTAAAATTCGGATCATCATTAAGAAAAAAAATCCCTGTTGGCCATACCTCACTCCTCTATATTCAGATTTTACAATTTTACAAATCAGATTGAGGTTGCCCTCTCAATGTACTTGACTACCTCCTGCCAGGAAGGTGGATACCATTGACTGGGGGCAGGAAGGGTAGTAAAAGCTCCAGTTGTGCAAAAAGTGAGAAGTGGTCAGAAGGGATGAGTGGGTGTGGACAGCCGCTTATATTGTTCTCTATTAGCCAATGGTGATCCAGAGGTCCAAGAATGCCTAGGATGTTCAGTTGAGGTTTAGAGTAGAAGATGTAGTCAATTATACCCTGGAAAACAAACAAAAACAAAACCCAAAAGATGTTACTGAAACATCAAGGGCTTTCTCTGGGGAACACAGTTTTAAAGTTTTATCACTTGTAATTATCATTATACGACCATCATAAACCAAATCATTCAAACAAGTTCAGTCAAAGAAAACAATGAGAACATAAATCAATATGAAGGATATGAGTCAAGTCAATGATACAAAGCAAAAAGGGCATAAAAGTGGCTTCTAGATTATGCTATTTAGCTTTTGAATGAAATCAACATAAATCCTGCCTCCTGAGACTTGTCCTGATTTAGCCCTGCCACTAATCTAGTACCCAGCAGAATATGAAATGGTAGGAAGGAAATACCTGGTTCCACTAGAGATAAAAGTTGACTAGCTGAAAGGCATGGAGCTAATTAGTTCCAATGAGTAGTAAAAACTGTACAAATTAAAATATTACATGACCTAATTTTGGGGGTTGGGATAGGAGGATGGCTATAGCTATGACAACTAGAACTTATCTCTATGAGGAAATAATAAATCATAGGAACACTAAACTGAAAACACTCTTTTTTTGAAAATAAACACACTTTTCCCTTCTTCCACCACCAAGTCCTATTAAGACATCTCATGAGGTGATGACCATAGTTTCTCAAAGACTCTGCTTGCTGAGTTTAAGCATAGATTGTAGACTGTGTATGTCTCATCTGAACACCAACCTATTTAAATGTAGAGGAACTCATAAACAGTAAGCTGGCCACTATACCAGATAATGAAATTTTTTGGCTACATAAATTTACAAAGAACTGTGCAAGATGTGGAGGGGCTACAATCAGCACTGAGATTTATACTGATGACTCTTGAAATAAAATGGTAGAAAAGACAAGGCAAACATTCTTTGGAAGATTTAAGGTGTAAAAAATTTTAAAAGAGTCTGAATAATTTATAATTCATAAATAAATGACATGCAGATAAATAATCCATAGAATTCTATTTCTAAAAAGGAAGGATGGACCATTCTCTGACAGGCCCATCCATACATAAAGACAATGCTTCCAGAAAGACAGATTTCAGTGAAATATTTTTACTTTTATAAATGAAATCAGCTGCCTTGGTAAGTAGTTACAGTATCTGGCTCCTTCTCTTTCACTGTTGCAACTAAGTACATAGAGAAGGGATGGGATTATTCTTAGTAATAACTGACATTTAAATAGCACTTTAAAATGTATAAGGTGCTTTACATACATTCACTTATTTACCTTTAACCCTGTAAGGTAGGTTCTTTTGGTATCACCTCATTTAACAAACGAGTTAAAAAAGATTAAACTATCTGCCTTGTAGTCACACAAGTGCTGGAACTGGAATATGAATCCAAGTCTCCCATCCCCAAGGTCAGTGCTACTTCCACTACTGCATGGGGCCTTTTGTTATATAATCAATAGAAACACTGAAAGGAGGATTAACCCAATGTCCTTACTAAAAATATGAATCTGGAAAAGCTACTGAGAGCAGTTTTGACTGATGTTTAAAAATTTTTAATATTTTATTTTCCCCAATTATACGTAAAAGCAATTTTAACATTTTCTCTCCAAATTTTGAGTTCCAAATTCTCTCCCTTCCCCCATACCCTGTAAAAAAAGCAAAACAATTTGATATAGATTATATATGTATAGTTAGGCAACACATTTCCATGCATTTGACTAACATTTTTAAGGAGGAAAAAGAATGCAAGCAGGGAAATTAAGATCAGGACAGCAGACTAGGGTGAAGAAACAAATGAGGACATAGTGAATTCAGGACAAGAAAAGAATATGAAAGATATTGTAGAAAGGAAAAAAAAAAAATAAAATAAAAAATAAAAAGCAAGTACCAACACCATTATAAATTAAATTTATCTTTAGTTTCTTTTCCGGTTTCAGGTTTAATATATAATGAATCAGATGCTTTTTGCACTTATCTCCCAACAAGTTTTTCTTTCCCCCCAACATTCAGAAAAGTTTTTTTCCCTTTTTTTAAAAAAAGCTACAAAATCCAAGGTTTTAAAGGATACTTTGCTGTTGCCTTGACAGTTGTATCAATGAATCCTCCCATTGAACAATATGGGAGACACAGTCATGTTAACTGGATTAATGGAAAGTTGGGGGATGAGGAGGGGAATAGGCATCCTTCAGAAGACAACATTTTCTAAAGTACCTAATACATATAACAAGGAACTGTGCTAAGTGATCTATCAACATTATCTCATGTGATCCTCACAACAATCCAGGGAACATGATATTTTTATTCTTCTTTCACAATTGAGCAAACTGAGGCAGAAGTTAAGTGATTGACACAGTTAGTTTGAGGATAGAATGGACTTCAGCGTCAGTTTTCTATTAACTATGCTACCTATGTAAAGTAATAATTCCTCTATAGATTTTATCCACAGGCAACAAGTTGAATAAGACTAATCTTGGGATCAGCAGTGCAATTTGATGTTTGTCTAATGCAAACACAACAAATTACAACTAATATAAGGTCACTATAAATTTATCAAAGCATGATCAAGAAATGAGATGTATCAATCAAATATTTTGATTACTAAAAACTACAGTCTATGCAGAATAATGATCAACTTAAAAATTAGAACAATACTATAAAATACCTAATTTCTGAAAGAAATGCTATCTCAAGAATGGCACTATAAAAATCATCTTCTAGACATTACAGTGCATGAAGGCAGACCTCCTTACTTTAGGTTTCACACAGAAATTAAGTGTTATTACATCACCAATTTACAATGGAAGATGAGTTCTTTCCCCTTAGGATTATACATTTTTATCATTCTATAAAATTTCATCCAAATAAGCACATACTGAGTAAATGTGAAGATATCTTTTTCTAACCTAAAATCAATCCATTCCCTATTCTTACTCCTTTAACTTTTAAAGCTACAGGGAGATATTTAGATAAGGGAGAGAATGCCTTTTTTTGTTGTTTTTTCCCTAACCTGTGAATATAAAAAAGAGCAATATTTAGTATAAAGAACACTGGAATGGGAGGACAAGGTCTGAGTCCCAGCTAAGCTAGAATTCACCTCTGTTTTACCAGCTTCTTCAAGTGTAAAATGGGAATTTGGGGGTAGACTGGATAAGCTTTATAGCCCCCTTTAAGCTCCAATACTCTAAGACTCTATAAAATCTAAAGTTTGCTGCAGAATTTCAATAGGAACTAAAGGCACCACCATACTTCACATCTATTTTTCTGCTGTTAGATGAAGGAAAATAACTAATGGAAATTTAAGATTTGCTAGTAAGTTGGCATAAAAACTGAGAATACATTCTTTTTCAAGCTATCACCTCATTCACCAAATTTATTTTAGCAGTTGACAAATTAATTCAATGAAGAAACATACTACACCTTGGTCATAAGAACCATTCTTCAACTTGTACTTTCAAGCTGCATCTTTGAGTGATCTCAACAAGAAAATCAGGAGTGATAATAAAATTTCCCCATAATTTAATGTTTTAAAGTGAACTTTGTTTATAATTCTGATAGTAAAACCAAAGATACCTCAGCTAAACAATTTGCAATATTGAAATATGGTAGCCATTTTAAAAAATCTGTTAACATGTCCAATTTTAACTACCCAAAACAGAGCTAAGAGAAGGGGGGGGGGGGGGGGGGCCAAGAGAGAAGCATAAGAAGTCTCTGAGAAAACAAAACAGATATTTTTGAAGTATACACACTGAAACATTATAACATTCCTCAAAAGACAGTCCCTACTTCAGAGTTTATTTACTCTTATTTTAGATGTGTACCTTATGAGTTTGGTAATCTGTTTAGCACAGAGAAGCACAAAAAGCAGAAATTTGTTGATAGACTAGGGTGGGGAGAATTATTAGAAGATATATGAATAGTAGCTAGAGCAATAGAGTAAAAAGAGAGAAACAGTGTGGAAAACAAAAAATAACTTTAAAAATATAGCATAGTACAAGGATACAGTCTTAGAAACTTCAACAATTTCATCACTTTATATAAGATATATTCATGTCATGATCTTGAACCATTAAGAGAAGGTTAAGTTGAGCATATTTTTATCTATTCCTCTCCTCTAATGTATCCCTTGAAACATGAAAAGGGCTTTGAATTCCAAAGTTTTAATCAGATGAGCACAAAATTAACTGATTCTACCAGGGTAGAGAAGTTCTTGATCATAGACTTGGTGATAAATTATATCTGGTCCAAAGGTTAATAACTAAATTCAGAAATGCTCATCCCTTTCTGAGATGGTGAGCTGTCAAAAGAGTACCAGATGATAATTTTCAGCAAATAAACTCACAAAAACTGTATAAATTATAAAGGAGTTATATCTTAAATCGTAGATCAATGAAGTATTGAAATATAAGTATACTATATATTTAAGACAAAGAAGTATATAAAACTTTATCAGAAAAAGATGGTGATTTAAAACATTCATTACTATGAATTCCTCAATTTCCAACAAGAAAATGAGGGATTAGTATAACAAAAATCTATGAAAGGTGAAATTTCCCCTTTAATTGATAGTTTTATATATATATATATATATATATATATATTTATGCTAGAAATATGAAGGACATATCACATGAACTTTATCAAAGGATTTGCCAATGCTCAGTGTTTTAGAACAGTATAAATGAGTGTTTTTATCCATACTTTAAAAAACTGTCCATGTTTTAAAGATGTGTATTTTATTATTTTGACTGAAAAAGCTACATGATTTTCTAATAGAATACATGTTTTCAAGTCCAAATTCTCACCTTGAAGTCAAATGTATAATTAGTATAAGGCATTAGGCCATTCTCATAGGCACTCTTTAACTTGAAACCATGTGTAATCCTTCCATTTGTCGTTCCATTTTTCCCATTACAGCTGAAGTTAGTAAGACTTTCATTGTATCTTAGTTCTTTGAAATCCTTATGATTTGTTTCTACTCCACCAGTACTCAAGTATTCTACGACACCTAAAATAAACCAAAAGAAAAAACCCTTAATAGTTACATTAAAATTTAAAAGCTAAAATTGCCAGGCTTATTACAAAGTTGTTTTATGCCAATATATAAGTAAATGCTCCAAAAATATTTACAAAAGCATGTTAAAACTTATTTTTACTTAACATTACATTTCCACAACTTTCAGATACTTTACTACTAAAACTAGGGGTTATTATGTGGCGATATTTCTAGAATAATCCTCAATCCTAATTAATAGTAATAATTCTCTGAATGCTTTATGAGACCAGTTGTAGAGATAAAAACAATTGATGTAAAAGCTCACTATTCTACCTGCCCTTACAATTTAATAAGCAAATTACTTGATATTATATTTATTCTACCAAATCAAAGAATATTCTTGAACTATATTGATGTTTATGGAGGAAGAAGGTGTAACTATAGAGGAGAGATGTAAACAAATATAGTGTCTTCTAGTTTGATAGCACGAGCTTTACAATTTAATAGGATCAAAGGATGACTGATTTAGAAATAGAAAGAATCTAAGAGGCCTTCATTTCAACCTTTTCATTTTATAAGACAAGGTAACTGAGGCCCAAGAAATAAAAGGTAAAAAGCAAAGCCAGAATTTGAACCTGGCTTCTCTGATTCAAAATTCAACATTCTTTCCATTTTATCACATAACAGTTGCATTACATACCAAACAGTATTTCAAATATAGCTTGACTCATTTACCCAACTTGGCTCAAGTTAATTTCCTTGAATTTTGTAAATAAAAAAATAAAACCAGTTTAGTCTATGGCAATAAAATATATCATATCTGAAATTCTATGAAAGGATGGCTGGAACCCAAAACAAGCTTCTCAGAATATGGGATATACCAAATAGCTGAGAATACATAGATTATTTTATATATATATATATATGTTACATATATGTTATATTATTATAGAGAATACAATATATCTTAGATAAGAGATAAAAACAACTATCCATTTTTATCAAGGTAAGCAAACTTTAATAGCATACATTTCAAATAAAAGAAAGAATGAAGAAAATTATAAATGACTAATTCTTTTAACTATCATTATAATCATATATTAGGTGCAGAGTATAATTCTGGGAAAGATACAAAAATAACTATAATGGAATCCTCACCCCTCAAGGAATTAAAAAAAGATACATCATTTTTGCCTTTTAAAAACCCAGGAGGAACATATTTTAATATTAAAGTACTATCATGAATTAAGATAGTAAATCTTAACCTGGGGGGGGGGGGGGGGAGAGATGGTCTATGAATTTATTTACCATTTTAATATCTTTTTTTAAAAAATAGCTTTTAATTTTTCCAAATACATGCAAAGATAGTTTTTAAACTTCAAATATAATTTCCTTTGTAATCCTATGAATTTTATTTCATATATTTAAAAACATTATTTTAAAGACTAAATCCAGAGGTGCCACTAGACTACCTATGGTGTCCATGATCCAAAAAAGATTAGGAACCCCTTATTTAAGAGCACTAAATCAGAAACCTAAATTCTAATTAGGTCATTTCTCTATTAAAACTATGTGTTTTAAGAACCAAGAGGAGTAAATTTTAACATTTTAGTATTAATTAATAGTATTTTCATTATACTATTTCATTTTTAAAATATACAAAATCATTTCATGGCATGTATCTGAAGTCGGTCTTTTCAAATACTAAATCTAATCAACAATAACATCTTCAGTGACTAATGCATTTACATTAAAAAATATATTATTCTTCAAAATAAACATTGTTGTTCTTACCAGAGTCTGGCAAAGAATTGAGATCTGCACAAAGAACAAGTGGAATGGTTCCAAGTTCTCCCAGTACATTAGACTTGAGACTCCGAGAGGCTTTGTCTATAATGTTCTTTACTTCAGAGAGGAACATCATAGTCTGTACCAATTTCACATCAGAATATTCAGGATCCCAATGCATATGTGCATTAGCAACAAGAATAAGCTGCTTTTCTGTCCCAAGATGTGGCTTTCCAGCTAAAATTAAAGGACAAAAGGAAACCAAATATTTCATTTCATACAATCTTATTATTGAAAGCAAATGATTTTAAATGGCTCAACTCATTTAAAAATGTCCTTTGTATCTAAATAGTCTCAAGATCCTAAACAAAAAAACAAACAAACAAAAAAAACAAAAACCACACCACAACCTAAAAAGAGGGAGATTACTTCCAATTTACCTTTGCTGCCAAAAAATGGAGGAAAGTGTTCAAGTTCATTGTATGAATAGCTATTCCATTTCATATTTACCTCTCTATTTCTTTCAAATCAAAAATGCCTACAAGCAAATAAGGCTTTTTTTTTTTTTTTTTTTTTTTTTTTTTTTTTTGCTTTTCACTCATTCTCTGTAAGACTTTCTTAGGAAATAGCTCTTATCTTAAACATTGTAAGTAGAAGAAATGATTTGACATATTGGAAAAAAAACTTTTCTATTTTTTCTGAGGCAATAATCAATTAATATATGATCAGCTACTTTCTATTCTTTTCAATGCTGTCAAGAAAACATTTGTATTTTAGATCCCAATTTCATCAGAAATTAGTCACTTACATGACATTTCAATCAATTCTTTTCGAAGTTCTAGTAGCACTGCAACTCCAATGTTATCTTTTGTCATAACTCTGTTCAGCATAGCTTCAGACCCTTCTGAATTTGCCATTGCTAGTTGATTGAATTCAACAGTGTGTTTCTGAACCAATGTGAATCTAAATATTGGGGGGAAAAAAAAAACAGTTGAGAAAATGCTTTCTCAAGGGAGGCAGCATGGTATAAAGGAAAGAGCCTGGGACCAAGAGACAGAAGGCTGGGCCTTAAGTCCCCAATCTAACACATGACTTTGGTAAGATACATTTTCTCTGAGACTTTGTTTTTCAATCTGAAAAAAATCTGGCTAATTTCTTTACTTCCAAAATTCTAGAATTTGAAAACTGAGGGATATAACACATAAAAAAATATTTTTAATCTTACATTTATCTGATGAAGGTTAAGATCACTCAAAGATAAATTCTCCACATTTAATAGCAACTTTCCAGAATTAATTTTAAATTATTTTCAGGTGGCACTAATCTACATAGGGCTTTAGAGTTCTGCACAGGTAATATGGAGGTTCTTTTCTCTGAACTTAAATTTGACTTAACCACAACACACAATCTCTTCTCATAGTTCTTATATCACACTTTCCCGTGGATCAGGTAGAAGATAGGCAAATTAAGAAGTTCTTTGAAAACATTCGGTAGAGGGCATAGTACTTCCACTGATATGAATTAAACCTCAACAAAAAGTGTGTGTGTGTGTGTGTGTGTGTGTGTGTGTGTGTGTGTGTATGTGTGTGTGTATACACAGAGAGTTCAAATTGAAATTTCCCTTCAATTCTACGAGAAAAAAATTATGACAGTAGCTTTATTTTCATTAATAGTTCAGTTTCTTTAACTCACTCAATTAACAAACTGGTTAATATTGCCTTAAAAATCCACATTGAATACAAAGGCATATATGTGTATGTTTGCAAAGAAAACAGCTTACTTACTTTTCTGTCTTGAAGAATATTGCACAGCCATCAACATGTTTTCTTTCCTGTTCTGACATTGTCCTAGCTCTAGATTTTGGACTAAAGAATCCATTATAGCCGCGTTCCTTTAGCTCTACCAGAAAAAAACTGTAATACTGTTCAGTTTCAACCTCCTGAAAAATCATAAACAGTACAGCATTTCAGTTTCCTAAAAATAAATTCATTATAACACACAAACTACTATAAGTATGCCCTTTCTACCATAATTAATTGGGTTATATTAAAACATAATGTTAGGTGAAAAGGGGCAGTCAGTATCAAAAGAACACTACTGTTAATGGATGATCATATTATGGCTGACTTTAGTTATAATGTATTAACATTTTCATTGCAAAAAGGCATTGATCAGGGCAATCACCCACATGTTATTTGTAGAGGTGTTGCATTTGAATTGTAGAAGTAAGAACTGCAAAAGCCCATCCCCTTTTTTCAATACATTTTCTCACCTGCTTGTTTTTCATTTTACAAGTACAAACTGCCCTTATCAATTCTTTTGGTACCCAGGAACACAGAAAAAAACCTAAGATGTAAAGATGTTGTTTTACCCAGCCAATTTTTAAGTAGTTAATTATAATGTCACTACAGAGATTGGTATGTAAGCACCATACATATAAATTTTTCCTATATAAAATCAATATGTCCTAATCAAGATGGTGCTAAAAGAAAAAAAAAAAATCCCCTATATATAACTCCATTTTCCCAGCTGCTTCCTATTAAAGTACATTACAGTCAGGACAATGTTGGAAAGACTCAGCAAAAGGGTTGTATTCAGCTATCATTAAAGATTAAAATTAATTCATCAGGGCAATACAGGGTTGCAGCGGGAAGCTGAGAGTTTACCCACCAGGTCTAAAATCCAAGGGATTAAAGCTGAAGCTGGATTATAGGAAATTTATAAATACAGGAACTCAAAACTTGTTAACTGAGAGATGCCAATTAATGTACACTTTATTCCTAACTTTGGCAATTTTGAAAGATGGGACTTTGTACATTTGAACAAAAATTGTTCATCATAAATTACCTGAAGACTTATGATGTCAGCATTGCAGCTCAAGATTTCCTGCATAATGGCTTTTTTTCTATACTCCCAAGTAAGTGCCCATGATGGACAATAGCCATATAACTGGCGAGTTGCATATTTGTCACAGAGAACATTGTAGCACATGACAGAAAACAAAGCTGTAGGGAAAAAAAACACACACACACACAAAAAACCAACTCATTCACATAAATTTCAGAAAAAGAGTTTTACATTGTTAGATGCTAAAATTTTATTTAAGGTGCTTCAATTTAAAGGTAAACACAATACTGATGAAATACAACAGTTCAGACTTGGCTTTTAGACATTCAATGTATTAGAATCTAAAATGCAGGTTTCTGAAGCTCTCCAATTTCTCCCCATTCTTATCCCCACCATCCTGAAACTACATTCATGGAGAAATATGTAAAATTGATACAAAGCTATATTAAAAACCAAGTCTGGTTCACTTCTGCAAAACTACACAGTTAACTTAAGCAAAAACACAAGTAAAATCCTGTTACAACTAATTATAAAATAATATAAAAATTATTTTCATCAAATTTAGAATTTTAAAGGGCATCAAAGTTAACTGGCAAACTTCTTACTCAACTAAGAATTCTGTTGTCCCGAATGACTACTGAATCAAACACTGCTCAATATAGTTGGGACATTACCCAGGTCTTAAAAGATTTTGACTTACTATCTATGAAATAATGTCAGCAATAAGTGGATCTCAGATATCATGTAAAATGACAGACAAGAAAAGTAAGGCCTAACCCAAAGTAAGAAAACTAGAGCTAGAACTAAAACCTACCAAATTCCAAGCTAGTCCTCCTTCCATTACATCATGCAAAGGCCCTTTTACTCTACCTACATTGAACAATATTTTACTAGGCACATACTCTGCACCACATAGAGCCTGGGCATGCCTGTATTGAGAAGTTTAGTTTTCAAAAGTATGATTATTAGTATTTTCCAAATTAAATGCATTATAAATAAGTTTATTACATAGACTACTTTATGGATGAAAAAAATAACCACTATGCTATGACTTTAATTATATTTAATAATAACTAGTAGGAAAAAAACAAACAAAAACAATGCTACCAACCAGTTGGCCTTGTTCTGTCTGGTTCTTGTAACATAATCCAAGATCTTGGAGGTGGTTGTTCTGTTGCCACTAGTGGAATATTTAACACAAAATGAAATGACAATATTTCTATTTGTCTTCCCCAAAAAGTAATCTAAACTAATTACCACTTACTTGTTTTTCCAGTACCTGCCAAATTATCAAGCAAATAGTTCAGTAGCCTTCTTGTCCCATCCGGTTCCTGATAGAGGTTCAATATATCTTGTGTAAGTGGATTTCCTTTAAGTATTTAAAAAAAAAAAAAAAAAGTAAAATAAGACCTAATTTATGAGTATCCAATTTAGAGATATCAAAAACTCTAGATATTAATTAGACTTTGATATTTTATCAACTGACTTAGCCTAAGTTATTTCAAATGAAATTTTATTTTAATTTTTAAAAATTGATAAACAACAAAATTCAGGAATCAAATTCATTTTCTTTGTTCTCTCTGGATTTTAATCAGATTAAGTGAAAAGATAAAAGTAATTCTTTCATGAAATGTGATTGCTTCTCAAGCTACAGTATTCTTTCAGATAGTGGGTAAAATAGTTAACAAAGATTAATGAATTTCAGCCTAATAAAGAATAAAGAACCTAGAACCAAATGATCTGGCTTGATGCAATGATTCTCACACTTACTTAATTGGTGATTGGCAAGTTAAAACCTTTCTGACCTTATTTTCTTCATCTAGAGATAATACATACCTAGCTGTGGCAAAAAAAAATTTTTTTTTGGAAAAAACTACATTATATGAAAGTGAACTTTTATTATTATTACCATGACTATCAGTGACTTCTAAGACCTAGTCACAATCTTTATTAACTTCAAAAAGGCTTAAAAGTGGAAGGTACAGTTTTTGTACTAGAACAGTATCCAAATATCTAAATCAATATCTAAAAAAGATTTTGTCAACTGGAAAGACAGGCCCCGAACAAGAAGAAATTTATGCAATTTTTACTAATTATTTATTGAAGTTAGTATATATAAAGTTGTACAGTTTTTTAAACTGTTAAGTATAGAAAGCAACATGGTAAAAAATAGCATTTCATTCACATATCAAACAATATACCATAATAAATTCCCAATATATTAATGATCCAGTTTTTTTAAAGATTTAAAATATGAATTATGGGAAAAGAATATTCTTATTTAGTCATGAGGCAAAATAGATTTTTAATAAAAATTAAAATTGTCTGATGCCCAAAAACAATGCAAAAAGAATAAAAAAGAAAGATACTAGGGAAAGAAAACAAATTTTGCCTTAAATAGTTCTAATGAAAATCCAAAATTAAGAGTAAGATTCATTCTTCAATAGAAAAGTGCTCAGAAGACAAATTATCAAAAAAAAACTGAAAGATTGTTTAAACATTCTAGTATTCAAAGTGTCAATGCAATTCTTTTAACTGCATATCCATTAAATTAGTAAAGGTAGTTTAAAGAAATAAAATTCAAAGTTACAAGGATATGGTAAAACAAATACATTATTACACAACTGCCGGAGTTCTCAATTGGTACAATCTTTTTGAAAAGAAAAATGGCAATAAGAATAATAATTTACAATTACCCCAAACTTTTGACCTAGTGATCTCAAGACTATTTTAGGGATATTAGTAATAGGGGAAAAATACCCTTCTATACAAAAATATTTTTCTAGCTACATTATTAATAATAGTAAAAAAAGTTAAAAGGAAACCATGTGGTCAATAATTAGGTGATCTATTATACAAATGGAATATTACTATCTACAAAAACAGCATATCTAAAGAGTAGAAATGTAAGAAGATGTATTGCAATAGTGCAAAATAAAGAAAGCTGAATCATAACAATATACATACCCTGACTACATAAATTAACTTCTGCCATGACAAAACTGAAAAATACACTGAAGGAAAAAATAATTTTAAAAGTTGGACACAAAACCAAAGAAAAGATTCTTTTGGATCTTTAAAAAACAATCATATATTTTTTGCTTTCACATTTTATTTTTATTTCCAAATATATCATTTCCCATCCCCTATTTAAGTTAATCCTAGTAAAAAAAAAAATGAAAAAAAAATTATTCAAAATCAACACATCAACCATGCAACAGTCCGCACTCATCATCTCCATCCTTTTGTTACCCCTGGGAGGAGGGAAGGGGGTGGGGTTGGGGGTAGGGGAGAGTTGAAGATATTTTCTCATCTTTTCTTTGGAATCAAGTTTGGTCATTACAGCTACATTGTGTTCAGTTTGGGGCTTTTATTTTTCTTGATTGTTTATCTTCCATTTACACTGCAATGTTGTAATCATAGTCACTGAGTACATTGTTCTCCCGTTTCTGCTTTCCCAAGTCTAGAATGAAACTCATATCAAATAGGATCATTTCATTCTTTGTGCTTATATTTCTAGGATCTGGCACAGTGCCTGGCACATAATACATACTATTTATCATTTGATATTTTTGAGGACAGTAATTCCATTACATTCTTGTACCACAATTTGTATAGCTATTCAACAATTGATGGGCACCTAGTTTGTTTCCAGTTCTTTGCCACCAGAGAAAAAGTTGCTGTAAATATTTTGGCATATATTGGACCTTTCTAGTTCTGATCTTCATGAGATATATAGACTTGACTGTGAGATATCTGGGTCAAATTATATGGACATTTTTAGTCATATTTTAAAGTATAATTCTGAAGTGAACTGGAACAATTCATAGGTGTATCATAGTAGTGTGTCTGTCTTCAGCCTTTTTACTGTTTATTACTTCCACTTTTTTACAGTCTTTGCCAAACTGCAGGTATAAACTGACACTATTCTGGTTATTATTGGTAATTTAGTTCAATCTTAAATGGTAATTAATAGTTTGAAATTCTTTTTTATGTCATTCTTTTTTCATTTTATTAAATTGTTCAATTAATTCATATTTAAAGTTATGATTTAGATTTATGTTTACTTTTCTTTCTCTAGATTGTCCTTAACATTTGTATTTGCATTTCCAATCTATTTTTCTCTCTCTTATTTTTTTGGATTTACTTGCCATTGCAACTTCCAGTTTTTCTATTCTGCCCATCATTTTGAAGTAAAGACCTTTTCATTTTTCTTTTTTTTTCCTCACAAGTATTTTATTTTTCCAGATACATAAAGATAATTTTCAACATTCACTTTTTATAATAGCGTTTCATTTTTTCAAATACATGCAAAGATAATTTTCACCATTCACCTTTGCAAAACCTTGTGCTCTAAATTTTTCTCCCTTTCTTTTCCCTTCCCCTAGACAACAAGCAATCCAATACATGTTAAACATGTTCAATTCTTCTAAAATGTTGCCATATTCGTAATGGTATCAAAGAAAAATCAAATCAAAGGGGGAAATATGAGAAAAGAGAAAAAGATACAAGCAAACAAACAATAACATAAGGTAATAACATAATGCTTTGATCCACATTCGATCTTCATAGTTTTCTCTTTGGATGTAGATGGCACTTCCATCAAAAGTCTATTGGAATTGCCTTGAATCACCTCATTGTTGAAAAGAGTCAAGCCCATCACAGTTGATCATTATAATAGTCTTGTTTCAACATTCATTTTTGTAAGAATGTGTGGCAAATTGTTCTTTCTCCCCAATAATCTGGTATAAGTGAAAAATGTGCAATTCTTCTAAATATATTTCTATATTTGTCATGTTGTGCAAGAAAAATTAGATCAAAAGGGAAAAAAAACAAGACAAAATATAGTTTGCAATCCTTTTGAGAACTTTTTGTTCTCATTTTTGACCTCTTAATTATTTTTTGTTAATTGCCTACATATTTTGGATAACAGATCCTTACTCAGATATGTATAATGAAAATATCACACACACATCCCCCACATTGCCTTGTTATTTTACCGACCCTGATTTTGTTTGTGTGCAGAAGTACAATGAAAATTATTCTATTATCTTCTGAAACAGGATACTTTAAGTTACTATCTTGTTAAAATTATTATATACACTGAAAAAAACTCTACTGGTATAAAAAACTTGGAGGGAGGAAACTCTTGATACCAATATAGAATGCCATTTTCTCTGCACCTTGTGTTGCCTAAAGCACTAAGAAGTCATGTGATTTGTCCAGGTTCACAGACCCAATATGTGTCAGAGGCAGAAGATAATCTCAGGTTTCATAGCTCCAAATCTGGTTTTCTATCTACTAAACTATGTTTGGATAGATAGAGAGATAATATGAAAAAGATCTAGAAATTTTATTATAACCTTAAAGTTAATCAACAATGTAACCAGACTGCCAAAAAAAATTTATGGCAACCTTTGGCAACATTAAAAGAAGTACAGTATTTAGTAGTCAGAACAAATAAGGGAGAAAACATAGTCATGTAGTTATAGTGCTAAGAAACATTTGGAATATTTTTTCAAATCTGAGTAATAAATTTTAAAGGAGTCACTAACAAAGTTAAAAGTCTTTCCAGAGAAAGGCAACTAGGTCTGGAAATCACCTAAAATAGGAAATGTTAATGTTCCATAAAAAGGAACTGGACGTAGCCTGGATAAGAGAAGATTCATGAAGGATGTGAGAGTTGTCTTTAAATATCTAAAGGGCAGCTGTGGAAGAAGAAAGAATTATTCTACATAGTTACCAGAAGGAAAAAAAAATTGTACTGATGAGTGAACATTACATGAAAGAATATTTGGGTTCAATGTGAAGATCTTTTTTCATAATTAAGATCTGTTAAAAGAAAAAAAAGTATTGCTTTATTAGATAATTTACTTCTTGTCACATTATAAGTACTCAAAGAAAAGCTGGATCTTTTTCAGGGATTTTGTATGTGGTATGAAGTTCTAAGTAACATCTCATGTTATTTCAACTGTTAAGATTATATTAGCCATTCTTAATTTTTGAAGGCTTTTCATGGTATGAGAAAAAGTAGCTACAATCCATGTGACAAAATGATAAAGTTTGAAATAAAAAATTGTAAGAAAGTTTTACAAGAAAAAAAAAAACATTGAAGGAGAAAGATGGGAGGTAGACTGGATCAAGAATTAAGGTAAGTAAAAAAGGAAATTAGAACAATGATGATCAAAAAGAAAAAGATATCAAATAGAACCGATCAATTCAAAACTTTGCAGAGTCAAATGGAATTGAGATAGGAATATTCAACAAGGACTAATAGTGCCCTTCAAGTAAAAAAATTTTGGCTTTTTTTAGGTGATGAAAAACCTGAACATTTTTTTCCTTTTCCTTAAATGAATTTTTTCAAATTTTTTTAAACATGCTATTTAATTTTAAAATGTCAATTATTTCTCAATTTTTACCCACTGAGACAACTGAACAAATTGAAAAAAAAAATTAAATTAAAAAAAAAGCATACCTTTTAGACCTAAAGTCTGCAACTGAAACAGTTTTCCCAGCTCAAAAGGTAGAACTCGTAACAGGTTGTTATTTAAATGGAGTTCCCTGTTGAAAAAATAAAAGTTTTAGGCAGAAGTCAACACTAGGCTTTACTAAAGGTTTTTAATTTATTCCTCGAGAAATAAACTGGGCAAATAACTTATTTTAAAAAATACATTCTAATCTGAATTTAGTCTAGCACACAGGGTACAAAATAGATTAAGTAATGATGATACAGCTAAGCATTTATAATTAAAAAATGTAGAGTCTAAAAAAGGTTTATATGATCTTGCAGTAACATTTAAAAGGAATGTTTAGATTACCAATCTGTGGTAAATTATTCTTTGAATTTACTTTATATTCATTTTTGCACAGACTGTTTTACAGTGTTAAAAACATTCATAATTGAATGTTGAATAGACCAAATATAATTGTAGGAATATCAGTGCTGCAGCACAGCACTATTCTTGGCAGGTATTCATAAAGATTATTCCTATAATCCTTGGTACTTTCATTTATATTTAAAATTATCTATTTGCTACCAAGTAAAACTAAAGGATTCTACTAAAAAGAGGTCAGGAGAAACAGGATTTTGAATAATGTCAATAAGTATTTATTATCTCTTGGGCCATAAACATATTTGATTCAACTCCCTTTCCCGGCCAAAAACTAAAACTATGATAACACAGAACTCTTTTTTTTTTTTTTTTTTAAATCAAGACAATTGGGGTTAAATGACATGTTCAGGGTCACACAGTTAAAAAGTGTTAAGTGTCTGAGATTGGATTTGAATTCAGGTCCTCCTAACTTCAAAGCCAGTACTCTAATCATTGTGCCCTCTAGCTGCTCTCAACACAGATAAGAATTTTAATTTTCCATTTGGGTATTTTTCTTGGAACTTGTTTTCTATTACACAAAGGTTGAGCCTAATCCATTAGAGCTAGAGTAGAGCCAATCAAGCTTTCTCCTTTCCTTTAAATGGACCAAGATAGGAAACAAATAAAATGGAATCGCAGGAAGTAAATACTAAGTCAATCAATAGCTATTTTCCTGCAGATACTATATGCAAAGCAATATTGTAGGCACTAACAGAGATAAAAAGATAAAGACATAATCCCTACTCTCATGGTTATAATCTTGCAGGGGAACCACACACACAAAAAAATGAATACACAATACTATTAAATATTTATACATAACCATGGTAAAATATAATAAATAAACAAAGTGCCAAGAAGCTAAGCTTGACCATGACTTGCAAAAATGCAGAGCAGAGAGAGATGCTAGAGGAAGGAGAAATGGAGAAATGGGCCTTTTGTGTACACAGACTCTTAATTGGTTTAAAAAAAACAGCAACAACAATGTATGTAAGGGCTAAGTAAATATGGTAGACCAAGCCCATTCATCTTTTGAAGACCATATACAAAACTTAGATTTACAAGGTGAACATAACTGGACATACTCTGTACACAGAAGTTATCCCCAAATTTAAACTTAGTCTAGAAATTAAAGAGCTTATAGCTGAAATATTCAATCAAATTTTAGAAACACATTTTGGTTCAAATATTACACAAAGTATAACAGTCTTTTCTATAACATAAAGGATCTGTTACATAATTTCAAAAAATGTTATCAACTTGTTGCCCAAAATGCTATAAAAATCTAAAAGAACAACACTAAAAATATTCAACATAAAAAAGTACTAATAAATGCATTTTAATTATTTTCAAGATTAGTCATGCTATAATAATATGTCTGAGGGAGCCTACTTTTACATTTAGTCATATGTATTTACCTGAGTGACACCATGTTTCCGAGTTCTGCTGGTAAACTACGGATTTTATTAGAGGACATGTCCAGATAAACCAAATTTTGAAGCTTGGCAATGTCGGAAGGAATGCGGGATAAAGAATTGTCACTGAGATGCAAAGCTGTCAAGTGGGTCAGTGACCATAAAGATGAGCTTAAGCTTCTTACTTTTCCTATAAAAGAAAGAGAATAAAAGTAATCTAAAGCTGTCATTATTTACCCCCCAACATCTAGTTCCAAAATGAAACAAAAATTAAGTTGTAACAAATTACTTTAAAATAAAATTGCTATACAATGTGCACACAAAAAAATTCCAACTGGCTTCAAATCATCTTTTTGCTTAGTTATAAGCTGATAAGAGCATACTAAATTTTTTTAAAGATACTGTCCTTAAAAAAAAAAAAAAAAAAAAGATACTGTCCTTTACAGAGTAAAATAGGATATAATTTGGCATTTAAATGACCTGAGATTCGTCAGTATTTTAAGTAGAAAGAAATTAATCATTTATATCTATAATAAAGGGGCAGGTTAAGTGGCACAATGGATAGAGCAGTTGGCTTGAAGTTAAAACATTTACTAGTTGTATGTCTCTGAGCATTGTCACTTAAACCTGTTTGCCTTGATTTTCTCATCTGTAAAATGAGTCAGAATACGAAATCACAAGCTACTCTACTATCTTTTCCAAGAAAAACACAAAATAGGGTTCATACAGAGACAAAAAAGACTGAACAACAAATCTATAATAAACTCCATCATACATGAACATACCTTTCAACTTAGATTCAAACCAAGAAATAGCTTGAGTTAATTAAGTGAGCTGTGCTGAGCATATTCCTTCATTGAAAAAAAAAAAAAAAAAAAAAACCCAAGCAACTCATCTTAATAGTGATACTGCTAACTTGATTAGTAGATCCAATTTGCCAAGACCATTTAAGTTGCACCTGCATCCACAACACATTAAGAATCTTAACTGGAATCTTATATAGTTAAGATGAACAACAATGCCAGAAACAAGCAGCTTTCAGAGAATGGTGGTTATCTTTGTTAAAAACAGTTAAGTTAAACAATCAAGTTAAAGTACTGCAAGCCAGATAATGGAATCAAAGAAATTATAATGCTGCTAGAGAGTATTAAGCCTGACTTCTGGCCCAACATGAATGCAATCTACTTCTGGTTTCCATAATCCATTTAAAATCTACCCCACTAATGGTCACTGGTGGTTGAGAAAAACTGTTAAAATCTCATGGAAAATGCTATAACCAATTTTCTAAAACTTCAAAACTATCTCAAACCTGGAATTTATATTCTCTATTATGCAATATTTAGACAGAGGTACCACAGTAATGTATGTTTTGTCAGGCAGAGTAGATATTCTGATTAGTAGTTTTATTTGGCTGTTTTCCAAGTGAAGGTCAATGAGAAAGTTGAAGAGGTATAACTGGGAAGTAACTGACATATAAAAAAAAATCCACAAAACTGTTAAGAGCTAAAATAATTGTCAAAAAGTACATTTTAGGGGTTTTATTCATTCAACAAAAACATTTGTGAGCACTTTCTGAGTATAAGGTGCTGTAGGGAAAACAAAGAAGCATAAAAATGGATGGATATCTTCTCTCATGGAGCTGATAATCATTCTAAGGGGGGAGTCAAATACTTGAATTAACAGCAATCAATATGATAGAAAAAAGCATCCTTTCCAAGAACACCTGAGAACTATGACAAACCAAAAGAGGAAGTTTTGAGTAGGACTTAAAAAATGATTTTGTGATTATGTAAGGATTTAAGAAATGTTACTATGGTAACAATGTTTTCTCTTATGAATAAATCACCTGCAAAAAAAAAAAAAGGCTTAAAATATTTAAAGAATATATTTTATACTAAAGAGGATAAAGGAAATTAGAGAATTAGTAAAGAAATTTTCCCAAGTAGGAAAGGGAATACAGAGAGATAAGCAAGAAAACATGGGGGGAAAAAAAAGAAAAAGAAGAAAAGAAAGAAAAATTTTGTATCACAACCTATGCAACAAGTTCTCTTCAAAGAGTTCAAGATCTTTTCAAGTAAGACTGTCAGGAGACCCAGAGGACACAGGAGAGCCTCAGGCATAGAACATTTGCTTTGCTTCTATCTACCACCATTCCAAAGGCAGGCTCAAATGCTAACCATTTTTCTTGTCAGTTACTAATTTAGAAAGCTTCACTCAATTCAATTATACTAAAACAGCATGATAACTTTCAAGAGCAAAGTAAACTGTACAAGAGTGTAAATGTGACCTAGCTGGATAGGTCATGTGAAAAGGACATGGGGATTTTACTGGCTAAAAGCTTCCTATCAAATGACACTGCAATATAGTTGCTGGGAAAAAAAATTAATGTGTTAAGTTTAGCTGAAATGTTTTTCTTCTTTGTTAAAAAGGATAGCCTGGGGCAGAAATGAGATGGTGAGATGGGGAGGAGATGAAGAAAGAGAAGGACATTCTTGAAAATGAAAGTGTACAAAAACAAAATATATATAATTTCAAGATTAAAAAGTCTAAATATGAATGTTCCTGTGAAGGTCATTATCCAAATAGAGAATGGGAGGGTCAGGGGAAAGAGATGGGACAAAAATATTTATTACATACCACTTCTATACTAAAATGCTTTTATGCTACTCAACTGGGATTCTATTTCTTGCTACTCTATTGGCTTACACTATTCTTTAATCACACAAAATGAACTCTCTAACCAAGGACACTACATTTACATATTTGAACACATATTCATGATAAAAATAATCTTTCGTAAGCTTTATATATTTCATTAATTTTCATAACTCATTTCACCATGGCTTACCACTTATTTCAAGCTCTGCCCAGTGTGACTTTTTCCCATTGGCTGCTTCCTCTGAGGACATAATTGTGTACATCCTCCGGGGGTCAGGTGGATCGTACTTTTCTTTGGGCATGCCTGTTGAATGAATAGAAAACAATGTGTATGTTTATATGTCTATATATTTGTATATGCCTTTATATATTAAAAGACCCCACCAAATTGTAATGGGTCTCACTTATGCTTAAGATGACTAAAAATATGTCCTAAATTTAAATACTTTTCAAATAAAATCATAAAATTTAAGTAAGCTGAAATATAAATCCTCTGAAAATATCCTTCAAAACACAATTAATACCTTAAAAACTTTTTATAAGCTTTAAAAGTCTTAAGATTTAAAGACTACAACTTCTGGAACACTGTATATCAGAAACCACTGAAAAATTAATAGGGAGGGGATGGTATTCATCCAATGGTTACTAATGCATTTTTCTTGTTTGGGGGGAAAAAACTCTAAAACAAAATAATATTATATAATATGCATTTATAATATTCTTGACTTTATCCATTAGATGCTTATTGGAAAGAAGAGTCATGAAGAAAGGAGGGAATAACTTAAGGGATTTGTGCACTAATGAAAACATTTACTTATTTGCTGGTTTGTTTTTATTTAATTACCTTTGGGGTTCCTTTGTAATATTTTTGTTTAAATCCAAGACTAATTATATTAAATGGGGAAAATTACTTTGACATGATTCATCATTCAGTATTCTAAAGTACAATCATTCTTTGCTATCAGACCTCTAATTTTCTCTGTGTGTGTGTGTGTGTGTGTGTGTGTGTGTGTGTGATAGTAATTTTTTTTTTGCCTTCCGAGAGTTCTTGGGGGTTATAGCTAAGGTGCTCCCAAGCAACCATGAAGAAAAAGATAAAATAAGAGTATTAGGACTCTTGAGAAGAATAGCAGAAGTGGTATCACTGCCAGTTACAATGTATTCTCTATCAGTAATTTTGGAAAAAACTCTAGGGGGAAGTAGTGTGGTCTTCCACTGGGGACTTCCAGTTAAAAGTTTTAAGTCTCTTAACTGTCTCTTCTATTATATATTGTTGCCATAATTAGGAACTCCTCTTCCAGGGGGCAGCAGTGTATCCTAAACTACATAAAATAAAATAACCTGGTTCTAGGATCACAAATTTTAGTAAAATGCCATATAGAATTTCACCCAAATATTCTACCCAAAGGAAATTACTGATAGACATCAGAAGAATATTTTCTCTCATTTCATAAAATGCCTCTAGAATATTTGACTATCAAAATTACACCTTTTTAAAGTATACCAAAATAATCTTATAAAGAATAAAACAAGAATAACTTTCACTCAAATGAAATATATAGAAATTTCCCAAATGATCCTAGTAGCTAATGCTACCACTGCTAGAATATTACTGGCCATGAATTGAAAATATATTGATATAGAAGTGATACAGAAACCTTCAAATGGGACTCTTACAAAATAAAATTAATAAAATAAAGGGAAAGGAAACCTGGGGAATAATAAAATACGTTCTCTTATAGAAAGTTCTAAAAGGGGGCAGCTAGATGGCGCAGTGGATAGAGCACCAGCCCTGAAGTCAGGAGGACCTGAGTTCAAATCTGGTCTCAGACACTGTCTAGCTGTGTGACCCTGGGCAAGTCACTTAACCCCAATTGCCTCAGCAAAAAAAAAAAAAAAAAGTTCTAAAAGATGAAATTCCTACAATACAAATTATTGCAGATAGAAAGAAAAAAAGTGAAGAATTTAAAG
Organism: Antechinus flavipes; assembly: GCF_016432865.1. NCBI lineage: Eukaryota > Metazoa > Chordata > Mammalia > Dasyuromorphia > Dasyuridae > Antechinus > Antechinus flavipes. Next base: position 436,383,382 of record NC_067399.1, read on the forward strand.
TATATAAAATATTATATAAGTATTTTTAAATGGCACAAAATTTTAAACATCAGAAAGGCAAAAAGTTCATGATAAGCCAAAGTAGAAGAGGAGATCTAAAAATATATAAAATGCATTTTTAGCCATGTTAAAACAAAACAAAACAGAATAGAAACAAGGAATAGGCAGAATTGTTCAAGTAAGAAGGCAAAAAAGAAAACTCCTAAATTGTTTCTCTCTTTTCTGACAAGGAAAGGATCTTCAAATTGGAAAAGTTGTTCACCATATAGAAAGCTTTACAATCTGAAAGCTTCCTACTCAGATTTTCTTAACACTTCAGCAGCAATTACATTCTACATTATACTTATTTAATTAAACATGTCTTATCTTTCCTGTTAAACTATTAATTCCTTTAAAAGAGAAACCATGATTCAGATCAGTCATTTCTGTATGGCCCTCATTACAAATAATAGTATTTTGCATTTGGCAGACATTCAAATACATTAAACTAAAAATAGTATTTACTATTTCCTCTGGTTACCAATTATTTCAAAAACTCAAGTCCCAAAACAGTCAATAACCTTAATACTCTAGTGTTTGTCAAATCCAAAGACCCCAGCTTTGGGGATAAGAACTCACTGTTTGACAAAAATTGCTGGGAAAATTGGAAACTAGTATGGCAGAAACTAGGCATTGACCCACACATAGTACACCAAGATAAGGTCAAAATGGGTTCATGACCTAGGCAGAAAGAATGAGATTATAAATAAATTAGAGGAACACAGGATAGTTTATCTCTGAGACCTGTGGAAGAGGAAGGAATTTATGACCAAAGAAGAACTAGAGATCATTACTGATCACAAAATAGAAAATTTTTATTATATCAAATTGAAAAGTTTTTTGTACAAATAAAACTAATGCAGACAAGATTAGAAGGGAAGCAATAAACTGGGAAAACATTTTTACAGTCAAAGATTCTGATAAAGGCTTTATTTCCAAAATATATAGAGAATTGACTCTAATTTATAAGAAATCAAGCCATTCTCCAAAATGGTCAAGGATATGAACAGACAATTCTCAGACAAAGAAATTGAAACTATTTCTAGCCATATGAAAAGATGCTCCAAGTCATTATTAATCAGAGAAATGCAAATTAAGACAACTCTGAAATACCACTACACACCTGTCAGATAGGCTAGAATGACAGGAAAAGATAATGCTGAATGTTGGAGGGGATGTGGGAAAACGGGGACACTGATACATTGTTGGTGGAATTGTGAACACATCCAGCCATTCTGGAGAGCAATTTGAAACTATGCTCAAAAAGTTATCAAACTGTGCATATCCTTTGACCCAGCAGTGTTTCTACTGGGCTTATATCCCAAAGAGATCTGAAAGAAGGGAAAGGGACTGTATGTTGCAAGAATGTTTGTGGCAGCCCTCTTTGTAGTGGCCAGAAACTGGAAACTGAGTAGATGCCCATCAATTGGAGAATGGCTGAATAAATTGTGGTAGATGAATATTATGGAATATTATTGTTCTGTAAGAAATGACCAACAGGACGATTTCAGAAAGGCCTGGAGAGACTTACATGAACTGATGCTGACTGAAATGAGCAGAACCAGGAGATCATTATATACTTCAACAACAATACTATATGATGACCAATTCTGATGGACCTGGCCATCCTCAGCAATGAGATGAACCAAACCAGTTCCAATGGAGCAGTAATGAACTGAACCAGCTACACCCAGAGAAAGAACTCTGGGAGATGACTAAAAACCATTACATTGAATTCCTAATCCCTATACTTTTGCCCACCTGCATTTTTGATTTCCTTCACAGGCTAACTGTACAATATTTCAGAGAACGATTCTTTTTGTACAGCAAAATAACAGTTTGGACATGTGTACTTGTTTTGTATTTAATTTATACTTTAGTATATTTAACATGTATTGGTCATCCTGCCATCTAGGGGAGGGGATAGGGGGAAGGAGGGGAAAAATTGGAACAAAAGGTTTGGCAATTGTCAATGCTGTAAAATTACCCATGCAAATAACTTGTAAATAAAAAGCTATTAAAAATTTAAAAAAAAAAATCTTGTCCCTATGTCCAAAGAATTATATTCCAAAGTGCTAAAGAAATAGATGACCTCAGAGCCATAAAGAATCATGACAAATGAAAGATATATAAAAATGGAGATGGACAAAAGATCCCAATTTTCAAACGAAGGGAAAAAAAATCAATTTAAAAAATATGGGCAAATATGACACCAAATGCCTGCAAAAATTTTAGAACAGATAATAAAATGCTGACTTATGGCCCCTTAAGGAAGTATAAGAAGCCAGTATGTGTTTGTACATATCAAAGGGCCCTCAAAATTTGGGCTATCAAGTACTTGAAGATATCAAAAATTTTCCTAATGAATTCACAGTAGCAAAGCAATAAATAGCTGGCATCTACTGATTAGAGAAATGCATATTAAAACAACTCTGAGGTAGCACCTCACACCCATCAGCCTGGCTAAGATAATAGAAAAAGACAACAAATGTTGGAAGGAATGTGGGAAAACAGAGATATTTACATGGCATTGTAACACATGCATTATTGGTGGAGTTGTGAAATGATCCAACTATTCTGAAGAGTAATTTGGAATTAGGACTATAAAACTGTGATTCTTTAATCCAGCAATACTACTACTACTACTAAGTCTATATTCCAAAGAGATCATAAAAGAAGGAAAAGACCCTGTTTGTAGCAGCTCTTTTTATATTGGCAAGTAATCAGAAATTGAATGGATGCCCATTGATTGAGAAATGTCTGAGTAAGTTATGCTTTATGAATGCAATGGATTGTTATTGATGAGCAGGCTGATTTCAAAAAGGCTCAGAAGAAACTTTGAATGAAGTAAGAATGCTGAGTAAAGTGAACAGAACCAAGAAAAAATTCTATATAGTTAAAAACAAGAGTATGTGATGGTTAACTATAATGGACTTGGCTCTTCTCAGCAATGCAGTGATCCAAAATAATTCCAATAGACTTGGGATAGAAAATGCCATCTGAATCTAGAGAGAGAATTATGGAGACACTATGCAGATGGAAACATATAATTTTCACCTTTTTTTTGCTTTGTTTTGTTTTCTTTCTTGTGGTTTTCCTTTTGTTCTGATTTTTTTTCCCCATCATGACTCACATGGAAATGTTAAAAAGAATGTATATGCAAAAATAACTAAATAAATATAAAAAAAAGAAAGAAAAAAGAAATGAAAATGAAAAGAGGAAAAAACAACAGCTAGCATATTGTAAGAAAACAAAAATTCAAAAATTCTAGATGGTTAAAACAAATGATGAAAAAATAATTATATTTAGTTATGAAATAGGACTAAAGCTATGATTTAATTAGCACAGAAAACTCTTAGATGAGAAACCTAACTGCCTCTAATACAGTTTGGTACCCTCTCTGCAAAGATAACATTAATAGTACTTTTATTTCATAGAACCACTTTGTAGGAATGATTCTCTAGTATCAAAGCTATATTCAAATGTTATCAGGGAATACTATTTGTTTTAAGATGAGGTACATATTTATCAATCTAAATAGGAAATGTGTTAAATACTTAGTTACAAATGATACCCTTAAATTAAACATATGAAAATTGTTAAAAATATGACCTCACATCACTTGTGGTTTGTACTATGTGTGTGTGTATATATGACTAATAATCCTATTGTTTTATATTAACTTTGTATAAAGGGGCCTTAAGCTAAAATATACTCAAATTGTCTTTAATTGAATTCAGATAATTTAAAATGTTCAAAACATCTCACAAATACAATTATTTAATTTGCTACATGAATTGACTATAGTCTCTGGTTACATTTCCACAACCATAGACTAATTTAAGATGATGATGTTGAGGGGATTTTTCTTTATGTGAAAAAGGGTTTATGAAATAAAATAAAAATCCAACCTTATCAAAAAAAATCTTGCTTAATGACAAAAATTCAAATAAAGGAATTTATCAGTTCATTCATAAAAACCCAAGCCAAATACTGTATATAAAAATTGAGTATAAAATAATTTTAAGTTGTTTTATTTGTAACCATCTTACTCAAGACTTTTAAATAAAAGTATTCTAATAGATAAAAACCCCCAAATTTTCCTCTTATTTTCCTAGTACTTTGACGAACTATCTTTAAGAATTATAAGATTTAAACTCAATTTTAGCTCAGTAAAGAAAATGCCATTTTAAAGACAAAACATTTCTTCATTTCTTTAGAGTCATCATTTTCTTTTTTCTACAATATTTGCATTTGATTCAGCTCCAGCTAGGACTCTTGAAGATGCTCTGCACATATACAAAAGAAATAGTATTCAATCGTTGGGGACAAGTAAACATTGCCTTGACCCAGAACTTAACAGTTTGCAAAGAGTCTGAAAGTGCCAAAGCCAACACCTGTTAAAACACTCACCAGGATCACCTTTCTATTAAGAAACTTCAAGGGTTTGTAGGAATCTGTGTTTCCACAAAGTAGTTTGAAAACTATAGCTATGAGGGAATTTTTAAAAGTGGACTTTTGAAATTTGCTATTTCACACAATTCCCATGAACTTAATTTTAATTAACAATCAAGCATCAATCATTTATTCACCCAATATGTACCAGGTAATATGTTGGATCCTGAGTATATAAGGAAAAAAAAAATGCCCTCAAGAGTTTTTATTCCATAGGGTAGCCAAATGAAGTGCATAACAAAATAGATTTAAAGAAGACATAAGGTAATCATTGGGAAGAAAGGCACTGATAGCTGGAGAGTACACAAACTGAGCCTTGAGGAAAAACAAGAACCTTTAAGAGGTAAAAGTGAGGAGTGAATGGATTCTAAGCATGACGGGCAATCAATATACAGGCATAAAGATGGGAGATAGTTATGTATAACTTTCAGTAGTAGGCTAAGTTTGGCTGAACCACAGTTCCTCAAGGGAAGCAATGTGTATAAATAGGCTGAAAAAGTAAGTTGGGATCAGGCTATGAAAAGCTTTGAATGGACAAAATGAGGAATTTAAATTTAACCTCGGAAATAAAAAGGATCCATAGAGTGAAGAATGACAGGAAAACACTAAACTAAGAATGGACTAGAATGGGGATATACTTGAGGCAAAGAGACCAATTAGAAGACTAGTGCATCCCAGGCCTGAATTAGGACAGTGGTTGTAAGGAGCGAAGGGGGTGGATGTGAGAGTGTTGTAGTACTATAAACTTATGGATCTGGCAATACAAGTTGGGTAAGGGACAGGAAGGGAATAGAGGATGACACAAAGGCTGTGAACTGTGAAGTATGATGGGCATCTCAAAGTTTGAAAAGGGAGAGTTTGGAAACACATGGGTTTGGGGGAAAGTTCTAAGATCCACTTTGGACATGTTAAATCTGAGATGCCTATGAGATGTATAGTTCAAAATGTTGATGGTGTTGATGGTGTTGGACTTTTGCTCAGGAGAGAGAGAAGAAATAACATATAAATACAAGTTATAGCTGCATCAAGATCATCAAACCCATGAGGTTACCCACGAGTGAGTGCAGAGAGAGAGAGAAGCATCCAAAACAGAACTTTAGCATAGAACCAAACCATGCTTTGCTCCCTAACTGTAGGCATACTACAGTTATGGGACAAACTATGGATGATGATCTGGCAAAGGAGATGGGATAGGAGAGATCAGGTATGTAAGAAAAAGAATTAAGAGAAAGCAGTATCAACAAAGTATCCAGGAAGAAAAGATTGTGTACAGGTGAAAAAAATTAATGGTTGAGGAAAAAGCCATTAGATTTAGCTGTTGACGTCAGTGATGTCTTTTGAAGAAAGATTCTTCTAAGTAATGAGGCTACGATTTAAACTGCAAAAGGCTGAGAAGATAACAGGAAGTGGAGGTTACAAAGCATACACACTTTTTTAAGAGTTTGACATTAAAAGGGAAGAGAGAATGTGTGAGGGTCTGAAAGGGCCAAGTGAGGATTTGTAGAAGTAGGAAAGGAACTGCTTGGGAAGTGGCAGAGAAGTTGACATAAAGGAAAGGGATAGGATCAAGATACAATCTTAAAGGGTTAGCTTTAATGACAAAGGCCACCTCTTCAAAGAGCAAAAGGAGGAAAAAATAGGGCACAGATTAAAGAGTATCAAGTAGTAGGGAAAAAAAAATCACTAAATTTAAAGACAAGAATAGAAACTTGTTTCTTAAGAAGCATCTGGCAAAAAAAAAATTAAGATTATAAACAGTTCATAGCATAAATGCAAAATGCCAATAAAATTTGTATTCTTTTCTCTTGTAAACTTGCCATTTGAAGTAAAAAGTCTTATAAAAAGTGATCTGGAACCCAATTCTCAAACTGAGATGATTCCACCATTTTAAATGGCTAACAGAATTAGGATGTTAACTGTAGAAAATGCCATTTTAAAAATACACTATCCTTTAAAAGTATTTTTTAAATTGAAACTCATGTGCTGATCTAGATCAGGAGCTGAGAAATTGGAAGTTTATGTGAAAGGAAAAAAACAAATATATTTTATAGATGTTTAGCAAAGGAGGCGAATTTGGAACCTGCTTACTTTCATTGCTGTCTTCTATTCCAAACTGAGTTCTAGCAAGAAGATAGGGAACAAAATCTGAGCCCTCATTCTAAAGAAGTCAAGAGTATAGGGGTACATACTTTTTAAAAGCGACATAACACTGTTTTTGGTACTGTGATGTATTTGAAAACTGAAAGCATTGCCCTTTTTTTGATCATCTAACCACCATCCCCCTAACACAACTAAGTGGAAAGCTTGTCATCCTCAGCTCCTATTCTCACACTCCTCACTCACATATCTTATCATTCACCAAGTCCTGTTTTTCCACCTTTTTAGCAACTTTTGTATATGCCTCTTTCTTCTGGTGGGGACATCATCCTAATAAAGGTCTTTACACCTAGACTAGTACTGTAGTAGCTTGTTGGCTACTCTCTGCCTCAAGTCTCTCCCTACTTCAGAAGTTCACTCTCTACACTCAGCTGTCAAATTACTCTTGCTAAGACACAGATCTGACTCTCTTGTACCCTACTTTCCCTCCCTCATTATATATTCCAATGGCTCTCTGTCACTTTTAGGTTCAAATATACAAATCCAATTTGGTGTTCAAAGCTCTTCACAATCTGGTGCTCTTCTACCTTTATACTCTTCTTCTACCTTACTCCTCCTGCCCTGAATTCTGTAATTTATTAATATTGGCTTCCTTGTTGTTCCTCATACCTGATACTCCATTTTCTAACTGAGCATATATACTGGTTATCCCTCATATCTGGAATTTTCTCCTTCCTTATTTCTTTTCATGTTGGCTTTCCTGAAATCCAGCGAAAATCCTTTGTTCTTCAAGAAGCCTTTCCTGATGCTCTTTAATGCCACCCCTTGTCTTCTGCCGAGTATTCAACTTATCTTGCATAGATATTATTTGTACAGAGTAATTTGCATGTGTTGTCCCCATTAGACTGTAAGCTCCCTTTTGCCTTTGTTTCCCCAGTACTTAGTACACTGCCAGGCACATAAGAGCTTAAAAAATGCTTACTAACAAATTATTTAAAAATTTCAAAAGGCTATTCAGATATATAAAGCAGTTTTAGAAATTCCATGTTAAATTAATTATATTCCCCCCCAAAAAAACTATATATAATAAAAATTCATTTTCACATGCTGTTTTCTGTTCTTTGCATAAAGAAGCACTCATGTTTTACAAGTTCATAAAAAAGAAAATGTTTTAAAATACACTATAACTTGCCTAAAGCTTTTTATTCTTTGCTTTTCAGCCAACAATTATTTCTTAATGCATCATTTTACATTTGTTCCTACTAATTTCACTCAGTAAGTTCCTAATCATTTCTGTTTTTTCAGAGACAATTTAGAGAATTTAAAACTATTCTTCGATGTGCAATTACTTTCCCCACTTGTTCTTAATCTGCCAATTCAATCACTACTCTACTGCATTATAAGGATTACAAATAAAATTCCTCCTAAAGTTTTGCTATCTTTTAACATAATCTATAAATTGTAATTCCAGACTTTCTGCAAAAATTTCACCTAACTCTACAAACAAAAAAAAAAAAAAATCACACCACTTAATTGCAATGTGTACAATTTTGATGTTCTTTGTGGTAGTTTATCATATGACTGCAGGCTAATTTGAGGGGGAAGGGCTATTGGCAAAGTCAAATTAAAATAATTTAGCAATCAAAATATATTTTTTAAGCAATTATCATGGGGAGATAAACATGGTAAGAACTGTGGGTCTTTATGGTAGGAAGATATGATCCTTGTTCTCAAGGAATACACAATTTAAGATGCAACGGAAGTTGTATAATCTGATCTTCAGTGCCTACCAAGGAACATTAATGACATTAATAAACATAGTCAAAGTTTAGCCATCTCAAAATCTTGGTATTTGGATGCTCAAAGAATTTATGTTTTGGATAAGTATCGTTTTATTTTATTTTAACTAAATTGGATGGGAATTTTCTTCAAAAACAGTATTTACATTCTTATCTTTCTGAACAGAATATACTTTTTCTTAATGTCTTATATTCTAGTAATGTTCAAAAATGGCTAAAGACATGCAATAAGTCAATAGGCAAAATACAAAAGAGTAAAATGGCCTTTTCTTCAAGTATCTGTGATTTCATCAATGCGGTAACTCCCCCACATCACCTTATAGCTAAGCAGAGAGCCTTCCAGAATTGCTGTAGCTAGCAAACAAACAAACAAACAACAACAACAACAAAAAAAAAACATCTTGCAAGTAACCTGATAATGAGCCTCTTGTTAGGGATAGGCTAACAAACATAACAATGGGCACAAGATGGGAAGCTGGATAGAGTACCAGACCTGGAATCAGACTCATCTTCTTAAGTTCAACTCTGGCCTCAGATACTTGCTTAGGCACTTAACCCTACATGCCTCAGTTTCCTTATATGTGTGCCAAGAAAATTAAAAAAAAAAAAAAAAAAAAAAAACCTCCAAAGTGGTCGTGAAGAGTCAGGCAAGATTGAAAAATAACTGAACAACAGATACCGTCTAGATCCAAACTAAGTTTCCAGCTTGGGAGAAGCTGCCAAACTTTGTGCTCCACCAGCATTGTTGTCAGGAATCCTCAAGGTCTATTAGGTGTGTATATTCCCAAAAACGTCGAAGATAAGAAAAGGGACCTATGCTAATATTCCAAAGCAGCACTTTTTGTAGTAATAAAGACCTGGAAACAAAGTAGAAGCCCATGAACTGAGGATAGCTGGCACTGTGGTACATGAATAGAATGTTATTCTAGTATAATAAAAAAATTAATATTAGGAATGCAGAAGGAAGAGAAGGCTTATGTGAATGGATACATGATAAAAAAAAAAAGACCTCAGAAAAATAATATATAATAAAACTATAAAATGCAAAGAATAGTTAAAAGAATCTGAATGCTATATAATTATAATGACTAAACTTGGCTCCAGAAAAAAGAAAAAGCATTTCTCGCTATTCTTTGCAAAGGGGAGGGAGTATGGTTGTGGAACATTGTATATATTATAATTTTCACCTGATGTTTTGATTACCTTTGCTGAGCTAATTTTTCTCTCAAAAAAAAATGTTAAAAAGGAAGACTAACAAGGTAAATGTATATGTGAGAAAGGGAGTTATTAGAAAATAAAGGTGACAGAAATTAAAGATATCTAAAAAATGTTTTTTAAGGGAAAAATGAACTGTTTTAAGGGCATCTAAGCTCTGTGAGGTATCAAAAGATTTTAATAGAAGAAGTAAGATTCAAACCCAGATCTTCTGTCTCCAAATTCAGGAGCAAAGATGAATAAGGCAAAACAAACAAACAAAATCTAAAAATTAATGTTCTTTATGTAGTAAGAAAGTATGATGAGTTGCAAATTTTTGTAATTACAGTCAATAGAGGGCCACAAAAATAAGACCATCTCTACATTCAGGAAAAATCTAGAGGGAAGATAAGACAAATAAAGCAACAGAGTATAGAAACTAATAACTGTCAAAAGGTTTTGGGGTTTTTTTTTTTAATTTTTTTTTTGCCTTGCAAAGGTCAGGGATTCTGAGTATGAAATCCTGAATTTGTGTGTGTGTGTGCCTTTCTCTCATAGGGAGGGCAATTAGGTTAAGTGATTTTACCAGAGTTACAGAGCTGGTCAGTGTTAAGTGTCTGAGGCCAGCTTTGACCTCAGGTCCTCCTGACTTTGTAGCTAATATTCTATCTATGTGATACCAACTAGTTGCCCCTTGAATTTATTCTCAAACTCAACATATTAGATGATTTTGTACAAGTTTTTTCCCCATTTTAAAAAATCTGTGTTACAAGGGGTAGCTTACCAGAGAAAGGTATGTTTGGAAATGAATATAACATAAAAAACCAAAAGGCATTAATTTTAAAACTACTTTAAAAAAAAAAAAAGAAATAGGAGAATGGGGAAAAGCTGAATTGGAGGCTAATTTCAATGACTATCAATATACATTTATTAAGCACAGTATAAAGCACTATGCTAAGCATGGAAGATACAAGGAAAAATTGAAGTCACTGACCTTGAAGAGTTAACATTCCAATAAAAGAGGTAACATGTACATGTCAATCAACCTATCAATAAATAAACATTAAGCCCCTGCTACATGCCCGGCACTAAACTATGCACTGAGAATAGGAAAAAAGTAAATGACAGTTGCTATTCACAATGAATTCACAATATGAGATAACATGCAAATAAATATATACAAACAAGCTTTAAACAGAACAAATAGTTTACAAAGAGAGGATAGAAGAAGAGTTTGGAAAGGCAGTAAAAGATGGGATTTTGTATTTATAGCAGCTCTTCTCAGAATAAAAAACCTGTAAATTGAGGGGATACCCATCAATTGGGGAATGGCTCAATAAAGTAGGGTATGTTTTTATGATGGAATATTATCATTCTCTGGAAAATGATAAGCAGCATGCTCTCAGAAAAAAAAAAAAAAAAAAAAAAAAAAAAACCTGGAAAGTCCTCCATGAACAAATTGAAATGTACTGTATACAAAGTAATAGCAATGACCTGAAACAACCAAATGTAAATAACGTTGCTGTTCTCAGTAGCACAATCATCCACCACTATTCTAAAGGACTTATGATGAAAAATCCTATCCATACCCAGAGAACTGGTTATGTCTGATATAGATTTAAACATTCTCTCTTTCATTTTAACTTAATTTTTCTTGATGGTTTTTATTTTCATTAGGGTGGGAGATCTGTTTTCTTTCACAACTTGACTTTTATGAAAATGTTTTGTATAACTTCACATGTGGTTTCTTAATTGTGGGTGGGGATGATAAGGAAGAGAATCTAGAACTCAAAAAATCTTAAGAATATAAAAAAATTTTAAATGTAACTGGAGAAAAATATTAAGTAAATTTAATTTTTTTAAAATAGAATTTTAATTAGGACTTAAAGGAAATCAGAAGGCAAATTTGGGAAAGACAAGCATTCCAGACTTGAGAAAGGATCAGAGAAAAATGCCTGGGGGTATTGAGGGAAGGGGGAGAATACAGTTAGCAACAGTAACTGAAAAGAATTTTGAAGCAAGTTTCTATGATGAAGACCAAATTTCTCAAATATATATAGAACTGAGTCAAATGTATTTAAAAAAAAAAAGCCATTCTACAATTGATAAATGAGCAAAGGATATGAAATTTTCAGAGGAACTAATCAAGATATTTATAGTCATATAAAAAACATTCCAACTCACTACTTATTGGAAAAATAAAAATTAAAATAATTCTGAGGTATTACCTCAAACCTACTAGATTGGTTAATCAGCCAGAAAAGGAAAATGACAAATGCATTGATAATGGAATTGAGAACTGATTCAATCATTCCATAGAGCAATTTGAAACCATACTCAAAAAGTTATGTCAAGTTTTATCATGCTGATCTAACAATATCACTAGGCTCATTACCTTGCATTTATTTTGCATAAAATTTAAACATGTATTGTATTGTCTCTCCAGAGAGAATATAAGCTCCTGTGGGATAAAAATTGTTTCATTTTTTATCCCCTAGCTAGGTTTGGCACATTTTAAGTGACCAATAAACGTTTGTTAATTGAGATTTTCAGAAGACCTGACTTAATTGTCCCAAAACACAGAAAGTACGTTTCCTAACCAAATTCTTGGAGGAGTATTTTCACATGTGCTTTGACACTCCAAACTCTAAAGGTATTCCTTAATCTAAAAGGTAAAATTATTTAATACATCAAGAAATCAAGATCATCTTCTCTTATTCCTGGCAAGGGGAAAGAAGACTTCCAAGTATTCTTGTAACTGTAAGTTTACTGGAATTTAATCAGTAACATTTTTCCTGCCAATATTTTCTTAAACATAATGTATTTTTTCCCTTTTAAAAAATGCCATATTAAATTCCATTTGTATTTAAATTAAAATGAGCAATTCTGGTATCACAGGCTCCTAAATTTATCCAGGTTCTCCAAACCACTTCAAATTATTCTCCCTAAAACTCCTTCTCACTTTGTTGAAGATAACAATTACATACACATTTAAATCTGTATTGTTTAAAGTTATTTCTATTTTTATGATTCTCTGAAATGACTTGATGCCTGAAGCCACCCCCAAATCTCTCTAAAATCTTGGAGAAAGTATTATAATGCAGATTTGTTGCCATTTTAGGTATTTATTAGTTGGTAATGTAAAATTAGCTATTAGAATTACAAAGGTCATTCTAAAACTATAACAAAACTCAACAGATGTATAATCCTGAATCTAACCTCAAATAAAATAAAGCCCAATATGCATGGGCTTTATTTACATATAAATGAACTTCCTTCAGTGAAATAAAATGTTATATATATAAGTGCTAGACATAAGAGATTAATTTTGATGAAAGTTGATAATCTTCATCCTCAAAAACAGGGTGGGGAAATCAGATGTAGAAATAAATATTTATTAAGCACCTTGGTGACAGGGACTGAGAATGAAACAATCCCAATTTACAAGAAACTTAATTAACTGATAAAAATGACTTGGACCATTTTAGGTCAAGACCATTAATTTCATTAGTTTAAAGAATTTGAGGAGTCTGTCTACTAATGCAGATCAAGAACTGTTCTGCAACTTAAAAATCTTAAAGTTACCTGGGGGTACTGAGAGATTAAGTGATTTGCCCAGGGCCAGACTGTATGTATCAGAGGTGGGACTTGAACCAGGTCTTCCTGACTCCAAGGCTGGTCCTCTATCCACTATGTCATGCTAATCTGAAATGCATAAAAACATCAAATATGGAAAACAGGTCGGGTTCCTAATATCACAGTTATGGATTTTGGATGTTATGGGATAAAATTAAAGCCAAACAAGAAATAAGATACTCATTATTTATAATGGTAAAATACAAATAGTAAAATCCTTGCAGGTTTCCCAGATTTCCTTTATCCTCCTTTGCTTCTTTTATAATCGTCATTCCCTCTTCTTTAGATAACCATAATATCAAATCATTTTTGATCTTTGCACATTGTAGGCACCTATATATCTATTAATTGACTGATTTGTGGATCTGGTTAAAAAGTCCTACTAGTTGTCAGTCATCCTTGTTACATAAGTTTTGTACCATCAAATCTGGATATGCTCATTTCTGAACCACTTTCACTTCTTTCTTTTAACTTTATCTCAGGTACCACCTCCTACATACCATTTTCCCTGACACTTCTTCCCATTATTATGTTACTGTGTGTGGCTATATATATATATGTATATAAATGTTAAATTCCTTGAAGGCAGAGACTGTTCTGTTTTGGTCTTCACATACATAGCACATTCAATACATAGCACGATGCCTTATATACAGCATATGTTTTTGGATGAACAGGCTGACTAGGAAAATGCAATTTGATAGAGGCAGTTAGGTAGTGTCATAAATCCGTATACTAGGTTTATGGTCAGGAATACCTGAATTTAAATCCTGCCTCAGACATCTATTCGTCTGTGGAAGATTCAATTTACTTGACTGTAATATGGAGATGGGAGTACCAACCTCCCAGATACACCTTAAGATCAAATAAGATATCTGTAAAGCACTGCCTGGCACATAGTAATTAATATATGCATTATTTCCTTTGGGGGGGAAGGAGAGGTAAGTGACTTGCCCAAGATAACACAGCAAGGCAGTGTTAAGTATCTGAGACCAAATTTGAACTCAGGTCCTCCTGACTTCAAGGCTGATGCTCTATCCACTTTACCATCGAGCTACCCCAAATGCATTATTTCTTTTCCCATCAATAAGTAAAGTTCTACAAGTAGATCTTTTTTTAAATCATATGAACAGAAAAACTGATTATGATCAATAAGATACACACAAGCATATTATATGGCAGTCATGGTCTGACAATATTATTTATAAATACGATTTGGGTGCTTTTGTGCACTGTAAACTAAATGCTAGTTAGGGAGAGGCAGATTTTGGCCAATATGTGGAAAAACTTGCTACAGATTAGTGTTATCTAGAACAATGGGCCGCTTCATTCCTAAAAGTCTTTAATTGGAAATCAGATTATTACTTAGGGATGAGATCTTGAAAAAGAGAACAATATTTGAGTACAAGTTAGTCTAAGTGATTTCTAGAGTCCCTTTCAAACAGATTCTGTGAAGTGAAAATATTCAGTCTGAAAAAGGGACATTAGAGGATATATGACCATTGTTTTCAAATATCTGAGGGGTATGAAGTGAAAAATACTGAGTCTCCCAAAAGTCTTTGTGCAGTTTTAGATTATTAAAGGTTCAAACTGCCCTAAAACTTTTGGACTAACAAAATAGCAAAAACCATTTTATAATAATTGCAAATCTAAAACCCAGTATGGTATAAAAAGAAGATTAGATTTAATTAGAAAACCTGAGCTCAAATCCCAAAGTTGCATAAGTGAAGAAATTGATGAACAAAAAAGTTATAGCTAAATTATCTCTAAGGTTCCTTCTAGCGTTAAATTTTATGATTGTGTATTATGGCTAGGGGAGGTTATTTAGCCTGGGAGATAGAAATCTGGTCTCAAACTGGGAAAACAAGGATTCAAATTCCATTTTTGATTTATCCTTGAAAATTGAAATCTCTCAATGATCATCAATGACAAAAGAAGTTCCTTCTCTCCCCCCTCAATAAATTTCCCATACCAGTGGTATCAAATTCAAATAAAAAGGGATATCTGAGTGCAACATATTGGTTTAGAAAATCACAAATTAACATCATCTATGTTATTGTGTTTTTATTTATTTTGTTAAAAATTTCCCGATTACATTTTAATGTTATTGTAGGAGAAGACAACATTTAAAATCTCTTGCTTAGATAGAAATAATAATAAAAATCTATAGTTACCTAATTTTCTAATTACTGTGCTAAGCAGGGTTATCTTTTTTTTTTTTAATAAGTCACTGATAAATATCAGCAGAACATGGCCAGATAAAGAATATTGTGGATACTACTAAAGAAACTTTCTTCACAGATGGTGATTAATCAACAGTCTCTACAGAGTTATTCAACCAATTATGAAACTACTTAAATGGACCATAGAATGAGAACTGGAAGGCTCCTTCATCCATGGCCACATTCTTTAACTCTTACATGCTTTTTTTCAAATTATGCATATTTTTATGGAGGACAAGAAAACTGTCACTTGTACACTCAATGCTAACTATTAATAGCACTTAAGTTGATTAAAAAAAAAAAAACTTCCTTTCATGTCAATGGAAAGAGTCCATTATAAATCAACTCATGAATTTATAAGTGTGTATCCAGATTCCATTAGTGCTAACAGTCCAGAAGCTCAGCATTCTCTTAAATATGTAAATCAATTTGCATAACAGAAGATCCCTGACTACTGAAATTATTTCAGAATGGTCTTCCTCCATTAATGATGTTTTTTTTTCTTACTTTTTAAAATCACATAGAATTTAATAAAAATGTCAAATGACATAAAATAACTAATTTATTAGAAGAAAAAAGTTTTAATATGAAAAAAATGATTTAAGAAAAAAGTTACAAAGAACAGAAAATCAAGCTTTATAGATGGCAAGGGAACAGGTGCTGCAAATGTTTTGAGTCATAAATTCTATTTTATGTTCCAATCTGTATTATTGAATTTGTATTTAATCTAAAAACCATGAGCACAGATTATAAGTATTAAAAACTATTCATGCTCCAACTATAATACTTGAGAGATGGAATTTTATTAGTATAGTAGAGCAGATGCTCCTTCAGCCTCCTTAAACTAACATGTATACAGCACAATATATGTTTTTTGTATTGCTATAGCCAAAAAAACAAAACAAAACAAAACAAAACAAAACAAAACATCTACTGGCTAATGCTAATTTTCTGTAAATAAACCTTTCCACATTTAGCTAGGATAATTCTTGTATGATAGATATAAAATTAACTGCCAAACTATACTTGAACCATAAACAGCCTGCTACAGCTTCCATTCTGCTGGCAAGGTGTTTGAGAATTCAGGGTCATACATCTATGCCAGAAAAGGACACACAGCAGAATAGGAATTTAGTTTTGATAGTCTACAAAAAGGCAGAATAATTGAAAGGGGAAAAGTTTTCTATGTATATTTAATACCATATTATTTGCCTTCTCAAGGAGTAGAGGAATAGGTGAATTTGGAAATCAATTTTTTAAAAAAATATTTTGAAATGTGTAATTGAGAAATATTTAAATAAAAATGCATTGAAAAAGAAAAACAATTCAAATGAACATTTCAGTCTGACCAATATTTAAGTGCTTACTCTATATAAAGCACCAACACAACTCTTAGAGGTACATAAAGTAAAAAGTCCCTGTACTAGAGGAGCTTATAATCATCAGGCTAAAATGTTACTAGTTCATTCACAAAAGAGAAAAACCAGTCCCATCTAAAGTTTGAAAAAAAAAAATTCTGACCACAGAGATTAAATATATTGGCTCCCTTGAATTCAAAGCTTTACTGGTTTAAAAGTATACCTTTAAATGGGTTTCAGATTTTGTTATAGCTAAACCTTTTCCAAATATTTTATGTAAAAATATAAAAATCAATTCATTTTATTTCAAATAATCCTTTAATGCTATATATTTGAACAGAATTGTTAGGTATTCCCAATAAAATTAAAATTCAGGAAACAACAGTTGTACATTAATACATCTTCAGAATATTTAATACCTATGTTAACATCTAACAATGATATAGATGATTTTATATACTAAGCAGGACTTCTTAATTACTCTTTCCATGAAATGTCACTGGTTTACCAAAAAAAAAATGAAATAGTGGTACAAGTACACTACTATAAAACCACAGAATTGAAGTCAGCAATAAAATTCATCTTAAGTATCAATCTTATGCCCAAATCACATTTCTACTTTTGTAATACAAATCAAATTTATATAGTGCTTTAAGGATTACAAAATATTTTTCTAAAACAATTCTGTGAGCTAGTTGGTACAAATATCATTTTTCAAATGATGAAAGTGGAGGCCAAAGAAATGAAATGATTTGTCCAAGGTAATACATGTAATTAAGTGTTGAAAATGGATTCAAAATCAGGGGTCAGCTAATTTTTTTCCAGTTATCATGCTATCTTCTTGATCTCTATGACATTCTGTAATTAGTTAAAAAGTCTAACGTAATTTGATTATAATATACCCTACTATAACCCAAAGCACATGGATTATAAGTAAAAATCAAAAGGCATTTAAAATTTTCAAAGATTTTTGAAATTAATTAGTCAAAATTAATCAGTCAACAAGCATTTCTTAAATGCCTACTATATGCCAAATATTCTTCAAAGCATTCAGGATACAGAGACAAGCAATAAAAATGAACAAAAACCACTCCTGATCTCCAGGGGCTAATCTGTTTCTTTCCTTTTCTACGTTTCAGATAATTTTTTTTCCCAAACAGATCTTGCAGATCTATGAACTTTATCTCCACTGACAATCTCTTAACAGTTGATTCAAATCATTCAATCCTTTTTATCCTATGTAACTTATGTTCATGTTTTTTCATAAATCAGTCCTAAGGGGAAGAGATGAAGAAACGAGATGATGTGTATCTTTCTTAGGGGGCTATCTTCCTTTCAGGTCTTGTAACATTATGTAAGTGCATATACAGCTTGAGTTATCACTCAGTCTCATTATATGACTAGGCTACTCCCTTTTCCCATCATGGCAACCTTTCCAAATTTAAACTATTTTTGAAGAAAAAATTTAAAAATGTCAGTATTAATGACTTTACTTAGCAACTAAAAGTCTGGAGCTACAATTGCAATTTTGTAACAACTAAGCTTTACTCACAAAAAACCCTTTAAAATATACTTACCCAGAAATCCCAAAAGTATTGTCATTAAAACTTAGAGCGCTAAATGGCCTCTACTAAAATGTTTTTTTTCCCCCACTTTCTTCCAGTGTTGTATGTAAGATATATGTCTCTATAAACTTGTAAGTTCACAAATACAAGGATATCTACATTATGTCTGTATGTGTGTATGTGTGTGTGTGTGTGTGTGTATCTACAAATCTCAACGATCACTAAAATAAGTTTATGCTTTTAAAAATCACATACATAACAGGAAATAAATTAATTATTCTATATTAGGCATATGATTTGGGGGTTTTTCCAACGAATGAAGTCTCACTTTGGATGTGAAAATTTTCCTAACCAACTCTGCTTGATCAACTGAATTATGCCCAGTAACTTCTGGAATTTTATAATCATTTAGTGAAATATTTTAACTAATACAGAATATGAATAAAAATGTAATTATATTGCATACTAAGCAGATACATTGGAAGATATAATCTAATAAAGCTTAAGCCACATTTGGAATTACTATCTGAACTAGTTAGATACAAATAATCTTGGTGTTTTATACTCATACTTCTGAATAAAAAATAGAATTACCCAGTTGATTTACCTACCTTATCCACCAGATTCAGTGACTCAAAATACTTTTGGCTGTTTTCAGAAAATAACTTGACTCCTCCCTCCCCCCCCCCCCACAAAAAAAAAAAAAAAAGAAAGAATACTGACCTTGTAGTCAAAGAACCTGGTTCTAGTTTAAGTTCTTTTACTACTTAATATGACAATAGCTAAGTAACAATTACTTTGGGCCTCATTTGCAAAATAAGTGAGTTAAATTATATACTCTTAGGGACCTTAAAGCTCTTTTAAAAAAAAAAATCCTACTTTGAAATTTTAATACAATAACTAAAAGTTGGCAAGACTTGAATGTAGATGTAAACTCAAGACAAACCCTAGAGATAATCTAAAAAATGTTTATAGAACAGAATTGGCACTAAAGTAAATATAGAACTTCCCAAAGTATTCTTTAAGAGACAAAACTTCTGTCATTTTCTATATATAAGTTCTATTATTTTTTTTTCAAAATGTTTTAAAGTTTTAGTCATATTTAAATGTTTTTAATTTCTTTACAATCACTTTTTTCCTTTTAAAAACTGTTTCAAGAATCCAAAAAGAAAACAAGTTTTATTGAATCTATACAACCAAGTAGAACGTAAATAATATTACTGCAAATTTAGACATATTCATTTAACATATTTGTTTCTCAATGCAAATCCCAGAATATCAAGATGACCATTGGAAATATGCCTAATTCTTCTGAATTAATTTTCTAAAGTCCAGTCTTGGTTCCAGGTCCAATTCCAAAACAGTGGGGAAATGGATTCAAACAAGCATAATAATAGTTATGGTTAGAACTTAATTGCTGCACTACTAGAAAGGCAGATTACCACAACACAAAGAACTCATAACCCAGGAGGACCTAGACTCAAACTCCACCTGAGACACTATTAGCTGTGTAACCTTGGCAAGCAATTTATTCTTTTTGTCTGTTTGCTTAAGTGAAAAAGAGATAATAGCCTCATTTCTTAAATAAATGTAGTAAAGGAAAAAAAAAGTCAACTCAAGTACTCAACAAACCATACAGCACTATATATTTCATCTATGCTATTAATAATGCAAAACTTACATTCAAAAGTCTGAATTAGAACACTGAACTTGTAGTCAGAAGATCTGGGTCTATCACTAATTCTTTATATGACCTTGAATTTTCTCATGTATAAAATAAGGGGGTTTGGACTATAGCATCTTTTAGGTCTTTCGAGTTCCAACATGCTAGGATCTATAAAAATATTCTATAAAGTTATTGTTATTGTTCCAGTTAATAGTTTTTTTAAAAATCTACTCCTATGAATTATTAGATACAAGAATATTCATATAATTCATATATTCATATAAAACATGCATATGTCCATCTGCATATGAAGCCAAAGCAAATACAACTCCCTCCCCTAAAATCAAAGTTAAACAAATTATCCAAGTAGTTATTTCATTCTTGTTACAAACCTAATCTATTGCCTCGTTTTTTCTACTAGCTGGATACAAAATTACTCTGAGTTTCAAAAAAAATCATCTCCAAGTAGCAGGCATATTCTTGGAGTTATCCCAAAAAATGAAATGGAAGCAATTTTCTACTTTGATTCTTTGCATGTGTAAGCCTCATAGTCTCAGTCACTTACCTGCTAGTCATCTTAAATCCCACCCACTTTCCTTCGGTTTCCCTGAGCTTTGTGTCAATCAAAGCCCTAACTCTCTTTCCAGCTAGCTGCCGTGGTGGCTTTTTTTAGTGCCAACTAGGCCTCAGCATCCCGACCTGCAGCGGCAGCAGCAACAGCAGTTGCAGATTCTTATCAAAACAACCGACAGCCCTGCTTTAAGAAGCAGCTAGGTGGTGCGGTGTTTTGTTTTGTTTTGTTTCTCTCCCTTTCACGGGACCAAAAAAAAAAAAAAAAAAAAAGTTGTGGTTTTGTTGTTATTAAAAGTGTGGCTGCTTCCGTGCTTGTTGGGGGGCTGAGGGGAAAGGAAGAGGCAAAGAAATCACACCTAAGGCTGAGATGAATGAAAGGAAAAGGAGCTCGAGGTAGAGAGGGCACTAAGAGAGGAGGAAGAGGTGGCAGCAGCGAAGACGGAGGTGGCAGCGGCGTCATCCTAAGTCCCCATCCCGGGGGAGAGGGCGTGTATGCGACCCTCGACCCGGGTGGGTCGAGAATGGGAAGTTTCGGGGGAAGATAACTTCTCCCGGGTGAACGGCTGCTCCTGGAGGGGCAATGGGGGGAGGGGCAAGAAGAGGAGCCTCAGTGCCCGGGAGCCCCGCGAGGGGAGCCCAGCCCAGGGCTCCCACCCGCCCCGGCTCCCCTCCCCCTCCACCCCTATCCCCTGCCTGCCCTCCTCCTCTGGCCCCGGCCCTTCCTCAGCCTCAGCCCCTTCCCCGCCCGGGCTGCCCGAGGGGTCCCGCTCCAAAGCGCTTACCTCTCGGGGTTCGCCTCCTTCCTCCGCCTCCTCCTCCTCCCTGTGAGTGCAGCGGGGTCTGACCTCTGGAACCACCATACCAGTCCCCCCAGCTGCCGCCGCGCCGCCGCCGCTGCCGCCGTCGCCGCTCCCGCCTCAGCCGCCGCCGCCTCAGCCTCAGCCTCCCGCTGCTCTTTGTTCCCTCCGAGGGCCCCGAGGCCGCCCGCCCTGAGCCCGGCCTCCGCCGCTACTCCCTCCACCAGCACCTCCCCTCCGCCGCCGCTTCTTCTTCGCCACCGCCCTCTTCGCCTTCCCCACCGCCGTCTCCTCCTCGCCGCCGCCGCCGCCGCCGCCGCCACCGCCGCCTCCTCCTCCTTGCCCCCCTCGTTTTCATTGAAAGCAAACAAGCATCATGGCGGCGGCCGCCGTCCCCAGCCAGCGAGAGCCCACACAGCGGCCCCGGCTCTCAACATCCCCGCCGCCCATTGGCCGCGGGCTCTGGACGCGACCATTTGAGGACCAGCTTGGGGAGCAACACAACAAACACCTCTGCTTCTTCTCCTCCCCCCGCCAAAGGGCTATAGTTGAGCTAGCCTGCCCCGTTTGCTCTCTCCCTTTCTTCTCTTCCCCATGTTTACTTGCTCTCTTTTTCTTTCTTCCCTTTCTCTTCTTCCCTCTTCTCCTTATCCTCTTCTCTTTTCTTCTCTTCTCTTCTCTCTTTTCTTCTTTCCCTCTCTTCTTTATCTCTGTCTCTATACGCTCTTGACTGTATGTCTGTTTCTGACTCTTCTCTTCTCTCTTTTCTTCTCTTCTCTTCTCTCTTTTCTTCTCTTCTCTTCTCTTCTCTTCTCTTCTCTTCTCTTTTCTTCTCTTCTCTTTCCTTCCCTTCCTTTTCTTTCCCGTCCCTTTCTTTCCCTTCCCTTCCCTTCTCTTCTTTTCCCTTCCTTTTCCTTCCCTTCCCTTCCCATTCCTGCCCATCCTTTCCTTTCCTTTCCCTTCTTTTCTCTTTTTCTTCTCTTTTCTCTTCTCTCCTGTTCTCTTCTTTCTGTCTTCTTCTCTTCTGCCCTCCCCGCCTTTTTCTCTCTCTTTTTTTTTCTTCTCCTTTTTCTCTTATCACTTCCCACTCCTCTTGCTATTTCCTAGCTCTTATACTCTTGTATGGCAGAAAGAATAGGAATCAAGAAAGGAATGTGAGTGGACTCTCCTAGGGATAATAACTTTCACTACCTACTTTATTGTGTAGCCGGACACTTAGTAGGTACTAAATAAATGTTAATTGACTACTGATGACTGGAGAAAATACCTTGAAAACTGAAAGCTGTATATAAATGTAAATTATTGTTGTTACATCCCTTTATCACCATATTCAGATAATTTGTAGTAATCTATAGGCCCCAAGATCATTCCTTTTCCTTTATTCTCTTACATACCGGCACCTTCTACTTTACAATTTTTACTCTAAGAACTATAATTTTTCTTTACCTAAAGTTGTACCAAAAAAATCATAAATTTGCTCTCATCTCCCAAAACCTTACTAACTTTATGATCTAGAACTCTGAAATTCCTCTTTCCACCATAACTTCCTATCCTCCTATTCCTAATGAACGTCACTGCAAAAACTATTCTGTATCATCTCCACCTTTCCTTCTCTGGCTTTCCTTATCAATGTAGTGAACTACTTCTTTCCAATTCACCAAACTAATTATACTCTTTCTCTACCTTTGTTTCTTTTGCTTTATCCCTACTCACTCCTTAAACAAATCCAAAACCTGGGCTGTCCCCACCTTTTTTATTTCCATTCAAATGATGCTAAATAGAAAGATCCTCTACTAATTCATGTTATATAACCTCTATTGAGCACTGTAGTGTATTCTTTTCTGACTTACTTTCTATCATACTCTTCATAGCAGTTATTTCAAATCTTCTCTTTAAACCTCCCATACTGTCCCCCACTGAAAACAGTGCCTCTGACTTTATTTAAAAAAAAAAAAGTATCCATGGAGAACCCCCTTTTTTTTTCTTTTCTATATATAAAAACTGATCTATGTCATCACCCGTTTACTAGTCTTTTGCTGATATTCCTGATAGAGATACCTCTTCTTTCCACAACCAATTCTTTTCTCAGTACCTTTGATCTTATATCCTTCCTTCAATCATTTTCTTTATCTAATCTTCAGTCTATCTTTATCTTTATCTAATCTTCAGTCTATCTTTACCTCTTTCTTCAGAAGGATGCCCTATTCTCCCTAATGTTAAGAAAAAAGGAAAAAACCTTCACTTCAAGCTATCTATATCTTTTTTCTGTTTCATAGTTTAACTTCTAGAAATAGGTGATAGCTTCTACCACCTTCCACCCACTTATTTCTCAACCCTTAGCAATCTGACTTCCAACCCTACATACAGAAACTGCTCTTTCTAAGGTCAAATGGCCATTTGTCGTTCTCATTCTTCTTGACCTCTCTGCTATTTATTTGTTTGTTTGTTTTACATTACTGGCCATTTCATGATTTTGTATTTTAAGTCCTGCTTCAACTTTTATGACAAGTTCTTTCTTATTCTCCTCATCTAACCATTCTTTTTCATTTTGTTATGAGTTTCCAGGACTGATATCCTAACCATAGGTATCTCTTTAGATGCTGCTCTGGACCTTTTCATCAGTTCCCCTTGATTTAATTATCATCGCAATGCAATTGATTTTCAAATCTGTAAAATAAAGCTCTAATTTCTTTTTGAGCTCCACTCCATCACTAATTGCAACCTCAATTTGCAACTTAAATTCATTCCTGACTCTCTCCTCTTCTTTCCCCTATCCCTTATCCAGTCAGTTGTCAAATCTAGTTGATTCTATTCTATATTATCTCTCATAACCATCTTCATTCACAGGACCTAAAAATGTACATCCTAATTCAGTTACTCATCATCTTTCACCTGGACTTTTGCAATAACCTAATTGGTCTTCCTGCATCTACTCTTAACCTTTCTCCAATCCATTCTCCATATATAACTACCAAACCAATCGTCTTAAATTACATTAGTGATCATGTCACTAATCTACTTAAGAATCTGCAGTGTCTCCCTGTTGCCTTTAAAATAAACTTTTCTGGTTCTCTTCGATAAAGAGAGCTAATTCAGTTTCAATTGATCAAGAATGGACAGAAGCAGCTACACCCAAAGAAAGAACACTGGGAAATGAATCTAAACTGCTCGCATTTTTGTTTTTCTTCCCGGGTTATTTATACCTTCTGAATCCAATTCTCCCTGTGCAACAAGAGAACTGTTCAGTTCTGCACACATATATTGTATCTAGGATATACTGTAACCTATTTAACATGTAAAGGACTGCTTGCCATCTGGGGAAGGGGGTGGAGGGAGGGAGGGGAAAAATAGGAACAGAAGTGAGTACAAGGGATAATGCTATAAAAAATTACCCTGGCATGGGTTATGTCAATAAAAAGTTATTAAAAAAAAGATAGATAGATAGATAGATAGATGTGGAGATCTGTATGTATGTATATAGATACAGATTTGTATAGAAAATTAACTAATATATAGATTTTATGAATATCTCTATCTATCATCTAATCAAGCAAATTTAATACAAATATTTTATTTTGAACTGCAACATTTGTATTATTATCTGTGAAGTATTTTTCCACTTGAAACAATTAAAATCTATTTTATCTTTTGTAAAAAAATAAAATAAAATAAAATAAACTTCTCAGCTTGATATTTAGACCCCTTCACAGTAAGATTCTACCCCACCTTTCCAGTCTTATTTGTCATTCTTCTTCTTCATGTACTTTAAATTCTAGTCAAGCCAGTTTATTTATTTTCCCAAACTCAACACTTCATCTTCTACTTCTATAGGCTGATTTCCATTCTTGGAATGCCTTCTATCCCTCATCAACTCTCCTCTTAGTATCTTTAACTTCCTTCAAGGCTTAGTTCAGGTGTCTTTCCTAATCCCCTGACTTGGCAGCCTGGTGACAGATCTAGGCTCAGACTAAGTAATTAACCCCTGGGGAAGTTACTTATCCTTTATCTTAATTTCCTCAACTGATGAGAATGATAAAAGCACCTACCTTATAAGGTGCTTATGAGAACAAATGTAATATTATTTGTAAAGCGCTTAGCACAGAGACTGGCACATAGTAGATGCCTGATAAATGCATGTTTCCTTCTTTTCTCATTAATGCTTAGTTTCATCAGATGATCTTTATTTATTTATCTGTATACAGATTGTAAACTCCCCTACTAGAATTTAAGGGGGAAATTTCATTTCAACAAAATTTTATTATCTATCGAATACTGCTGGATATTTTGCTAAAATCACAATTTTGAGGACAGGGACTCTTTTTTCCTTTAATCTTTCTAACTTTAATATCTAACATCTAGTATATCACCGCTTTCTCTTCAGAATCAGAAAGTCAAGCCTGGTAATCAAAGCTTTATACTGATAGTATTTCTCTGCTATTGAAGAAGAAACTGAGGCTGGCAGATCTCTTGAGCACCACAATTCTACCTAGTAGTGAGTTAAGTTAATTGGGTATCCACATTAAGTTTGACATTAATATGGTAAGCTGCTGAGAGTGAAGACTGCCTAAAAAGGGCAGAATAAACTTAGGTCAGAAACTGAGGTTAAGGTTCTCATACCAATTAGCAATATATCTGGGGTAGTCAGTGGCATCTCCTTTTCCAGCTTGGTTCAAGATAGAAACACCTATTTTTAAAGAAAAAAAAAAATCAAAGTTCAATTTCATATGTATTTAATAAAAGGTTATTTAGTTGAATTGAATTTTCTTCTTTCTTCTCTTCTCAAAGTTTCTTCATTCCTTCTTTCCTTTCTTCTCTACTCTCCCCTTTTCTTCTCTTCTACTCATTTCCTCTTTCCTTACCACTTCTTTCCCCCCTTCAACTTTCTATCTTTCTACTTTCCTCATTTCCTCTCTCACTTCTGCCTCTTTAAGTTCCTAGTTTTCTGTACTCTCAAGCACAGTCATGCCCTACATGAGTCACTAACACCTTTTTCCTGTTCCCTGGATTTACTGCAATGTGCTGATAAGGCAGCTTGGAAAAAGGTGTAAAGGAGCAGGCTATTACCCTCTGAGACTGGAGGCATGGGAGGTGAGCAAGAAATGGATGATAGAATGCTTATTTTAATTCCTTGTTAATTAGTTTGTAATTTACTCCAAATGAATATTCCTTCTCCTATGTTTTATGTTCCTCTTATTATGTCTAATTCTATGAGTGAGTGTCAGTTCTAAAGGATAAAGGTCTATAAGATTAAGGATCAAATTCAGTTTAGGTGTCCCTGAATTCTTTCTTGTTCCACAATTTGCTATATTTCTCCTTACAAAAATTAGCTCATTTATTTTTGTGTGATTGCACAGGTATACATTATCTCTCTAAGTAGAATGTAAACTCCTGGAGGGCAAGAACTGCTTTTCTTTTGTCTCATTATGTCCAAAAAAGAACCCCTTATCTTTTCCCTAAATCCTCCCATCTTTCCAAATTACTTGCAGTTACCTAACCTTGCGACCTCAAGGTTGATATCTCATTTGTTTTCATCTAACTTATCCTTTCTATTGTCAAATCTTGTCACTTTAACCTTCAAGACATCTTTTAAGTATGTTCCCTTCTCTGTATCATATAGTCATCACCCTTGTAGAGGCTCTTACCTAGACTATTTCCGTAGCCTTCTAATTGGTCTCCCTGCTTCAGGTCTCTCCTACTCAAATTCATCATCCTCTTAAGAAAAAAAGGGACCTTGCTAAAACAGTCTTCCCATGCCTCCCACTAATCAATAATGTCCAGTAATTCCCTATTGTCTCCAGAATCAAATATAAACTCATGTATTTAATGCCCTTCCCAAACTATCTCCTTCCTTCCTACCTTTCCAGGCTTCTTATATTTTATTTCCCTCTATATAATGTATTCCATGATCCAGCTATATTGGCCTACTTTTATGTTCCTAACACATGACATTTCCCAACTCTATGCATTTGCACTAGCTATCCCTTAAACTTGTCATTCTCTGCCTCTTCACTTCTACTTCCTACTTTCTTTGAGTTCCTTTAGGATTCAGCTTCTACCTCCTGTAGGAGGTCTTCCTCACTATCTTCTTTCTCACTCCTCTTTCACTCCCTTCCCTCTAAAATTAACATCAGTTTGCACTGCATAAGCTTGTAGGTGCTTAGTTATTTGCATGTCATCTCCCATTATAATGTGAGTTTGTTTAGAGGTCCTTGAGCTTCATGTGTCACTTGTTGTTTATCCTTTGTTCTCGAAAAGGAGTGTGACATCAGGGATATGACCCCATGACATGCAAGTGAGTTGGATTTAAGTGAAGGAGGGATGTGTGAGGTCACCTGCCTCACTTTCCCCTCCAGAACCACTTGGATCCACTGGCCAGATATAGATCAGGACCACTAGAGATGGCCCTGGATGCAATGGGGAGATTTTGGCCTTTTTAATCTAAGGTCTTCAACAATTTGACTGAGGCCATACCCAGTCAGTGATGAAGTAAGAATTGAGGTAAGAGAGAGAGAGAGAGAGAGAGAGAGAGAGAGGAGAGAGAGAGAGAGAGAGAGAGAGAGAGAGAGAGAGAGAGAGAGAGAGAGGAAGAAACAAAGAAAAAAAAAAAGAAAGGAAGAAAGAAAGGAAAGAAACAAAACAAACAAACCTAAATAAATAAATCTGGGAAGGGAACATGCTCAGGGGTTTCTGCCCAAAGCAGAAATGATTGTGATTTACATTAAATCTGGGTCAATCTGGACCAAAACAATGACTATATGAGGCTTGCCCTATGACCTATTGGTGGCCAATCAATGAGAATCAAAGTGGTTTAGGTTTAAGGCACGTTTTGGGATCTAACTAAAGAGACCTGATTTATCACTGGTGTAAGCACAAAGTAACCACTTAATAAATGCTAATTGTCTGACACAAGTAGGTTTTTAATAAATGCTTGTCAATGATTTAACAACTACTTCAGTATTGCTACTAATTAAAATGGTAGAAATAAGTATATTAAATGTTAAAAAGAGCCAGTAAGATAGTAAATGGGAGCAATTGGTTATAAAGCCAAAATATCATGTATTAGGTTCATACCTGAAATTATATCATTTTACCATTTCTTTGAGGGAAATATCTGTTGGAACCTAAGCTTTCTTAATACCACATGTGCCCTGAATCTTAAAATAAAGGCATATTCTATCCCAGGGAAGCCCATGATGAGGGTGTCCTTACTTATATCTGTCTCCTACCTATATCTGGAAACAATACCCTCTCAAGTACTGATATTCAACATTCATGGTAACTCACCAACACTCCTTTCCTGTTCCCTGGCTTATTGCATTGTGCTGATCAAGCAGCTTGGAGGTGGGTGCAAGCAGGATATTACCACCCTGGGACTGGAGGAATGGGAGGTGATACTTTTAAGAAATGGTTGATAAAATGTTTGCTTATTTTAATTACTTGTTATTTAGTTTCCAATCTACTATAAGTGAAGGTCACTTCTCCTTACTGTGTTGTCAGACTTGTCTAAGTCTGGGTAAGAGTTAATTCAAACAAAAATAAAGATTTGAAAACAATTGGTTCTGAACAGATTGTAGACCCAAATAGGTTCTAATGTACAGAATGTTATCATCTATGTTACAATCCTTTTTTTTTTTAACTTTTCTTCACTTAAATCAGACAAACTAGGATAGAACATTATGATTGTACTACCACTTCCCTTGAGCTGGACTGGAACTATAATTCCTATGGAGTTGGACCTCCATTTACTAATAATTATATTAATATGGACAGAAGGTAGACTCCTTTAAGTGTTGGCTGAAGCTCTCCTGAATTTGCATTGCCATTACCAGGAAGATATGACAATTGAACTAGGGAACTAGCAATTGTTAGTCAATTAACATTGGTTAAATGACTACAGGGATGTATGGGCTATTCAGGGAAGATAGTATTTCTGGGGAGAAGGCTTAAGGAACCCTTTTCAGGGTTGCTTATTTACCTTTAGAACCTATCTGCCATTCAGCTCTCACCTGAGGATCCACATGCATTTGTAATAATCTTCTTTATAGTAATGTCCATTTACCAGTCATCCACTGCATCTTGAGTCATCACCATGTCTTAACTTTGATTACTATGGAAGGGAGAGTGAGGCTGACAACTTTGTGCAATTCTATCTTACTTAAATCCAATTCATAATTAAGTCAAGATATTGCCCTGGAATATCACTGGTTCTCCTCAAAACAAAGGATGAAACAAGTGTGTGTTATCTGTTGGGCAATGAGCTAAGGACTGAGGATACAAAAAAACAAAAGAAGAAGAAGAAGAAGAAGAAATCAAATAGTATCTGTTCTCAAGGAACTCACAGTCCATTAACTATATACAGACAAGAAATATACAGAATAAGTTGAGAATAATTTCAGAGGAAAGCACTAAAATTAAAAGGGAATGCTTCTTGAAAAAGGTGAGACTTCAATTGAGATTTGAATGCAAAAAAAAAAAAAAAAACCCAGAAAATAGAGATGAGGAGGAAGAGCATTAAAACCAATCTCTAAACATTTATTAACTGCTTACTCTGTGTCAGACCCTGTGCAAAGGACCAGAGATACACAAAGAGACAAAAGACAGTCCCTTAAGAAGCCTATTTAGGAATAGCCTGTAAAAATGTTCACAGAACTGGGAGACACAGAGTTATGTGTGAGGGACAGCAAGGAGACCCAGTACTATTGGATTGTAGAGTATGTGGATCAGAATTAGATATAAGCAGACAGGAAAAGTGGGAAGGAGGAAGATTCTGAAGGGTTTTAAGAAGCAACAAAGGATTTTATATTTGATCCAAGAGCTAATAAACACTGCTGTTGTAGGGGTGGAGAAAAAGTAGTTGAGGGGTACTCTGAAAAGCAGCTTAAGGATACTTGTATTCAGTAGATAAGAAGGTAGAAAAAAACAGAATTTATGGGTTCTGTTGAACTTGACCTAATATGCATTAGCTATACCAAAAAAAAAAAAAATACCTTGGAAAAGAAGGAAGGAAAGCATGTTTATGTTAGGTAAGACTTTTCTCAGAGGAGAGCATGTGAAAGCCCAGAGGGTCCATTATCATCCCTTTGTAGTTTTCCTGATTTTAATATTGATCCCTCTGCCCAGAGTGGCCCAGCATATTACATGCTGGAATATGCTATGAGCTGCCTGTGGTCTTAGGCGGAGGGAACATGTAGGGTTGGGCCATGATGACAAGATCAATAAAAGCTGATTTTGAGATCACCTTCAGAGAGCTTCTCTGTTTTTTGAGGCATGCTTATGTTCAAAGTTCAGGGACCTTGTAGTCAGAAGTCCTATATGATCATGATATGATTTTTGCCCTCATTAGATGGCACAGGCCATAGATTCCTTGACCTGGAGTCAGGAAAACACTTACTATATGTGACGTTCGGCAAATTATTTAAGATTATTTGCCTCAGCTTCCTCATCTGTAAAACGAACTGGAGAAGGAAATAGCAAATCATTCCAGTATCTTTGCCAAAAATATCCCAAATAGGGTCACAAAGAGTTGGACATGACTGAAATAACTCAAAAATTACAACCTAGTAAAATCTTTCTTTTTTGTGTAAATAATATTAGGGTTTTTTAAAAAATACAATAGCTTCAACAGTTATTTTTGAATTCCAAAATTTTGAGTTCCCTTCGCTTCTTTCCTCCCCTCTACTGAAAAATGGCAGGTTATATACGTGCAATTTCGTGTCCCCATAGTTCTTTCTCTGGATATGAATAGCATATTCCATCATGAGTCTTATAGAATTTTTATGGATCATTGTATTGCAAAGAAGTCTGACATAGTTGATCATTGCACAGTGTAACTGTGCTACAAAATGTAACAGTATAACTGTTACTACATAAAATGTTCTCTTTGTTCTGCTCACTTCACTCAGCATCATTTTGTATCTTAACATATTTTTCTGGAATATGTTCTTATAGGACAGTAGTAACTTGTTTAGTCATTTCCCAATTGATGGACTTTCCCTTTATTTCCAATTCTTTGTCCTGGTAAACATTTTAAGGAATGTAGTGTAATCTTATTTGAAAGCCACCAGATGGTGCTATTGTCTGGTCCTTCTAGTAGAGGCGACTAATTGATGTTCAGATAGACAAAACATAAGTAATCAGTTTTGGACAGAGGTGGCAAGAGGGAGCCAAATTTTCTGGGTCTCCTCACCCTGATAGGGCCTCCATGTACCACCAAGGCAATCAGTCATTCCTACCTTATCTCAATTCACCATTTTAAAAGGAGAAAAATAAAAAGCAGAATTTCAGGCATCCCCTAAAATAAGACTCCCCTATTCTTTTTACAGTTAAAGAAACTGAGGCCAAAAAAGAAGAAAGAGGCTTGCTTAGCTAAGTATCATAGCAAATCAGAGCTCAAAGAAAGGACTAAATTCAAGAGCTTCTGACTCCCAGTTCCCATAGGGAACTTTCTAGATTCTCCCATCTGTTGCATATCATGAAACTAAAGTAATTTCAAGGACAGAATAGAAGTCACATATATTCAGTTTTCTTTCTCCCTTTTTAAAAATGGGAACATCAACTAGTTACTTTGCCGAACAATTCAATAAATATTGGTTAATGTGCATGGTCCCATATTCCTGTGTATTGTGTCTGAAGAGCTCTTTTGTTGGAGGAAGCAGGGAAATCCTGTGTGTTTAGGTTTTACCAATCCAGTCTGTCAATATCTTGAGTTCCAGATTTTCTTTCTGTGAACCTTCCTTTGAAACATGAGTCTCTAAGGAGATTCAAGGTCTTCGTGTTCTACCTCCCAAAAAATGTGTGACTGTGCCAGCTTCCCAGATTTGGCTTGAAGTGCTATGTCAGCAGTGTCTGAAGGATGCAAACTAAAGCAAGTTAGATATTTAAAACATAAAGAGCTTTTATAGTGCATCAGCTAATATAGAATTTGGGAAAATGCATACAAAGCATATAGCATTTTTTCCTCTAAAAATATTTTGGAAATGCATTTTGCTTTACCACAACAATTACCCAGCAACCATCCCAACCCTTTCTCAATACACACAGATCATATTTTTTTTAATTTTTAAAAAAGTTAACACCCCATGACACATTGCTACTCCCCACATGACACATTATTGTTCCCCAAGATTAGGAGTTACTTTGGTGGAAATGCAGCAAGCAAGGTTAATATTTGTAAGCCAAGCCAAGAACTACAAGCTTTGGGGTTACATGTAGTTGGGAGATTTATCATTAATTTGTTTTTGTCTTGTGCCCTTACTTAAGGTTTTCCCCTGGAAATATTAGAATAGTTCATGTTCTCACATTATAGAATGTATTCTCAGTTCTCAGTCTCTGTAGATGATAATAAAAGAGTCATACAAGCTATCAAGCTATCAGAATCTATTAGATACCCAGAATAATCTATTGGCTTCTTGGGATCACCTGAAATCTTATCATCATGCTGATTGACTCACTTTTTGATGATCAGTTGCCCTTTCCCTTCTGATTGGGATGCTAAAGGTTAAAGCAATAAACTCCTGCCAAAGCCTTCCTTTATAGAATACTTAGTTCAGAACTTTCCAGGTAACTCCATTTTCCATCAGCAATTCTGCTTAGATTCAATTCCATGGAACATCATGCTCCCATGCTAGGTACCCCCTCGTTGTTGTTATTATTGTTCAGTTGTGTCCAACTCTTTGTGATCCTTTTGGGATTTCCTTGACAAAGATACTATAATAATTTGTCATTTCATTCCCCAGCTCATTTTTAAAGATGAGGAAACTAAGGGAAAAAGAATTTGATCAAGGTCACACAAATAATAATGAGGTTGGATTTGAACTCAGGAAGATAAATCTTCCTGATTCCAAACCCAGTGTTCTATCCACTGTATCACCTATCCTCCCTTTGGTATCCACCCTCCCCTTTTCAGCTTCCTTTTTATGTGTTGTATTCTTCCATTAGATTGTAAGCTCTTTGAGGACAAGGTCCTCCTTTCTTTTCCTTATTTATATCCCCACCAGTTAGCACAGTGCTTGGCAAGTAGAACTTGTTTAATAAATATTTATTGAATTGAATTGAAAAGCAGCTTTTATTTAATCCCATAGGAAAAATGTAAAAAAGATAAACAGGAGCTCATAAACAGTCAAAATCAACTTTTCTCCCTCTCCAGTGAGTCTTACCTTCCCCCAGAAACCCATACTGTATCATAGTTTACACAGTACCACCCTCTGATTGAGACTCCTTCAGAAGGGAAATGTACCAGGGCTTGCTAGAGAGTCAACTTCTCTCTTCCATAGGACCTAAACAGTCTGCATCACTCACTGTAGAAGTGATATTCAAGGTACAAATTTGTACTTCCATATTGTGACGTGGCCCTCAAGTTCCAGGGCCACATGTTGTTCTTTCCTTTTCTTGAATAGGAATTTAGCCTTGATAAGAAACTTGGAGTTTTCCAAGAAATTCTCCTCTCCTCTTCCAGCAGTTTAACTCCAAGAATTCTCATCACTCTATCACTGCCCCTAGATTCTGACACCTCTTATGTCACATGGTTCCCTTCTCCAAGAATTCTTTTGCATCAATGCCACTATTCTCCATAGCTTCCATCTCTGTGGCTAAGGGGTTTCCTGGGAGATTGTTCAGGCTTCACATCTCAGAGACTCAAGACTGTTCTGTATTGTGTCTCTGTGTGTATGTAATATATATATATATATATTATTTCTGATATTAGCAGAATATCAGCTACATTGCTCTGACTTTATTATATGCCTCCCAGCTGACTTATTCTGTCTGCTCCTTTTTATAACCCTAACCCAAGGGTCTAGCTCAGATCTTCAATGGCCATGTATTTCAATATGTTACATAAGGATGTCCACCCCTTCCACAGAAAGATGTGTCAAAGGCAAAGGAAAGACCTCACCTTTTTAACCAATTCCTATTGAGCAAGCTTCTCATTCACACCACATTAAGGAAAATCATCACTCATCTCAGTGGGGATGTCCCCACCTAATATGGGGATATGTCTTCAGACTATTCCTGATTACACTCTCTATAATGATTTTAAAAAAATTGTCATTTATAGTTTCATTTGTATAACAAAGGGGCTTGAATAATGGATGACTTTTGAGATTCCTTCCAAGTTCAGATTTATGAACCTGTGTTTTATGATTTGTAAAATATTTTATATATGTAAGCTGGGCTTCCCTGGGGATGCTCAATTTTAATATCACAATACTCTTGAGAGATTTCTTTTGAGCCTACCTAGTTTGACTAATATGAAGCCTGTGTCCTCTGAGTTCCCTACCACATGGATGGGGTAGTCTCCTTTGTTTGGCTGCCTGAATTTTTAAACAAGATGGCATCCTTATTCTTTTCTGCCATCTTTTCTGCTGCATTCTTTGTCCAATATGGACATTATAAACTGAATTGGTGAGAAGGAAAGAAACATCCTTCTCTTTTACTTGCCATGGAGAAAACAGACTTTGGGGATGTTTGTTTCTGTGCTTTGTCTTCAATTTCAGGTGCTGAGGATTATCCCTTTGGGATCAGAAATTCAGGCCATGGCAGCTCTAGAACTAGGATTTGTAGGAGATGTTGGAGCTCTGGGTTACATATACATTAATTTATTTCATGAATAAATTCCCACAAAATTATATGTAACCATGAGGAATTGCTGCTGAATCAACACCGGAGCTTTGGTACTCTCTCTCTCTGTTTTTCTTCTGCATTCAGGCATAGAGTTGAACCAAGTTAAGTTCTGAAGAGTGTAGCTTCTAATGGAGAGCAAGGTTCATTTTTCTCATATTCAATCTATAAAACTCCTTCCTGGCACCTTCAAGGATAATTTTTATTTGTGGTTTATATCTAGGACTTTCTGAAAAAGGAGGAAGTAAAAACTGTGTTCAATGTACATCATGAGTCAGGTATGGGACAGATCATTTATTCCTATACATAAAAGGAATGATAAACACAGGATTCTCACAAGAGCGCATAAAAACAGACTAAAAGCAAGATTCAGCAAATTCTCTGGTGCAATCTGCTGGGAGGATAATACTTAAACATCAAAA
This sequence comes from Antechinus flavipes, assembly GCF_016432865.1. Lineage (NCBI taxonomy): Eukaryota > Metazoa > Chordata > Mammalia > Dasyuromorphia > Dasyuridae > Antechinus > Antechinus flavipes. The sequence continues at coordinate 436,418,822 of NC_067399.1, forward strand.
CATAAAGTCATGTGTGAGATCACTGATTAGGCATTTCACATTTTACCTTAGCTCTATATACTTGCTTCATTGCAAATCTGAACCTTCTCTAAAGTTTGTGCTCAGCTAATTCCGTATTTCCTATTTTGATGAAAACAAACACTTCTTGATGAATGGAACTTTAGGTCTTTCAGAATCACAAGTTTATCTTTAAGTCTAAATACAGGAAACCTAGAGACTCTTTTAATTTGAGATGAAAAGAAAAACCTTCCTATATGAAATCTTTTCTGGACTTCATCTCAAGAATTATGTTTGATCTACTCAGGAAAAGAGACAGAAAATGAAAAAGACAACTAGATCCCTGGACCTTAGGATTCTACAGCCCATAATCCTGTCTCTAGGCAGGACCTCCCGGTTGAATGCATTGTCCAGTAGTCAGATACAATTCTGTCATCATAACCATCATCATGCAGTTGTTTTACAGAGAAAGTTGTTTACAGAGAGAAGAAGAGAGAGAAGGGAAGAGAGAGAAAGGATGGAGGTGAAAAGAACGGGAGATAAAGAGAGAGAGGAGGGAGGAGAAAAGAAAGAGAGAGAAAGAGGGAGGGGGACAAAGAGAAAGAAACAGAAACAGAGAGAGAGAGACACAGAGAGTGACAGAGACAGGGGGAAAAGAGGGAAGGAGGGACAGAGGAAGAGAGGGAGAAAGAGAGGGATGGAAGGAGGAAGACAGAGAGGAGAGAAATAGTCAGAGAGAAGGGAGGGAGGAAGAGAAGAAGGAATAGGAGAAGAAAGAGGAAGAGAAGGAGGAGGAGGAGGAAAAGGAAAAGGAGAAGGAGGAAGAGGAGGAAGGGGAAGGGGAAAGAGGAAAGGGAAGGGGAAGAGATAAGGGGAAAGGAAAGGGGAAGGAGGAAAAAAGAAGAGATGGAGAGACCCTTCTCTTATCCTACTGACCTGGCTTCATGACCTCACAGTTCTCTCCAAAGTATGGTGCCACACCCATAATGCTAAGGCCTGCCTGGATTAGGCCTAATAGAGCATTCTGTCTTCTGCCTCTGCCTTTGTACATATGGTCTGGGATCCCCTATCTTAAGCAGAAAATCCCTAGATTTCTTCAAAACATAGTTAAGTGCCATTTCCTATAAGAACCCTTTCCCCACAACACACAACCCTCTCTCCTTGAAATTATTCTTTTGCACACTTTGTATTTACCTACTATGTACATGTTGCACCCCTTAGTAAAATATGTTCCTTGAAGGCAGGGACTATTTGGTTGTTGTTTTTATATTCCCTGTGCTTATCACAGTATGTAGTAGATGATATATAATAGGTGTTTAGTAGATGTTATGATAGAGATTATATGGAGATGTTAAAGTAGATGTTTAATCAATATTTACTGAATTGAATTTCATTCTTTATTCAATATCCATAAGTGGCTCTTCATTGCTATAGGATAAAGTCCAAACCTGATTTTCCTTCCTTAATCATCACTGCTTTTTTATACCAAGGGTTACTCTTCTCTAATCAGAGCCTTCAATTTCCTATCTTCCTGTCTTTCCTCCACCACTCTCTACTCCTAAAATATCCTTTCTCTCAGCTCATTTCCTTCCTATAATTGACCATTTAACTCCTTTTACTCATCCTTCCAGACCCAGGTTGAGTCTTTGATAGTAGCTTCTATCCATATGGTATAATATATAACTTTTTTGCCAGAGACCAAAGGACATAAAGAGTTCATAGTGACTTTGAATTTTGAGGGGAGAAGGTTTCATTTCTTTAGTTTATAGCCTTTGTCTAGGAAACCTAGGGAAATTCTTAACCAATACCAACTAGTACACGGAGAGCAATTTGGTTTGCATACACAGAATTCACAATTTTTGGGAAGTTCTGAGTTCAAATCCTGCTTTCAACAGTTCCTGCAAGCTATATGGACAAGTGAATATTATTGAAATGAGAAGAAAAACAAATCAGAACCCTTAGAAACTCAGGAGAAACATTCCCAATAAACAGGACTTTTCAGAAGATGTGAGTAAAACCCTATTACTTACAGTCCTAAATAGGTTAGCTCCTGTCTCATTATATTTCCAAATGAGGGACATCTCCAGTTGTCCTGATCTACACATTGCCACAAGACCCAAATGGTTCTAGAGGAGAAAATGAGGTTGGTGATCATGAACATCCTCCCCAATTTACTTGTATGTCATGGCATCATGTCATAATCCTATTCAAGAATGAAGGACGAACAACATTTCTAAGTACAACTGGTTTTGTTTTTGTTTGGTTGGTTTTTTTTTTCCTGAGACAATTGAGGTTAAGTGATTTGCCCAGGGTCACACATCTAGGAAGTGTTAAGTGTCTGAGAACAGATTTTCCTGACTTCAGGGCTGGTTCTCTATCCACTGCACCACCTAGCTGCCCCATACAACTTTTTTAAAGAGACATTCATCTTCTTCTTCTTCTTATTATTATTATTATAGCTTTTTATTGACATATGCATGGGTAATTTTTCAACATTAACCTCTGCAAAAACTTCTGTTCCAACTTTTCCCCTTCTTCCCTCTATCCCCTCCCCTAGATGGCAGGCAGTCCCATGCATGTTAAACTTGTTAAAGTATATGTTCAGTACAATATATGTATACATATTTATAAAGTTATCTTGTTGCACAAGAAAGATTGGATTTAGAAAGAAGGTAAAAATAACCTGGGAAGAAAAACAAAAATGCAAGCAAACAACAACAGAAAGAGTATAAATGCTGTGTTATGGTCCACACACATTTCCCAGTGTTCTTTTGCTAGGTGTAGCTGGTTCTGTTCATCATTGATCAATTGGAACTGATTTGGATCCTCTCATTACCAAAGATAGCAACTTCCATCAGAATTGATCCTCATATAGTATTGTTATTGAAGTGTATAATGATCTCCTGGTTCTGATCATTTCATTTAGCATCACTTCATGTAAGTCTCTCCAAAACACTCTGTATTCATCCTGCTGGTCATTTCTTACAGAACAATAATATTCCATAACATTCATATACCATAATTTATTCAGCCATTCTCTAATTGATGGGTATACACTCAGTTTCCAGTTTCTAGTCACTACAAAAAGGGCTGGCAAAAACATTTTTGCACATACAGGTCCCTTTCCCTTCTTTAAGATCCCTTTGTGATATAAGCCCAATAGTAACACTGTTGGATCAAAGGATATGCACAGTTTGATAACTTTTTGATTATAGTTCCAAATTACTCTCCAGAATGGTTGGATCCATTCACAATCCCACCAACAATGCATCAATGTCCCATTTTCCCCACACCTTCTCCAACATTTGTCATTATCTTTTCCTGTCATCTTAGCCAATTTGACAGGTGTGTAGTGGTATCTCAGAGTTGTCTTAATTTGCATTTCTCTGATCAATAATGATTTGGAACACCTTTTCAAAGGAGTAGAAATAGTTTCAATTTCATCATTTGAAAATTGTCTGTTCCTATCCTTTGACCATTTATCAATTGGAGAATGGCTTGATCTTTTATAGAGTCAATTCTCTCTATATTTTGGAAATGACGGCTTTATCAGAACCTTTAACTATAAAAATGTTTTCCCAATTTATTGCTTCCCTTCTAATATTGTTTGCATTAGTTTTGTTTGTATTTGATATAATCAAAATTTTCTAATTTTGTGATCAATAATGATTTCTAGTTCTTCTTTGGTCACAAATTCCTTCCTCCTCCACAGGTCTGAAAGGTAAACTATCCTATGTCCTAATTTATTTATAATCTCATTCTTTATGCCTAAATTATGAACCCATTTTGATCTTATTTTGGTGTATTGTGTTAAGTGTGGGTCAATGCCTAGTTTCTGCCATACTAATTTTCAATTTTCCCAGCAGTTTTTGTTGAAAAGTGAATTCTTATCCCAAAAGTTGGGGTCTTTAGGTTTGTCAAACACTAGATTGCTATAGTTATCGACTATTTTGTCCTGTGAACCTAACCTATTCCACTGATCAAGTAGTCTATTTCTTAGCCAATACCAAATGGTTTTGGTGACCACTGCTTTTTAATATAGTTTTAGATCAAGTAAAGCTAGACTACCTTCCTTTGATTTATTTTTCATTAGTTTCCTTGAAATTCTTGACCTTTTGTTCTTCCAGATGAATTTTGTTATTTTTTTTAGGTCATTAAAATAGTTTCTTGGGAGTCTGATTGGTCTAGCACTAAATAAATAGATTAGGTAGTATCGTCATCTTTATTATATTTGCTTGACCTATCCAAGAGCACTTAATATTTTCCAAGTGTTTATATCTGACTTTATTTGTGTGGAAAGTGTTTTTTAGTTTTGCTCATATAGTTCCTGACTTTCCCTTGGCAGATAAATTCCCAAATATTTCATACTATCAACAGTTATTTTAAATGGAATTTCTCTTTATATCTTTTGCTGTTTGATTTTGTTAGTGATGTATAAAAATGATGAGGATTTATGTGGATTTATTTTGTATCCTGCAACTCTGCTAAAGTTGTGGATTATTTCTAATAGCTTTTTAGTAGAATCTCTGGGGTTCTCTAAGGATACCGTCATATCATCTGCAAAGAGTGATAATTTGGTTTCCTCATTACCTACTCTAATTCCTTTAATCTCTTTTTCATCTCTTATTGCCAAAGCTAGCATTTCCAATACAATATTGAATAGTAATGGTGACAGTGGGCAACCTTGTTTCACTCCTGATTTTATTGGGAATGGTTCCAGTTTATCACCATTACATATGATGCTTACTGATGGTTTTAAATAGATGCTACTATTTTAAGGAGAAGCCCATTTATTCCTATGCTCTTTCGTGTTTTTAATAGGAATGGATGTTAGAGTTTATCAATTGCTTTCTGCATCTATTGAGATGATCATATGGTTTTTGTTAATTTGGTTATTGATATAGTCAGTTATGTTAATAGTTTTCCTAATATTGAACCAGCCCTGCATTCCTGGTATAAATCCTACTTGGTCATGGTGTATTATTCTGGAGATGATTTTCTGTAATCTTTTTACTAATATTTTATTTAAGATTTTTGCATCAATGTTCATTAGGGAGATTGGTCTATAATTTTCTTGCTCTGTTTTTGTCCTATCTGGTTTAGGTATCAGTACTATGTCTGTGTCATAAAAGGAATTTGGTAGGACTCCTTCAATCCCTATTTTTTCAAATAATTTATATAACATTGGAGTTAATTGTTCTTTAAATGTTTGGTAGAATTCACATGTAAATCCATCTGGTCCTGGGGATTTTTTCTTTGGGAGTTGATTAATAGCTTGTTCTATTTCTTTTTCTAAAATGGGACTGTTTAACCAATTTACTTCTTCCTCTTAATCTGGGCAACCTATATTTTTGAAGGTATTCTTCCATTTCATTTAAGTTATCAAATTTATTGGCATAAAGTTGGAAAAAGTAACTCCTAATTATTGCTCTAATTTCCTTTTCATTAGTGGCAAGTTCTTCATTTTCATTTTTAAGACTAACAATTTGATTTTCCTCTTTCCTTTTTCTAATCAAATTTACCAATGGTTTATCTATTTTGTTGGTTTTTTCAGAAAACCAACTCTTAGTTTTATTTATTAATTCAATACTTTTTTTACTTTCGATTTTATTAATTTTTCCTTTTATTTTTAGAATTTCAAGTTTAGTGTTTGATTGAGGTTTTAAAATTTGTTCTTTTTCTTATTTTTTTAGTTGCAAGCCTAATTCATTGATTTTTTTTCTTTCTGTATTTTATGCAAGTAGGCCTTTTTAGAGACATTCTTAAATGCTTTTTCTTGTCTACCTACTTCCCTCTGTTGGTGGAATGACTCAGTTCCCTTAGTTCTCTCTGCAGGTCTATAATCTTGGTAGGTGCTTTGCTTTGTTACCTTAAGGTGTTCTTAAGTATGAACTACTTTTGTTGAGCTATAACATTCTCTTCTGACCAGTCAAGATCCAGAGCCCTTCTCTACAGACAATAATGCACACCACATTTTTTTGATCTTTGCCACCAAAGGAAAAAGCATTGAAAATTCTCATGGTCCAATAGGAGCACTGTTCTTTTTCCTGGCAGAATAATATGGCAGCTATAATGAGATGGGACCAGACTAAAGACTTAAGAGAAACTCACAGCTGGGAGAGATGTCAGTCAGTGGTCCAATATCTATCTGAACAAGAATCCATATTACAAACATGATCTCATCTTCATTATCTTTTAAATCCAGTAATTCTTGACAGATTGGGTTGTTAGAGAACAGAAAATTCACTCAGTAAAAAGTTTTTAAACTCCTGTATGTACAGAGTACTATATTTAACAGTGCCTTGAAATGAAAAGTCTGATATTACCCAAGCTCTACTCTTAGGTAGCTCATCATTTTACCAAGGGAAGAACAAGTACAAAAATGTATACCTTAGAGATCATCTAATACAGGGTAGACAAGAAATAGTTCAAGAGATATTGATGAAGCTGATCTTTACATTTTATATTTAAGACATAAGAAGGGTCTTTATATCTTATATTTAGATACAATACCTCTAATCTAATACAACCTTCTTGATTTACAGAAAAGGAAACTGAGGCCCATAGAGGGTCATTGGTTTGCCTAAGGTCACAATGTTTTATTATGGATTGAGGAAAAACATAGGATAATAGAACAGGTGCTGCCTTTGTAATCTGGAGAAACTTGGTATCAGATCCTGACTCTGACATACTAATTATATGATCAAGGACAAATTTCTCTGAAATTTTTTTGATTTCAGTTTCCTCTTCTAGAAAATCAGAATAATAATTATAATATTTATCTTATAGAGACAATGTAGTATAGAGGATATAAAGCTGTTTGACATTTTTTTGTTCAGACACTTATTAACTATATGACCCTGAATGAGTCACACAAACTTCTGGTTACCCCCCTTTCCTCATCTATAAAATGGAAGAAATAATTTAGCCATCTATAGGCTGGATTTTCATGCTAATGAATGTGTCCTGCAACATAGTTCCTAATCTTTCTGAGTAGGTGTCTCCCAAAACCACTGGAGGGGCTAGGGAGCAAGACTCAAGATAACATTTTGGTGAGAATCCATAGAGGACAAACAGCAGAGAAAGAGACCAGCTGATCAGAGGAGACAATCAAGAATGAGGCTGGGCCAAAGGCTACTTTTATTTTATTTATTTATTTATTTACTGAAGTAGTTGGGGTTAAGTGACTTGCCTAGGGTCACACAGCTAGGAAGTATTAAAGTGTCTGAGGCCAGATTTGAACTTAGGTCCTCCTGACTTCAGGGCTGATACTCTATCCATTGTGCCATCTAGCTATTTCCAAAGGCTACTTTCAAATAAAGAGATAATCACTTCAATTCATAAGCTAATAACATCATATTCTGGGATGGATTATTTCCTCCCAACCAAATTCCATATTTCAAACAAATGTTCATCACTAATGCCTTTATTGGTGGAGTTGTGAACTGATCCAAATATTCTGTAGCACAATTTGGAACTATGTCCACAGGGCTATAAAAATGTACCCTTTGATCCAGCAATATCATTATTAAGTCTATATCCCAAAGAGATCATAAAAAAGGGGTAAAGATCCATATATACAAAGGGTAGCAGCCCTTTTTGTAGTGTCGAGGAACTGAAACTTGAGTGGATGCCCATCAGTTAGGAAATGGCATATAAATGTAATGGAATACTATTGTTCTATAAGAATTGATGAGCAGGCAAATTTCAGAGAAATCTAGAAAGACTCACATGAACTGATGATGAGTGAAGTGTGTAGAACCAGGAGAACATGTACATGGTTAACAGCAATATTGTATGATGATCAACTTTGATAAACTTTGCAATGCAAATGATCTCAGACAATTCCAAAAAACTCAATTTATGATGAAAAATGCTATCTACATCGAGAAAGAACTGATGAAGTCTGAATGCAGATTTTCACTTTTTTTAGTTGTTTTTTTCTTTCTCATGGTTTTTGCCTTTTGTTATAATTCTTCTTTCATAACATGACTGATGTAGAATTATGTTTAGTGTGTTTGTACATATATAACTTATGTCAGATTGTTTGCCATCTTGGAGAGGGGGGAGGGAGAAAAATGGAAATCTAAATCTTATAAAAGTGAATGTTGAAAAGTATATTTACATGTAATTTGGGAAAAATAAAATACTGTTAAGTGGAAAACTCTCTCTCTATATATATATATACATACATACATATATACATATAATGTAAATAATGGAATCTGAATGTAAAATGAAGCATGCTTTTTTCTTTATTTTTCTTGGTTGCTTTTTTTGGTCTGTTTTCTTTCACAGCATATCTAATATGGAGACATGTTTTGCAAGACTGCTCATGTATCATCTACATCAAATTATTTGGCTTCTCAATGAGGGATAAGGATGGTAGAGAGGGAAGGAAAGAATTTAGAACTCAAAATTTTTTTTAAAAAAATCAATGTTAAAGATTTTTAAAATAATTTTTTAAAATTATATATTTTATGTTTATATTTATAATTTCCCCCCAGGTCTAGATACTCATCTTGGAGTTTCAGTCACTCAATATCAGGCCCAGATCTCCCAAAAGAATTTGAATGGGGATTCAACGTCGGAGTAATTTGCTTTAAAAAGGACATTAAAAATTTGTAATTTTTTAAAAATTATTTTTACATGTAATTGAAAAACAAAATATTAAATAAATAGAAGACAAATGTTCATTCTGAAAGACCCAAAAGTTTAGATCAATGTGGTGGCAGACCACTCTTCTACTGGCAGAAAAATTTTGGAAAGAGAAAGGAGAGGGGGATTGAGAGACTTCGAGAAGAAACAAGGTACAGGCTTTGAGTGACTAATGGAAGCTCCCTCAAGCTATATGTTTGTGAAGAAACTCAGCCACCCAACACACACCCTTTGATGCTCAGTGCCTGCAACACCAGAGACTGCTAAGAGCAGTTTTCCTAGGTTAGATCATTGTCTCTTTGATTGAACTAAGATTTTAAGTTGATCCTGAGTTGCAAAATCCCCATCTCTTGTGTATTCAATTATCTAATCTAATATTTTAATTCCTCCAATTATGGTTTTATTACTTGCTTTGATAAACATGTTTGTTCTTTATCCATGATTAACTTTTGTGTAATAAATGACTTGGGAAGAAGCTAAGCTGGTTGTGAGGAAACTGTCCCATTGGAGCAACCAGGGAAAATGACTTATATCCTGAAATTCTCTCAAAGAACATGGTACCCTTAGAGTACAAATATTTCACATGTAAAAGATATAATTCCGGTCCAATACACTTCTTAGAGATGAGTGTGGAGGAATAAACATCTAACTACAACCTTGCTCTTGCTCCATTCCAAAGTAGAAATAATTGTCTTCCTAGAGATGGAATAGGTTTAATTCCAGATCCTATTTCTCTTCCTAAACTCCTATTATAATATCTTCTTGGGCACTGAAGCTGTTAAGACCCTAGGTGAGTGGAGCTCACAGCCCTTTACGCTTTCAGTTCCCACTGATCTGGGACTCTTTAATACCATTCAAAGAATAACACTGGTAGAAGAATGAATCCCTCCAACTCCACTTATACCCAGAGCTTCAAGTTTTTATTAATAATGTAGTGTGTTCTGTGTCTGATAGTAGGATCCCTGCCTCTGGGTCTCATTGGCTAGATCACCTAAGAACAAATCACTTTCTCTCTCAGCTTTTGTTCCCTCCTCTATAAAACAGGGAATTAAGATTTTACACTCTGCTTTCAGTGATGTTGCAGAGATTTGAAAATCTAGGAACACCTGAAAAAGAGGAGTTAGTATTTGTCAATACCATTTATTGTCTGCCATGGACTAAGCTTCTAACTAATGCCGTATTTCACTTCTTTGAGGATCTGTGGTTTCAGGGGCCCCTCCTCAGGGCTCCTCCCTTTCTTCACAGATCAGAAGATGACAGATGTAACCTGGAACTCGCTCATTTATATATGAGGATCCTGAATACCAGAAATAGAAGCCCGTACAAGCTGCTACATGTCTGAGGCAGGATTTGAATCCAGGTCTTCCTGAATCCAGATCCAGCACGAGGCCACTCAGATTCTCATAAAGAAACTGTGGCCTTTCCTCGGGTAATGAAAAATCTTTGTACATTTAGTTAGGCTAGAAACACATGGCCCATCATGGGCCTGAACATGAAGTCTCCCCAATGTAGTAGGAGCTAGTGAGTGAGGTAGACGGGTGAAGTTTCCTCAAGTCTACCAGACTAGCCTAAGTCACATGATCCCTATTCCCAGAGGTCTGCAGAGCAGGAAGATGAAGTCTTGGGCCCAGGTTGCAGGAAGTCACATGATTTCTAGGCCTAGAGGTCTCTAAAGACCAAGACCCTAAGTCAGTGACAGGAAGTAACGGGAACCACAGGAAGCAGACAACATTGGTGGCCGTTGGTCAATGATGGTTACTTCCAATGAAAGACTTGGTTCTTTTGCTATTTAACCAGCTTTACTGCTTCCTGCTTGTTAGGTCAAGGAGCACATGTTGATTGCTGAGATGTCTCCCAGGAGTGCTTGGGACTCTTCCTTCAGGAACTAAATAAATGCTTTCTCTTTGTAGCTGAAGATGTCTCTGATTAGTTAATTTGGGAAAGGGGGTCTAGCACCTGTCCCACACATTACCAAGACTGGGCACCACTGGCAAAGCCTAAAAGAGCCCAGGATCATCCTATGCCATGAAAGACAAGTCAAGAAGCTAAGTGAGGCCTTTATAGGGTTAGGTGCCCTGGGAGCCTGAAAAGAAAGAGAAAGGAAAAACCCCTAATATTTTACATATTCTAGAACTTTAAAGTTTTTAAAGCATTTGAATTTCCTAAAGGGCAAGTCCAGTGAGATCACCATCTTTCTACCACCACTCAACATAACTCCAGTGACTCTCTAATATCTTGGAGATATCTGATGTGGGTAAACTCTGTTAAAAAAAATTGTCCCCTTTTGATTTGTAAAATTATCACTCTGAAATTGTGTCCCCTTTAGATCTGTTAAAGAAGGGAGATTGCTGGTCTCCCAGGCTTTATAGAGTCTATGAGAGAACATATTTCTTAGATTGGGCCTTTTTTAGGCAAATTACCCCCACATTGTTAGCTGATCTCCATTCAGATTCTATTGGGAGATCTGGGCCTGATATTGAGTGACTGAAACTCCAAAATAAGTATCTAGGACTGGGGAGACATTGGCTTTCTTTTCAACCTGAAATCTGAGCCTCAGATTTCTATAAAGGATATTTCTAAACTCCTGATTCTTACAGAAGTCTGGAGTAGGGCATAGCTGCCTGCCAGGACTTCTGTCCGCTGTTATTTCTCTGCCAATGAGGAAGTCAGTCTCCTAGCAAAGCTGACTTCTCACCCTACAATAAACGCCCCTTTTTGCCACTTAAACTTTTCATTTTTCGTGAATTCTTTCACAAAAGACCTGCACCAACCAGAAGGGTATTCCCACAACTCTCTAAACTGCCACTAACCTCATAAAATCAACTACAAAAGGCTCTATTTGCCATTCAAAAGTCTCTTACCCTTCCCGTCTTCTTACACTTCACTCCCCACAATGTACTCTTCCATCAAGTTACACTGGCCTCCAGGGTTTTCCATGAACAAGACAGTTTATCTCTTGGCTCTGCATATTTTCTCTGGTGTTCCTCTATGCCTCTGCCTCCTCTGCTTTGCCTAGAAATGACTCTGACATCTACAGGAAGCTTTACCCAACTCTTCTTAATTCTAAGACCATCCCTGTATTGATTATTTCATTTACCCTATTTGCCTTCATTTCCTCATCTGTAAATTGAACTGGAGAAGCAAAACAACTCCACTCAGAAGGACTAGGAACTATGCATTTTGCAAGAATATATTAGCATGATTGTTGATGGAGTTGTGACCGAATCCAACCATTCTGGAGAGCAATCTGGAATTATGCCCCAAAAGTTATCAAATTGTGCATACCCTTTGATCCAGCAGTGTTACTTCTGGGCTTATATCCCAAAGAGATACTAAAGAAGGGACAGGGACCTGTATGTGCCAAAATGTTTGTGGCAACCCTGTTTGTAGTGGCTAGAAACTGGAAATTGAATGGATGCCCATCAATTGGAGAATGGTTGGGTAAATTGTGGTATATGAATGTTATGGAATATTATTGTTCTGTAAGAAATGACCAGCAGGGTGAATACAGAGAGGACTGGCGAGACTTACATAATTGATGCTAAGTGAAATGAGCAGAACCAGGAGATCATTATACACTTTGACAACGATATTGTATAAGGATGTATTCTGATGGAAGTGGATTTCTTTGACAAAGAGAAGCTCTAACTCAGTTTCAATTGATAAATAATGGACAGAAGCAGCTACATCCAAAGAAAGAACACTGGGAAATGAATGTGAACTATTTGCATTTTTGTTTTTTTTCCCGGGTTATTTTTATCTTCTGAATCCAATTCTCCCTGTGCAACAAGAGAACTTCTCAGTTCTGCAAACATATATTGTATCTAGGATATACTGCAACATATCTAACATATATAGGACTGCTTGACATCTAGGGGAGGAGGTGGAGGGAGGGAGAGGAAAAATTGGAACAGAAGCGAGTGCAAGGGATAATGTTGTAAAAAAAAAAAATTACCCTGGCATGGATTCTGTCAATATAAAGTTATTATAAAATAAAAGAAAATATATAATAAAAAAAAGAAAATATTAGCATGAAAATTTAGCCAGCAGGTGGTGGTGTGAGAACATAACACTGTAAGAATTTGACCCTTTAATCCTTTGTCATATCACCCCTGATCCCCACTTAGTTTCTCTTCTAAGGGAATTCTACTTTAATCAGGTAGAATTACTTCTTAATCAGAAAAGTCACCACAATAAGAACTTTTTATCCCATACCCTTTCCTGATGAATGCTACACAGCCCCTCCTCTCTTGTTTCTTTAGAAACAGAAAAAAAACATTGAAACATTAGGGAAAATGGTCAGTCAAGAAGCACTTAATTAAGCATTTATTAAGTGCTAAGGTGGAGATATGAAGAAAGTAAAAACAGTCCTCACTATCAAGAATTTTATATTCTAAACAAAGTATAAATAGCCACTGGTAGAAACAAGGGTGAAGGGAAATTGAACATTCCGAGCAAAAGTAAGGGAAATAGGTGTGGACTTCTCCATGCCAGGTTATACTTAGGAAACACATTTAATTTATTGCCAGTGCCATACTCAAAACCATCCAGCATGATAGAATGTGTCCAAGATCACACCTCTTTGGTATAACTTTTGAGAACCCAGGGTTTCCTTACACACTACTGAGACTTTCTAGAGCATAAGGCTAAACAACATATTAGAAATAAGGAAGGCTGATGTCGTGAAGTTGTTAGTGATCAGGGCTCCAAGTCAGAAAGATATAGTTTCAAATCCTCCCTGTGACATAATACTGTTTATGGGGTTCTACAAAAGAAAACCTTCATGTTGAGGATTGTAAGTGACTCTGAGAAATTATATATATATGCAAAGTCCTTCACAGATAAAGTCCTTAAAGGGGTGATTGTATATAACAAATACATGAGATAAGATTCCCACCTTTTAGGTGAAATAGGGATCAAAAGTAGGCCTATAAAATTCCTACAGGTAAAGAATAAGGGGGTTTTACCTTGGAGTTGTGTTTTACAAGAGGATCCCCAGGCCTATATCTCCAATTGAATGGAAATCACTTTTTGAAAGCTTCTGGAATTTGGAATTTCCTGAAAAGGATCTGCATCCCCAAAAGATCAACCAGCCTGAGAAACACAGACTCCACAGAGACTGAGAGACCCTAATCTCTCAGATCAAACGGGAACACAATTTCAGAGTGATAATTTTACAGATTAAAGGGAACACAATTTCACATCCCCATTAATCCTGATTTATATCTCGCTGCTGAACCCAGATAACTCTGGAGGAGAGAATGAGGTTGGTTCCTTGGTATGGTCTTCCATCGCTTAAAACCACTTCACTTGCAAGTCAAGACATTACCTTCTTGATGTCACTGGTGCTCTTTGATAACAAAGGACAAACAGCAATCTGTTCTTGCCTGGAGGTAGCCAGGCAGAAGAACAGAGTTGGGGACTGAGAAGTGAGGTAAAGTATTCCAGAGGTTCTGCCTTCCTCTTACACCAGAGTCATAGTATCAAACGACTGAGGGACTCCAGAGAAACTGGTGGACTGGGTTGCCCTGATACAGAGCCACAAAGAAACAGGAAGTTAAAAAAAAGTGGGGGTGGGGGAAGGAGAGAGAGAGAAAAACAGAGACAGAATTTGAGATAGAGATAGAAAGGAGAGGTATATAGACAACTAGGGGCAGAGAGGGAGGCAGAGAGTACCCCTTGAGGAAGGAATTGGGGGTGATGGGGTTCTACAAAAGAAAACCTTCATGTTGAGGATTGTAAGTGACTCTGAGAAATTATATATATATGCAAAGTCCTTCACAGATAAAGACCTTAAAGGGGTGATTGTATATAACAAATACATGAGATAAGATTCCCACCTTTTAGGTGAAATAGGGATCAAAAGTAGGCCTATAAAATTCCTACAGGTAAAGAATAAGGGAGTTTTACCTTGGAGTTGCGTTTTACAAGAGGATACCCTGCAGGCAGGTTTGAAGAGTTCAAGTGTCTATTTTGTTTCCTTCTTAAGAGCAAAACCAAAAACAAAACACCAGAAAGTTCATTTTCTAATACTGTGAATTGTGGGCCCTCGAACAGAGAATTAGTTTTTACATTTTGGAGTGGGAACTGAAACATAAATACATGTATTTTTCTAGTATTCTTGGATGGAAGTTCTTCCACAAAAGTGTATCAGAAACCTTTCCATCCCTACATGGATGCAAAGGAAAGTAAGTAAATGTTAATTTCTAAAGTTATTTCTATTTCTAGAAATTGGGATGTGCACAGAAATATGTGGTGCGTTTTTTAAAATTTTTTTTTGTTGTTGTGGACTTAATTTCTAATAAACACAAATATTCAATACAAAGAGAAAATATGAAAGAGGGAAGAGAGTAAAGAAGTAGGGAGAACACAAATGAATGTCTCATTAAAAAATGTGAAGACTTTGAAGCCTTGTAGCACCCCAACCACCACTAAACCAGTTAATTAACCAGTCAATTTATAAGCATTTATTAAATGCTTGTTATGTGCTAGGTGCTGTGCTGTGCTAAGTTTAGAGAACACAAAGTCAAAAAATGAAATAATCCTTACTTTCAGAGAGCTTGAATTCTTTTGAAGGAAGCAACAAATATATATACATATGTATATGTACATATATAGAGATAGATAGATAGATAGATAGATGGGATTGACAGACAGAGCCTGAAATACAGATAAGATTACTCCCTGAGGGAAACAAGGAAGGGCACTAATGGGAATCAGTTCAACCTTATAGTCTCATCCTCTGTGGAAGTCATAGATAGCGCCACCTTGTTGTGTCCTGTCAGAAATTCAAGTTATATCAAACTTGAGGTCAAGTTTCCCTATAAATCTGCCTGTGGCCTACACTGTCTTTGCTGAATCCCTTTTGGGTTAGCCTGCCTTGGCAGAGGCATTCTGCCTCATGGTGTCTTTCTCCTTGTAGATAACTAATTCTTTAAAGGTACTAAATCCCTCTATGGATTTAGCCTGCCAGTCAGTGGTATGATGCCATCTTGTAGAGTAGTTCCTTTCTCCTGGTTAATTATGAGTTCCACTAGGGAACTTGTCTTTTCCACTGTTTACTGTTAAACCCATTTTCCTGTCTAACTATATGCTCTCCCAAATTTATTCATATTCAACATTTCTGGTGTCTATTGCGTCTCTTATTTTTATCTGTAATCTCTTCTCCTAAATAAATCTACCTTTTGTCAGAGAATGGCCATAGTGAAATTTCCACATGACTAAACCCCAACATTTGGTACCTGAATATCGATCTCATCATTTGGTGCTAAACCCAAACATAACATAGGTATTCAAAAGGCTTCCTAATCTTCTTCATGGAATTATAAGAATTGACCTTTATTAGAAAGGGTTACTTTCTATGGAGTTAGATATGCACCCTAGAATCTGAAAGAAACTCCTCTGATTTACAGGGTCTGGGACTACATCATAATGATTGGTTAAAACCTGAGAGGACAGATTCTTTTAAGAGAATCCTTTCCTTCTCTACTATCCTCACCCTTTCCCAAAATCATAGCATATAAAAGTGAATTATGAAAATAACTCTAACTTTTTAATTTTTTATTGAAGCTTTTTATTTTCAAAACATATGCAAGGATAATTTTTCACCATTGATGCTTGTAAAACCTTGTATTCCAATTTCCCTCCTTCCCCCCACTTCCTCCCCATATGGCAAGTAACCCAATATATGTTAAACATGATAAAATATATGTAAATCCAATATAGGCATATGTATTTATACAATCATCTTGCTGCACAAGAAAAAACAGATCAAAAATGGAAAAATGAGAAAGAAAATAAAATTCAAGCAAACAACAACAAAAGAAATGAAAATGCTATTTTGTGATCCACACTCAGTTCCCACAATCCTTTCTCTGGGTATAGATGGCTCTCATAGCAAAATCATTGGAACTGGCCTGAATCATCTCATTGTTGAGAAGAGCTATGTCCATCAGAACTGATCATCATATAATCTTGCTGAAATAAGTTCAATTTTAAGTTTGTTAAAGTCAGAGTGATGAGATTCAAGAGAGCAATTTATGCCAAATGTTGGGGTTCAGTCATGTAATCAATTCACAATGGTCTTTCTCTTTGCCAAAAGTTATTTTTCTGAGAAGAGTTACAGACAAAATAAAGAGGTAAAATGGGCATTAGGAGGGGCAAATATGAAATAGATTTGGGAGAGTATATAACTAGCAAGGAAAGTGGTTTTTACAGTTAACAATAGAAAAAATAAGTTCCCTAGTGGAACTCACAATTAACCAGGAAAAGGGAAATACTCTGTGAGGTGGGAGTATACTATTGATTGGCAGGCTAAATCCATAGGGAAGTTAAGCAGACTAACCAGATTTAGCTATAGCAAGGAGAAAGACACCATTAAAGGAAAGATGCTATGAGGGGACAGAGACAGAGACAGAGACAGAGACAGAGACAGAGACAGAACCTCATAGCAGACTTAGTCCTGAAAAATTAACAAAGGCAGTCTGGGAAACCTGGGTTCCCATCACAGGTATCTTAAAGATGCTAAGCAAGGCAGTCTGTGTACATTATGAATTGCTTTAACTACAGTAATAAGACAGTCTGGAAAATGAAGTTCCTAAGATGAACATTTTAGCATTGCCTGAAAAAGGAAGAGAATGAGCTGATTTCAGATTTCATATTATGTCCTCTCCTTTGGACATCTAGTAAGGGAGAAATATTTCTTCTCCATTACATCACAGCATCAATAGACATTTTCAGCAAAAGAAGAACAAGGCAGGGGAAACCATGAGCTTGCTAGAGACTGACATTTCTTAAAATTCTTATTTCTAATAGCTTTTTTCAATATTTTTCTTCTCTGTCTCTCTATCTCTCTCTGACTCTGTATGTGTTGGTCTGTGTATGTGTCTGTGTGCAGATCAGGGACTAGCAAATTTTAGGACAATATCATTTTGAGTAGTCTCTTCAGACATGTCATCATTTCTCACCATTTTGGACTTCTTTTGGTTTCTCCACCATGTTTCCTCAGCCATTTCCCCACCCATTTTTAGCTTTCTTTTGTATAGTGTCTTGCCCTTTTAGATTTTAAGATCTTTGAAGGCAGGGACTGTCTTTATTTTCTTCCTTTCTTCTTCCTTCCCTCTCCCCGTCTCTCTCCCCTTCTTCTCTTCTTCCATTCCTCTCTCTCTCTCTCTCTCTTCTCTCTCTCTCTCTCTCTCTCTGTCTTTCTTTCTTTTTGTATTTATATTCCCAGTGCTTAGTCTGACACATAGTAGGTAATTAATAAGAGTTGATTGACTGTCATTTTGACTATTTTATATCCTCTATATTTGTTCATGTATGTCTATGCATGTTATGCAGTTTTGGGATGGAAGAAATAAAAACTCATACTCTTATACCTGGGAGTAGAGATTGTCACCAAACCCTAGACATGAGCCATACCTAAGCTTTGTTTTTGAGATTTCCCCACTTTTACACTGGGGTTGGGACAGAATCAAAGAGAGGAAGTGACCTCTCTGATGTCTGGTCTCTCCAATATAAATCAAATCTGAGTCATGTGAACCTAGAATTCCCCTGTGGGGGACCCTGAGCCACAAGGCATACATGGTAATTTCTTATGGTCTAACTACTAGCACTTGAGAGAGGTGGAAAGAAAATAGATAAAGCCACATATAAAAATTAGAATTTTTTATTTTAATAGTATTTTTCCAAATACATACAAAGATAAGTTTTCACCATTCACCTTTGCAAAACCTTGTGTTACAAATTGTTTTCCCTCTCCTCTCCCTTACCCCCTCAAGGAAGTGGTATTTAAACTAATAGTAAGTACATAGCTAAAAAATGGTAAAACTGGGAATTGAACCCAGGTCATCTATCTTCAAAATTTTCAGGGCTTTCCCTACTGTAACACAATGAATTTGGAAAAGGGCATGTGTGAGGAGTCTCAGAGATAAGGTTGGGAGGAGATAGGGAGAGGCTCTAACAGTATCTGCCTGTACTAGGATGATTGTGTAGGAAGTAGGACAACCTCTTGGAGTTCCCCAGAATTTCCACAACCTAAAGTATATGGGAAAGAGAGGGAGAGGGGAGGGATTGAGGGGGAAGAAGAAAGAAGTAAAAAGACAAGGAAGGATAAGACAAAGGCAGGAGAAGAGGAAAAAGAAAAGGAAAAGGAGAAAGAAGAAGAGGAGGAAGTGAAGGAGGAGGAAGAAGAGAAAAATAAGAGGAGGAGAAGGAGGAGGATGAGGAAAAGAAGTAGGAGAGCACATTCTGAATGCAAGGAGGTAAAATCAGTGCTGAAAGATAATCTTGGTTGGGAAATCCCAGGACCAACTGTTTTTGAAATTGTCAGGAAAACAGAGGTGGAGAAAGAATGACTCAAAGGGAGGGATGTGCCAGGAGAAGATGTACCATAGAGAAAGAGACAAATACTGCAGCAGAGATAAGAATTCTTAGGAGTGGGAGAGAGGGAATGGGAAAGAAAGGCTTCTGGATATCTTCAGATCTAAATGCTGCCTACCAGACAGACCGCAGTGTGTCTTCCTTATCAGAGAAATGAGAAGGCAATGAATCTAGGCCTGGAAACCAGCCTGGCGATTGTCCCAACATATAATCTAGGAACTATCATCCCTGGTCAATAGGATCAGACAGGCCAGGGTATCTTACTCCTGGGGAGACAAATCTGGTCCTTTGTGTATATTTGGAGTGCAGCCAAGTGATTACAGTCATAGACTCATCTCTAGAATTGGAAGGATGTGAGTAAAGGTTTACCCTATGTGTGTGTGCAGCCGCTGGAGGATAAAATTAAAAAAAAAAATAGAGATGACCTCAATCACTCAACCAGAATCAATGTCTCTCTTTCAGAGCCCCACAGCACTTTATGCTTTTCTTAACAATACAACTCACATGTCTAGCTTTTTCCTAACAGCTCTGGATTTACCCACCTTGTTCACAGTCATTTCCCCTTTTGACTTTGACTTTCCAGGGGTTCAATATTCTTGCTGTCTGGATATTTTCCTCCTAGAATCCCTGAGACAAGACTAGGATTGTTAAAAAGGAAATTTACTATGCTATAAAGAGGAAAATAAAATTAAAAAAAATTAAATATTACAAAAACTTAAAAATATGTTTTCAGACCCTAGAGATCTCGTTCAGTGGTTCTATTTCATGGGTTTAGAGCTGAAAAAGATCTTAGCATAAATTCTGATGTCCTCTTTGAAGAAATAAGAGGCACAGAAGGTTAGTTTATTTGCTCAGTCACACTAGTAAAAAGCAGAATAATGGGAGGGGGGGGAGGCAATCAAACTCAGGTACTGCAACTCCCAATCCAGTATTCTTATCTACTGTTCCACATTATTCACCAAAGTCTTGCCACATACTAGCTTGAATAATTAGTTTATTATTCATCTATTGATTTATGGACTTTTAAAACTGGGAGGCACTTTAAAGAAAATTATTTCATAGAAAAGGAAATTGATGATCTGAGTAAGGGAAATGACTTACCCAGAGTGATATGGCTCATTATAAGAAGAGACTGAACTAGAATTTATTATGTCTCCTGTATTCTAAGCCCAGTGTTCCTGATAGTAAGTGTGTATAACATTTTCTATTTCTATAACCCTGCTCTAAAGCTTCATTTGAATCCTTAGGCATTCCCCTCTTTCTTCTCTCTGACGTTACTTACCCCCCTTACAGAGGAATTTATAAACCATCATGTCTAATAAGACAATAATATTTTGACACTTTGATCAATCAAAAAATCAATTAACATTTATTAATTTTATGTGCCAGAAACTGTGCTATCTGCTAGAGATACAAAGAAAAAAGCGAAGAAGTAGTGGTTCTCAAGGAGTTTCATGCTACTGGAGGAAACAATTTATACATACATAAGGATGTGCAAATATATACAAAATAAATAAAAATGGATAGATCTATCATCTTGTGAATATAGACATTCCATCTGCCATACAGACTGTAATACATCCTCATCTTTGCATTCTGTTCCATTTTTGTTTACATCTTTGAATAAACTCTCTGAAGAGATGATTCTCAAAGTCAAGACCCAATGGAAGTCTTCCTTTGATTCTTTTAAAGTTTTGTATTTACAAGGGCAGTGCACAGTCTATCTATCTATTTTTGTTCACTTTCATTATTTGATTGGCTAGCTCATTTTCTCACCATATTAACATAACAATAACAATGTTACCTTATAAAACAAATATTTCATAGAAAACTGTCTGGGAAGGTGATATAATTTGGCTCTCCTTAAGTCAAATACTTTTTCATAATTATCAAATTTTAACTATGGTGGAATCTTTCAGTACATTATGAAATTGTAAAGATGATCTCTTGTTGAAATATTACTTGCAAAAGTCTATTTGTTCCCTACTAATATTCTCAACAAGGATACTCTTTTCTGTTTCTTCCTGTTCAGTTGTTTCCTTGCAACTGACTCTTTGTGATCCCATTTGGTGTTTTCTTGGCAAAGACACTGGTAGTTTGTCATTTCCTTCTCCAGCTCATTTTACAGATGAGGAAACCGAAGCAAATAGAGTAAGGTGATTTACCCAGAATAACACACCTAATAAATGCCTAATGCTGGATTTGAACTCAGGTTTTTCTGACTCCTAGTCTGATGGACCATGCCATTTAGCTGCTGTGTAATCTGAATTCCAGTATAAATAATTTTCACCTATGCCCAAAGGTCTCTAAAACTGTGCATGTCCTTTGACCCAACAGTGCCACTACTGGGGCTGTATCCCAAGAAAATCATAAAGGAGGGTAAAGGATCCACATATGCAAAAATGTTTGTAGCAGTTCTTTTTGTGGTGGCAAAGAATTGGAAAACGAGTAGAGACCCATCATTTGGGAAATAAATGAATAAGTTATGTTATATGAAAGTAATGCAAGCTGATTTTAGAAATATTTACATGAATTGTTGCTGGATGAAACAAGCTAGAGCCAGGAATACATTGTATATAGTAACAGCAAGATTGTACAATGATCAACTGTGAAAGACTTGATTCTTCTCAGTGCTTCAGTGATCCAAGACAATACCAAAAAACTTTGGATAGAAAACACCATCCCCATCCAGAAAGAGAACTTATGGAGATTGAATGTAAATCAACACACTTCTTTTTTTATGTTTTTTTTTTCCTTTCTCGGGTTTTTCCCTTTTGTTCTGATTATTTTCTTCCAACATGATTCATAAAGAAATTTGTATTTAAAAAGTTAAAATATATTTAGAACCAAAAAAATTTATTTTGAATCCTGAATTAAAATAAACAAACAAATAAATAAATAACTTTCACAAAAATTTCTGCATAGAAAGTGAGCATAGGTAATGACTAATATGTACACATACATATACATACTTACTTATTTGTATGTATGTTTACATATGCATGTATACATATATGTATGTTGTATATGTGTATGGACCCAGAAATCTATTGCACTTTTCAAACTTTAAAGTGTTATGTAATGCAATTACTACTATTATTATTAGTTATTGATGATCTCTGCATTACCTTTTTTCAGTATTAATAAGGAAATTCTGAGTTTTTTTTTCCTTGCAAATTTCCTCAGACACCCCACTCTGAAGTATGAATGCTTAGTGGAAAAGAACAAAGAATTCCATTTCCCACAAAGCTATGTATACATAGATCAGGGTACTGGAAAAAAGACTTTTAGAGATTCATGTAGGATTTCTATTTCCAATAGACAAGGATTAATGAGATGTCTTCTGAGTATAATAGCAACTGGTAGTGATACTTATTTCCTAAGGGGAGCAAGGTGGAAGTTTCATGAAGAAAGGGAGTAAGAAAGAGGATTACAGCTATTGCCAGGGACATTTTTCAAGCAGAGAAGTCAAGTCTGTTATATTAAAGATTCTAATTTCCTCATTCTACCTACTTTCCCCACGGGACTTATGAATCTTTTGCGGAAAAATTACTTTAGGGAGAATGCTCATTCAATATATAGCTGAGGTAATTTTCTATTGGTTTACTATTCGTTTCTATCCTGGTTAAACTTTTTTTTTTATCTTTTCAATGCTTTTTTTTTTTGCCTGGGTCTGTCTACATAATGAGCAACTGAAAATTGTTAACTTCAAATGTTTCTAGATTTTGAAAAGAGTGGAGACAAAAGCAAGCTAGACAATTCCAGTGATTTGAAACTAAGAGTGTAGATCTAGATCTGATTGGATCATAAGTCAAATTAAACATGCATAATGCTTTATAATTACCAAATATTTTCACTTCCATTCTCTCCTCTAATCCTCACAAGGGACTCCATATCAATTTAATTAAATTCATGTGGCATTTATTAAATGTCAACTAAATGGCAGCCCTGTGCTAAACTTTGGAGATACAAAGTCAAAAGAAAATGATTTCTGCCCTCAAGGAGCTTACTTTCAAATGGGAGAAAATCACACACATAAAGTATTTTCATGGGGTGGTGAGGAGAACTAATACCTTGAATTGATAATTTATGAAATTATAAAGTTATGAAATGGGAGCAGGATTCCTGAGTTTTGGGGTGCTCATTGGGAAAAAAACACAATTGTCAAGTAGGAAAGGGGGCAGCAATCACATTTTAATAAGGCATAGAGAAAGTGACAAACAGTGGGAAAGGATACTGCAGCAGATGGTAGTATGGGAACAGAGAATGGGATGGTGAAGGGTGACAGCATGGTGAAAAGGATGAAGAGGAATGGCAGAGAACATCACTCACATAATCATGGATTAGAGTTGGGAACATTAGGCAACATGGTCCCAATGGGAAAAGACTGGGAGACAGGAGTCTGGAGCTTCATTTTTATGAGGTTTTTTTTATTTGTGCCACCTTGGGGTTACTTTATTAACACATCCAAATCATCTCAAAGTTATCAGTAAAACTTCACAGTCATCATCCCAAAGCTATCAGCATCTTTTTGATGTTCTGCTGCACTGGAATGGAGGAGTTCTGGATTTTGTCTGGAATTTACATTTCATAAGACTAGAAATCTTGACAAGCAGTGTCTAGATGATTCTTCCTAATTCAGCACAAATTACTAAGATGTGAATTTCAGTCAATATATGAAACAATTTGTAAATTATACTTCTTTAATTTTGGGGATGCTTTGTATTTGACTTATAGGTTTTCCTTTGCAATCAAATTTCCTACTAAGACTTACTGATTAAAAGAAGAGGGATGGTTAGGAGGACCAGAAGAAGATACAATTTTAACACATACTTGGAAAGTCAGACAAGGTCTTGTTTGGAAGGTGGCACCTGAATTGAATATCATTATCTGATATTGATCAATATTATTCATATTAGTATTATTATCACCCCCATTTTACATAAAGGAAAATAGTTTTTCCACTGCACCTTTCATTTGGTGGCTAATGGTTTAATGAGATATTACTGGATCCAAAATGTTCCTTTATAAAGATAATAATAATGGTATTCTCAGTCTTTACTAGCACTGTCATTTCCACTCTCTGCAAAAATAAAGATTTTCTTAGTCACAGGAGTAAACTCATGGAACTCTGTGTCATAAGAGATCATGTGTTGTTGTTGTAGTGATGATGATGGTGGTAGTGGTAGTGGCTGAAAGGTCTAAATGATTTGATCTGATCACACAGCTAGTAAATTCCTGAGAATATATATATATATATACATACATATATATAAACTTTAGTTTTTCTAATTTCAGATCTAACATTCTATCTACTTTACAACCCTTTAAAGTATCCTTTGATACTTGATGGAGTCACCATTGCTTCAAAGTGAGGAGCTTTTCCCTCTGTGCAGACCATAGTTCTTCCATTCCTTCTTATTTAGTATTATTCCTCTTTATTTTTTTTCATAAAGCCCCTATAGAAGATCCTTCCAATATGTTGAAGGCTTCTTTTTATTCTCTTAGTATTTCTAGGAAACTATTTGGATTGTGTGTCCGTTATCACTCATTTCTATTTTATGACTAGGTCACTTCCTTTTCCATTCATTCATATCCCACATAATGATTTCTATGCTACTTTTCTTATAGAAGTTATCTTTGGCAATATATTATACAGTCAGATTTTACTAATCATGCATTTTCCATGTCCCTTTGAGTTTTCTGTAATTTTAATTTTTCTGAAATCATGATATTCTACATTTCACAACTATATATATATATATATATATATTTGAGAAAATTGATGTTAAAGAAGTAGGTTTTTGTCAAAGCAAGCTGCTTTAAATTATTGAAATATTGTACCATTTCACAAGTGTGATCCAGCCTGATCTCCTAACTTATTAAGTTCAAGACACAGTTCATTATCCATCTACAGCTTCTGTCTAGGATTGTACATATTGATGAATCAACGTGACAGCTGTTCAATCACATGTAACGATCTGGCCAATATGCTTTTTCATCTATTTTATTACCTAATCTTTTAATGCATCAGACAAATCCTTAAGACAATAAATTAAATATGAATTCATTTATATAGGTAGTATTCATAACAGGAGTTCCACATATTAATGAAATAGATCCAGACCTAAAAACAAATTTAAAAAATCCATGAATCTCTTTCCTTTTACTATAGATTTCACCGTGAGGATATTATATAATTTGATTGAAGCAGGGGAAAAAATTGTGTAATTAGCATAATTACATAATTATGTAAGTCAATTGGTCTGAAAAAAATATACAAGCTAGAAATGTAAGTAGATTCATGGAGGTTCAGAAAAATTTCCAGATAACTGACCCAGAGTAAGTTCTCATTAGAAACAAGGACTTTGGAGGGAGGGGAAGGGAAGTTGGGCATACTTAATGCTACTACTTTTGGCTAAAGGTTGCTAAGATGTTCAGAAATGCTTGAGGGTGATGTTCCATATAGGACAACCTTGGCCCACTTCTACCCCTCCCCCAGCCCAGTTCCCCCTGGCACCTGTCAAAGCTGGATGATTGGGGCAAATACAGGAGTTTGCTACTGGGTTCTGACAGAAAAAGTGAGATCAGATACCTTCAAATTCCCAAAGCATTTACTAGAAGGTCAAAAAAGAGTTATAGCTTTGTGTGGTTTTGCTCTCCCTCAGTTCCCCATCTCACTGCTAATATTCAAGTAAGCAGACTAAATAGATTTGAAAGCCATCTGGATCTTAATGCATATTACACAAATATTGTGAACATACTTCAAATCATGTGGTTTACTTCTTACAGATCAGCAAAGAACATTTTGCAATATATCATTAGGAAATACCTCAAAGAGGGAAGACTGATAAGAGATACAAGACTATTTATCCTCCTAAAGATATCTTTGACAACATCCTCTTACATATTCATGACAAATTCAGAACAGATCTGAAACAAATACATACATGGCAGCAGTTTTTTTTTTTAAATTATAGCTTTTTATTGACAGAACATGTGCATAGGTAATTTTTCAACATTGTCCCTTGCAATCACTTCTGTTCCAATTTTTCCCTTCCTTCCCTCCACCCCCTCCCCTAGATGGCAGGCAGTCTCATACATATTAAACATGTTAAAGTATATTTTAAATACAATATATGTGTACATATTTATACAGTTCTCTTGTTGCACAAGAAAAATCAGATTCAGAAGGTAAAAATAACCTGGGAAGAAAAACAAAAATGCAAGTAGTCCACATTCATTACCCAGTGTTCTTTTTCTGAGTGTAGCTGGTTCTGTTCATCATTGATCAATTGGAAGTGAATTAGATCTTCTCATTGACGAGGCTATCCACTTTCATAAGAATTGATCCTCATATAGTATTGTTATTGAGGTATATAATGATCTCCTAGTCCTGCTCATTTCACTCAACATCAGCTCATCTAAGTCTCTCCAAGCCTCTCTGTATTCATCCTGCTGGTCATTTCTTACAGAACAATAATATTCCATAACATTCATATACCACAATTTACCCAGCCATTCTCCCATTGATGGGCATCCATTCAATTTTCAGTTTCTAGCCACTACAAAAAGGCTGGCAGCAGTTTTAAAAAGCATTCACAGTTTGCTGCTTCAAGCAGGAGAAATGGGGAGTGAAAAAAGCACTACTGGCTTCCCCTCTTCACTTCCACATGAGGAAATGGATAATGCATGTGAGCAGGACAGGTAACATTTGAAGGAGTCTCTGCCCTCCTAACAAAGTACCAGAAGTGCAAGGGATAATGCTGTAAAAAATTACCCTGGCATGGGTTCTATCAAAAAAAAGTTATTAAAAAAAAAGTACCAGAAGAAAGTAAATTCAAGGGAACCTCTAGCTCCTCACTGCCTTTGTCAGCTCAATCTAACTGGAATAACAAAGTGAAGTACATAGATTCCATGTGAGGGTCAAGATGCTTCTTTGCTTTTAATCCCAGCCATTCTCCCATCTGTCCACCAAGTCACAGTATATTCCATTCTAATTATTTCTCTGTTTTTTACTTGTTTGACATTTTTCTTTTTCTTTTTTGTCCCCAGCCTCCTTCAAAATTAAGGTCAGACAAAAAAAAAATCACTAGGTAATATGATATCAGGGAAAATCTAAAATACATCAGAACTTAGAAAGTGCTGGGAAAGGACTGGCCAACCCACAGATTGCTCTGTTCCCCTCCTCATTTTGTTATATAGCAAAACTTTTTTGAGGAGCTCCATAAAGATCAGTTTTATATACATATATATTATATATGTATATATCTATGTATATGCATATATATGTACACAGGTTTACATACATTCTGGTCCCACTCTCTTAGGGTGAGACAAGCTGCATCCTTAGGATTGCAGTATATACTGAGGAATTTATGGATATCTCTTTTCTCAATAGTTTGAGCCCCATCAGCTGTTTCTTGCATTGTTAGGAACCTATGACTAGCATTCAGAACTATTTAACCACTTAACAACAGGCAGCTTTTGCAAAGGGATAGCTATTTTACAAATACTTTTGCCAAAATATAAATATTTTCTCCAAAATCTCAAGGACATCCTATCTCCTATGTCCCTTTGGTTTCTGGGGATTAAGCTCAAAACTTAGATCAGTTTCTACATAGCAGTGTTCCCACCAACTCCATGTCCAAATGTAGCATGACAACCAGAGAAATCCGTTGCATTGTAGTGATCCCAAAGGCCACTCCTGAAGATCACTCCTTGTACTTCGGGGCATTCATGGTCAATTGGCTGCAATACCATGAATGAATTCTGACTCTCGGATTACTTTGGCTCCTGCTCCTGACTGAGATCATAAACCCATTCTTCTGACACCTAGAATGAAAAACAAGAAATGATAAGGCTTGGGAGGGCCTATTTCTAGTGGACTACTTTGCCTTGGGGATAGGAGAGGGAAGAAGTCTCTTTCCCCTTACATTATAGTCTTTCACATGACACTGTCACATCACCAGAGTACAGCTGAAGAAAGTGGGCAGAAAATAAGTAACTGAAGCATAAACATTTTTTGGAATGCTCCCCAAACCAAAATCAAAGATCCTTCCTTTTGAAACTATGGTTAATTCACTGGAACCAGTTCCAGATTGTTTGCTTAGTCTCTAGTGTCTCCAAAGTACTTCTCTAACTTATTGTCAATATTCTCTCAGAAGGAGATTTTTCCCACACATGGAGAGGTGCGACCCCAGGAGCCCTGCTCATGTGCTAGTCCATCAATCAAACAAAAACATTTATTAAGCACTTACTATTTACCAGGGTCCCTCATTATATATACACAAATCACTTATGTGTTGATATTAATTTGGTAAATGGGTTAAGCATTCCCTACTTCCTTCTCACTCTTACCTGCTCATAAATAAGGGTCTATTGGAAGGGAACAGAAACCAAGGGAAATATTCCAATATGAAAATCAATTAGGCATATATAGTGCTCAGGAAGAAAAAGAATAGATTTTTGAAGGGACAGAGGGTAAAGATATTCTCCAGTCCGCAAGTGGGATGGGGATCTAAAGTTTAGGGCTCATAATGCTTATTATAAATCTGCCAGTGAAATATAGTTTTGGCCTCTGTGTGAGGAACATTGGAAAATTGTCAATAAAATGAAGAAACTATTCAGGTAGTATCATAAAGTTTGGTCTTCTCACAACTGAGTTGTTGGTTTTTCAGATAACCCTCATTTGGGATTCCAGTATAGCCAATCTAAGCTTTAGTTTATATATCTCTAAATTGGCTAGATTGCAAAGTCAGATATCACACCATCCAATGAGCTTCATTGGGCTCATGCAGAGCTGAACTTTCCTTGTGATTATAGCAATACTCAAATGGGTATTTTAAAACATTTTTGTTCAGTTTTTTTTAGTCATGTCCAGCTCTTCGTCACCTTATTTGGGGCTGTAATACAGTAATAGTTTGCCATTTTCTTGTCTAGGTCATTCTACATATGAGGAAACTAAAGCTGACAGTTATGAAATTGCCTAGGGTCACACATCCAGGTAAGTACCAGATTTGACCTCATGAAAATGAGTATTCCTGACTCCAAGACCACTGCTCTCTCCACTGCACCACCAAACTGCCTGTTTTTAAGCATTACACATCACCAATTTTTTGGCATAGTTCATGTCATACTTATAAAAATCCTAAGTAACATAATGATCCTCATTTAGCTAAATGATTCCCCAGAGACAGACCCTGGCCAATGGGGTGTTGAAGCAGGGCTGTGGATAGGTGGCTAATGCTTTCCTCATTTGCCAAGTTAAATATTTGGATGTTACAAGCCTAGTAGTCCCAGAATGTCTGTGATAAAGACTGAACGTTTGATTCTAGCAAATATTTACTAAGGATCATGTTATGTACAAGACACCATGCTAGGAATTAGAGTGACAAAGACAAAAATGAAAAACTTCAAGGAGCTTACACTCTATTGGGAGATTCACTATATAAACAGATTAACAAATGTAAAACCTATACAAAGCAAGCATAAGGGCATGCAACATGCAATTCCACAAGCATTTATTAAATGCTAGGCATAGTGCTAAGTGTTAAGGATACAAAGACTATATAAACAAGCAAACACAAGCAAGATATTTTAAAGAGGGAGAGAACACTAAGTGTAGGAATCAGGAAAGGGATCACATAGTATGTATGAGTTTTGAAAGCTAAAAAAAAAAAAGTTCTAAGAGGTAGAGGGAAGGCAGGGAAACATTTTAGGCACAGCCTGTGCAAAATTGAAGAGGTAGTAAATGACATACTGAATTTGAGAAACAATAAATGGATAATTTTGGCTGGAAGGAGGAATGCATGAAGTTAAATGATGAAAAGCTTTTCTTATAAAGGTTGGCTGTAGTCAGGTTATAAAGGGCTTTAAATGCTAGAAAGAAGAGTTTGTATATTATCCCAAAGGCAGTAGGGAGCAACTGAAGATTCTTGAGTAGAAAAGTGACATAGTCAGACAAGTGCTTTAGGAAATTTATTTTGGCTGTGAAATGGAGAATTAGAGGGTTGATTGGAGAGTGGAGAAACTAAGTATGAGGGAGAGTAATTAAGAACCTATTTCAATACTCTGTAAAAGCTGAACTAATAATGACAATAACAATAAAGAGTTAACATTTATATGACATTTTTTAAGTTTGCAAAACACTTTGCATTTATTTGTAAATCTCAAATTCTGTGAACTATTTGTTATTATTATACCCATTTTATAGATGAGGGTTCCAGTGCAGGCAGAAATTTCTAGGCATCCACAGCTGGTGAGTGTCTTAGGCAGAATTAGAGCTTTTCTAATTACTGACCTCCTATTCCATCCATTGCATGGTCTAGCTACCTGATCATTGTTTGTGGAGATAGATGTAATAGGATTTAGCAATTCATTGGATGAGGCAATGAGAGAGAAAAGAAAGACAAGAATGACTCCACAGTCACAAACTTGGGTTCCCAGACACTTCATCAGAGCATATATCACAAATTAGTAGTTTTACATGACAATTAGAAATAAACATATCTCCTCATGAGGTACTTCTTTCTAAAGATGGTGTGATAAGATAAGATAAGGAGGTTGTGGATAAGGTACTAAAAAGGAACATAAGTGATCCAAGGACCTCAAGTTAGGTAGTTTATTCAGGCAAGAATGTTGCTCCATGAGCAATCCAAGAGGTGGTACAAGCATACTATGGGATGTGTTTCCTGATCTTTTCATTCCCTGCCTTTATATCTGGTTGTTGTTACTGGACATTTCCCAAGGACCAAATGGGAGGAGGACCATAGAGGCAGTAAATCAGCAGGTTGTCTAGACTGTCCCTTCTGCCCACACTCTCACTGACCACAAGGGTATTATAATCAGGAAAGTTTGCTAACCTTGCATCCCTAGATAAAGGAAGTTTGCTAAACTGATTAAGACCATAATCTTAATCCCCCACCTAAGTATGGCTAATTAACCCACTATTGGGTATACAGGAACTTCTCAGTACATAGGTGGGTCAACCAATGGTCACACATGGAATCCCTCTCTTCTGTCATCTAAGGTCCTAGAAATATGCCAGTTGTCACAGATGGGAATGAGAGGGTCTGTACTGGGATGCTCAGTTTTAAATGGCTTTGTTTTTGAAACTTCTGGGACCCCACAGTTCCTGGTCTTTGAACAAAATTGACCAATTGTGCTGTTGAGGAGAGGAGTAATGTTGGAGGAAAAAATCACAGAATATCACAATTAGAAGGGATTTTAGTTCCTGTAACTGTCCTAATTCAACCTATACCTGGGCAAGAAAGAATCTCAACCCTAACTTTCTCAGAGAGTGGGAGTCCATCCTCCAAAGACTGCTTATTCCACTTTTGGATAGCTCTAATTGCTTCAAAGTTTTTCCTTACTTCAGACCAAAATCTATTTCTTTATAATTTTCTTCTGCTGCTTCTAGGGAGGGACCTGCCTATTCAGGACTAGGAAATGAGCCATTTAGAAAGGAGGTGAGCTATTTCTGCTGTCTTGATCAATGATTCTTCTACTTTTACCTGAAGCAATGATAAAGAAGATGAGTCTAAGTTGTTTGGAGTTAGGTGAGCAGACACATGGCATAATGGAAATTATATAGTATGAGGTCATATATATGACACATAGAATAATGTCATATGTATGGGTACATCAGCATAAGGTCACATGTGCAAACGGATGGTAAAAATTTTCTGGGAACAGTTGAAGCTTGTTCATAAACACCCAATTCACTTAACTGCTTTGTTTTCTGAAGAGTGATATTTCTGGCATCTTCTCCAGGGTGGGTCAGCCTGGGCAGCCCAGGGGACTGCTCCAGCCAGGGAGATGGGAGGTGGAGGCTTCACCCCAAATGACGAAGATAATTGAGGCAGAAAACACCCCACACTAACTTATTAATCTCTGCTGTCAGTGGGTGTGCCGGGGAGTTTCCCAGGATGTCAAAGACTGGAAAACAACAAGTTGTGGAAAAGTCCCAGGCAAAGGAAGGTTGGTGGCAAAAGGAAGAACATGTGAAGGCTCCCAATATTTCCTCTTTATATCTGACCAAGGACACCACGTAATGGCCAAACAATCTATTGAAAGTGTACCGTTGTGTCAAAATGGCTTCTTCAGGCTTCACTTCTTCGGGTCACTGCTGCTTCTATTCTTTCTGAGTGCAGAAAAGGCATGTGTTCCTTCATTCCTCAGTTTCCTTTTTTCCTAGTGATCTGTTTGACCACAATAGAGTCATAGAATAGAACCTTGAGGAAGGAAGGAAGGAAGGTAGGAAGGAAGGAAGAAAAGAAGATAGGAAGAAAAGAAGAAAGGAATGAAAGAAGGAAGGAAGAAAAGAAGAAAGGAAGGAAGGAAGATAGAAAGGAAGGAAGGAAGGTAGAAGGAAGGAAGGAAGGAAGGAAGGAAGGAAGGAAGGAAGGAAGGAAGGAAGGAAGGAAAGTAGAGAAAGGAAGGAAGGAAAGAAAAGAGGGAAGAAAGGAGGGAAAGAAAAGAGGGAAAAAAGGAGAGAGGAAAGGGGGGTTAACCCAAGAAAATATCTAGTTTAGCCCCCTCCAACCCCACCCCAAAATTTACAGAGGAAAAAACTGAGTTTGTGATACAATAGGAAGAGCACTAGATGTGGAGTCAAGAGGCACAGATTTGAATTATGGTTTTGTTACTACTTCTATGGGCCTGGACAAGTCATTTCCTCTCTAAACCTCATTTTACCCACCTACAAAATGGTTTAGCTTTAGGATCCCTTCCAATGTTTAATTCTTTGATCCTTAGGGATTTGCTGAAAGGTCTCAGATTAAATTAATTGTAAATCTGAAATCCGAATCCAGATCTTACTTCCAGTCTAATATCTTTCCCTCTCTCCCTCTCTCTCTCTTTCTCTCTTCCTCTTCCCTCCTTTCTCTCTCTCTCCCATCTCTCTGGCTTTGTCTGTCTGTCTGTCTCTCCACACACACACACACACACACACACACACACACACACACACACACACAATCCCCAACTTTTTTTTTTTTTGCCCTCTCTCATTTTGAGAAAACAAACCAGTGAATCAATGTATAGCAGAATAAACATACCTTCTGGGGTAGAGGAAGGTTGGGAAACCTATGCCATGAATAAATGGCTGTTCTATGGTAGGAGCACATGGGAGTTACATGTAGGAATTATTTGTCCATAGCTGCTAAGCCCAAGTCAGAAATTAAAGTTTTTGAGAGAAGAATTTCCCAAATAATGATACAACAACTAGCACATTTATAGAGTTCCTGCAGAAGTATATGGCAGAAGCAGTATATGTTCCCATTAAGCCCAAGTTTAAGAGTTTCCAAGTTCGGGTTAAAGGATCAGACTTAGAGAAAGAAGGGGATTTCTTGATGTAGAGTGTTCTCTGGAGAAAGAAGAGGATTATTCACTTAATTCCTGAGGAGCATTTTACTTGAGAGGAAAGCTAATGAGCTAACTCATTAGTTACCCAAACAGTGAAGTCCAACAAGAAGGAACTAATAGCTTGTTCAGAAAATAAAGTAAGTTTACCTTCTGGAGGAAGTCACAACCGTAAAGTGGTATGGTACCATGAGTCCTGGGAGGATTACTTAGGAGGACTTTGTTGTAGAGATCCCATTGGAATGACTAAGCTTGCCCTGATGCAATTCCAAGTTCCTTTTCCTTTCTGGGGAGTTGATAAGCTGAGTGCTTTAAGTTTTTCTCTATCATAGACTCCTGTGAATACTGTGAATTTTCTAAGATGCCCAATATCCAATTTGCATGTGCTACCTCAAATACTTATATGAGAATTGGGAGCCCATTTACACACATTTACCATAAATTCTAACTGAGCTTTATTTTGAACATTTCATTGAGTAATCTAGGCAAGAGATACTAGCCAAAGAAAGATAATTATCTTCTTGTATTAGATGGTGGGTTCCATGTGAGCTCAGAGTCTGGAAGTTAGAAGAGGTGTCCTGGCCTATATACTACATAATGCTTATTTTACTGATGTTCTTTTTTATATCACATCACTTCTCAATGACTTCTCTATCACTGCAACAAAGAACAGCTAAACAACCAAAGTAAACATGTCTAAAATGAATATACCTCATTCCACACCTAGAGTTCATGATCTCTCTACTGAATATTTTGCCAATAGTTTTCCTGAAGTTATGATCAATTACTGCAGTAATCAATGCAAGACTCATGGGCAGCAGGCCTAGGAGAAACAAAGAGGATGTTAGTGGTACTGGAGGTTCAGACACCTGGATTGCCTCTCCGTTGTTTATCTAAGCCTATGCCATAATCTGGGCAATATTATCTCTTTTGTTTTTCCTCTTGTGGATGGCTAAAATGACCTATGAAACAGAAAACAACTATAAGATTCTCACCGAGGCATGTATAATACAAAAGAGAATATATGTATGTATAAACCACAAATAAAGTATTATTAGAAGAAATAAAGATCATTTTTTATTAATGATTGTTGAGGCAGAAATTGATAGGAATAAGTAGGATATTCAAGGCAGTGAGAGTGACACCACAAAGATTAGAAGAGGGAAAGAAAGCACAGGCGGTTTCAGGAAATCATACCATAGGCTTCCAGAGTTATTTTGTGTAAGGCAATAGTGGGAAATAACTCTGGAGCAATATATTATGACCTGATTGTATAGGATAATCTATAACAGACTAAGAAATTTAGATTTCTTACTCTATATTTTATTTTATTATATTCTTGACTTATATAATAAGCCATGACACCGAAAATATTAGAAATGACATCAGCAATCCACCAAAGTCTTCTGATGTATCAACATGGTAAATGACCCAAGCATCTCATAGGCTTTGCCAATAGAACACATATTCTGAAAACTTTTCAGGCACGGACTGAATAAAGGAAAGCCTAAACTTAATTGAGAGAGACTTATTAAAAGAAATTTGGTCCTATTGAAAGAATTATTTTAATACAGAATTAATGATCTTTTATAGGAAGAGAGAGAGCTCACACTGATGCAATCCTGTCTCTTGACATTTGATGATGCTGTAAAATAATAGATTGTGATTGTATTTGCTACCTTGTTCTTGAGATTAATTAAAAAGAAGAGCCTTTATTTTCTGAGCCAAGAGAACTGAATGGGAAAAATAACCTTCAATTAGATAACACAAGAGAGCATAGGAATGATTGATGAAGGAAAGTCCCAAAGAAAACTAAGGAAATTGGAATGGAGTCCATAGTGGAAACTCTGAGAAAAAAATTTCCCTTTAAAATCCCTTTAAATTTAAAATTCCCTTTAAAAATCAAAGGGAAGGAAAAGAGAGAGGATAGGTAAAGAGATTTTGAAATGTGGAAGAGGGAAACAGGAGGAGCGCTCAGATACTGCAGAGGTCAAATGATATTCTGAGTAAGGAACCAAGAGAGAATGTGATGGATGGAAGTAGAGCCAGCAGATTGAGAGAGAGCAAAAAGTTTGGAACAGTCACTAGCAGGAATGCAATAGGAAAAGAGCAAAGTAAAAGGATTGTTGAATAGCCCTTTCCGCTGAGAACTTGAGAATCCAAGCAGCATCCATACATATGTTTTGTAAATAAAAAGCTTTAATTAAAAAAAAAAAAAAAAAAGAATCCAAGCAGCACAAACCTGTGGTGACTTAGGATGGACAGGAGAGGGTGCCATGAGCCCAGGCGTCTAGAGTATGAAAAACCTCTCTGTCCCAAACTTGAACCAGTCTCAATGCATCTTTTGCCTGTGAATCTGGTCTCCAAAAGCAAAGCCACAATCAAACACTCCCTTCATCCCACCCATCCCTAATTATAAACAGAAGCTGACAAGGGGCTCTCAGTTCTAGGCAGCTTTTCAGTTTGCTTCTCATATGACTGCCCCTAATGACAGTTTAGGAGATGGGATTCAAAGAGTCAGCCACATAAGAAGCTAACCAATAGTTTATCAATCAGTCAATCAACAAGTTTTTATTAAGTCCCTACTATGTGCCAGGCACTGAACTTGGCACTAGAAATATAAATTTAAAAAATAAAACAACCCTTACTTGCAAGGAATTTATATTCTAATGGAGGAGAAAAGAACATATACAATACAATATATTTCTATATATGTATATGATGTACACACATATACATACATAGATAATTTAAATACAAAATAGTTTGGGAGAGAGACCACTACTAGTTCAGGGATGCTTTGCCCAGAAGGTTCTTCTTCTTTTTTGATTCCTTCCTTCCTTCCTTCCTTTCTCTTCCTTCCTTCCTTCCTTCCTTCCTTTCTTTTCCTTCCTTCCTTCCTTCCTTCCTTCCTTCCTTCCTTCCTTCCTTCCTTCCTTCCTTCCTTCCTTTCTTTCTCTTCCTTCCTTCCTTCCTTCCTTCCTCCTTCCTTCCTTCCTTCTTCCTTCCTTCCTTCCTTCCTTCCTTCCTTTCTTCTTTCCTTCCTTCCTTCCTTCCTTCCTTCCTTCCTTCCTTCCTTCCTTTCTTTCTTTCTTTCTTTCTTTCTTTCTTTCTTTCTTTCTTTCTTTCTTTCTTTCTTTCTTTCTTTTTCTTTCTTTCTTTCTTTCTTTCTTTCTTTCTTTCTTTCTGTCTTTTCCTACTTCTCTCCTCCTTTTCCTCCTCCTCCTCCTCTTCTTCTTCTTCTTCTTCTTCTTCTTCTTCTTCTTCTTCTTCTTCTTCTTCTTCTTCTTCTTCTTCTTCTTCTTCTTCTTCTTCTTCCCTGAGTGACCAGAAGAACCTTAGTCTCATACCCTTTGATCCTGTCTTTACTGGGTCTGTATCCCAAAGAAATCATAAAACAGGGAAAAGGACCCACATATGCAAAAAATGTTTGTAAAAGGTTTTTTTGTACTGGCAAGGAACTGGAAACAGAGTGGATATCCATCAGTTGAGAAATGGCTGAATAAGTCATGGTATATGAATGTTAGGGAATATTATTGTTTTATAAGAAATGATCATTAGGCTGATTTCAGAAAGTCCCAGAGAGACTTACATTAACTGATGCTGAGTGAAGTGAGTAGAATCAGGAAAACATTGTACACAGCAACAAGATTATACAATGATCAATTCTAATAG
This sequence comes from Antechinus flavipes, assembly GCF_016432865.1. NCBI lineage: Eukaryota > Metazoa > Chordata > Mammalia > Dasyuromorphia > Dasyuridae > Antechinus > Antechinus flavipes. The sequence continues at coordinate 436,455,896 of NC_067399.1, forward strand.
ACATGGCTCTTTTCAACAGAGGTTATATGGGCCAATTCTAATAGACTTTTGATGGAGTGAGTCATTTGCATCCAAAGAGAGGACTATGGGGACTGAGTGTGGATCACAACATAATATTTTCACCTTTTTGTTCTTGTTTGCTTCCATTTTGTTTTCTTTCTCATTTTTCCTTTTTCTGATCTGATTTTTCTTGTACAAAAAAAAGGTGGAGGTGAGGGGAAAGGAGGGAGAAAACAATTTGAAACACAAGGTTTTTCAAGGGTGAATGTTGAAAATTTTCTCTGTATATGTTTTGAAAATAAAAAGCTATAATTAAAAAAAAAAGAAGAACCTTAGCTTCCTGGACCAATCAAGTGTCAGGGACACCTTCCTTGCCTTTTAGGGGAAAACTAGCCTGGCATAAAGTGGCAGGGACCTTAATTGATACTGCTCTTTCCACACAATAATTTTTTCCATCCATGACCTTGTGACAGAGTCATCATCATCCAACCTTTTGATGTTTTCTTTAACCAAGATTTCAGGAAGCTTACCACACAGAACAGTGTAGCAGATATTCCCAGGGAGACATATTACAGAGAAACACAAACAGAGACATACAAGGAAAATCATCAAAGCAGAGGCTATTCAAAGCCATATTGCTCTGTCCCAAAGAGACCTCATTATCTTTTTTGAGTTCTCTCTTGTCAACACACTTAGTTCTATGGTCACAATATAAAATCCAATCTAGCAGCAAATTGCAAGAGATCCAGGCAAATTGCCTGCTGGTAGTCTGGTGAGAGTAGGAGAGATGTGCCACATGAAAACTGCTTTTTTAATGAGTAGATGTCTATCAACTGAGGAATAGCTGAATAAGTTATGGTGCATGAAAGTAATGGAATATTATTGTTCTATAAAAAAATGATGAAAAAGCTGATTTTAGAATGTCCTGGAGGGATTTACACAAACTGATGTGTAACTAGTGAAACAAGCAGAACCAGGAATATATTGTACACAGTAACACAATAACAATCTTTTTTCAAGATTGTTTGAGGATCAACTATAAAAGACTAGGTTCTTCTCAGCAGTTCGGTGATCCAAGGAAATCCCAATAAACTTTGGATAGAAAACGCCATCTGCATCCAGAAAGAGAACTATGGAGACTAAATGTAAACCAACATATGCTGTGCTCACTCTTTTTTCTTTTTCTTCTGTTTTTTTTTTCCTCTTGTGGTTTTTCTCTTTTGTTCTGATTTTTCTCTCCAAACATGATTCATAAAAAATGTGTAAAAAATTAATGTACATATATAATCAGAAAAAAACAATTAAGACGGAAAAAGAAAGAAAAGAAAAAAGAAAACTGCTTTTCTGTTTCTACAGCTTTACTACTCTGTCTCTCTGGTCACAGAAACTAAGCCCAAAGTTCTTTCCACTATACAACTCTCAGTACTAATAAATGCTAGCATTTATGAGCACTTAAAATTTGCAGAACATTTTACAAATATCTTGTTTTATCCTCACAACAATCTTGGGAGATAGGAGTATTATTATTCCCATAATACAGATGAGGAAACTGAAACAAACAGGCAGAAATTAAATGATTTGTCCAGGCTCAGGGCTAGTAAGAATCTGAGGCTACAATTAAGTCCATACCTTCCTGGCTCCAGGTACAGTATTCACTGTATTACCTAGCTACCTCACTCAACACCTACAAATGGAGGCCAGTCACTTCTTGGGGAAAAACCATAGAGAAGATTCCTACTCATCTATAGGTAGGAGCAGGTCCCTAAAAGTTCTCTTCTACCTTTGGTGTTCTATGATTTAATAATCTCTGTTAATATCTTTAAATATCTTTTGAGATGAAGCTTTGCTTTTTAGTGGAGCACAGTGTGTATATATGTGTATAACCTATGTATCAGCTGAGAAGAGATGGAGAGAATTTAAACTTAAAAATATAGCAATAATGGCATCTTTATGTGGCTTGTGGCTTACCTTCACCCAAAGAGTCTCTGTCTACCTTTTTGGCAGCCTCTAAATTTAGCTCATTTCAGATTAATTAAGCCAAGGACATAGTTCAGAAGGCGTAAACAGCATAGCAGAAGGGTGTAGAGGGAGGGTGGCTAGCTCACCTGCTAGAAACCAACATACCCACTAGGTATATTTGAACATAAACATTTAATACAAAAATAGATATAAGAGAGACCTTTGTTCACCATTAATTAACCTTTGAGAGGCAGACTCATGTCTGGATAGACAAGGACTCTCTTTGAACTAAAGATGCCAGAAAACTTCAGAATAAAGAGGATGTTCTCTGGGAAAGGCTCCTGACTGTGACTTCCCAGAAGGTCTGTGCATGAGGTATGCACGGTAGAAACGTCTCTCTGGCAACATTTAAAGAGCCAGATAAAAAAAGAGGCAGAAGAGAAGGAAACTGTTGAAATGTGGAGGAGGGGAAGAAACAGACATTCCAAGATTTTTCCTTTCTCCTATCACTTTGTAGATGATGGAGTATTTCTCTATAGCAAAGAATGTTTTTATTTCTGATAAAAGTAATATGGAACAGAATAACATCATCAGCTGTGAAACTTCACCATATTTTCCCTCAACAGTATTTTATTTTTCCAAATACACATAAAGATAGTTTCCAACATTCATTTTTGCTATTTTCAGAACTTCTTTCTTTTTTTAATAATAGCTTATTCTCAAAATATATGCAAAGATAGTTTTCAACATTCACCCCTGCAAAACCTCATGCTCCAAATTTTTCTCCTTCCCTTTCCCCTCCCTCTCCCCTAGATAGCAAGCAATCCAATATATGTTAAACACCAAAATTCATTTTTGTAAAATTTTGTGTTTCAAATTTTTCTCCCTCTCCCCAAGATAGCAAGCAATCTGATATAGGTTTAAAATGTATAATCCTTTTTTTATATACAATAGTTTCATGTATAATCCTTTTTAAAGTATTTCCATATTTGTCATATAGAGCAAGAAAAATTAGACCAAATGGGGAAAAAAACCTTAAGAAAGCAAAAGCAAGCAAAGAAAGAAAGAAGATGAAAATACTGTGCTTTGATCCACTTTTACTTTCTATAGTTCTCTGTCTGGATGTGGATGGTATTTTCCATCCAAAATTTCTTTAAGTATGTGATGGCCTCAGGACCCCAGAAACTATAGCAACAGACTCCAATAATAACCTTTGTAAAGGGCTCTAAGTTTTGCAAAACAAACTTTGCACTTTACATGTTATCTCATCTGATTCTCACAACAACTTTGTGAAGTAGATACTATTGTCTCCCTTTCACAGCTGAAGAGACTGAGGCCAAAAGAGAGCTTGCCCAGAATCACACAACTACTTTTTGAACTCTTGTCTTTCCCAAGCCCAGCCCTCTTCACTGCTTCAACTAATAGTTCTCTACTACTCTCTGTAAGTCACTGAGCTATTCCTTCCCTCTTAATGTGGGAAGATGGAAACATTAATGAAAGTGAAGTCCTATGCATTGAAGGGACATATGGAAATATTGGATTTTAGCCTGGGATAGGAACAAAGATTGGAGTGGAAATGATGGCCCTATTTGGTGTTGTTTGATGCTTCTTAATAATACAGCATTATCTATTTTAAGTAAATTATTATTTTTGTACTAGGATGTGAATTCAAATGAATCACAGAATCACATCATTTGACATTTGGAAGGGACTTGTTCAGCAAGCACACAAGGAAATCCCCACTACATGGACAAGTGGTCATCCAGCCTGTTTGTAGTCTTCCCAACAGGAAGAAAGCATACACACACACACACACACACACACACACACACACACACACACACTCTCACCCCTCTCCTGAGGCAAGCTGCTCTACTTTTGAATAGCTCTAATTATCAGGAAATTTTTCCTAACGAAAAGCTCAAATTTCCTCCTTGATCACTTCTACCCAATACTATTGAGTCTGGTTTGGGGACTACAAAGAAAAAATTGAATTCCTTCTTGACACAAGAGCCCTTCTTTGAAGAAAAGAGGAAGGCAGTCAGGGTTAATGAATTGTCCAAGGTCTCCTATCTGGTAAATGTATGAAATCATATTTGAACTCAGATGCTCTTATTATAGGATATAGCTCTAGTGCTCTATCCACTGTGCCAACTAACTGCTCTCCTTCAAATACTTTGAGATATAGATACTATAATAGATAATAGATAGCTATTATGTGTGTTCTCTTTCCCCTTTTCCCTCCAGCCTTAACATACACAGTAACTCCAGAGAGAGCCTCACATGCCATGGACTAGGGCTGGGGTCAGGAAAGATCTAAGTGCAAATCTAGCTTTACACATTTTCTAGCTGTATGACCCCTAAGAAAGTCACTTAATTTGTGGCTGCCTAACTTTTTTTGTCTGTAAAATGGGGATCAGTAAGAAGACGTACCTCTCAGGGTTGTTGTGAGGATCAAATGAGATAATATTTGTAAAGTATTTTGCAAACCTTAAAGCCTGATATAAATACTAGCTTTGCTGCTGCTGCTGCTGCTGTTGGAAACTCATGATCACATTGAAATCTTTCTTAAACTGTGATGACTGAAACTGGATACATTAATTCAGAGTTATGAGAACAGATCACAAGAGGTCTATCACCTGCCTATTCCTAGAAGCTATGTTAACTCTGTTGATTTATTCTGAATTTGCACTCCATTAAAAAAAAAAACAACAGATTTTTTCAGAACAACTTCTGTCTATCCATTTGCAAAGGTGTATCTCTCTCATTTTATACTTGTGAAACTGATCCATCCAGTCCAATGTTCTAGGCTACCATGATCATTTTGGATCCTTAACGCAATTATTTAATGTTCTATCAATCCTCCCAGCTTTTAGTCATATGCAAAAATGTATATATGAGCTTGCCTTCTCTATGTTTATCCAAGTCATTAATAAAAATAAAAATTTGGCACAGGGCCAAATACAAATCTTGAGAATATTCCCCACTAGAGACTTTTTACCATATTGACTCCAAAACATAATAATTACTCTTGGAGCCTAGTCATGCATCTAGTTTTGAACCTATCAGATTATCTAATCTGTATCTTATTATCTTCACAACAGGAGTGTGAAATACTTTGCTAAAATCCATCCATAGCATTTCTTTTATATACACAGTTAGTAGTCCTGTCAAAAAGAAAAAAAGAGGTTAATCTGGTATGATCTGTTCTTAAAGAAGCCATGCCAACTACTGGCAAACCACCTTTTTCTTTTTTTAGACACTTAGCAATCATCTCTTTAAGATCTATTCTAGAATTTTCCATAAGAATTAAATTTAAAAGGGGCAGCTAAGTGCCGCATGGATAGAGCACCAGTCCTGAAGTCAGGAGGACCTGAGTTCAAATATGAGCAAGTCACCTGATCCCAATTGCCTCAGCAAAAAATAAATAAATTAAATTAAATTTAAATTAAAAAAATAATTAAAAATGAATTAAATTTAAAGTTACTACTTTGGCAGGATTACATTTGCTTTTCTCCAGTTTTGTAGTTCCTCTCCTGTTTTCTATACTCTCAAAAGTTTTTGACAGTTGTTCAGCAAACACTTGGATAAACATATAGAAGGCAAGCTCATATACATTTTTGCATATGACAAAAAGCTGGGAGGATAGATAGCACATTAGATAATTGAATTAATGAATTAAATAATTGAATGACACATCAAACAATTGAAGCAGGTGACTTGTGGGAGAGGAGAAAACTTAGGGCTCATGAGCATTAACCAGAACATAATGAACTCAAAATAGGCTATGGAAGATTGGAAGGAGGTAGGGATAAATGTACAGGAAAGGATGTAAATGAGGCTGAGTTCAATATTAAGGTGCATTCTCACAATATAAATAGTGAAAGCTCTGATTGGCAGTGAAATGGAAACATCTTTAGACCTCCACTCTGTACTTATCAGCCCCTGCTCATGTGTAGAATTCAGTCAGGTTTCCATAATTCCTCCAGTTCTCACCTTTGTATAAGAAGTCACAGTCACTGGTCTGACATTCAGTGCCTCTGACTTTCTTACTCTCATCATTTCATCACTTTACCTAGTTTAAGGATAGGGCTTCATTGATTATCCCCACTCCACTTAAAAGTAATTACATTTTGTTAGTTAAGAATACTTCTCTTAAAAATGGTTCATTACTTTTGTCTTTTAAATAACAAGCATTTTTTAAAATTAATCTATCCCTTCCACTATTTCAGATTGAGCAAAACAGAAGCAAAGTCTTCCCTACAAATTCCTAATTAGCCATGTCCAAAATGGTATGTCTCTCTGTATTTTAATTTCATCTTCATTCTTTTGACCTCATAGTTTACTATTATGCTGACAAAAAATTCTAGTCTTGCAAAATCATTTTTCTCTATAATGTTATTTCTGTTGTGTAATTTGTTTTCATATTTATGCTCATTAGTTCTTTTTTCTTCATTTTTTTCTTTTTAATAGATAAGGCATTTGAACAAACTAATTTATCAGTTTAAGCAAACATTTATATATATTATATGTATTTTTAATTAAAGCTTTTTATTTACAAAGTATATGCATTTGTTGGTGGAGTTGTGAACGAATCCAGCCATTCTGGAGAGCAATCTGGAATTATGCCCAAAAAGTTATCAAACTGTGCATACCCTTTGATCCAGCAGTGTTTCTATTGGGCTTATACCCCAAAGAGATACTAAAAAAGGGAAAGGGACCTGTATGTGCCAAAATGTTTGTAGCAGCCCTGTTTGTAGTGGCTAGAAACTGGAAAATGAATGGATGCCCATCAATTGGAGAATGGCTGGGTAAATTGTGGTATATGAATGTTATGGAATATTATTGCTCTGTAAGGAATGACCAGCAGGATGAATACAGAGAGGCTTGGAGAGACCTACATGGACTGATGCTAAGTGAGATGAGCAGAACCAGGAGATCATTATACACTTCGACAACGATATTGTATGAGGATGTATTCTGATGGAAGTGGATTTCTCTGACAAAGAGACTTAACTGAGTTTCATTGGATAAATGATGGACAGAAACAGCTACACCCAAAGAAGGAATACTGGGAAATGAATGTGAACTATTTGATTTTTGATTTTCTTCCTGAGTTATTTTTACCTTCTGAATCCAATTCTCCCTGTGCAGCGGGAGAACTGTTCGGTTCTGCAAATGTGTATTGTATCTAGGATATACTGCAACATATTTAACATATATAGGACTGCTTGCCATCTTGAGGGGGGGGGAGGAGGGAGGGAGGAGAAAAAACGAAACATAAATGATTGCAAGGGATAATGCTGTGTAAAAATTACCCTGGCATGGATTCTGTCAATACAAAGTTATTATTAAATAAAATTAAATTTAAAAAAAAACCAAAGTATATGCATGGGTAATTTTTCCAACATTGATCCTTGCAAAATCTTTTGTTCCAAATTTTCCTCTCCTTTCCCCCATCCCCTCCCTTAGCTGGCAGGTAGTCCAATACATGTTAAATGTGTTGAAATACATGTTTCAATATATGTATACATATTTATACAGTTATCTTGTTGCACAAGAAAAAAGAGATGAAGAAGGAAGAAAAAGGAAAAACTGAAAAAGAAAACATAATGCAAACAAATAACAATGGAAAGAATGAGAATGTTATGTTGTGGTCCACACTCAGTTCCCACAGTTCTTTCTCTGGGTGTAGATGGCTCTCTTCATCACTGAACAAGTGGAATTGGTTTGAATCATCTCATTGTTGAAGAGAGCCATGTCTGTCAGAATTGACTGTTGTATATTCTTGTTGTTGCCATGTATAATGATCTCCTGGTTCTGCTCATTTCACTCAACATCAGTTCATGTAAGTCTCTCCAGGCTTCTCTGAAATCATCCTGTTGGTTATTTCTTATAGAACAATAATATTCCATAGCATTCAGATAACATAATTTATTCAGCCATTCTCCAACTGATGGGTATCCACTCAGTTTCCAGTTCCTTGCCACTATGTGGATCCCTTACCCTCCTTTAAGATTTTTTGGGATATAAGTCTAGTAGAAACACTGCTGGATCAAAGGGTATGCACAGTTTGATAACTTTTTGTATGCTCATTAGTTCTTAAAGGTTCCTCTAGAAGTATCTAGATCATCATTTATTATCATAAAATAATATTGCATTATATTCATTGACTACAACTTCTTTAACTATTCTCCAAAAAAAAAAAAGAATGCCTCTTAATTTCCAAATTTTGGGCTAGTCTGGGGGGAAGAGAAAGCTTTATTTTTGTACCTTTAGATAACTCTTTCTTTGATTTCTGCTCAGTAGAGGTCCAGTAATGTTATAATAGGGAAGGGTATGATGGTTTGCTAATGTTCTGGGCAAATGTTCCAAATTGCTTTTCAGGTGGACCAATTCACAATTTCATTAACAGTGTACCTGTTTTCCCACAGCACTTCCACCATTTGTCATTTTCCATCTTTGTCACCTTTTCCAATCTGATAGTTATGAGATTGAACTTTAAAGTTGCTTTAATCTACATATCATCTACATCTCATTTATTAGCAAAGAAGCATTCTTCTGTGATTTTTAATAGTTTGATTTCTCCCTTTGAAAGTTATTTCATATTCTCTGACTATTTCTTTATTGAGAAATGGTTCTTATAAATCTTATAGTTTTTTATATATATATATAGGATATAAGATCTTTATTAGAGATTTATTCCAAAGATATTTTCCAGTTACTCTTTTCCCTTCAAATTTTTAATGTATATGTGTATGCAGTATTTGTTTGTTTAAAAACTTCTAAATTTTATATATTCAAAACTGTTCATTTTTTCTTATGTGATACTTTCCATCACTTGCTTAGTCTTCCCTTAGCCAAGAACCTGAAAGATGATTTCTTCTCAAAGAAAACTTCTTGATTGAATTAAATTAGAATTGGGTATAAACACATCCTGTATTCCTTCTTGAATCAATCATAGTCATTATGTGAAGGAGTTTGTCTTATTCTGAGAACTTGTACAAAAAGATAGTGCTATCTCAGAATTAATGAGGGACTATAAAGAACTAGAAGAAAAGAAAAAAAGAGTAGGGTCATACAGAGCTGAGCCAGAAAGAAACAGCAACCCAATGAGGGGGAGAGGGAAGGTGGACTCAATGGCAGAGAAAGGCTAAATGGAGGAAGGATCTTCAGAACAGAAAATTTGGGTCAATGTCATTGTTATACCCACCTACTCAAAGACCAAGGGATTTTCAAAAAAAGTTCGACTCTCCAACTTTCACCTTCAGTACCATCTATTCGTAGCCACTGTATTCTGCCACTTCATTACCTAATGTGCCTGTCAACGTGAATTTTGTCTCAAGCACAAAAAAGTCAGAGATCTCTGTCTCTGTCTCTCTGCCTGTCAGTCTCTCTCTTTATATAGATACACACACATGCATATATGTACATGTATATATGTACACACACATTTATATGTTCTTATGTCTATATTAACTTGGAAGATCAGATCAAGATTGGTTAATAATCCAGTCTACTCTGTTAAGTTATATGACATCAGTATTGTCTCCAGCACTATCTTAAACAAGAGGATGTATATATGTGTATGTATGTCGGTATGCACATGTATGTGTATGTCTCTATGTATGTATAATATGCACATATATAATTTTTATGTATGTATAAATTAAGTCAAAGAGCCAAATCTTTTTTCTAAATATTAGAAATTTTTCCTAGCTGGGAGTTCAGAGCAATTGGGATTATACACTTAAACTTAAAATTCGTTTATAATTCCCTAGAACCACATAAATTAGGACCATTATATTGCCCTGAGGCTAAAATCAATTCAATTATTGTAATGCCAATTTATGCTAGATATCTTTTCCCCAACCCTCTTCTTCACAATTGACCTCTTCTTCAATCAGCACCAGCACACTAACCACAGCAATACAGGAAATAAAGTTTTTGCTGTATTTTAATCAGTGTATTCATCTTTCTTTCTTGAAGGCTTGGTGGGGGGAAAAGGAGTATGTTGCATGAAGTAATGAGTTTGGAATTTTAGCAACTTATTCATCCCTATTGCCTCACTAACTTCCTATCTGTTAACTTATCTATAAAATTATAGGGTTGGATAGAAAAGGGGCTTTTTGCTTTTTTTTTTTTAAGTTAAAGGATAATTTAGGTATTCTGGCAAAGGATAATATTTAATCCTGAGGATGCCTATTCCTTCATCTAGGATGCTGGCCCTTCCCACATTTCTTCTTAAATCTTTATCTATCTAGGGTCTGGATTTAGGCTTGACTCTTTTTAGAAGTTTCCCTCAGTTCCTTCTATCCCTTCTGAGCCCAGATTCAAAGAAAGCTGGCATCAGTGAGAGTAGGGAATACTTCTCAGAGAAGTTGGACCTGAAGTTAAGCCCTGAAAGGATGGGAGAGGACGCAGGGCAGAGTTTTAGGTCAGCATTCTTGGTGAAGTAGAAAATAGCCTATAGCTCTATAAGTGTCCTGTTTAGATTAATCCTGGAGACATTGTCATCAAGATAAGCTGGCCTAAGAGAGTTAGTGTGGATATTAACTAGTTTTGGTTTGGTTTCGGATTATGAAGGGTTAAGCATAGAGAGGATTCATGGTCATGGTCAGTCATTTATTAGGAAGGAAACTACAGAGGATTCATGGTCAGACAATTTGGTCGTGGTCAGTTACAAGAAAACCAAGAAATAGGGACTGGCACATGGATGTGGAGGCTCGCTGGAATAGAAACTCTAAGTAAAAAGTCCCACAGGAGCATTACTTTCTGAGTGGGTTTCCTAGAAAGGTTGAATTTGTCATAACTCACAAATTAAGGAATATTCTGATATAGTCCAAGGACACATAGGAAGAGGTGATTCTGGCCTGAACACCATCACTGAACAGTCTGGAAGTCCAGTGAGTTAGCAGTTACAGGAAATTGCTCATCTGGATTCAATCATGTCTCTCCCACACCCTCAGAGCTACTATAGCCTGGGCTGCTTCAAGAGTAGCTTCAACTCTAAGCTTCCTGTTTAGGCAATTTGAGTGTTAAATACACAAACATTGTACCCGCTGATCCCCAGCAAGCCACCACTGGCCCTCTGGGTATAGGTGAGACCTGAAAAACTCTGGGAACTCTATCTTTCCTCATGTATCATTCCCTTGTACAATAAGAATGCTCACCGGCTTCACAGAATCATGTTATTTCCAATCAGGAAAGACTCTTAACCAAATCAGTTCCCTAAGAAGTATGTCCTCTTCAAGATGTAGCCATCTTGCTTCTTCTTGTAGATCTCCAGTAATGGAGAACATCCCACCTTCTGAGGTAATCCATTCCATGTTTGGATAGCTCTAATGATTTGAAAGATTTTCCTTATGTTAAGCCAAAGTCTTACCTTTACAACCTTTCACCTCTTGTTTCTAGTTCTGCCCTTTGGGGCCAAACAAAAAACGTCAAACTCCTCTACTCCATGGCAACCCTTAAAATACTTATAGAGAAATATCGTGTCTCTCCTTAGTTTTTCTCTGACTCCTCCTGGCTAAAGAACTATATCCCTCAATATTCCTCATAGAACAGATTTTTTTTTAAAAGTAGAACAGGGACTGGCACAAGTCCAGAATGCATCAGCACGCTCCCTGGTGCAAATTCCCAAGCTGGAGAAGCTTAAGAACCTGATTCCAAGGAGTCCTGATGACGTGCAATGGAAATGCCTTGGAGAGACTTGAGTGTGTATCAAGTACACGTTCTGTAACTGGTTTCCATCTGTTTATCACATGTTCTAAGAAACTTTTTCAATCATCTGTGTAACTGGAACTGGGAGTGTCTTCAAAAAGTCATTAAAAAGTGGGTAAAACTAGCTATGGGGGAAAAGTCTGGGGAAAAGTCTCTTCAAGAGACTGACTATCTTAAGATGTAACAACGGGGCTGGTGATATTTATATAGCTACACTTGGCATCCAAATTATGTGCTATATCCATAATTACTTAATTAATCACTTGGCAGTATTTGGTTCTCTTTAGATGGCAGATGCCAAAGAACAACCCAGGTGTAGGATGACATACCACACATACACCTGGTACCTATTACCCATACTACTTCTTTGTCATGTATGCATCAGCGTAACTTCCCAAAAACTGAAAAATGATATTTTCCATTGCTATAACTCAAGTAAAGGCTATTAAATGGTACAGTGGATAGAGCACCAGATCTGGAATAAGGAGGACCTGAGTTCAAATCCAGCCTTAACCCTATTTATCTCAGTTTCCTCATCTGTCAAATGAGCTGGAGAAAGGAATAGCAAGTTACTTCAATATCTTTTCCAAGAAAATCCTAAATAAAGAGACTAAAAGTCAGTCATGACTAATATGATTGAACAACAAGAATATCCCAAGTGGAGTTCTTTTACCTTATAACTTCTCACTCTGAATCAATCCTTTGTTTTATTGATTCTCATTATGGCAGGTTCCCTTAAACTCTGATCTATGTTCCTCCAAATTTTTCCCCCTGCCACTGAGAATGAGTAGGAAGAAAAAATTGTCTAAGGTATCCTAAGCTTGGTCAGATTCCATACTTAGTAAACTGGCAAGGGTACAGAATGTCAGAATGGAAGCCCACAAGAACTGGGAGACTCTTTCCATCAATGTTATTCCACCAAGTCATGATCTCCATATCCATAGAGGATTCTACGAGGAGTGGTGATTGCTAAACTCTGGCTTTATCAGCAAGGGTGGATAAGTACAGAAACCAAAAGTCCCAGTCCATGACCACATCAGATCAGGGCAGGGAGGTGAATGAGTATTCTATTGCTTTGAGGCTGAAGATCTTGTCAGATGGTTACTTCATTAGCGCATGCACTAGGCTGCCCCCAATCTTGGGGAGTAGACCTCCTTGGCTTGAACTCTGCAGCCTAATTGCTGGAATTTCTTTGTTTTTTTTTTTTCTTACTCTTTTGAATACTGACATTCTAAGAAACTTTGGCTCTTGATCCACCCCAGCCTATGATTTATGCTTATTTATTTTGAATTCTATTTTGGACCCTACCCTTCTTCTTCTCTGGAAGAGGCTTTCCCTCAGTCCTAGTTTTACCAAATCACTAGTATGTGTTTTTTTTTTGTTTTTGTTTTTGTTTTTTATGTAAAAGAACAATAATGAAGATCTTAGACTGGACAGATAGGTAGATAGGTTATTGATTATGCTTTAGCATGTGAGAAACAGTCTCTAAAGTCTCTTTCAGGTTTATGTTCTATGTCCAGAAATTATTATAAAAGAGATGAAATATGCTAGGGAGAAAAGAAACTACCAAAAAAAAAAAACCCTGCTTTCTTGGTTGAAGGTCAAGGAGATGGTGAAAGACAAAAGGTCACAAGCATCAGTGCTGACTCTTCCAAAGCCAACATACCTGAGGTCCCGACAAAAAATAGATTTTCTCTTCCAGAGAACAGAAGGGGATCTAAGAAGGTAGTTGCCCAAGGTAGGAAACAGTCCAGTATGCCCTCCATTACTACACACTGCTTTGTGAGAGGAATGTCCTTAAATTCCTATCTCCTTTCAGATCCCTGGTGGTGTTAAGCCAAGGAGACAACAGGTCAGATGTAGAGAACAAAGAGAACTCTTAGACAGCCAGAGCTTTAGCTCCTGCATGGTCATGGTCACTAAAGGATGAGGTCAGGGACAGGGGATAACACAATTTCAAAAAATTGAAAACATTTCATGATTTTTCTCTTCAGAAGAAATAGTTTCCTGGTTCTGGCTGATAAGGACATGAATCCTCTCAATAGAGGAGACAAGGAATCACTTTGGAATTATTATTCCTAATGACTTGCATTCTGCATCCCTTTACCCCCCCCCCCCAAAAAAAAAGGAAGATCTCTTGGATGGCTGAATGGAGGTTGAATTAGACACTTCCTAGAGCTGCAAGGGACCTAAGATATCATCTAATCCAACCTCCACATTTTCCCAATGATAAATATGAACTCCAAGGAGTTTAAGTGACTTCTTCGATGTTACACAGGCAGTAAACCTGAAGGGTTTAAAGGGTGGGAAGGAGAATAGGTCGAAGGAAAAAAAAAAAACAGAAAAAATTACCCATAATGAGTATGGTCCCAGGTGATAGGTTGACATTGGTGTAATATTCCATATGTTTTCAGACCTTTAAAAATATATTGATCAGTTTTGCCTATTTTTCTCTCCTTTCTCTTTTTTTCTTTCAAAAAAATTCTTTATCCCATGGAATGATTCTGAGAGAAGAGAGAGAGAAAGAAATGTAGAGGGAAATAATGTAAAAAATGATATAAATACATTTTTAAAAAAGCATAGCTATTTGAAGTTAGGAACTATCTTGCTTTTGTATTTATCTACTTAGGGCTTATTTCAATGCATGATACATTGTAACTACTTATTTGTTTTCTTTTGGGCACAGACATGAACTTTCTTTTCATTCTGAAGTCAATCAGAACCCAAACAATGACCAAATGGAGTTTGGCATGGGACCTATTGGTGGCCAATCCAATGAGATTCAGACTGGTATTGGTTTAAGTCATGATCCCTATAAAGGAGGAAAGCTTTATCTATTGATTTAGATTTTCTGATGAGGTGAAAGAGGAGATTCTTTGCCTCAGTTGCTACCTAGCCTTAATCACTGAATGGGTATGGTCTTAGTCAAATTGAAACTTGTCGAAGACCTTTGCTTAAAAAGTCCAAGGTTTCCCATTTCATCCAGGGCTATCTCCAGTCATCCAGGATGGCTCTGGAGGGGAAAGCAAGGCAGATGACCTCCCACAGCTCTCCTTCACTTAAATCCAATTCACTTGCATGTCATGATATCATCTCCCTGATGTCATTGTCCTCTTCTAGAATAAAGGACAAACAATAATAACCATTTCAAAAAGCAATTTGCAATTATGCTAAGAAAATGACCAAGATAGATGTATCAATCAACCCAGAGGTTCGAATGTTAACATTTACCCTGAAAAAGTCAAAAACAGAAAGAAAGGTTCCACATACGTCAAAATATTTATGGTAACACTTTTTTTTATAGTGGCAAAAACTTGTAAACAAAGTAGATGCCTTTGGATTGGGGAATGACCAAAAAAACTTGTGCATTACATGAATGTAATGGAATATTATTAAGCTATAAGAAAGGATGAATGTGAAGAATACAGAGAAGGAAGGGAAGATGTATGTGAATTGCTGCAGAACCAAGACAATAATATGTATCTCAGTTAAAACAGCCTAACTGGAAAGAATAGCAACAAAACTGTTGTGTGATCATAATGACCACAAGATGAGAAAACATCCCTCTTTTTCTTTTTTTGTAAGAGTGGGGGATTATGGCCATAAAACACTGTATATGCTATTAGACTCAGTTGATTTTGGTTAATTTTAATGAGATGCTTTTCTTCTCTCTTTTTTTTTTTTTTCATTGCTGGAGAGGGATGGATCTTTGACTAGGGAGTCAAAACATAATTGAAAATGAAACAATATAAGAACCAAAGATACCAATAATTTTAAATAAGATTTTAAAAACAAATGGACAACTAGGTGGCACAGTAAAAAAAAAAAAAGTGCTGAGCTTGGAGTCAGGAAAATCTGAATTTAAATGTGGCCTCAGACATGTACTATCTGTGTGACCCTAGGCAAGTCACTTAACTCTATTTGCTTCAGTTTTCCTCATCTGTAAAATGAGCTAGAGAAGGAAAATAGCAAAGCATTCCGGTATCTTTGTCAAGAAAACCCCCAAATGGGATCATGGAGAGTCAGACATGACTGAAACAAATGAATGACAACTAAGAAAATAAGAGTATCTACCTGGGAAAGAGCTGATCATGAGAACATGGAGAGGTTTTAAACAAGGAATGCCATGAAGTTCTTAGGATCATAGATTTAGAAATGGAAGAAACCCTAGAGGTCATTATGTCCAACTCCTTCATTTTTCAATAAGGAAAATGTAGCTCAGGTTAGTTGTGACTTATTTAGGATCATACAGACACTAAGAGAATGAAAAAGGATATAAAGACACACAGGTTACAAAGGCAACAAACAAGAGAAAATAAGCTTAAATTAAATTAAAATCTTGCAGTAGGATTTTAGACCAAGGTGAGGAGAGGGAAGAAAAGCAAGGGGAGAATTTATAAGGATTTAATTTCTTAACAACTGAGTTGGCTGAAAGTGGAATTGGTTACCGGTTGCCCTGGAAGCCTGAAAGCCCTGGAAGTATTTGAAGCTGCCTACCCTGCTTTGGGATGATGTAGCGATGATCCCTGCACTGAACAAGAGATTTAGCTGTACTTCTATCTACTCATAAACATGTGTGGATCTCTCTGTTTAAATGTGTACAGACCATGCCAGACTTAGCTAGGGAAGACCTAGAGGGGGCTGACAGAATAGGGCAAACCTCTATTTCAGCCTTCTTGACTGGCTGACGCAAAGCATCCTCAATTCCTCTCTCGTTTAGCTGCCTGTCCTTCAGTTTCCTGTCCCCTCACCTATTGACATAACCTGTGGCTCTCTGTCACTGCTCTTGCACTGGTTTTTATACCCCACACCCAGCCTTCCCTGTGGGGATGCCCAGGTACAGAGGGGAGGAAAGAAGAGAGATAGATTCCCAGCTGCCCATTTATCCAGGGGAGGGGGCGTTGCTGATGGGAGGTTATAAGAACTCAGAAAAAGAAGATGGCCTTCCAGGGGGTGATACTGGAAACAGAAACAAAATGTTCTGAAAGAGGAGTAGTTCTCCATGGGCTTGGAAACCTAATGGGCCACAGATGCCAGGAGCATCCTCCCAGGAAGAGTAGCTGCTGATCGATATCTTTCTTCTGAGGCTTATTACTCAGATCTCCTCCCTGCTTTCCTTGCCTCCAGGCTCCCTCCACCCCAACCCCACCCCCAAAAGCCACCCAACATTTCTTCCTGGTTATTCCTATCAAATCATTCCTTTTACTCTGTCACCACCCTTACCTGCCCTTCAGCTGAAGAAACTGCAGTGTGTTCTTTAAGATCAGTGTGGAAGACTATTTGGAAAGCGTGTAGCTCTGGAGTCAAAAGACCTGGATTCAAGTCCTACCTCTGAGACTTAGTACCTATGTGACTTCGAGCTAGTCACCTAATCTTATTGGGCCTCAGTTTCCTCATCTGTTAAACAAGAAGGTTGGACTAAATGCCCTAGGAGATATCTCCTATATAGTAATGGTTCTCCTGCTTCCTGCCTTGTGCCCTAAGCTACCAGACCAGTTTCTTAGCCACCCACTAAATCATTATGGAAGGGGATGGATTTACAACTGCTGACCAATTGCCACTAACAATCAAATAAACTCAGGAGCCCTGAGAATGACAGTGTTTTCTCTCTCTGCTGCCCCTGTCCTTCCACAGACCACTTATGCTGCTTCCAGCTCAGTGTTTGTACCCATTCATCATCTGAGGAAACAACTGAGGAGAGTCCAGCTAATCACGCATAGAGTAGGGCACACCAGTCTAGTTGAATCAGGAGTAGGAGAAGTAAGGGAGACGGGCAAGTCAAAGGACCATATCCATCTTGACCACTATCTCCTTTCAGAGCTTGGTAGAGACAGTCCAAGAGCCTGAATTCAAATAAGAGTTTTGGAAATAGCAATACAGCTGGCTCGGTGCCCTCAGTCATCATCCTGGAAAGCAAATTCTAAGATGCTACCTACAACTGCTGCATAGATGCTACAGCCACAGCTACTGAAGACCAAGAAAAAACATTCTTATCACCAAAGTCCTTGTCACTCTCTAATAGTTCAATATTAGAAAATGATGCTTTATCTGTGGAAATAACATTAAATAAGAAGCATTAACATCTGCATTGTTGTTGTACCTTAAAGACCATGAGATTTTCCCATCTGATTTACAGCTGAAACCTTGCCTATATGTTCACTGTCCCCTTCTCTTTTAAAAAAGTTGTTCTCTGTTGTACACAGCAACAATAAGATTGTGTGATGATAAACTGTGATGGGCTTGGCTCTTGTCAAAAATGAAGTGATTCAAGGCAATTCCAATAAACTTATGATGGAAAGAGCCATCTGCATCCAGAGAAAGAACTATGAATGAGGATCTAAGCATAGTATTTTCACCTTTTTGTTGTTGTTTACTTCTTCTTGTTTTTTTCTCTCATGCTTATTTCTTTTGATCTGATTTTTCTTGCACAGCATAATGAATATTGAAATATGTTTAGAAGAACTACACATGTTTAACCTATATCTGATTGCTTGCTGTGTAGGGGAGAAGTGAGAGGGAAAAGAAGGAGAAAAAAATTGAAACACAAGGTTTTGCAAAAGTGAATGCTGGAAAACTATCTTTGCATGTATTTGGAAAAATAAAATACTATTTAAAAAAAGAAAAGAAAATTTGTTCTCATTTACCAAATCTGGATCAATGAGCAACCAGGAAAATCTTTCTTTCTTCTTTCCTCTCCTCTCTGGAAGACACTGCCCCTGGGTATGCCCCTAGTGAGGAACGATGGAGAAGGACAAGGAAACTAGTTCTAGAGTAACATTGTTGGGGCAGTGACTGGGAGCCATTGAAAATAGAAACTGTCATACTGTTTTTTGTATATTCCCAGATCTTAGCACAGTGCTTTGTACATAGTAAGCATTTACTAAATACTTCATTCATTCATTCATGATCTATAGGATATATGATCTATAGGATTAGTAATATCAGACTACTCTTTAAATACCCCTATAGTCGTGTTTTGCTTATTTTCTTCATTTTCTCCTCACTTCTTCCTATATTTGCCAACCTCATTCCTCCAGCTAAGCTTTTACGGATGGGAGACTAAGGATAAGGTTCCCTGTTACCTCTTTTTCCCAATTCCAAGGCCATCCTTTTGAGCTCATTTTGTAAGAATGTGGGGTAGGTGCTTCCTCAAAGGCACTGATTTTTTTTTATGTTATACAATCTTTTTTTTTTCTTTTTAAAGGCACTGATTGACAGTGAATGCATCGTTTTAATGGCCAAGGAGTTAGTTTTACCTTTTGTTAAATTCTGCATTTTCTGTGCACATCTTTACATTGAAAGACACTGAAAATCAATTCAATGAGCCATCTAATAATCAAGAATGTCCCCTGCAAAATTTCCATAAGTGGCTATATAACCCCAACTTGAACATCTCAGGAGATAGGGAATTCAATCCCTTCTAGGGCATCCTATTCCACTTTTGGATAGATTTAATGGAAAATTTAGAACTCTGTGTTGAGCCAAAATCTGTTACCATGACCACCATTCATCAGTGTTCATTATATCCTCCAGGGTCAAACAAAAGGAATCAAATTCCATTTCCATGTGACAACACTGCATATACTTGAAAACAGTGATCTTTTCTCACCTACACTTCTATTCCCCAGCCTAAACACCAGTTCCTTAATTTTCGGTATGACACCGTTTCAAATGCCTCTTGTTGATATGGTCATCCTTTTCTGGACACTATTGAGTTCATCAGTGTCCTTCACAAAAAATATAATGGCTTGTGTATATATATATATATATATATATATATGTATACATATATATATATAATATATATATGTGTATATATGTATATAACTTATTTAAAAGTCTTACTTTTTAGGGAGGGACAAAAGGAGAGAAGGAAGGAGAAAATTTGGAGCTCAAAAAACTTTTAATGACTGTTAAATTGTCTTTACATGTAATTGAAAAAATACTATTTAAAATAAAATATGCTAGAAATGAGGACAACACTTCAGATGTGTAGAACTAGAAGAAGAATATAATGGAACCATCATCTCCCTTATTCTGGGTTCAATGTTTTGCTTTTATTAATTTAGTCTAAAATTATAGTTCATCTTCTAATTCCTCATTGTCACATTGACTCATACTGAATCATATTGAGTTTTCAGTCTATTAATACCTCCAGGTCTTTCACACACAAATTATTATTTAGATACTCTTTCTTATATCATACTAACTCCATTTTTGTTTTTTGAACCTAAGTATATGACTTTATATTTAATAATTAGGTATATCTGAGAATCTGTTACTTCTTTGAATAGAAAGATGGATAGAGTGTTTGGGGAGATTTGCACCTTTAGGGTGATAGCTTGCCAAGATCTTTTCAGAGGTGTTCATCCACATTTGGTATTCACCTTCACCCAACTCTCAACTGTGGTACCAAGAAGTTGTACATGTACAGTGATCACACCCTGTAAAATTGCCTGGACAAATGGACTAAACCCATCTGAGGATGACTGAGGATGCCTCAGACCCACTGGCGAGTTAGAGGGATATTTACCCTAAGCATGAGAAGTCTCCTTTCCTGGAACAATGGATGAATAAGAACACCTTGTTCCAATAGGCATGAAGGCAGCTAAAGCAGGCTCTGTGGAGTGCTTAGAGCTTAGTCAAACATGGAAGATGTTCATACACTGCATCTTGGGCTATATCCAATCTTTGTGACTTTCGTCTTGCTCCTACACTTCCATGACTTGGAGAGAGGCTGACAGCTTTGCACAATTCTGCATCACTTAAATCCAACTCACTTAAAAATCAAAGCATCATGATACTGGATTTGGTCCTCTTTGAAAAGGATAAACAACAATAACTTCCTTCAGTGTTGCAGATCACAATACTTTCGCTTCTCATCCTGTGCTGTTCTCGTCCATTTTTTCCCATGAATATTTTAATAAAATCAACACCAAAACTACATAACTTTCCTTTGCTTCTTTTAATATCTCAATTCAATTTGGCAATAAGTTTAAGCCACCATCCCCCTATAAACTACATTGCAGGATACTGAAAGCTGATGCATGTAACCAAGGATCTATTTTCAGTGAGCTTCTATGAAAGTCCCTTAACTTCATTAAGCTTCATTTCCTTCATTTGAAGAGGGAAAGGAGAAAAAGGTGATGCTAGAAAACCTTTAAGATTCTCTGCAGGTCTAAACTTATGATCCTATGACTCTATGATCTAGGGTCCAGTATAACACTTGGGTAACCATCTGTCATCTTTCCTTCATACTTCTTGACCTAACCATCTCTTGATATCATTCTTGCCAATTTGGAAATGCAAGTAACTGCTGTAGGCCACCTACATCTTTCCACTGCTCTTTGGGCTATCCACAATTGAGGGGTTCTATAGGACAATGGAAAGATCAATAGATTTGGAGAAAGAGGACTTGAATTCAAATCTTGTTTCTTCTATTTACCACCTGTGTGACCTGGGCATCACTTAACCTCTCTGGGTCTTAGTTTTCTCACCTATAAAATGAACTGATTGAACTAGATGACCACTGAGTTATCTTCCAACTTTAAATCTATGATCTGTGATTCTATGATTCCTCTGAGATAATGCTATTCCACCATGATATTTAACCACATAAAATCATTGGTACAATAGTGTTCATGAGTTTACAACCTAATTATGTATTATTCTCAGGTGTTTTGCATCTATTGCATCTCTCACCACCCTGTCAAGTCTTTTGAGAAGTGTATACAAATTTAGAATCTTTCATTTTTTTTAAAGCAACTTAAAACCATCTTCCCTTTTGCCTACATTAAAGTTATCAAGTCTCAAGTTAAAGGTTGTTTTGGAGAATGTTGTCAGATACTTCATAATCTGCATTAGAGTCTGTGAATGAATTGAAATTATTTTCATCTTTATCTCTCTACACTCACTGTGAGCATTGCAAGGCAAGATGACCAATGAAATAATGATATTCTTGCTTGCCTTTATTGCCTCTCTGAAGGCAGCAATGTATATGCAATCTCACTAATTCTTTATGTCTTCTGGTTTCATTTATACCAAGAATGTGACTATGGATATGGCTTAGTTCCTTGAGTATTGTGCCAACTCTTTGATTGTTGTCCAAAGACCATATGTGAAGAATATCAACAGTTAATTTTGTAGGAGGTTTGGGTTCATCAGGGGAACACTAATCAATGGATTTTTCCCCACTTATTTGACAAAATTACAGGATGTTAGAGGCAAGTAACTGAAATAATAAGGTACTAAGGTTTTTTCCCCCTTTCAGATTTTGAGTAATTACATTCACATCTTGAAAAAAACATAAAACTGGGAATGGTCCATTTTCACTTTGTAAATGGTTCCCCTCTTTCAAATTTTGGTGGGCCAGGGTAAAAAAAAGCATATTCCTTCTCTAATTTGATAGGAAGTGTGAAGAAGTTTCTTAATCATTTTGAAGGAATTATAAAACCCCTAACCATTGCCTGGCTAAAAGACTAAATAACTTCTCCTTAATAAACTCAAGGAGATAATCATCCCAAACAATTAAAAGTACCAAATATGGGAAAAAGCATCAACTCTTGAGAGGTATTCATCTTTTTGGCCTTTTTTCTTGTATTTCTTCTTGTACCTCTAGGACAACTGTGCCTAGGAAGGCATACTTCTCTCTCCTGCATACTCCCTCCACCATTATTCCCCACCCCAGGCTATCAGCAACAGCATATTGCTATCTCCCAACAGGAGATGCCATCGTGATCCAGAGAGTAATTCCAGAAAATTATCCCTAGAAACAGAGAAGTAAACATTGGAGAGGAATAGGTACAGGAATTCCAGAAGAACAACCTATTCAGCTGAGAGCCTGTTTGTAAGAAGACATGCAAAAGAAGACATTTATATACTTCAATGATAAATGTGTAAATTTTCTTAGCCTTGTGTATTCCTATGTTTGTACCCTAAGTATTCTATAATATTCTATACTAGTGTACTATATGTGTGTGCATATGTGTGTACACTGGCACTGTGTATATTTACGTAAGGAATGTAATAACTAATATTTATGTTATGCCATTTTAGTAAATGCCTTTACTTTGAGTTATTTGTCTCCTTCTATTAACAAGAATAAAAATAAATTCACCATTGGGAGCTTGTGAAATCTCATTTTAGAAGTGAAAACCCATAAAGTATCTTGAATCTGGAATATTTGTCCCCTGGGAGATTCAGTCTACAACTCTGAAGACCAGAAGACTAGATCATTGAATCAAAGATTTAAGGATGGAAGGTATCTTAGAGGTTATACAGATAATAAGTATGAAAACCAGTCCTCTGGCCCTACCTGAACTTGAACAGAAATTCTATGTTCCTGACAAGTGGTCATCCAGCTTTTCCTGGAGGATCTTCAGTGATAGGCAGCTCACTCCCCTCAAAAAGCACTTCATTTCCCTTTTGAACAATTCTCCTTGAAAGAAAATTTTTCATCATGTTGAACTGAAACCCGCTTTGGCAATTTCCACTCACAGCTCTTCTGGGGCCAATTAGAGCAAGCTTTATCCCTCTTCAAAATGACAACCTTTCAGATGGTTGCAGATAGCCCTCGTGTCTCAAAAATCTTCTATTTTCTTAGGAGAAAAATCTTCTCCATTTCCTTCAATAGATTCTCTCATGGCCTGGTCCCTAGTCTTTTCACTAGCCTTATTGCCTCCTATGAATACTCTTTAATTTGTCAATTTTTTTCCAAAATATGGCACCCCAAATTGAATATGAACTCTAGATATATTCTGATCGGGACAGAAAACTGGCTTTAAACCATCAATGAAAAGCCTGAAGTTTGGACAGAGAGCCTGGGGCATCTGCTTCCTCTGAGTATTTGGGAGAGTCAATTGACCCTGAATCATCTTGGTAAGTAGCTATTCTCTTTATTAGGAGATCTCTCTGGCTGTTCATGATGGTGCAAGAATGAGTAAGTCCAAACCACAACTGTTGTATTTAAATCTTCCATCTCAGAAATGGGTGCACTTGCTTTCCCAAGATGAGGACATGATCTTTATAGTTTGTTATTCTGTTTCTTTTTGCTCCTGTCCTTAAAAACCGTGTTTATTTTCTTAAATTGATTTATTTGCTTTACAGAAGACTATCAATGAATAGATATCTCTACTTAAAGATCAGACTTTGAGGTCCACCTCTTGCCAAGATGTACAGATTGACCTTCATGGGCCTGGTCTCTTACATCTTTGAGTCTTTGGGGCTGGGGTTCTAGCTCTGCACTTCCTGTGTGGTTCACATCTGAAAAATCACTTCATCTCCTTGGACTTCAATTTTTGGTCTCAGGATCCCTTTCCTCTCTTAAAAATTATTAAAACTCTCAAAGAGTTTTTGTTTATGTGAGTTATATTTGGGGTATACTGGAGTCAGTTCTTACTGATGGTTGTGATTGTTAAATTTTCAGAGAAAATTCCAAGACATAAACCTTGAAACTAAAGCTTGATTTATTGTCCTGTTGATTATCTAGACTTAAGAGAGTGATGAAGAAAATGTTAACTATCTATTAAGTTTAAAAGTATGTTCTGTGGGGCAGCTAGGTGGTGCAGTGGATAGAATACCAGCCCTGAAGTCAGGAGGACCTGAGTTCAAATCTAGTCTCAGACACTTAACACTCCCTAGTTGTGTGATCCTGGACAAGTCACTTAACCCCAATTGCTTGGGGGGATGGTATGTTCTGTATATATACTGTTTTTGTAGGAAATGGTTAAACATTTATCAGCCTATTCTTGGCTATATCTATTGACATTTAGCATATTAGAAATTAAAACATCTTAATATTATTAAGAACATAATTTAGACCCCCTGAAAGTATATCAGGAGGCCTTCCTTCCCTACCCAGGAATCCCTGGACCACACTTTTTTAATTTAATAGTTTTTATTTTTCCAATTACATACAAAGACAATTTTCAACTGGACCACACTTATTTTTTAAATTTATTTCTCCCAGTTATTTTAACTTGCATTAAAAAAAATTTGAGTTTCAAATTCTCTCCTCTTCCTTCTTCCCTCAATGAGAAGGCAAGCATTTTTGTATAAGTTACACATATTCAGTCATGCAAAACATAATCAGAATCAGGGCTCTTTTCACTGAAAGATTTCATAGAACCTCACTGTATCTCCATATTAGTCATGTTTTGAAAGAAAACACAGACCAAAAAAGAAAGAAAAATAAAGAAAGCTTTTTTAAAAAAACCAATATGCTTTGATCTGCCTTCAGACTCCATCGCTTCTTTCTGTCGAGGTGAATAGCATTTTTTCATCAAAAGCCTGGATCACACTTTGAGAATTCCTCTTCTATTATAACCATTGTATTAAGGCTTTCTTCTGGCATGAAAAGCCCA
The DNA here is from genome assembly GCF_016432865.1 of Antechinus flavipes. Lineage (NCBI taxonomy): Eukaryota > Metazoa > Chordata > Mammalia > Dasyuromorphia > Dasyuridae > Antechinus > Antechinus flavipes. Next base: position 436,480,939 of record NC_067399.1, read on the forward strand.
AGTACACTTGGGGGAACCAATATGAAATAGAGAATTTTGTAGAATAATTTGGAACTATGCCCAAAGGACTATCAAACTGTGCATACTCTTTGATCCAGCAATGTCTCTTAATGGGTCTGTATTCCAAAGAGATCATTAAAAAGGGAAAAGGACCCACATGTGAAAAAAATTTTATAACAGTTCTTTTGTAGTGGCAAGGAATTCGAGTGGATGCCCATCAGTTGGAAAATGGCTGAAACAGTTATGGTATATGAATATAATGTAATATTACTACTCTTGAAGAAACAATCAGCAGGATAATTTCAGAGAGGTCCTGGAGAGACTTACATGAACTAATGCCGAATGAAGTGAATAGAACCAAAAGAACATTGTACATAGTAACAAGAAGATTATGTGATGATCACCTGTAATGGATTTTTCTCTTTTCAACAATGAGGTGATTTGGATCAATTCCAACAGACTTGTGATAGAGAGAACCATTTGCATCCAGAGAGAGTACTATGGGGACTGAATGTAGATCACAACATAGTGTTTTCATATTTTTTTGTTATTGTTTGCTTGCTTTTTTCTCATTTTTTTCCTTTTTGATCTGATATTTTTATGCAGCATGATAAATGTGGAAATATGTTTTTAAAAATAGGAAATGGTGAGAAACTTAAAGTTAAAAATATCTAATTTAAAAGGGCTGTTGTTATTAATTGATTTTTGTAAATAGTAAGATGCTATAGAAATAGAGAATGATTTAATTATCAATTATGTCTTTTCTCCAGAATCTAATATTCCACTTGTACCCCAGAATGGTCACACTCCAAGAGAACTTTATTCTTTCTTTGTCTCCTTATCAGATCTGTTATCCTCAGTGATTTTACAGGGGACTAGGGAAGCTTAGATTCCTCCTGCCAGTCCATTTCTGCAAGAATTGTCCTCCTAAAGGGATCTATGTCCTTTATTTTGGTGTTGGTCTAGAATAGGCCTGATCAACTCAGGCAACAGATAATGAAAGCTCTTAACTGATCTTATCAAGTGGTATCATGTTGACTTGGAGGCAAGGGTCAGAAGACCTGGATTCAAATCACACTTCTCTGAGCCTTGGTTCTTCCACATCTAAGAAGTGTGTTGGAGCCAGCTCAAACTGTCTTCCAGAGCCAAGTGCTAGATTTTGAATATGAGCATTTACAGCTGGGAAATCAACAAACTCAACAAATCAGAACTTCCATTTATTGTTTTGTTGATTGTATAAACATAAGAAAGTGATGGAGAAATGTTATTTATACAGATTAAACTTTAAAGTGTGCCATAGGTATACTTTTTCAAACTTGCCCCCAGAGCTTGTTGTTAAACATTTGCCAGCACACATGAGTAAAATATGGGTGATAATATCTGTGCAATAAAGTAAGGAAAACACATTGTAAGACATGATGCTTTGTACAAATTTGAGCCTTTGTCAATTCTGGGAAGACGGGACTGTAATCTCATGCATACTTCATGAATCATACTCCAGCCACGGCCACAAAATGAACAAGGTTTATTACAATGTGACTAAAGGGTGATTCCACACTTCCTCCAAAGCACACGCAGTGGCAAAGGCAGCAATCACAATCCCTGTGGTTTCCTACCCTCACCACCTGTCATTCCTTGTCCCAGATTCTGTCAGGAAGTTAGATAACCCACCACAGAAAAATTGTCCTCATTGAAACTCCCAGAGTTAGGTTAGATACCTTAGAATAGAAGCTGAGGAGGAAGAGATATTCACCAATATTAAGTGTAGCCCAGTGTCCTGGACTGGTCCAATCTAGATAGAATCAAAATCTTAGCCAAACATGCTCATAATTCTCGTAGCTTTGATTACTAAGCTGACTTTAAGCTACTGGTGTGATTGTTTCATAATATCATGACGCAGCCCAAGATACTAGCTCTGAGACATTTATTCGGGCACAGCATCAGGCCTGGGAGACATTACCTCATGACTGCCCATGACCAGAATGAAGGAATTCTTTTAGCCTATGTGAGTGGCCTTAGAGAATTTATCAGATTCAGTGAAAAGGGTGTTGGAGTTATGTGTGCCAAGATTTGCACATATGAACTCATGGGTCACAGAGGGTGCTTTACTAATCTCTAATTGCTATCAGTCAGTTCTTAAGCTAGCCTTGGATTTTCCCCAACAAAATTTAAGTAGAGTACTCCTTTCTAACTTTTTCTGAACCTTATGTTTGGAATTAAAAACCCTCTGGATATATATGTGCCTCTGGGCTTCTTGCCAGTTTAGCATCAAAGGCCCTTGTAACTTTAATCTGAAGTTATAGGAACTTTTGAGCTTAGGCAATCATAGGCTATCTTCTATGGGGCACTGTTGAAGTAAATGCACACAAATTTTAGCTCCTTTTTCTTCAGAGTTCTTCTTTTTCCTTAAACACAGGAACTGGAAAGAATTATAGACATATAGTACAGCTCCCAGCATATAATATGTGCTTGTAGATAGTAGGCCCTTAGGAGATGCTTGTTGAGTCAAATTGAATTGAAGCACTGGTTTTACTTTTCTAATAAGAGAGAAATAATTTTTCCTCTTCTTAAAATTAATTATCCTGGAGCAATTTGGAACTATGCCCAATGTGCTATCAAACAGTGTATATCTTTTGATCCAGCAGTGTCTCTACTGGGCATGTATCCCAAAGAAATCTTAAAGGAGGGAAAAGGACCCACATGTGCAAAAATGTTTGTGGCAGCCCTTTGTGTAGTGGCCAGAAACTGAAAACTGAGTGGATGCCGAGCAATTGGGGAATGACTGAATAAATTGTGGTATATGAATATTATGGAATATTATTGTTCTGTAAGAAAAGACCAGCAGGATGATTTCAAAAAGGCCTGGAGAGACTTGCGTGAACTGATGCTGAGTGAAGTGGTAGAATCAAAAGAACGTTGTAAACAGCAACAAGATTATGTGATGATCAATTCTGATGGCAGTGGCTCTTTTCAACAATGAGCTGATTCAGGGCAATTCTGATAGACTTGTGATGGAGAGAGTCATCTGCACCCAGAGAGAGGACTGTGGGAACTGAATATAGATCTCAACATATATATTTTCACTTTTTTGTTGTTGTTTGCTTGCTTTTTGTTTTCTTTCTCATTTTCTTTCCTTTTTGATCTGACTTTTCTTGTGAAGCATGATAGTTGTGGAAATATGTATAGAAGAATCACATATGTTTAACATATTGGATTACTTTCAAGCTAAGGGAGGGGGTAGGGGAAAGGGAAGGAGAAAAAATTTGGAACACAAAATTTTGCAAGGATGAATGTTGAAAACTACCTATGCCTAAATTTTGAAAATAAAAAGCTGAAAAAAAGGACTATCCTGAAAAAAACAGAGCTTAGATTATTCCCAGTTTGTACTGAATGGCCATGTTGTAGAACAGAAAATAAAACCAAAAGAAAAGGTACTTGTTGAAGGCATTCACTTTTCCCCTTTCAAAAAGCAATCTATGCCCTCATCACCTTCCCTCCTCCTTTCTGCCACTCACTCCCTTTTGTCCTGTTTCTATCCTGGAATTTCCATATCTGTAATCTTCTATATTTATGGCCTTGTAATGTCCAGTTTTCTGGCTAATTGACATCTCCTTGCATGGCAAGTCAGAAACCAGTAAATTTATCAGAATCCCCTGAGCAAAATCCCCACCAAAAAATCTGAATTTCCCTGATTTCTGAGCAGTTCATATGCACATTATGAAAATGGATTCAGGTGTCTCACCTGTGGAACGGGTGCTTATGACTTGGTGACATCTTAGTATAACCATGGTATCAAGTAGCTGGAAATAGCTTCTCCAAAGGCCAACTGAATTTACTCCTTCTGCAATGGTCTGGTGATAACTATAACTGTATTCCCTCTCTGCTCTTCCCCATACAACTTTGAAGGCACAGGTCTTAAACACAATTGGGGATAGGTGGACTATTTAATTTTTTAAAAAACATTTTTGGGGACTGCTTAGTTTTAGATGTCAGCTTCTACCTCAACATGAAGAGAATGGATGATGCTGTGATATTTTCCTTGATTTTCTTACTCTTTTTCTATCCTAACCTCACTTATGCTCTCTTGCTTACCTCCAGTAAAGTCAGTGACATTAAGTGTACCTTCCTTTAAATAGACCATGTCAAAACAGGTCTATTGTTTTCAGGACTGGCTGACTTAGTATCATAGAATCATAGATGTAGAACTGGAAGGTCATTAAATCCAAACCTCTAATTTTTAAAGCTGAGGAAATTGAGGCCAAGAGAAATTAAATGATTTGCTCAGGATTACATAGCTAGAAAGTATATCAAGTAGACTTTGAACCTAAGTATCTCTAAATCCAAGTTCTTCTTAACTTTGGTTTGTGACCCGGGTTTTGTAATTGAATGTGGTGGTTGCAAAATTATGATTACCAGTAAATGTTTGATTTGTCCACCAATTTTACATACCTGTCTACTCAGAGTCGTGTAAAAATTTGTCAGGTGAAAAGGGATCATGAGTAGAAAAAGTTTAAGAATCCCTGCTCTATACCATTACTTTATATGACTTGTCAGGCTCTATTTTCCAGTAATGGACCCTAAGAGTTTCCTTAGCAACATCACGCTCATAGAATGAGTTATAAAACTGCTTTTTGAAGAAATGGTTGCCTTCCTGGTGCCCCATCTCAATGATGAATCATGATGTCACATAGCAACATCTGTATACATCAGTGCTTCTAGGTTTCCTACTAGTCCCAGGCAACTAGAGTTTGGGGAAGAGATGGGCTTGATTTTTGCCTCTGTCCCATTGCTATGACTCACCTTCAGGGATTTTCAGAGGGTGATTACTGTTTCTTCCTCTCCCCTCCACTACCCCAGCCCCACTCAATCACATTACAAACTTTTTCCCTTTGCTTCCATAGCTATCTACTGTGAAGAATCCGGAGCACCTTAGACCCATTCAGCTTGTCCCCAGTGTAACAACATAACTTCAGCGTGAGGAAATGTCTTGGGCTGATAACAGTAAAACAAAAGGCTGAGTTACCTCCCAAAAAGCCTCTACGAGGCAATCTATGTGCCCAAGGAGGGGACTTTCATCCAGAGAGGGAGCCCCATACTACCAAAGCAGATCAGCAACTGCTCTGCAACTTGTAATCATAGAGACACTTAAAGATTAAATGATTTGCCTAGGAGTATATATGTGTCAGGTGGACCCAATCTCAGTTATCTAGATTCCTACATTGCCTCGATGCCTCCCTGTATCAGTGTACCCGTTATTTCCTCCCAGTAGAAGGGAGGAAGCAACTTTTTTTTTTACTGGTATAGATTGTTTTTGGTTTTGTCTTTGTACTTAGTTGTTTGTATTTAATAAGAAGTTTTGTTGAATAAATGAACGCTATGATTTGGGGTGTCATTTCATTTCTCTGGGCTTCAATTTCCCCATCAGTAAAATAGAAAAATTTTACTGTGCTAGATGACCTCTAAGGTCCTTTGAGTTCTTTCCATTCAATGGAGTTGGGCATGGGGGAAATGTTGACACTTTTAGGTCATCTTGATCATGTTTTTCTCAAAGACATTCCTTATATGGCTTCTTACAGTTAGGATTTTCTTAGAATATGTTTTCCTAGTATCCACAAATATTAAAAGAACCAAGGGAAGGACTCTAGCACAGTAGATTCATCCTTTATGGAAGATTTCTGCAAAGAGTTAACAGAGATTGCCCAAGATTAGAAGTCAGAGAAGTTGTGTTTCATATAAGTAGAACAGGAATCCCTTGAGGTCTTGACATATAGAGGGTGAGCAGTAGGAATGAGGACAATCTTAATGTAATGATTCCCTAACGATGTCTCCCGTCCACTCCGTAGCATCAGCCACCTAACAAACTTCCGTAGTTTATCTAATCCTGGTATCAAGGCTACATGGCTATCCTGTGACAGTGACATTAGGCTCTGGTTAGAATACAAATTTGGGTTGTCTCTGCTTATCTGTCCAGTTTCTGTGAACTCTCCTGCCTAGTGTGAGGGGTAGCCGATCCCATTACAGCAGGACCCCATAGTACTGCTCCCCTTCCCACCCTGCTCCCTGCTTAGAGCCTAGGTTAGGGGTGTTTGTGCTTCATTGCCTCCCACTGTTCCAAGTGCATGAAGGTTATTCTGATACTAGTCCAACAATCTTTGAGCCCCTCCCCCCCAGACTCCCATATATTCGTCTGAGTTTACGCCTTTGGTGACCTACTGAAGTCATCTCCCCGTCAGCCCTGTACCCTCTCCACCTTCTTGCCTCAGCCCAGCCATGTGGTTCTGATTAGAGGCTGAAGCTGCAGCCAGCACTGACTCCCTCTGTCTCTGATGTTTCCCATTAAGGGTGGGACAAGAGAAATGCTCTCATCCAGCAATGAACTTAAATCTGATTGAGAAATAAGAGCTTTCTGTTCCATGTACTCAAGCATTCATTAAACAAACATAGGTCACAGGTAGAGAACACCTGAAACCTAATGGGAACAGCTATTCAGAGTATGACAGATAGTAAGTATATAGTGCCTTAGACAAAGAAAGCTGAAGAGCTGAGTTCTTGTCTTTGCTGTGACTTACCAGCTACAGGTCTCCCCACTCTTCAATCCATTCATTGTACAATTGTCAAATTGATATTTCTAAAGACCTGGTCTGACTCTGTCATTCATCTGCTCAAGAAACTCAGGTGATTACCTCTTGCCAGTAGGACAAAGTACAGTCTTCTCTGTTTGGCATGTAAAATCCTCACCCTCTGACTCTGGGCGACCCTTCCACCCTTATTAAATTGTATTCTTCTTCCTATTCTCTACACTCTTATCAAACTGCCCTGCGTGATGTTGCCCAAAGGAGACAATCCATCAGGTAAATGCTATCTCCTGCTCAAGAGCTTTCCTATCACCTATCATAAACACATTTCCTATCACTCCACCACTGCTGCCATTTTAAAAATACTTCCTTATTCTCAATTTTGTATAATTGACTTTTTCATAGACGTGTTATGTTCCCAGAATAGAATTTAAGTTCCTTTAGGCAGAAACTATTTTCATCTTTGTATTCCCAGTGCCCTGACACATCATCTCAGACTGGACTCCTGATATCATCAGTGTAGAGAAAGCCACTGAAGAACTTTCTCTCCCCATACAGATCAGCACTTTCTCTGAAATTTAACTGCCTTAGAGCTTCCAGAACTGAAAAGTTCAATCACTCACCAGTGTTACATAACCACTATGTAGCAAAGGTTAGTTTTGAACCCAGGTCTTCTGATTTTAGTGCTATTTCTGTAGCCATAATGAGCCACAATGACTCATATACAAGCATACTTTTAAGATATCTAAACTCTAGTTCTCAAAATAAAACAAAAATTAAGTTTGCCATTTTTATTGATTTTTTTTACTTGGATAGTTAGAGGCCATTATAGAATTATTAACTAGCCTAATTTCAATATTTTTGAGTTTCAGGGAACAGGGACACCCAAGAAGAAAGAAATTGTAATGGCCAGTTGGTGGAGCAGATAAAACACACACAGTATTTATCAATTAAGTTCACTGTCTTACATGGGAACAGTTTGTGAGACCCCATAATCATTACAATAGTAACAGTGAAGATCTCTGATCATAGATTATATCAGATGTAACAGTCATGAAAACATTTGAATCACCAATTGTGACACAGACACAATGTGAATGCATGCTGGTGGAAAAATAATGAGAAAGACTAGTTTGACAAGTCTGTGTCACATAGGGTTGCCACAAACCTTCAATTTGTTATTTTTTAAAAAAACATTATCTACAATGTGCAATAAGGTAAAAAGCAATAAAACAAAGTATGCCAGTAACTCAGAGTAGTCACTTAACAAATATAGATAAATATTAAGAAACTAAGGGAGAAGATTGTTAAAGCTTTGACACATATTTGACATATATTATAACGATAGGCAATGTGACTAGCTAGTCTTTCTGGTAAGTGCTGAATTCAGATCCCAGACTGATATCTACCAGATGAAAACTTCATAATTGTAATTGTAAAGATGATGGTGACAGTGATGGAATTGCTCTCATGATAAGTTTAGAAGACTTATTATACATGTTATCCTGACTTAGGTCCATCATTTTGGATATTGATTTTCAGTACATGACAAAACATATTCTAATTTGGAACTATCTATGAAAAAAATCCTGAAAATTAACTGAACAGTTGTGATTTGAAAATATCCCAGCATTCCCAGTGATACTTCACTTCATTTCCCCTGTGGATTTGTCTCTGCTAGCAATGATTCTTTTAGCCATATGTACAGAACTTTCTAATCATTTTATTTATTTTTTTCCATAGTCAATTTTGGGGAGAGAGGAGGAAGGAAATTGGGACTTGCCCAGGATCACACAGCTAATAAGTATTAAGTGTCTGAGGCCAGATTTGAACTCACATTCTTCTGTCTCCAGAGTAGGTGCTCTATTCATTATGTTGTCCAGCTGCCCCTTCATAATCAATTCTCAATAAAGCCTTCCCCCCACACACAAGAACCCATCTCTGTAACAAAGAAAATCAGTTCAGCAAACTAAGGTAATACAACAATGTTACTTGAGATATATGCAGAAATTCATCTTCAGAGTCCACCACTTTTCTATCAAGAGGAGGGCAGTGTGTTTGGTAATGAGTCCAGAACCTGCTATTTGAAAAATACTTTTCCACCGTAAGATCCTACAAGCTCCATTTTGCAGAGAATACTGAGGTCCAGAGAAGTTGGGTATTAAAGAAAATTATAACTAGATTGTCCAATGACAGATCAAGCTGTCTAGGGAGGTTGAGAACTCCATGTTGCTGAGAACGTTCAAGCAGAGAATGTATGATTCCCTTGTGAGAGAAGCTGTGGGGGAGATTCCTGAGTTATGGGAAAAATAAAGAGGGCCACCTCTAAGCTCCCTTTCTGCTCAAGAATTCCTATAATTCCAAGATCATGGGGACTACGAGAAACTGTGGAGATCCCCTAATTCAATCCCCTCATTTTGTACATGGGAAAAATTATATCCATAGGAATTAAGTGATTTGCTAAAGCTTCTTCCTTTGCATAAGGACTAACTTGGCCATTCCATTCCGTTGACTTACCACTATAAAGTTGGTAGATCTGGGTAAGAGTCCCACTGAATCAGGACTGAAACTCATGGTCTTTAATTCCAAACTCAGTGCTCTTTCCTCTATTCCAAGCTGTTTTCTTCTCTGACTTCATAATTCTAAGTTTTTATGATTCTGTGCCTGAAATTATATTACATCAACCATGTTGCAGTCTAATGTAGACATAGCCCTGGCACAATGAGGCCAGAACTGAATGTTGTGCTCCTGAGAATAATGAAGATTCCAAAACTGAGCCTCTAAGCTCCAGATAGCTCAGACTGTTCAATGACAGGCACCTCTGAAAATGCTGAATAACCACAAGAACTTTTTGCCATTGTGATTGTGAATCACAAGAATTAGACCTTCAAGAAGCTTAGGGATCACCTAGTCTAACCCTTATACTTTATAGAGAAAGAAATAAGGTCAAAAGGATTAAGTAATTTGATCCAGGTCATACAGGTGAGTTAGAATTTAAAATCATGCCTTTTTCCTGCAAGTCTACTACCTTTTGTACTTTGCCATACTGATTTTCTTTGGGGCTTCAGTGTACTATGGGTTGATAACTTCTATGGGGTTCTATCACTCTTTCCCATCCTATATCCCCACAGCATCCCAGGGGATCTGCAAGGGCAGTAAATTTCAGGTCACAGGTCATAAATGAAATTTTGAAATTGTTGTAGGATTGTAGGATGACCAATGAATTAAGATGGCAGGACCTAGCTCTCTGAAGAAGGGCAATTTGACACTGGAATCACTGGGTTTAAGCAAGAGTGCCCGGGTACAATAGTTTCTAGGGAAAGGGGTTTGGATCAATGAGAACTTATTTTTCCTGCTACAGTTAGGCTTCTTTCTTTGCATTTCACTAACTTAGCCAGCCTATCCATTTTGATATGAGGCAGAACTCTTGTAAAGGAAGTTGGAAAGAAGGTTGGAAGAAGAAGGTAGAGGCATTAGTTAGTTAGCCTTTCAAAGAGAAGGGGCAACTTGAACTTTGAAAAATAGGCTTGGAAGTTGAAGTTGAAGACAATTTTCAGGCCAAGAAATTAAAGCCATTTCTAGTTACATGAGGGGAAAACCTCTTTATCACTGTTGATCAGAGAAATGCAAATTAAGACAACTCTGAGATGCCACTTCATATCTCTCAGAATGACTAAGATGACAAGAAAAAATAATAATAAATGTTGGAGAGTTTGTTAGAAAACTGGAACAAGACTATATTGTTGTTGGAGTTGTGAACTGAAGAACCGTTCTGAAGAGCAATTTGAAACTATGCACAAAGGGTTATGAAATTGTGCATACTCTTTGATCCAACAATGTCTCTACTTGTCTGTATCCCAAAGATATCATAAAAGCAGGAAAAAACCCACCTGTTTATAGCAGCCCTTTTTGTAGTGGCAAGGAACTAGAAATTGAGTGAATACCCATCAGTTGGATAAGGGCTGAATAAGTTATGGTATATGAATAATGGTATATGAATGAATTGTTCTATAAGAAATAATGAGCAATATGACTTCAGAAAGGCCTGGAAAGACTTACATGAACTGATGCTAAGTGAAGTGAGCAGAACCAAGGAAACATTGTATACAGTAACAAGATTATGTGATGATCAACTGTGATGGACTTGCCTTTTTTCAACAATGAGGTTATTCAAGACAATTCCTATAGCTTTAGGATGGAAAGTGCCATCTGCATCCAGAGAGAGAACAATGGAGACTGAATGTGGATCAAAACATATTTTCACCTTTTTAACCAAAAAAAAGTTGCTATTTGTTTGCTTGTTTTTTCTTTTTTTACATTTTTCCCTTTTGATCTGATTTTTTTTTTTTTGCTTTGTGGCAAATATGGAATTATGTTTAGAAGAATTTCTAATGCATGTTTAATCTATGTTGATTGCTGTCTTAGAGAGAGAGAAGAGAGGAGAAGAGGGAGAAAAATTTGTAACACAAGATTTTGTGAAGATGAATGTTGAAAACTATCTTTGCATGTGTTTGGAAAAATAAAATACCATTAAAAGTGAAAAAAATGTGTTTATTCATGGTGTTTAAAACGTAATTCATCTTAGCTAGAGGTTGTAGAAACCCCAAATTCTTGCAGATTTATCACTTTAGTTTTCCCAATACACTGACTTTTTTGGACTCCAGGGTTAAAGTTGTTTTGCAGTGACTTGTGGCAATGAATTTCCGGGAAACACTTGGGCGTTAGTTCTAGTGATCCTCCCTACAGCTGCCTGACCATACATAGTTTCTGGCTGTAGACTCCAGGGAGGAGGACTGAATGAAGAACCCTCCTCCCCAGCCCTGGGGATCCACAAGCTTCAGGAGCAGCTCACCACACCCTGGCTGAGCTTTTCCAAAGTGGGTGAGAGAACTTCTCAGGACTCCCTCCCAAATTTTGTCTTAAAACCTTGCAGCTTTGGGTATCATAGAATTATCAGATAATGGGAGCCAAACGATCATATTGAAGAAGGGCACCATGGATTCTCATGTGAGAATAGACTCATGTGAGAGTAGACTGTGAGGAAAGAGATGAGTCCTACTCCTGGTTCTGCCACTGACTCCCTGTGAGACCATGGGCACTTAATTTTCCCCAGATGTCTCATCTGCAAAATAAGGATGATGACTCCTGATGACTCCTACTCTGCCCTTTCCATAGGAGTGTTAGAAGAATGGATGTAATAGAACTCTCGGTTCTGTACAGCATTAGTGGTATCCCCATTTATAGATAAATGTCTACAGAATGTATCTCAGGTTTAAGGTACTATAAAGGGCCACTTCCACTCATAAACTATAGTTTTTAGCCCCCTCTGGTGTGTTTTTACAAGCCAGCCAGAGAATACAATCAATTCAAAACAAAGGTCTTTAGTGAAATACATAAAAAGTTGCCTTCCATAATCCAACACACTTTTCCATAAATATGTATATCATCAAATGAATGAAAAAAAGCATTTATTAAATGCTTACTGTGTGCTAGGTATTATGCTAAGTTGGGGGATCCAAATACAAAAGGAAAGATAGTCCCTGCAAACAAAGAACTTGTATAGTCTAAGAGAATGAGTGAGGAGGGGTAGGGGGCCTGAAAGTTACAAGGGAAGTTAAGTGGTACTTTAGGGGAATAAATTGACACACATATGTCAATGAATACATAAATAGGAAGTATGGGTGATTAGAGCATACATGTGAAGGGGCAACCTCACTTTTCAGTGCTAAAAAATTTCCAATAGCTCTTGATAGTGTCATTATATTACTTCTGTTGATCATGCTTCTCCTAGGTCTTGAATAGAAAATAGTCTCTGATAGGTAAAGATCTAGTGGTTGATATCAGGAGAATCTCTACTGTACTCATAGTTACAGAACTTCTCTGCTCCCAGTTTCTGGTTTCAATTAGGGTCTTCATCTAAAGAATTGCAATTTTCTCATAAGAATAATAATGAGCTCTTTTAGTTTAAAACTCAGTCTTTTTTAGGGAAGAAGTTTCTTCAAGCAGTAGTTTTCTTTGCATACTTCCCTTGTCTCAGAATGTGGAAATTCCCAAGCAACACTTTGTTTCACAAAGAGAATGAGATCTATCATCCCCAAACCTTGGGTGCCATCAACTTTTGCTCCCTTAAGAAGAGTTTTGGTTTTGAAGCAAGCTTTTAAACTTTTTTCAAGGGGGCTTTGCCAAAGTATTCCCACAGGATTATATGAATCTCTAGTAGCTTGATTTTTCCTCATATCTAGTTGATTGAAGTCTCTATTGCAAATGAAAAAAAGAGAGAGAGAAAGCAAGGAACAAAGCCCCATAAGTGGAGCCAAGTTAAAGCATTGCCATTCCCCTGAATCCTTTTCTATCAAATTATGTGATTGTGATTGACAGTAAACTCCAGCTTCTGAGGATCCCTGTATCTAAAAACTCTTAACAGGGATGCTGGAGCTGACTCCATCTGATTTCAGAGAAGTGATTGTTAAGTTTTCATTGTGAGCATATTAACTTTAGAGATTGACAAATGCTACAAATCAAAACTTAATTCTTCTATTGATTTCTAGTTTTAAGGGGCAGCGAGATGATTCTAGGTAGATAGAACAACAGCCCTGGTGTCAGGAGGACCCTGAGTGGCTTCAGATACAGTAGCTATGTGACCCTGGGCAAGTCATTTAACTGTCAATGCCTTCCCCCCCCCCCAAAAAAAAAAAAAGGTTTCTAGATTTAAGAAAATGATGAAGAAAATGTTAACAATGAAGAGACTAAACTTAAAGCTAAAGTATTTTTTCCAATTGTTCAACATTTGCCAGAACATTTTTGACTATAAAGCACTACATACATGAAGGAAATAGATTTGGGACTAAAGTGGCACAGTGATTTTTGGAGTCAGAGGACTTGTATTAAAATCTTGCCTCTATACTACCTGTGTGACCTTAGCAAGTCACTTAACTTCTCAACTGGAAAATGAGGGCGTTAAGCAGGATGACTGCAGTAGACTCTTCTAATTCTAAATCTATAATCCTAGCATGCTGTAGCAAAAGAGAATAATGTATTTATGTACTATGTGATTGTGTATAAGGGTTTCCTCCTCAAGTAGGCAGTGGATGAGAAATCTCAACTTCCTTCCAACTGAGACTGTGAGTCTAAGTGCTGGAACTACTTCAGCTGGCTCTATGTGTACTAGGAAATATGTGTAGTTGAGAAATGATGAGCAGGATGGCCAATGATAAGGACATTATTAACCCCTACTAACACTTTCTGAGCTCATCTTGGACTCCATATACACCACTGAGCTCAGTGGTCAGTTTGGTTGTTAAGGTCTTTAGTTTACCACCAATGCACTTCATTCAATCATTCAAATGAGGATTTCTAAGTACTTACTAAACTGCATAGCACCATCCAAGAAGCTTATATTCTATTGGAGGACACAATATTTACACAAAAGTAAATGCATGTAAAACAAATTATTCCCTAAAAGAGAAGAGCAATTACCCTTTCTCAATTTAGACATCTGGAGAAAAAAAGTCAAAGTCAGTAATTGTTATATATATGTCCTACATTCATAGAGATTGTAGAGGGATGAGGAAGATGTCACTAATATTTTGTAGGGGTTTTTTTAATAGTAAGATATTTTTCTAATAATGTAGAATAATAAATTCTAGTCTAGATCCTCATTATCTCTCACTTGGATCACTATAATAGCCTCCAAATTAGTCTCACAACCTCCAGTTCTTCCTTTATATAATCCATTCTCCAGGTCAAATCCTAGTCAAAAATTAACCTCTAAGCACAATCAGCCTTCTCACATACATACTGGGGCACTTGGTGAGAAAGCAGAAATTTTTTTTTTAAAAAGCCTCAACAATATAGATATGTATATATATGTATGTATATATACATATATATTCCTGAAGAGAAGCAATGTGGCAGAGAGGACAGGTCTTTATTTTTTTATTTTTTTGCTGAGGCAACTGGGGTTAAGTGACTTGCCCAGGGTCACACAGCCAGGAAGTGTTAAATGTCTGAGGCGAGATTTGAACTCAGGTCCTCCTGACTTCAGGACTGTGCTCTATCCATCGAAGACAGATCTTTAAATAAGAAAAACCTAGGTTGATTTCCATTTCTAACATATTGCATCTATATGACCATCAGCAAATTACATAACCTCTTAGCATGTCAATGGACTGCAGACCTACATTGGTTCAATGAGTTTCTATACTTGGAATTCTGTAGCGTAGAAGAGAGGCATTTATACAATACAAATAATTCTAAGGGCTTCATTTCTAAAATACATAGAGAGTTGATTCCAATTTATAAGAATACAAGCCATTCTCCAGTTGATAAATGGTCAAAGGATATGAACAATTTTCAGATAAAGAAATTGAGACTATTTCTAGTCATATAAAAAGGTGCTCTAAATCACTATTGATCAGAGAAATGCAAATTAAGATAATGCTGAGATACCACTACACACCTGTCAGATTGGCTAAAATGACAGGAAAAGATAATGACGAATGTTGGAGAGGATGTGGGAAAAGAGGGACACTGATACATTGTTGGTGGAGTTGTAAACTGATCCAACCATTCTGGAGAGCAATTTGAAATTATGCTCAAAAAGTTATCAAACTGTGCATACCCTTTGATTCAGCAGTGTTTCTACTGGGCTTATATCCCAAAGAGATCTTAAAGAAAGTAAAGGGACCTACATGTGCAAAAATGTTTGTGGCAGCCCTTTTTGTAGTGGCAAAAAAAACCCTCTAAACTAAGTGGATGCCCATCATTTGGAGAATAGTTGAATAAATTATGGTATATGAATGTTATAGAATATTATTGTTCTGTAAAAAATGATCAGCAGGACAATTTTAGAGAGGGTTGGAGAGACTTACATGAAGTGATGCTAAATGAAATGAGCAGAACCAGGAGATTATTATACATGACCATAAGATTATACAATAATCAATTCTGATGGATGTGGCTTTCTTCAACAATGAGATGATTCAAACCAATTCCAATTGTTCAGTGATGAAGAGAGCCATCTCTTCATGGGAGATGGACTGTGGGAACTGAATGTGGACCATAACATACCATTTTCACTCTTTTTGTTGTTTGCTTGCACTTTATTTTGCTTCTCTTTTTTTATTGTGCAGCATGATAATTGTATAAATATGTATGCATATGTTGGATTTACATATATTTCTACCATGTTTAACATAGATGTTGCCATCTAGGGGAGGGTGTGGAAGAAGGGGAGAAATTGGAACACAGGGTTTTGCAAGTATTGTTCTCACATATGTTTTGAAAAATAAAAAGCTTTAATAAATAATAATAGTAATAATTCTAAGGGCTTTGAAGTCAGAATACCTAAGTTATTATTCTGTCTTCATCAGTTACCTGTGTAATCTTGTATAAGTTACTTGACCTCTCTGGATTTTCATTTCATCATCTGAAAAAAAGGGTTTGAACTAGATGGCCTCCCAAGTTATCTTTCAGTTCTAATCTATGACCTTATGGTCCTACGTGGATGAAATCATAGGTCCAAACAAACCAAAAACAAAAAACTAAGAAAGTAAATTATGTTGGAAAAGAGGATGAGATATAAGAGAGTCAGGCAGACCCTACTCTTTAACTTATGTGGTCATTTATTTTGATGTACTGTGTATGATCTCAAAAGCTACATGCTCTAAGATTCACCCTTTGCACATGTCCCGTGCATGTGCTTGGAGCCAAGTGGGACCTACTGAATGAGGCAGATAGCTGAGTGATGCTTGGATCTCCAAGGATTGTGACCAAGCAGAAATAAGAATTTGAAAAACAAGTGAGAGTTGATGGTGTGTAGTTTTTGAGCAGCCGTTTTTGCTTCATCAGGACAAAAAATCTAATTCACGTGGACAGACAGGGTTCAGACGGCCTCTCTGCTGGCAATAGATCACAAAATGGGCTATGAAGTCATTTAAAAATTGGTCCTTTGGGTCCTCGGCTCTGTCTCTGGCTTGTGATGGATGAATGGACCGGGCCAAGTGTTCAACCAAATAATTGTATCTAATTATTATTAACAAGATACAGAACAGTTTGTCCAAGGGAAACCTTCAGGAAACTCCACCCAGTTTATGGGTCATTCCACACTGAGCAAAAAGCTACTAGTCACAGGGTGGACATTCTAGGAAGACTTAATGTCCATAGATTAATGAGGAAAGTCAATCCTAGATCTGAAGATTTTATCACACTTCTTTCTGATAATATTGTATGAGATAGAAATAGATGCTAACAATAGTATGAACATCCTATTAAATTGTCTCATTTGATCCCAATAACAGCTCTACAGGTATGTAGTATATGTATTATTCTATTTCATGGTTAAAGAAATAGGCTCCCAGAGTTGAAGTGATTTATTCAATACCCATTCACAGCTGCTGGAAAGAGGCAGAAAAAGATTCTTTCCCAAGCTGGCATGACAAGGAGAGAAGGAAAGAGAGAATAGGATCTATTTTTTTTAAATGATAAATGTGCCTTATCAGGAAATTTTATGTTATCCTTTCTTGATAATTGATCCAATAATTTTTGATCCAATCATTGATCCAAACCTTTTCTCAGAAATCTCCTTTGCTAGGCATTTATTCCTCGAGGAGGTTAAAGACAAAAAGAAAGGTCCTACATTCACCAAATAATGAAAATCTTTACTATAAAGTATGACTTATTGAAAGGAGACAAGAGGTAAATATTTGAAAATAAGTGTAATGTAAAAAAATAAAGAAAAGAAAAAAGAAAATCTCTTCAGATATCTTAACAGTAATTTTGAATAGGGAGAGATGTAAATTTCTTTCGATTTTGAGAGACAGAATATGGGAAAGAGCAGATTTAGAGTCAAATTAATATAATTTTATGATGGGTGACAATTCAGTTATTAAAAAAGATCAGTTTATTCATATCTATATTGAATTATTACTGAATATGTGTACATTAGTTCATCCATCTCTTTTAACCATTCATTCATCTATCTATCTAACATATATTCATCCTCACAACTATCTTTTCACAAATAAAACTATTAAATGGTTACTATATACAAGACTCTGTACCAAGTATTGAAATGGATAATAATATCAATAATTAGCATTTATATAGCATTTTAATATTGGCAAATTTTAATGTTTGCAAAATGCTTTACAGATATCTCATCTTATCATCATAAATAGCTGTGGAAGGTAGGTGCTAGTATTACCCCTTTTTTAGATGAGAAAACAGATAGATGGAGGCTTAACGACTTACATAGGATCAGATAATTGGCAAATTTCTGAGGAAGAGGATAGAGAAATGAACATCTCATTTCTGTCTTCAAGGAGGTCAGAAGTGGAGATACAATGTATATACATATCTCTGTAAGGTGAAGTGGAGATACAATACACACACATGTCTCTTTAAGGTAAAGTGTGAGAGATGTACAAAATGCAATAAGGGTACAAAGGAGGAAGAAATAAATTCCATTTGGGAGGACCAAATAAAAGTTTTTTGGAGAAGTGACCTAGAAGTGAGCTTTGAAGGATGTTATAGATTTGAATGGCCTCTTTAGGCTATTTTAAGTGAAGAGAAAAGCATAAATGTAGGTGTGGAAGTGAGAAATTTTGTATTTTAAAATGACAAATAGGCCAATTACACTAGATTATGAAATAAAGCTAGAACAGTAAGTTGGGACCAAATATGAGATAAGAGGTTCTTGAAGGCCAGGATAATGAATGTGGGCTTCATTTTGTCAATGGGTTTTTGAGTAGAAAAAATGATGTGATCAGAGACTCCTAAATAAGGAATATAATTCTGGAAACCTGTGCAGGATGCATTGAAATGCCAAAGACCAAAGAAAGTCAAGGAGACTAATTAGGAGGCTATGATAGTAGTATAAGAAAAAAGGGATGAATTTCTGAAATAAGATTATGGCATTGTGGATAAATAGGTACCATGGACTTAGACACATTCATTTTTTTGGCAAGGCAATTGGGATTAAAGTGGATGCTATTATTATCCCCATTTTATGGATGAAGAAATGGACATAGAGGTTAAACAGATTGCTAGTAAATATAACCTCATCTGAGGTTTGATGGCCAAATGATCTTTCCCTTATGCTCACATTCCAAACATAGATCTAACTACAAGGACCCTCATTTGAGATTCTTCTTTCCTCTAGAACCTGGAAAAATGAATGGATGCCCATCAATTGGAGAATGGTTGAGTAAATTGTGGTATATGAATATTATGGAATATTATTGTTCTGTAAGGAATGACCAGCAGGATGAATACAGAGAGGATTGGCGAGACTTACATGAATTGATGCTAAGTGAAATGAGCAGAACCAGGAGATCATTATATACCTCAACAACCATACTGTTTGAGGATGTATTCTGATGGAAGTGGATCTCTTCGATAAAGAGAGCTAATTCAGTTTCAATTGATCAAGGATGGACAGAAGCAGCTACACCCAAAGAAAGAACACTGGGAAATGAATATAAACTGCTTGCATTTTTGTTTTTCTTTCCGGGTTATTTCTACTTTATGAATTCAATTCTCCCTGTGCAACAAGAGAACTGTTCGGTTCTGCACACATATATTGTATCTAGGATATACTGTAACCTATTTAACATGTAAAGGACTGCTTGCCATCTGGGGGAGGGGGTAGAAGTAGGGAGGGGGAAAATCGGAACAGAAGTGAGTGCAAGGGATAATGCTGTAAAAAATTATCCTGGCATGGGTTCTGTCAATAAAAAGTTATTTAAAAAAAAGGAGAGATTCTTTTTTCCTTTCATGTTGTCCCCTACTCACTCTGAGTATATACAATTATTATTAACATATTTTATTCTCTCCTTCTCTCTTCCCTTCCTTGCCATTTTTCACTTAATAAGGACTACTTGCTTCTGTTGCACACATTCCCAGGTTCACTCATTTATTCAATAATTCAGTTCAATTCAGTTCAGCAAACCTATGTACCATTTATTATATAAGGGGTTAGGAAGATGAATATGAAGCTAACCTGTTTAGTTAACATTCTACTAGGGTTGGGAAGAATGTGGCACACACACACACACACACACACACACACACACACACACACACATTTATTTATTTATTTTCCCCAGTTATGTGTAAAACAATTTTTTACTTTGTTTTCAAAAGTTTGAGTTCCAGATGCTCCCCTTCTTCTCTTTACCACCTCCCATGAGAAGGTTCATGTGAAGTTGTGCAAGACATTTCCACAAAAGTCATGTTGCAACCCCCCCCAAAAAAAACCCTCAAGAAAAAAGAAAGTAAATAAAAAGTATGCTTCAATCTGTATTTAGATATATTTCTCTGGATATGGATAGCATTTTTCATTATAAGTCCCCCAGAGTAGTCTTGGATCATTGTATTGCTGAGAATAGCAAAGTTATTCACAGCTAATCATCCTACAACTTTGCTATTACTATGTACATAATACATTTCACTTTGCTTGAGCTCATGGAGACCTTTCCAAGATTTTTCTCGGTATCATCCTGCTCATAATTTTTTTAGAACAATAATATTTAATAAGCAAATTTCTAAGTAGTCAGTATTAAGTAATAATAGCAAGAAATAAGATTACTCAGAGGAACCTAGAAGTGACTTGCCAACTATTCCATAGATCAAAAAAGCATAATGGTTACTTGTCAGATCTTATAAATTAACTTTAAAAAATTATTCTGAGACTATGTATTAAATCAGGGGACTCCAGCAAGGCTTTGCTTCAGGATCTTTTAGATCTATTTATCCATGATCTGTAAACCTCAGATAAGCTTCAGACATCTGCAATAAGACCAAGCAGAACATCAAATATTGCTGATAAGTCTGAGATTATATGTTAACAAACAAACATTAAAGTATTACTGTTAACTTTAAGATGATCTTTTAACGAACTAATCCCCAGATGTCATGGATAAAAGCTAGAATGCCCCCCACCAAAACCCTATAAAAATGAGACGCCAAATTTCTTTCCCTTGAATACTCGTCCATATCCTAAGGTTCTGTGCTACCAGTGCTCCCAACTCTAATCTATGGTTGTGACTCTCTGTAGATTCTTAGTATCCCCATTCTCTTCCGCATTCTATCTTTTGTCCTCTTCTACCCTATTCTCATCCCCATTCCCATGTTGTCTGTCTTTGTGCCCCCATGGTGTTTATCTGTACTTTTTTGTGTCGTTTGTCCCTATACTCTCTGTGCCTTTTTAAAGTATGATTAAAATGACCCTTGTAAAATCTTCTGTTCCAACTTTTCCCCTCCTTCCCTCCACCCCTTCTCCTTGAGGGCAGGTAGACTAATATATGTTAAATATGTTAAAGTATGTGTTAAATACAATATGTGTTTACATACCCATACAGTTATTTTACTGCACAAGAAAAATTGGACTTAGAAATAAGGTAAAATCAACCTGAGAAGGAAATCAAAAATGCAGGCGGACAAAAACAAAGGGAATAGAAATGCTATGTTGTGGTTCACATTCATTTCCCAGAGTTCTTTCTCTGGGTGTAGTTGGTTCTGTTCATTACTGATCAAGTGGAATTGATTTGGATCCTCTCATTGTTGAAGGGGGTCACGTCCATCAGAATTTATCATCATATAGTATTGTTGTTGAAGTATATAATGATCTCCTGGTCCTGCTCATTTCACTCAGCATCAGTTCATGTAAGTCTCTTCAGGCCTTTCTGAAATAATCCTGTTGGTCATTTCTTACAGAACAATAATATTCCATAACATTCATATACCACAATTTACCCAACCATTCTCCAATTGATGGGCATCCATTCAATTTCTACTTTCTAGCCACTACAAAAAGGGCTGCCACAAATATTTTTTGCACATACAGGTCCCTTTCCCTTCTTTAAGATCTCTTTGAGATATAAGCCCAGTAGTAACACTGCTGGATCAGAGGGTATGCACAGTTTGATAACTTTTTGAGCATAGTTTCAAATTGCTTTCCACAATGGCTTGGATACATTCACAATTCCACCAACAATGTATCTGTGTTCCAGTTTTCCCACATCCCCTCCAACATTCAGCATTATCTTTTCCTGTCATCCTAGCCAATCTGAGAGTTGTATAATAATATCTCAGAGTTGTCTTAATTTGCATTTCTCTGATTAATAATGACTTGGAGCATCTTTTCATATGGCTAGAAATAATTTCAATTTCATCATTTGAAAATTGTCTGTTCATATCCTTTGACCATTTATCAATTGGAGAATGGCTTGATTTCTTATAAATTAGAATCAATTCTCCATATATTTTGGAAATAAGGCCTTTATCAGAACCTTTGACTGTAAAAATGTTTTCCCACTTTATTGCCCCCTTCTAATCTTGTCTGCATTAGTTTTGTTTGTATAAAAGCTTTTTAATTTGATATAATCAAAATTTTCAATTTTGTGACCAGTAATGATCTCTAGTTCTTTTTTGGTCACAAATTCCTTCCTCAGGAGATAGAATATCATCTATGGGGAATAACAAATAGATTATTTGGCTGGAGCACAAAGTGTATGGTATTGGGGAGAAAATGAAATGAAGTGAAATCCTGAAAAAAAATAACACGTTTCAAAGGACTTTCACTATCACTGTAAAACTATATGGAGAGTCATTGAAGATTCTTGAGTAGGGGACTCACATCTTCAACATTTCAATTTGGTAGCTGTGTGATGAAGGATTAGCGTGGACTGACTTGCAACAGGGAAACCAATAGGAAGCTAGTGCAATTGGCCAGATTGTGAGTCCCTAAACTAAAACTACTGTGTTGTGAGCAGAGAAAAGGTAGAAAGGTGAATTAACAAAACATGACAGTTATAGAGGAGGGTGAGTAAGAATGAATAGTTGAGAATGATCCCAGGTCACTTGACCCAAGTGACTAAAAAACCATTTGTGTTGTCCACAGAAATAAGGAATTTAGTGGAAATAAATAGACATCTGTCTATCAACTGGGGAACAATTAACCAAATTGTGATATATGAATGTAATAGAATTTAGCTTGTTAAAAGGAATTATAGTATGGATAATATAGAGAAGATTGGTAAGATTCATGAGAATTGTTACAAAGTAGAATAAGTCAAGTCAGGAAAATAATAATCATGATGACAATAATACAAATGAAAAATACAAAAATAAGAAACTGAATGTTGTGTGCTTCTAGTAATAAAGTTTGTTTTTCAAGGAGAGCAGAGAAAATGCTGTTCTTTCTCCTTTGTCAAAGTTGGGGACTATGGGTTTGGAAAACTATGTCTACTGTCAGATTCAATTGACTTATCTATTGGTTGTACTGAACTGATTCTCTCTCTCTTTTTATGCTTTGTTACAAGGAATGTTTCTTTGGTTTAGGGAGAGGGATGGATATATTTGAAAATGAAGGTGATGGAATAAAAAGAAATATCAATAAAAATCTTTTGTAAAAGGAAGGGAGTTAGGAATTAGTCAACATGTAGTTTTTAATTGCATCATATAGTTTAAATCCTGTGCTAAACCTTAGGGATATGAAGAAAGACAAAGAAGGAGAGTTGAGTCAAATGGACAAGTTAGTGAGTTTTGTTTTGGACTTGTTGAGTTTGAGATGTCTATGGGACATCCACATGAAGATGGCTGATGGGAAGCTCTGGAGATACACTAAACCTGAGGAGATAAAAGCTAGATGGGTACATTTAGGGGACAGCTATATAGGGATAACAGCTGAACTTAATAGGAACTAATGAAATCACCAAGAGAAAGAATGTAGAGAGAGAAAAAGAGAGAACCTAATGAAGCTATCTGAGGTACACCATTACTTGAGGGAGGAACATGAATAAAACTCTGGGGTGGGGGAAGACTATTCATAAAGGAAAGAAAATAATTTTGACATTACAGTATCTTAAAAACCTAAAAAATGAAAGCATTTTGAGGAGGGAGGGACCAATAATGTTAAAAGCTGAAGAAATGTCAAGAAGTAAGAAAGACAGCTTTTTCTTTAAAATTTGTTTATGAAAGCGAGGGAAGCTATAGACTGAGGACCCTTGCCCTCAAGGAACTTATATTTTAATAATGGAGAGTAACACATATGAGAGATTGATAGCCAGGGAAGGGAGCTTTAATCTGGGAACTCACAGAGATGGTAAATTGAGGTATAAGTGCAGGCTAAGGACAGTTCTATTCCAGAAATAAGAAGTGAAAAATTAAGGAGGGGGAGGGGGAGATGGGGAGGAATAGGTTGTAAGAGGATATTATGAAGTATAAGGTAGATGATAAAATGACCTAGGTGAATATCTGGGTGAAATATGGTCAGCCTGGTGTGTAGCATAACACATAGCATATAGTAAGTGTTTAATCAACGATTTTTGACTGAGATATCTAGAGCAACTAGAGATTATAGAGCTAGTATATATTCATTCAACCACCAATCAAGGGACCAAAGATGCAGATCTGGTATGGAGGATATTGATCAAAGTGGAGAAAATTGAAGCAATGAGGAAAATGAGTTGAGTATGTAGTTGAATGGTATTTGAAGATAAATATGCAAGAAATGAGGGAGAGTGACTTAAATGAGGAAGAGTAACTTGGGCTCATTCAGGTAATGAGTGATTCCCTCCTCTCCCAGATCTGTGTAGGATGATATATCTAGATAGAGTGAACTTCAAATGCAGAGATGTGATGAGTGAAGGTGGTAGATAACTGGAAATAGAAGTGAGGAATGAAAAATATTCTCCTTCTTGGACTAGTGTCTTGGGGGTCATGAGAGAGTACATACACTACTGAAAAGAGTAAAGTTTCTTTAAGACAGAACATAAGACTAGAAGAACATGAAACAAACTTGAGAGGAAGAGATCTAATAAGGAGGGTAATCTGTTTAAAAAAAAAACAGCAGAATTTGAATTTTATGAGATACTTTCAAATGGAAAGGTAGAATTAAAGTAGAATTTGATTAGAATCTGTGAAGGATAGGTCTAGGTGTTGAAATCAGCCTGAAGAGCAATGTAAGCATTTATAACCTATAAATTATCAGATACTACAAATTAGGGATTGAATAATTATTTTGTTGATTTCTGAATCTAAGAAAATGATAGGGAAATGTTAATGCAAAGTAAAGTATCCTACTATATTTTGCCCCAAGAGAACCAATAATTAAGCATTTATCAGCATCCCTGCAAATAGGGTTGACATGATAGGGTAGAAGAACATGGGTGGCTGAGTGATTAACCACCAAAAGTCTGGCACCTAGGTGAAAAAGATTTTTGGCCATGGTAACTTGTAAAGACTTTCTATTAAAGTCTAGAAGAATTGTGAAGGTAAAGAAGGTAAATCTTTATGTGGGTCCTTGAAATTATGGTTCCTAAAAATATTATTTACATATCTTGATGATGAACTACACATTTTATAAGACATGGTTTTATTGCTATGAAGACCTCCCAATTGTTTCCCCATCTGCTCAGATTAGCATCTACACTGCAAATTGTAGTTTATGGGTATACTGATGGGTTAATTTATTTGCCCATGGCCAATATCAGTGTCAGAAGCAGGACTTAAATCAAAATATTTTCATCTCTTCCCTCTTTTGGGGAGGGGGGGAGGGGAAAGCAATTGAGTTAAATGACTTGCCCAGGGTCACACAACTAGTAAATATTAAGTGTCTGAGGCTGTATTTGAAGTCAGGTCCTCCTAATTTTAGGGCTTTTTCTCTATCCACTGCACCATTTAGCTGCCCCCAAATTTTTTATTTCTAAGGCTAGCTCTCTAACATTTATGACATGATCTGATGTTGCACAGATTAGATCCATCAATCACCAAGAATTTATTAAAGGCTCACAATGTGCCCAGTACTGTGTTTGATACTTGGCAAAATGGCAAAAAGAAAGATTTTTTAAAAAACCAAATTGTCTGCCCTCTAATACTATACAAGTATTTAAAAGATAAATACTAAATAAATTTTAAAAGGAGAGGTCAATGCTAGCAGCTGTAAGAGTTAGGGAACAAACAGTAAGTAGAGTCTAAAGGAAAGAGATGAGAAGAGGAAGAAGAAAAGAGGGAGATCTTTGATAAATATTAATTGTATTACATTGAACTGATTCCATGTATTTGGAATGTGAAAAATTAGATTGGGCTCTAAATCACCAAATGACTTATTTCCTTTCAAAAAGACCTAAATCTTCCAAGAATTGCACACCATTTTCTTACAAATATCAATGATACTAACTGAACAAATGGTACAAAGCTTAAGATAGGGGAGAAGTCCATTTATCCTGAAAACATATTTAGTAAGATTTGTTTCCCTTAGCTCAAAAGGGGAAATAGCATTTTTCCCTTTTCCTATGACAGTTTTAATTTTGTTATTCATTCACATCCTTTTTTTCTTTATTTTTAACATTCATTTTTTTAAAGTTTTGAGTTCCAAATTCTCTTCCCCACTCCTATCTCTTCCCATCCATTAAGAAGGTGAGCAATATGATAAAATTATATATGTCAAAGTCACGCAAAACATAAACCCACATTAAGCATACTGCAAAAAAAAGCAAGAAAAATAAAGTGAAAAAAGCTTACTTTATGATGTGACTTTTAGTGATGTTTTATGATATGATGTTACTTTATAAGTGCTTTAACTTCACAAATTGTTCCTTAATAGGGGCTGGGGGTGGGGATAAAGAAGAGAATATGGAACTCAAAAGTTTAAAAAAAAAGAAATGGAAAAAATAGTTTTAAATGTAACTAGGGAAATATTAAATAAATAAATAAGATTTAAAAAATAAAAACAAACTAGAAAAAAGTATGCTTAAATTATACTCTGTGGAAGTAGATGGCATTTTTCATTATGGGGCTGTCTTATTTCATTGTATTAGTCTTTCACAGTTGATCACTGTTACAATATTGCTGTTACTGTGTACAATGTCCTCCTGGTTCTTCTCACTTTACTTTCCATCAGTTCACATAAGTCTTACCAAGTTTTTTTCTAAAATCATTCTGCTCATCACTTCTTACAGCATAATGCCATTCCATTACAATTTCATTACAATCATATGCCACATCTCATTCTGCTATTTCCCAATTAATGATTACCCCTCCAATTTCTAGTTCTTTGCCACCACAAAAAGAACTTCTATAAATATTTTTTATACCTAGATCCTTTTGCCTTTTCTTTCTTCTTTTTGGAATAAAGATGTTGGAGTAGTATTACTAGCTCAAAAGGTATGCACAATTTTATGACCCTTTGAACATAGTTCCAAATTGTTCTCCAGAAGAATCAAATCAGTTCACAATTCTATCAACAATTTATTAGTCTGCCTATCTCCTTTAGTATTTGTTATTTCTGATAGGTGTAAGGTGATAGCTTAGAATTGTTTTCATTCACATTTCTCTACTCAATAGTGATTTAGAACATTTTTCATATGACTACAGATAACTTTATTTCTCCTTCTGAAAACTTCTTGGTCAATTTTTTTTGACAATTTATCAATTGAGGAATGGCTCTTGTTTTTATAAATTTGACACAATTCCCTATATATTTGAGACATGAGGGCTCAGAGAAACTTGCAGCAAAACTTTAATATTGCTTCATTGTCTATGATACCTTCTAGCTAAATGTACATTCTCTGATTATCTTTTTTAATTAAGTCTATTTTTGCTCTTGCTTTGTCTGAGATCATGATTGCTGCTTCTGCCTTTTTTACTTCGGTTGAAGCATAATAGATCCTGCTCTAGTCCCTTCTTTTAACTTGGTGTATGTGTCTTTCCCTTTCAAGTGTGTCTCTTGTAAACAATATATTGTTGGATTCTAGTTTCAAATCTATTCTGCCCTCCATTTCCATTTTGTGGGTGAACTTATCCCATCCATATTTGTAAATATAATTAATAAGCATATATTTTCTTCCATCCCATTTTCTTGTGTATTCTTCTCTTTCTCTCTTTTTATCCAAGCCCTTCTTAGAAGTCTATTTAGTTTCTGACCTCTGCCTTCCGTAATCTGAGCTCCTTTTTATCACCCCTTCTCCATATCTCTTATCCCTTTTCCTTCCTATTTCCCTATTGGATAAGAGATTTTTATAGCCAAATGAGTGGGTATATATTCTTCCTTCTTTGAACCAATTTCAATTCTGATGAAAGATTCAAGCATTACCTGACACTTCCTCTTTCCCCACCCCCTTTCTTACATGCCTCTTTTATGTGAGGAAATTTTCCCCATTCTACTTCTCTCTTTTCCTTTCTCCTAGTACATCCTTCTTACACACTCCTTTGGATTTTTTTTTTTGAGATCATCTCAATGTAATTGACTCAAATTCATGCCCTTTTGTCTGTGTAAATTCCTTCTAACTTCCTTATTAATGACAAAAATTATTAGCTACATGTATCATTTTCCCATATAGGAATATAAATCATTTAACTTTTTTTAGTCCCTTATTTCTCTTTGAAGTTTACCTTTGAATGCTTGAGTCCTGTGTTTGAATGTCAGATTTTCTATTCAGCTCTGGTCTTTTCATCAAGAATGCTTGAAAGCCCTCATTTCATTAAATATTCATATTTTCCTGAGTATATTTTCATACTCAGTTTGCTGCATACATGATTTTTTGGCTGTAATCCTAGCTCCCTTGTCCTCCAGAATAGCATATTCTAAACTCCACTCCTTTAACAGGGAAGCTGCTTAATCTTGTGTGATTCTGACTGTGACTTCATGATATTTGACTTTTTTCTTTCTGGTTTTTGCACTATTTTTTTCCTTGACCTGGGAGCTCTGGGATTTAGCTATAATATTACTGAGAGTTTTCATTTGGGAATTTCTTTAACAAGGTGATTGGTGGGTAGTTTAAAGTTTTGTTTTACCCTCTGGACCTAAGATATCAAGGAAGTTTTTCTCTATAATTTCTTGAAATATGATGTCTAATAATTTTGATTACATTAAATTAAAAAGGATTTATACAAGCAGAACCAATGCAGCCAAGATTAGAAGGGAAGCAGAAAGATAAGGAAAAAATGTTTACAACCAGTGTTTCTGATAAAGGCCTCATTTGTAAAATACAGAGAGAATTGACTCAAATTTATAAAAATACAAACCATTCCTCAATTGATAAATAATCAAATCAAAAATTTTAAAAATCAAATCAATATGAATAATTTTCACATGATGATATTAAAGCCATTTCTAGACATGTGAAAAAAAGTGCTCTAAATCACTATTGATCAGAAAATGCAAGTTAAGACAATCACTTCACATCTCTCAGATTGGCTAAAATGATGGGAAAAAATAATAATAAATTTTGGAGGAAATGTTGGGAAAACTGGAACACCAATGCATTGTTATTCTAATTGAGATACTTTACATTTTCTATTTTTTTTTCATTATTTTGTCCTTATTTTATTGTTTTGTGAGTTTCAGAACCATTAACTTCCATTTGCCCAATTCTAATTTTTTTTAACTTAGTGATAATAAACCAAAAATTCATAGTTACTGGTGGAAAGCATCACAATTTGACACCCCCCCCCAAAAAAAAAAAAACAACTCCTGAGAAACCTGGAGAGAAATTTGGTGATAAGCTTCAAATGGATACATTACATAGGAAAATATCCTAAAACAAATAAATTAGAGTAGCAAAGAAGAAATTATTTTTAGGATCTACAAATAAGATAAGTATTGATAAGTAAACAAGGAGTAGATAGGATCATGGAAGAGAAAGAAAATTCTGATTACATAAAATTTAAAGGTTTTTTTGCACAAAGAAACCCTAACTGCTGCTCAGATTATAGTGGTAATAGCCAATTAAAACAACAACAACAAAAAAAACTTTGCTTCAAATTTCCCTAATAAGGGGATCTTTATTTTATATACATATACACACATATATTTCTGTATGTATGTATGTATCTTTCCAAGATACATAAGGAACATATTCACATGTATAAAAACAAGAACCAATCTCTAATTAATAAATGATCAAAAGATATAAACAGGCAATTCTCAGAGGAAGAAATCTAAATTATCTGTAGCCATACAAAAAAACATGCTATAAATCACTAATGACAAAAGACATACAATTAAAGCAGTTCCAAGTTTCTGCTTCATACCCATTTGGTTGGCAACCTTGACCCCCCCCCAAAATAGAAAATGATAAATGTTAAAGGAGGGGGCAAGAAAACAGACACAGTGATGCATTGTTGGTGAAACCATGGTTTGGTATACAAGCATTCCATAAAGCAGTTTGGAACTAGATTTCAGAAGCTACTAAATCGTGCAATCCTTTGAAAAGCCTATAAAACTTCTATTATACCTATATTTCAAAGAGATCAAATAAAAGCAAAAGATCATATATTTGTGAAAATATTTATAAAATCTCTATTTGTGGTAACAGACAGACAAAGGAAACAAGGACTAAACAATTGGGAAGTGTTTGAACAAATTAATGGCATATTAGTATAAAGGAATATTATCTTGCAATGTAAAACAATAGAAATAAATAGAAGAGAAAGATTTCAGAGAGACTTGGGAAGATTTGTATGAACTGATGCAAAGTGAAATGAGTAGAATTAGAAGAACAATTTATAATATAAGAATATTGCTTTTTTATATCATGCAATCTTGAAAGAATTATGACATCTTATTGATTCCAGAGGAATGAAAATGAAAAATACTCCTCATCTTCTGACCAAGAGGTGATGGACTAAATAGATGATATTAGGGGAAGATAGATCACACAGTGGATAAAGCACCAGCCCTGAAGTCAGGAGGACCTAAGTTCAAATCTGACCTCAGACACTTAACACTTTCTAGCTGTGTGAACCTGGACAAGTCACTTAACCCCAATTTCCTCAGGGGGAAAAATATATGATATTAGACACATAGTTTTGGACATGGCCAATGTGGGAACTTGTTTTATTATCATTTTTTGTATTTTTAGTCTGGGCAAGAGGAGGGAGGAGTAGTTAAAGGAACAGAAAACAAATGTTTTTAAATGAAAAATGATTTTTAAAAAAGAACAATTTTATATGACTATAGTGGGGGTGATTGGCTTATGAGAAATAATCTTTAAAGTGTGTGCTTCATTCCTAGTTTAGTTTCAGTCCAAGAAAACATGTAGATGATTCAGGGATTTTTACTATGTTATGACCAAAAAAAAGTCTCTTAATTGACTGCAGAACTAGAAGAATTGATGATTCATGAATTTCTGAGCCAGAATTGAGCATACACACAAAATGAGACAACCTTCTCATCTCTAAATCTTTTTAATTTGTAATTCTAAGGAGGTAGAAGTACTTCAGAGTTAAGTGGTGATAAAAACAGCTTCTCTGTCTTCCATCTAGCCATGGTAGCTAAGATTATGTCTTGACTAGGCAAATGTGCAAGTAGGATGAGGCTCTTTTTTTTTTTTTTTCTGTTTTCTTACTTGGGTAAATGACTAAAAAACATTCATTCTTAAGACAGATCTGTCCAAGCCGAAATTGTGAGAAATCACAAAAGTAGTCAAAGATGGCATCAGTGGTCAGCAAAGCTAGTGCCTGGCAACAATAGAAGTAGCTTCAGACTATCACAGAAAAAAAAAATCACTCAAGGATGATGGCTTCAGAGGATGGTTCTTGAAGAGTTAAGTGCTGACCTTGATCCTTAAAAAGGTATCTCATATGACTCTCTACAATAATGAGATGATTCAAACCAATTCCAATTGTTCAGTAAAAAAGAGAATCAGCTACACCCAGAGAGAGAACTATGGGAAATGAGTGTGGACCACAACATGGTAGTTCTACTCTTTCTGTTATTGTTTGCTTGAATTTTTGTTTTCCTTCTCAGATTTTTTTCTTTCTTTCTAAATCTGATTTTCCTTATGCAGCAAGATAACTGTATAAATATATATACATATATTGAATTTAACATATACTTTAACATATTTAACACATATTGGACTATCAGCCATCTAGGGAAGGGAGTGAGGGGAAAGAGGGGAAAAGTTGGAACAGAAGGTATTGCAAGGGTCAATGCTGAAAAATTACCCATGAATATGTTTTGTAAATAAAAAGCTATAATAATAAAATAATTTTTTAAAAGGTATCTCAGCAGAGAGTTGCAATGAAGGGGATCTTTATCAGGATGCTGTGAAGAGAAAGAACTTCTAGAGCCAGGTATCACAAGTTTTCCTTTTCTACATACATTCTCTACATAAGTGTCTCACTAAAGTTATACTTCTAAGTTTGAACTTTCTATTCCCAAGATCCTTATATGCAATGGGAGATTATGTTCCCAGTTTGGACAGAATGTTTTATGTTGATTGTTTTTTCTATACTTTCTCAGTAAATCTTATTTCTAAAATCAGAGGCATCTATGAATAAATAGCAACATGTTGCTGTTTTGTATTCCTCTCAAATTCCACAGCATGTTCTGAATCACACAATGTTAGATTATTTCCCTTTATTTTATAGTATTTATTCATAGATGTCTGAACTAGTTTACTCAATCTACATCCTCTATTTCCTCCTGTTCTTAGTGTTGTTTGTTGTTGCTGTTATTGCTGGTTTATCTGTTTCTGTTCAAAGTCTTTGAGTTTTTTCCCTAAAATTTTTGGTAATTTCATTCTCTTGCCCATTTGTTTTCCTTACCTCTTATGTTCTGACTTCCTCCCCTGTGGTTGTGGTTTCCTTAGGAGTTAGATACTAAAGTATCTCAGCCTCCTCCTACACTGAACAATTTGTGGTTTACCAGCTTAGATCTATGTCCCAAAAGACTTTTGCATGTCAGAACTGGCTACATCTGGGTGCTATAGTCTTTTCCCCCATACTTGGTGGAATGCTGCACAAACTTCTTCCAACTCTCCCTTCCCCTCCACACACTCAGGGTGTCTTGTCCTGATGACCTCTTCTACTACTTCTGTTGCTCAATTTTTTTAATTCAGCACTGATAGTTCAGTACTTTTCAGCTCTGGTGCCTCTGGTTTGCAGCCCACAGAAGGCTTTGTCTTCTGAAGGGCTGTGACCACAGTGCCTGTTAAGACCTCAGCAGATTTCCACAATCTGAAATCAGAAGCTCAATGCTTTCTTCACAATACTGGGGAAAAAAGCAGGGAACCAGGGTATAGGAGTAGGTTTTTGATGTGTAAGTCTGTGCCTTTTCCTTATATCTACTAGTGTAGGCTGCCTGCCAATAATGTGGGAGATAGGGAGAGGATGCTGAGTGAGTTCAGGGTCATCTCTTTTGATACTTCTCTTGAGGGTCTCTTTTCTTTCTTGGATTCTAGCCCTAGAAAGACAATGGATTTCTCAAGTGTTATTATTGGGTAGATAAATGAATGCCTTGGTACTCCTGAGCCACCAACTACCATTAATCTTTCCATTTTCCTCTAATTCCTACTGGCTGATCTCTCATCAGATTGTTTAAGTTTTACTTTGTTATTCCTTGAAAAGCAAGCAAATGTATCTCCCTCTACTAAGAAGAGTTTCAAGTTTATCTTTTTAAAAACTATATATAATTCACAATTATGAACTGTTGTCCTAATCTGCTTCTATGTTATATTCTCTTACTTTCCAGCACTTCGACAGGGATCAAATTTCCTTCCTACCACTTGAGAACTTTTTTTCCCCATTAAAGTTATGCTTCTTTTTTCATATGTTTTTTGGGGAGAAGTATATTAATGAACTTGATAGTCTTGAGTTCTGAGGAGTGCTCTTTGAATCCTAGATTTTCCAAAAGGAAGAATAGGCTAACCATGGAACATTTGTAGCAATCATTTAGTTGTGGCAAAAATAAAAACATTGCACAGTCAATGCAAGTGACTAAAAATTCATTGATCTCCATGATGATTAAGAATTTGTCTTAAAAAAAAAAAGAATTTCAGTCTTTTTCGGGAGGAGGTGACACACTTTTAGCTTAAACTCAAGCACTTCCTTAAAATCTTTATACATTATACCTTATCGGAACAGCCATTGCAAACTTCATTTCCTTAGTCTCAATAGCTCCACCATTCCATTTACCTGTCTTCCCCTATATATCAATTTCCTATTTGTTTCACCTATTTGTACCAAGTATCAGTTCACTCTGCTAGTTTGCTTTACTAGTTTACTAGTTTATTCCATTTGCTCTTTCTTATCTTTCCTTGTCAACTACTTTCTTCTTTTGTGCTTCTCTTGAGATTTTCATTCCTAAATTCTATTCCTTTCTCAAAGAAGCAGGGAGTCGAATCTAGACTTGAAGATGATTTTTTTCTACCTATTATTCATATCTTACCACCAAATTTGATTTCTGGCCTTTATAAATCTCAACTCTTCTAGTTAATCTACATCATTCTATTCCTTTTATTTACTTATTATCTTTTCTTCTTTTCCTTCTCTGATAGACTTCTTCCATAAAAGACACATAATCTCTGACCAGATTCTACTTTACCACCATAGTTTCTCCTTTTCCTTAGTGATCTGTATATTTTCCATAATTCACGGTAATCATTTGGGTGGAGCTGCAGCAAAGAGAGAGTGAGGAGGGGGAGGAAGGGTTGGGTGCCCATCATGCTGAAAGTCTAGGGGACCAACCGTTGTGTTGAACTTTTCATATGTCTGTGAAACCTGATCAGCATAACAGAACCATGCCAGGAAAACTGAATCACTTCCATCTGAATTTTCTTAGGAAGATTCTTGAGAGCACCTAACAAACTAAGGGACTGGACACTGAGATCTTCTCTTGAGCTGAACTACCAGGTATTCATACTCTAGTACAGAGAGCATAACTTCAATGGGCTGGCCACATGGTTTAAATGCCAAATGTATATTTGTCTAAAAGATTATTTTACAGAGAATTCACATAAGGCAAGTGATCATATAGAAGCCAGCAAGCAATCTCTCTCTTTTTTTAAATTTTATTTTTTTAATAACTTTTTATTGACAGAACCCATGCCAGGGTAATTTTTACAGCATTATCCCTTGCACTCACTTCTGTTCTGATTTTTCCCCTCCCTCCCGCCACCCTCCCCCAGATGGCAAGCAGTCCTTTACATGTTAAATAGGTTACAGCATATCCTAGATACAATATATGTGTGCAGAACCAAACAGTTCTCTTGTTGCACAGGGAGAATTGGATTCAGAAGATATAAATAACAAAAATGCAAGTGGTTTATATTCATTGTACAAGGACAATCTCAAGGACTCTCTGAAGAACTTTGTAATCAATTGTAAGGTATAGGATATACTACCATAGGACTGCATCAAAGAAGGTTGCTATGTCTATGAGCATTTTCACAAATTTAGAGACATCTCCACTCCAAATATTCACACAGACGGTGTGCCTGACCAGTGGTAGAATCTTCCAAGCTCCAATTGGTCTGATCAGCCACAGTTGGACACACTGTATCTTGACCCTAACATAGTGATGTCATTTTGTCCTCTTGGAGAACAAAGTATGACAAACGTTAATTTTTACTCCCAATAGTTACATCTACTCCTGATTGTTATGGCTTTTTCTTAGTGTTGTCATTTTTTCATTATGTTTGTTTCTGCTGTTGGCTTTCCTCTACAAAAAATTCTGGTTACTCTTTTCTCCAGGGGCCAGCTCTCAGGCATCTGACTTGAGGTTCCTCTGTTAAAAGTATTATAGCTCTTTTAGACCATAGACATTGAAAATCTCTGGCTTAAGTCTTTTCTCTAATAGAATATAAACTTTCTGAAATAGGGACTGTTTCACTTTTTGTTTTCATGTTTAAGCTGCCTAGCAATGATAGCCATTTAATAAATATTTTTAAAAAATAATGGAATGGTTGGCTTTTTTGTTTTACACTTAGACCCCAGAACCTCACTCTCCTCCTAAAGAGCATCTTTCAGAGGTGCTGGCCACACTTACTTTTATTTGTAATTTTATCTGTAAATAGTCAATGATGGCCAAAGCATTTTTTGTTTCATAACTAACCAAGTTACAACTTTGTGAACTTTGAAAGTTCAAAAGAATCAGTAGCTATCCCGGTGGCAACCAAAGCCAGAAGCAAAGTCTACCAAAAGCAATAGGAGCAGTTGACTATAGAGTTGGATGTGGAAAGCTAGTCACCTGAGAAAGGTAAAAGATAAAAAGATATGACTCTTAAAGAGAGAAGGATGGCTGCAGACTCTAAAAAGGGACTGAAACGTAGAATCCATCAAAGGGGTACAGTTAAGTGGATGATCAGGAGACTCCCCAAGAGGAAAAAGGACTCCCAGGAAGTGAAATTTTGAGATATTCCACAGTTTCATGTATATTACTATCTTTGTATTTTAACTTTCAGTTCACTATCTCTAGGTATTTAGAATGTACAAGGAGAGAATTTATTGTTTTCTGGATTATAGATGGAGAGTGGTTTTCCAACAATTATTCTTAATAAATCCTATTTGTAAAAACTAATATAATTCAACTGTTTAAAAATGAAAAGTCCCTGGGAAGCTCATTAATTACAATGTTGGATACCTCAGTGATTGTCAAAGTTACTTTTAGAACCATGAAAAAGATTATTAGTTGCTGGAAACAAGTAAACAAAAAAAATATTATTTTAGAGTAGGGAGAAACAACTATTGGACGGGCAGGTAAAGGTTTAAAAAGACTTCTGGAAAAAGTAACATTTAACCTGGGCTTTAAAGAATGAAGAAAAATAGGATAAAAAGACTGGTGAGAATGAGAGGGAAGTGAGTTTTAAGAGGAGAGAACAATAAGAATGAAGGCTTAGAGGCAACAAATCATGGAGCAAGTTGAGTTTGGCTAGAACCTGGAATATAGGAAGGAGAATAGTACAAATCAAACAAAAAAATCAAATTTGGATATGAATGGAATGGATTATCACTGCATCTTAACAAGCTATGAAAAAGAAGTCCTAGATTAGCTGCTGCAAAGTGAAGTAAGCAAAACTAGGAAAGCAATATATTCAAGGGCAAAACAATGCAAATATAAAGAACTATTTAAAAAATTATGAAACTGAATCCTGTGTAAATATAATGACTAAGCTTGGTACCAAAAATAATGATGAAAAAAATGTCCCTTCCTCCTTTCTTTGCAGAAATAGGGGTATGGAATATTGTATGTACTGTCAGATTTATTTAATATTTCAATTATCTTTGTTACACTGGTTTCCCCCCTCTTTTTAGGGAAGACTCTCTGGAGAAAGAAGAGAGGAAAATATTTGGAAATAAGTGTTATAAAAATAAGATATCAATACAAATTTATAAGCATATTATAGTGCAATTATGAAAGGACTTGAATACCCAATAAATTAAATGTAAGGCAAGGAAATTTCTATTAGTATGCAGAGATGAGTTGAATATGTTTCCACATGTGTATCTATATATGTACATGTATATGTGTCACTATGCACAAACATCTGTACATACATATCTGTGTGCTTATGTATGAATATGTACATATATGCATTCAAGTGTCCCAGAATTAGAGGTTCTATCCAGGGGGAGTTGGGTTCCTTTTAACTCTTATTTTTGAATCTTGACACAAATTATTTCAGAGTCTCTGCCTTTCATGGAAAGAGCAGTCTGGCCTGGATTCTAGCAGAGTGTGTTCTCCCTTGGCTGTCACCCATATCTTAGAATTTGAAGCCATCCATGATACCAGAAATAAGTACTCATTCTGGGCTTCACAAGCAGCAATGGACAAAACCAATTTTATCTTGATCTTAGAAGCTGATAGATTAAGATAGGAGCTATCTTCATAAAGAATGAATGGCATTGGGGAGCAATTTGGAACTATGCTCAAAAAGTTGTCAAACTGTGAATACCCTTTGATTCAGCAGTGTTTCTACTGGGCTTATACCCCAAAGAGATACTAAAAAAGGGAAAGGAACCCACATGTACAGAAATGTTTGTGGCAGCCCTCTTTGTAGTGGCCAGAAACTATAAACTGTGTGGATGCCCATCTGTTGGAGAATCGCTGAATAAATTATGATATAAGAATGTTATGGAATATTATTGTTCTATAAGAAACGACCAGCAGGATGATTTCAGAGAGGCCTGGAGAGACTTACATGAACTGAAGTGTAATGGGCTGAGGCTTGAGTTGATGCACTGAGGTCTCAAGCACATGAGGCTAAATAGTAATTGGACCATACTCTATTAATATATAAGCTTGGAGAAAGAATGGCCCCCACCCACTCTTTATGCAAGTCCTGATGTGTTGTATAGGAAATGACGATTTTGGTGGGTGGAGGTAGGGGAGTGGAAAAGGAAGGGGAGGAGAGACTTTTGGGATTGCCATTGCCACGGTTGGCTCAGCTCGCGGCTCTCTCTCTTAGCTGGCTTCCTGTCGCAACTGCCTATATTTGCTATCGCAATCTTTCTTGCCTATATTTGCTATTGCAATCTTTATTCACCTCTTCACTTCAATAAATATTGAAGATTTTACCCTTAACCTGAATTCCTGACTCCGGCTGATTTTAAATACGCGGTCATTACACTGAAGCTGAATGAAATAAGCAGAACCAGGAGCTCATTATATACGGCAACAATAAGACTATACGACCATCAATTCTGATGGACGTGGCTTTCTTCAACAATGAGAGGAGTCAAACTACTTCAAATTGTTCAGTGATGAAGAGAGCCATCTACACCCAGAAAGAGGCCTATGGGAACTGAGTGTGGACCACAACATAGGTTTTTCATACTTTTTGTTGTTTGCTTGCATTTTGTTTTGGTTTTTTTTTCCTCAAGTTTTTTTTTTTTTCTTTCTAGATCCGATTTTTCTTGTGCAGCAAGATAACTGTATTGGATTTAACATATATTTTAACATATTTAACATGTATTGGACTACCTGCCATATAAGGGAGGGGGTGGGGGGAAAGGAGGGAAAAATTTGGAACAGAAAGTTTTGCAAGGGTCAATGTTGGAAAATTACCCATGCATATGTTTTGTAAATAAAAAGCTTAAAAAAAAAATAAACTTCACACCTATTAAAAAAAAAAAAAAAAAGAATGAATGGCTACTCACTGTCCAGAATTTCAGAGACTTTATGGGAACATTCAGATCAGTATAAAAAAATATGGAAACAGGAGATCATAAGAGCATAGATTTAAAGCTGGAGGTTAATTTAGATGATATCTAGTCCAATCACCTCCTTTGTAAATTGTCCAAGGTCACACAGATAGTAAATGATAGAAAGAGAATTTAAATGTAAGTTCTCTGGCTCTAAAGCTAGCATTCTTTCCACTGTATCACACTGCATGTTATATATCCATTGACAGGCCAAGGTTTTATGTTGGTCCTTCTGGTGGTCCCAAATATTGCCTTGGAGAGAACTGCTAATCAGTGGAGTTCTTCCCACTTGCTCCCAGATTTCTCAACTACCACAAGAGAAAGAACCCAGCTGAAAACATACTGGATGGGTGGTCAGGACATTGGGTTCTCTAGAACTATTTCTAATTACTTCTATGTGAAACCTTGGTAGGTCACTTAATCTTTTTGGACTTTGGTTTTATAAGATGTTCTTTTCATTCACAACTGGTTTCTCTAGTACAGAACATTTATTTTATAGATGAGGAAACAAGTTGTGACTTGTTTTGGCTAGAAAGCCCTAGTGATTTCTAATATATTGTGGAAGAGGAATCTCCTGGAGGGAAAGGAGAAAGCTTGGCTTCTGCCCCCATCCCCATCTTATGACTTTGGGAGGACTTGACAGCTTTAAAGAATCTGGAAAATGTTAGACTGCCTATCTTCCCATTGGTGTCAAAGAATCATACCCTTCAGAATAGCATCAAATCCCCTATTACAATCTGTATCCTAAACAGTGTTTCTGGACCAATGGGCAACATCAGGAGTCTCAGAAAGGCTGGACTCATAACTCTGTATAAGAATGCAGCAAGAAAATCATACCATGCCTAAGGGGAAACTTCTTGAGTCTTGCTCCAAATGAGAGAAGAGGACTTTCAGTAACTAGAACTGAATTATTTCCATGTGCTCACTAAGCATAATCTCACTTTCTACTGAACTTTGTATGTACTTAGGAAAATATTTCACACATCTTTGGGGACATGTTTTATACCAATTGTTTTTATTCTACCACTTTAGTAAATATCCCTTTCTAAAACCTACTTGTGGCATTAAGGATCTCAACTGAAGCTTGGGGAGACACACATGGTGGGGATTCTATTCAATAGCATTAGAATGTCATTCAACCATTTATAGGTACCCCAAGCACTCTCAGGAGAAAATGTAGTTTGCAAGTCCCGGAGGATGAGAGATGAGATAATGATAATTTAGTTCATACATGGGTTGCAAAAAGATAGTATTCAAAATGAGAAAAATAATAATCCTGCCATCCTTTCCTTGGTTATACTACATCTCCAGTATTATGTTTGATACTACATGTTAAAAAGAATGTTGACAAGCTGGAGAATGAGTAGAGAAGAGTGACTGGGAAGGTGATAGGATTGGGAACTAAGCCATAAGATCCATTGAAGGACTGGTGATGAATGTCTCCCAAGCAGAGTTATTTAGTATTAATGGAATTGCTATTCAGCCTTTTTTTTTCAGTCAAGTACAACAGTTTATGACTCCTTCTGGAAGGGTTTCTTGGTAAAGATACTGGAGTAGTTTGACATTTCCTTCTCCAGCTCATTTTACAGATGAGGAAACTGAGACAAACAGGGTCAAATGACTTGACCAGAGCCACATAGCTAGTCAGCGTCTGAGTTCAAAGGTCTTCCTGACTCCAGTCTAACACCCTACCTACTGTACCACCTAGGTACCCCATAACAGAATGCACTGTTTTACAAAGTAAATGCAAATTTTTTTATTTAAAAAATATATTTTTTAAAGTGGGTTCCCTTCATTGGATCAATCATTCAAGTTTTTCATGCTCCTATGTTAATGCCAAACACCATGTTAGAAGGTAAGGATACAAAGAAAAGAAGTAGTTCCTGACTCCAAGGGGCTTCCACTCAAAATAAGGCTGAATAATCAGCAATTATAAAGATTTCATAGTTAAAAAAAAAAGATTTCATGCTTTCAGGTAGAAATTGTACTAAGCAACCTCTAACATTGCTCCCAGCTATAATGTTCTGGGAGTTGATGAATATTATTCACACAAACTTAATTTCTGTTTTAAATTTTGCTATACACACACACACACACACACACACACACACACACACACACATTTTTCTCTCCAAAAGACATTAAAATATAAACTGCTCAATACAGAATTGTACAAACACAAAATTGCGTCCATATTTCCCCTCTCTCCCCTTCATCCAGCTGGGCTCACTTGTTGACAACATTCCTTCAGGATCCAGCTGTGATTACAGACCAGAAGTCTGGAATTCATTAGTGGAAAACTTGCAGCCTTCTTTTTCTGACTGGCCTGGTTACAGTCCGGCAAAGCAAACAGAGATGAAATCTCCCAGGGAGGGATGGAGAAGAGGAGAGGGGAGGGGAAGTAAAAAGCAGGAAGGAGGTTCCTAACTCCCCTTCGCAAGACCCCCACGAGATAAAAGAAACAGCCCCAGCTTCCTTTTATTTTGTTGTTGTTGGGAGGAAGTTCCAGGGAGATTGGGTCTGGGTGGAAGGCTTGCCCATTTTCTTCAGCCTTTTCTAGACTCAGGAGAAATGAGACCTTCAACAAAAAAAGAACTCACAGAAAATGACTGTAGTTCTTTCCCAATCCCATCAAGCCATCTAGCTGCAGAAATATTATTGACATGGTTGCAGAACCTAGTTAAAAGTTGGAATTTTTCCCTTCCATGTGGTTTAGTTAGTTTGCTGAAAAGGGACCGCCCAGACTTTCATTGACCAGGCTTATATTCCTGGGCAAATAACTGAAAGAGAGAGGCCATTGAACTGGAGAATAAGCTGAAGGAATACAGTTTTCTCTAATTTAAGATAGTTAAGGTCCCTGTTGGTAATCAAAGGAGAATGGGGTCATCCTGGCTGACTTGGGAAGATCCCCTGGCTTTGAAATCTTCTATGCTCCTGAGGCACTGAGAACTTTTACTGTTAGTTTCTCCTTTCCTTTCTCAAACCACTTTCCTGGGCCTTCAGACCCTCACCTCCCCCCCAGTGCCATCCTATTGGAACTCATAAAGCACAGGATGTAGGATGAAGGCAAAGAGAACCAGGTGGGTGAACTTGGCTGGACATAGTGTGTCGGTTTCTTTCTTTTTTCTATATCAGAGAAGGAATGAAATTTCAAACCCTCTCCTTAGTGAAGTGGAATGAAGACATTTGATCCAATTTTGAACATTTCCAATCTTATGGGTTCTATGATCAGAGCTTCAAACTCCAACCTGTGGGGGTTCATTCTTTTTCTCTTGGATAAGAAAGTCCTTGTTTGTGGAATCTGAGCTTCTACATATGTCACAAAGAAAGTTCAAAAGAACCCTGGGAGGTTTCCCATGGTTTTGGAAAGACCACTTTGATGAGATATGTACAAAAGAATCAGAAATTCACAAATTGTATTTCCTTTTAAATAGGCCAGTTTAAAACCTGAAGGGGGAAAAAGTACCAAGTAAAACCATTTCAGTTTGTTGTTGTTTTTTTTAAGAGAATGTTAATAGACCATTTGTATTGGCCAGAACATACAAGTAGATATTTTCTTACTCTAGCTAAAATAAACAAAGGGAAGAAAAGGAGCTACCTAGCAGCAGATCAATGTGTGTCCTGTTAAAGATTGATGCCGGCCAATTGCCACAGTGGGAAAGAAGATAAGAGTTTCTGTTTATATTTCTACCTCCACAGCTGGTTGGTTGTTGAAACAAGAAGTTCTTTTGCCTTCCTTCAGGCCTTAGTAAATGAAAGCTGTTTCTATTTCAAACCAGCTCTGTTACATTAGTCACTTAATAAATGTTTAATTGAATTAAATTGAGGCAGAAGACCTTTATTAAACAAAAAATTAGCCTTGAGACCCAATGAGTCTTTAGACAGAAATTGCTCCCTGACTTTCTGATTAGTTTCCTGTTGCTTATGTCTTATTCGTCTTTCTCCACATCCAGTTCTTTAAGTCTGCAATAAATCATAGAGTCTTGGATCCTAAAGGAACTTCAGAAACTGCCCAGCCTAATCTCACACCCATTCTCCCTTCTCCAGCCTCTCTAATATCAATCATATAGTCCCTGCTTAAACACTGTTGGTGGTTTACATCTACAAGAGGAAAAGTACTTCATTGTTGGATAGTGCTAATTAATCATTAGGAAGGCCTCAGTGTAGTGCCTCACAAGCCATCTTAGCTGTCAATATGGAAGAAAATATGGGTTGAGTTCTTCTACTAAAGAGAATTTAGGCATTAGAATGTGGGGCTCATTGCATATACAGCTGGCAAACAAACAAAAATGTGCACACAGAAAGATCAAGTAAGTGTGGCAATATTATAACTATGACATCATATACCTTTTATCCCCTAATCTTACAAGCATTTAACTAATAACTTACTACATGCCCATCTAGAAGTAGTATGGAACATTTGATTAGAGGGCTGGTTTTCAAGTCAGGAAGGCTTTCGTTCAAGCTATGTAGACAAGTCACTTAATGTCTCAGTGTTCCAGACAGACTCTGACTTATAGATGGTTTGGTCATCTGTATCAGCAACAGTCAAGAGTTTCCACCCCAAATGTATTCCATACTGATGAAATCACAGGTCTGGACCTAAATAAATAAATATGCCACATACTATATTGGGGTATTTACAAAGAGAAAACAGTCCCTATCCTCAAGGAACTTACATTCTACTGCCTTGTATTATACTATTACAGCCTAAACCCTGCCACTAACTCCCTGCTGATCCTACTTAGAATCTTATTATTCCCAATTTAGACCACACCTATACTTTACTTACCCCTTCCTTTCTCTGCTCCATTCTACTTTTAATTTGGGTTTCAGACCCTCAACCATACAGGCATTTGTGGTCTGCAATTGTCCCCTCATCTGCCTCCCACATCAATGAGGGTTCAATAGGCAGCCTAGATCCTATTCATTGACAGCCTGCGACTCCACCCTAGGTTATGACAGCTCTGGTGACTAGGTTGGAAACCCTTCAGCAGTAGTTCTCACAATACTGCACCAGAGTAACCAGGATAACCACTGTATATGAAAAGAATGTTGTTAGTGAATATTGTTGAATACTTAGAGTGGGGGTGGCACAAAATGGAGCAATTCTATGGTTCCCCCAAGAAATTTTCTAGTCAAGCAACAGGTCTTCCTGGATCAACCGCCCCACAGAGCTTATTGGGTGAACAAGTCCAGCAAAACTTTAAAGGAATCTTGCAAGTCCCAACTAGCTTGCTATCCTATACAATAAGGCATGCCAGTTTCCTCGTGAATCCCAACATACTTTGTATGTAGCTCTTTCATTTCATCCAATAGTTT
Organism: Antechinus flavipes; assembly: GCF_016432865.1. NCBI lineage: Eukaryota > Metazoa > Chordata > Mammalia > Dasyuromorphia > Dasyuridae > Antechinus > Antechinus flavipes. The sequence goes on from NC_067399.1 coordinate 436,524,765, forward strand.
CTATCCTTCTGAACTTGACTAAGTTATTTCCACCTAGTTTAATGCCTTTGGTTAACTCGTTGTGGCAATCTATGCCTTGTTCAGCAGCAGCTAGGTGGCACAGTGGATAGAATCCTGGGCTTGGATTCAGGATGTCTCATCTTCATGAGTTCAAATCTGGCCTCGGACCATGTATGTGACCCCGGACAAGTGATTTAATCCTCTTTTCCTCAGTTTCTTCATCTGTAAAATGAACTGGAGAAAGAAATGGCAAATTCCCCCAATATCTAAAATGAAATCATAAAAAATCGGGACTGAACAACAATAACACCTTGGTCATACTGGCTAGGATTTACTCTGTGGTAAACATGGGTTTGGTGGATCATTAATAGTTATCATGCAAAAAGCTTACTAGTAATTTATACTTCTGATTGATTCAATAGAGAGACTCTAGCCCTCTGCTATAATTGATAGAATGCCCCCTTGAACTATGATATGATGCAAAGTTGGGCTGCAGAAGGAAAATTATGGAAATGAAGTACAAACCAACTATCATATAATCATATGGTGAAAATTCAATGAGAAGTAGGAAAAAAAAGTCCTAATTGGAACTTGAAGGGAGTAACTGGAAAAGTATTTGACATGTTGAAATTAATTTAAATGCATAAACCATTATGAAGCAAGCTTAGCTTATGTCAATGCACAATTTTAAGTTTCTAAATTTTCTGACCTCATAAAATATGCATAATGGATTCACTGATCTTTCTATCTCCTTTCAGGATCTCTGTGCCATTCATGAAGAAAAAGAACAGGGAGTTGAAGCCCTTGATGTGACTATCAGATCCTTAACAATAATACAGAATGGATTCATTGCCCTCTATTCCAATTCTCTGCCAGCCCAGTAGCATAAGTTTATTCTCTTCACTAAGCTGGGTTTGGGGAGAGTCTGTAATTGTGTTTGGATCGAAGATCAATGGGGGATAGCTCTTCAAACTAGGCAATCTAAATACAGAGTTATGCTTTCGGGCTCTGCATGCCTCTGGTGGCTTCCCAGAACTTTATAAATTCAATCTTGAACTATATTCTGAATCAGGAGTAGTTTACCTGATCATATCTTAGGCCAGCTTAGTGAAAAAGGACTAGATATTGTTGGTGCAATAGTAAGGGACCAGGAAAAAGGATAGTGTATGGTCCTGCCTACTGCCAAGTTCCCTTACAACATAATGATACACTCCTCCATGTGGAATACTCCATTCTATTCAAATGATGCAGTGTGTGTGTGTGTGTGTGTGTTTATGTTTGCTCTTTCTCTCCCTTTACTCACCTCTGTACTATTTTCAGTAGGTAACTAGCTGAGTGTTGCAAGCTATTTTTAAGAAATCTTAAAAGCCACAAAGAGGCTTATAAAGGACAAAGAAATTGGTGCAGTAAGCAATAGTAATGTTAAAAAAAAATGATGATGAAGTATGTCTCCCACCTCTTTGCAGAGAGGTAGTAAATAATAATTACAGAGTGAGATATCCCTTCTCAGATATAGCCAATGTGTTAATTTGTTTTTCTTGTTGGAGTTTTTGTTGTTGGGGTTTTTTTTGGTGGGGAGGGGATAAGGAGTCACTGGGAAATGACAGTAATATGAAAAAAGAACAATAATAAGATATTTTTAAAAGAAAAAAAAAAAGGAAGGCTTGCCCCTTCCTATAGTTATGAAGTAGATGAGCTGGAAAGGAAAGCTGTTTGAATGAAAATTTATAATTTTGGGTGCAATCATCTATTTTTTAAATTCCACTCTGCTATAGAAATGCTTATTTTATTTCATAAATTTAAATAGTTAAATGAAATCTAAAAATAATAATAAATAAATTGAATTGAATTAAGAAAAAGAAAGAAAAGGGAAGGGGGATAGGTGGGAAGTAGTATCAAGTGGATGCAAGTTTGAAACTGGTATAGTAAGGGAGACTCGATAAGAAAAGCCTAGTCCTTAGAGCACATACAGTATCCTAAAATGTGCAGCAAATCCTTAAGTAGGTTTGGTGAGCCTGCTTTCATAAACATATAATGGAAGGTCCCAATTCCTCCTCAATTCTAGGCAGACTCTAGCATTCTGTTTCCTGTTGTTTTACTGTGTAGGTGACTAAAAGGCTTTTAGCTGGATGCTGACCCAGAAATGAGTGAGCATGCATAAAGTTCTTTCAATTCCCTGATGAGAAACAAAACAAGAATTATGATGGACTACTGGGTGAGAGAAAGAGACCTTGGAGTTTCTCCTTGTCCACCATATGGCCATGAAGGCATGGCACCTTGTTTCTTCTGTTTGTATCATGTTTCTTCTTTCCTATTGTAAAATGACTGATCATCTCACTATCTTGGTAGCTCTCTTATTAATGAACTCTGACTTATTTTTTTAAACTAGAACCATGATTTCATTGATGTAGAGAGTATTTGGTGGAAAATTCCATCTGCCATGCAGATTGACATTACTCTGCAATTTATAGTCTTAAAGAGTTGCCTGGGCCATTAAGATTTTGAATAACTTTTTCAAAGCCAAACTTATGTGTATATATATACATATATATACATATATATACATATATATATATGTATATATATATATGGAGAGAGAGAGAGTTTTACAAACCTATATGGATGTTTTTAATCCATATATTTAAACATTAAAACTATATGGATAGTTTACAAGCTATATGGATGTTACTTATTATAAAAGACCCTCTCCAGGTGGTCAGACTTATGAATCCACTTGAGTGTTTTATCATCTAGCTCACATCTTCCCATTCTACCTATAATAATATTTTTTATTATTATTTAGTCATTTTTCAGTAGTCTGACTTTTTGTGGCCCCCAATTGGGTTTTTTTTTTTTTGGTAATATTATTGGATGGTTTTGCCTTTGCCTTTTCCAGTTCATTTTATAGATGAAGAAACCGAAATAAACAGGGTTAAGTGACTTGCCCAGGCTCTCAAAATTAGTGAGTGTTTGAAGCCAGATTTTCTCTCAGGAACAGGAATCTATCTTCTTGTCTCCTGGCTTGATGCTCTATCCACTGCGCCACCTGCTGCACATAATAATAATAATAGCTGGCATTATAGTATTTAGTTGAGGAAATTCAGTTTTTAACACTTAATACTTAAGTGTCTTATCTAGAAATTATCTGAGGCAAGATTCCAATGCAGGTCTTCTTGTCTTAAAATCCAAAACCCTAACTACAGTATAATAATGCTTTAAATAAGCATTAGTGATTTTAAACTATCCATTAAAGGTCTGAAAAAACCATCTTCCTTTCCTCTCCCTGTTGGACCTAGTTTAGTGAACAGGATAATCTGATGCAACTTGTCCAACATATTGAGGGCAGAGACTACTGTTATCATACTTTAAGTGCCATTACCCTATTGGACTTGAGCATTTTAGCTAGCTCCTGCTCCTGCTCCCAGTTCATTAGTGCATGTGGGCGTTTGTCAGATAAAATGAGTCCCCGAGAGGCAATATCAAAATACTGTGTCATCGTGGTTACATACATATGCTCAGAGCAAAGAGGCCAAAGAACAAGCTTGGTTGGACCATTGTTCCAAAACTCAGGAAGTTTTGGAGCCCAGATCAGGAATTTCTTGGAACTCTCCCTGAGCTGCTTTACTACTTCCATGAAAATAAGAAGAAAAACAGGGGAAAGAATGCTGGGCTTGGAGTTATAGAGTTTAAATCCCAACTATGCATGACTTTAAGCTATTTAACTTCTCCAGACCTCAGTTTCCTCATTTGTACAGTGAGAAGGATGGCTGGATAGCCCCTTAAGTCCCTTCCAGCTCTGCATCTATTATGCTATGATTTAGCTGAGTACACATAGAAAGACATTCAATTCATACAAAGTCATTGCTCTTCTTGAAGTATTGGGCCCTCCATGGTTCACTGGGATCACTAGTTCCATGGCAGCAAGACTTTGCTAGAGGGCAATAAGATTGAACTGATCAATCCAGTGCCATCTCTAGGAGGGCCTGGGATGCAGTCCTGAGATGACCTTGGCTAGCCAGAATAGCAATGGATTTTGAGTCGGCTGACAGGATACAAATCCTACTGCTAATTGCACGACATTGAGCAAGTAATTTTTTTTGGAGGCTGTCAGAGTTAAGTAATTTGCCCACAATCACATAGCTAGTAAATAAATGTCTGAAGGCAGATATGAACTCTGATCCTCTTGACTACAGTACCAGTGTTTTATCTACTGTGCTACCTTGTTGCCTGTTGGAATCTTTACAAACTGCTAACTCATTAGAGTTGATAGATTATTGATCTGATCTTATAAGAAGATGTTTTGGACCAGAACCTGAAATAAGATACTAAGTAGAACTAATTAATACAATGCTTGTGTTTACACTTTTACTCATTGGAATTCCCAAGTATGGGAGATTCACAAAGTTAACTGTGTAACTTTGTGAATTCACACCTCCCTTGAAGCTCTTAGGGCCAGAGAGCACTATGGGAGAAAACCCATCATCCCTCTCTCTCAAATAAATAGAGCTTCAAAAGGGCCAGTCAGAAGAGTTTTCAGAGGAAAAAGCTATGAGTGGAGAGTTCAGCTGAAGATTGAGAAGGCTCTCTCAGAGGCAAGACAGATTCAACTTGGTGCTGGCTCTGGAGGCTGAAGAAAGCAGAGGCAGAAGCAAAGGACAAAGCGGCAAGAGCTATTGGGACCAAGCAGAGAGATAGGCTTCAAGTAACCGGGCTATATTGGAGACAATAAAAGATCTGAACTTTTATCACCTGGCTGCGTTTTGGGTGATTATTTACTCTTAACTGAAACTAAGGCTGCTTCCAGAAAACCTCCCCGAGAAACCTGCTCTCTCTCCCAAAGAAGAACCATCTATATATTATATTTTAAAGAAGAAAAACCCCACAGTTGCCCTCTGGCCAAGCATTTTAATCCCTCAGAGCCTCACTTTCCTCACCTGTAAAATGAGAAATTTGGATTAGGTTGCCTCTGAGATTGTTTTTAACTCTACATTTACTCTCGTATGAAAAATCCCAGCACAGATGATCAGCATTATGGTATGTATTAGTCTAATGGATGAGCCAGCCATCAAAGCTTGAGTTTCAATTATATAATAATTGAAATTAATATATTGGAAAGACTAAGAGTTCTAAGCCTAGAGGTATTTATTGAAGGATCTTGGGGCTCAAGTAGAAATCATCAGATGTGTCACCCTGCAGTAGGAGTCCTAATCCATATAGCCATCCCTAAGACTCAACTTTTTGCATGCTAAGATATGCCATCACACATATATGCTGCTATGAGAAATCCGGCCTTAAACAAAGCTGATTTGCATCCTTTTACTGCTTATACCTCTTACAGACTCACCAGAGGGGGAAGGATCTAAATATATTTGCTAGATCACCAAACTTGTTGCAGAAACCCCTATGCTAAGTACAAGGAACCCATGCAGACCTGATAAATCATCTATTTGTCATGTGTAATGGTCTCTAGGACAATGATTTAAGGTTGTTTCTCCTTCTTTACTTTGTTCTGTGTGGTCAGTGGGAACATAAATCAATAGATTTTGTTAATAAAGCTTTTTATTTTCTAAACATATGTACAGATAATTTGACAACATTGACCCTTGCAAAACCTTGTTTCAGATTTTCTCCTCCCCAACTCCTTCCCTAGAAAACAAGCAATTCAATATATATTAAACATGTTAAAATATGCTAAATCCAATATATATAAACATATTTATACAATTCTCTTGCTGCACAAGAGAAATCAGATCAAAAAAAGAAAAGTAAATGAGTAAGAAAACAAAATGCAAGCAAACAACAACAAAAAGAGTGAGAATGTTATGTTGTGATCCACAATCAATTCCTAGAGTCCTCTCTCTAGGTGTAGATGGCTCTATTCATCACAAGATTGGTGAAACTGCCAAAAATCATCTCAATGTTGGAAAGACTCACATTCATCAGAATTGATTATTGTATAACATTGATATTGCCATGTAAAATGATCTCCTGATTCTGCTCATTTCACTTAGCATCAGTTCATGTAAGTCTCTCCAGGCTTCTCTGAAATCATCCTGCTGATTGTTTCTTATAGAATAATAATGTTCCATAACATTCATAAACCATAATTTATTCAGCCATTCTCCAACTGATGGGCATCTACTCACTTTCCAGTTTCTTGCCATTACAAAAGGGCTGCCACAAACATTTTTGCACATGTGGGTCCCTTTCCCTCCTTTAAGATCTTTTTGGAATAGAGGCTCAATAGAAACACTGCTGGGTCAAAGAGTATACACAGCTTGATAACTTTTTGGACATAGTTCAAATTGCTCTCCAGAATGGCTGGATCTGTTCACAACTCCACCAACAATGTATTAGTGTACCAGTTTTCCCACATATCCTCCAACATTCATCTGGGGGAGGGGGTAAAGGGAGGGAGGGGAGAAATCGGAACAGAAGTGAGTACAAGGGATAATCTTGTAAAAAAAAAAACTACCCAGGCATGGGCTCTGTCAATAAAAAG